>NW_027437183.1:7982500-8582500 GCF_033239565.1 Halichoeres trimaculatus
TTTGACCATATACTGTTGAAAAAATGGACATCATCTTGCACAAAGTGAGGTCGCCACAAAAACTGCTCCCCCTGGTGGCTGGCTGCAGTATAGATAAAAAAATCCATCTCCCCAGTCATTCCAAATGGGCTGTGGACAAACTTAAAAAAATTAACATACCTCGAAGAAATGTTTCTTACGTCCGATTGTTGTGGTGATTTAAAGATATCATTTGGCTGTCTCTTTTTTTCTGAAGAGTTTTGTTTTCATTACTTGTAAGAGGTTAAAAACAAGGCTTTACGTCACATTTAACAATGATTGACAGCTGCCGTTTTTGTGCATTTTTTTAGACTCTTGAAAGAAAAAAATATTATTCTTGTCACCCTGCTCCACTCAGATTTTCTTACAGCCTCTACTGCGCAGACTCTGGCTGCACAATGGATGCCAATTGTGGCGCCTGTGACGGGGGTATTTTGGCTTTAAACCGTTCAATGACAAATGACTGAGCCATGCGTTCCACTCTATATACAGTCAGTGGTTTCAACAAATACACCTTCGATGAAACAAAGCACAGGCTGAATCTCCTCCTCGCTAACAGTTTAATAGCCTTTATATTGACTTACCTCTCTTTTCTGGTCTGGTGGTGGATTGCAACTACTTCATTTTATTTTACCATGTTACTGGTATGAGTGCCAGGTCTTTGGTCCATGGTGGAACAAACACTGGGCCACAGGAACCAGGTAGTTCCTGGATTTTTTTTGTACCAGGACCTAAAAGTTCCTGGACCTTCAGAGACCTGGTTGAAAAACACCCTACGGAACACAAAAGAGAAAGTATGACTGATAAGGTCAAGCAGGCAAAAGTTAAAATGAAATGAAGAAAACCCATTACTTAACTTCGCAGCAGCTCCCTGAACAAAATCTCCTGGATAAAGTCTTTAAAAATTGAAGACATATGAGAAAAAGCAAGAAACGGTATCTCTTTGCTGCAAAAGAAAGAATGCAAGGGATATTTTGTGCACAGAATTGTAAGAAACATTTTTTTTATACGGAACATTTAAAAGAAGAGCTGATAAGATTTTTTTTTTACTGAGAACAAGAAAACAGAATAACTCAGGAAAAGAAACCCTGCACACAGTAGAGGATGTAATGGAAAATTTAATACAGAGTGAAGTTCGAGAGACAACAGAGACACAGACATTATATGAAAATAAAACACAAAGGTAGAACAAAGAAAAATAAATCTTAAGATCCAAATACAATTTTAAACAGCAGCAATTTTTAAATGCAGTAGTGTTAGAACCTATACATACAGCATTTATTTGTTCTTATAGGGGTAAAAATGGGACAGTTAACTAAAAAGCGCTAATTTTATTGGAATGCTGATTTAATTTGACTTAATTCAGATCAATTCAACTCTATGACTCCCTGTAGGGGCGAATAATTTAGAGCAGCTTGTACATAGAGACATGACTGAAAACAGAGTAAAGGAAGCAGCCGTCGCCTTGTTCTAAAAATCAAGCTTTGAATTTCTAACATTGAAGTATTGACCAAATAGATGAACACGATTCTTTACCCTTTTAGGGCAAATATTTAATTCTTTCTCCAAGGCCTCTCTCTTTTCTTCTGAATCAAGGACACTGCATGAATACAACATGCGTTTTTAACACAGCTTGAAGAGTTCCTTTTGTTTGTTAATCCAAGCTGCAGGTTCAAGTTTTTATGTTTTTTCTTCACTTGTTAAGGTATTTTGTCAGCAACAAACTAAATAAATTGACTGTGAAAACTTTCTTTCAAGTCAAGGATGTCAGGGAAGTAACGTCAGAGAAGTTCAGCAGTGTGTTTGAAGCAGTCTTTGAATTTTGTTGCTGCTATAAAATGAAGTGTTTACTCTTCTTTACCCTCCCTCAGATGTATGTATGTATGGCTGCAGATGTTGCAGAGCGAGTGTCATGCTTCTTGGATGTAATTATTGATATAAGCCTGATAGAGGTGTTCATACAGCGTGCATGTCAGTGGGTGATGTTGGCGGTGATTGTGATCTCTTTTCATGGGCTCGAGTATTACTGTCAACGCCCCGGCAGTATGCTTCTGTGTTGGTGGAGATACATACATGCATATTAAAACAGAGGCTCCTTTTCTCTAAAATTCTGCTCATGTTTTTAACGGTGTTATTTAAATACTGCTGAAGATTCTTGTTTTCCTGATGTGATGATTGGTTCATGCTGGGAAACATCATCAAGACGATAGGATGCTCATGCTGCGTCTCTCACAAAGCCTCAGAGCAGTGTGCTGACAGGTCGGTGATTACTCATTCATGGAGTGTTTCTTAAAAAATGGGTTGTTTCCTCCACCCGCCTCCTCTGACGATCGGAAATGCAGAAGCCGAGAATGGATGGGGGTGTAACGTGTCAGTGACGCAGATGCCATTCAGGAAATGTCATTTTTTTCGAAAGTTGTGTGCTTAGAATCCTCTTTCTCTTTCTTCACAGGTCAACGAGATCTACCACGATGAGTCACTGGGAGTGCACATCAATGTGGTGCTGGTGAGGATGATCATGCTTGGGTATGCTAAGGTGAGTTGATCCACTTCTGTCTGATTACTTTTTCAGATCAAACAAACAACAGCTTTGCCTTCTGTATAATCACATTATGTGCCAATGTCTCAGTGCCCCAAAAGTCATCATGACAGGACAATCATGTTTCTGTAGAATAAAACTAATGTTTTGGGGTTTTTTCCATTTTGTTTTTTGTAAAAGACCCTGTGGGGATTTTTCAAGAGAAACAGCCTCACTTTTGTATATTTTCCTATTCACAATCCACAATTTAAATTGAGATTATCGCCGCACAAAGTTAATCCCTTACTGCCTGGATTAATTAACAGTTATAAAAATAGATTGTTTTTATGTGTCTCTGCATTTTTGCAGATGATAAATTAAGTGGAGATTGTAAATTTGAGTATAGTACACACAATATATATATATATATATATATATATATATATATATATATATATATATATATATATATATATATATATATATATATATATGTATATATATATATATATATATATATATATATATATATATATATATATATATATATATATATATATATATACATATATATATATGTATATATATTTACAAGGACTCACTAAAGAATTACCCTTTATAATAAAAATTAAAAAAGTATGCAACAAAATAGAAAAAGGTTTTTCTGCAGACTGAATTTAGATGTCTTGCATCTTTCAATTGTTGACATTAAGATCTCTTTTATATGAATGACCGGGTAAAAGATCAGAGGCAGGTGACACAATAAGTACAGCTCAATCAAAAAGCAAACATTAAGTTAATAACAAAAAGTTGCAACGGTGAAAAATAGTTAAGATAAATTGCAGAAGTTCCCAACACTTGACTCTGATCAATGGTCTCAAGTTGTCTCCAACACAAGAAGGAGCCAGAAGCCTTAAGTGAAATGACATCTGACGGTTTCAAATCGTTCTGCACCAGCCCATACTCTTCTTGTATTACACAGAATTAATCACAAACTGAAACAAGAAGAAGAGTCAATCTACAAGGAGAAATCACACACCATCAATAAGTAGGTTAAAAGCAATCCACAGTGTTTTATGGATTGGTTGTACCCTGTGTCACACCAACACTTAATCCTGAAGAATTTTGAAGCATAATCAATCAGCTGTCTTGAAATGGCCTCAGTCACCCAAGCAGCAAATCCTAAAGCAAATGGTCTTGACAGTGCTGACCTTTGAGGGAATGGAGAAAAAGAATATAACAGACAGAAAATCTTTCCTAAGCTGTAAATGTTAATGCTAGTCGTGTTGCAGTCCACCTGTTGCTCCACCTGTCTTTGCTTTGGGACGGCGCTGTGAAACCTACTGTTCTAAAGCAGGTAGAAAAGTGTACAAATGTGCAGGTTTTTGAAATAGCAGTGAGTGGATAAGAGAGACCATGTGTTCAGATATTTGGTGGACAGGCGTTTTTAAAGGAGAAGTCCAGCGTGTACCCAGAGAGGAATTTAAACACACAACTGTCACTCGATGCTCATGACTGCATTATCCATGGACACTTTCCAGACTGTGACAGACCAGGACGTAAACATGTGTCGATAAATCAGAAACCCTCCCAAACCAAAAAGAGCACACAGACTGCTGAGTCTGAGACCAGGTTCATGATTAAAAAAAGTATGTCTAGAGAACTGCACAAGATCAGAATATTATAGTTGTGTATTTCAGTGTAAATAGACTGGTTGATAATTTTTTTACATTCCCATAATTTCACTTTGGTCATAAAATTTGTTTTTGTTTATCATAATTATAGCTTCACTTATTATTTACTTGTCTATACTGAGTCCATGTTTGGTCATAACCTCAGCCCCAAACCAACTTTTTCATTAAATAAGCAAAGCCAAATTTGTATTTTGAATATCAGCAGTTAATATTGCTTGTTTGCAGTCAATCCTGATTTAACTGAGGTTGGAGAAAAAAGACACATTTAATTACAGCTGTAGACGTCGCTGGTATCACAGTGTAAAGTGTGACCATGTTAACTGGTGACTCTCTGAAGTTAATCACTGATACCTTCGGATTAGAGCAGACTGTATAAAACATGGACGTAGCCACCACAACGTCATCCGTCTGTTCCTGACACTTGAAAAAAAGCCAATCCCCAGTGTGGATTTGATATGACGCCGGTAGTGAGTTTCCTTTGGAACAGCTTCAGGGTACTTGTTAGTCACGTGACCTTAACTGTGTCTCTGATTTGACAATCAAACGATCCTAATAACATCTAAACTGCCAAGTTAGAAAAAATTCACTCACCGTACAGTGTGTGCGGATAGTAAAATCTGTGTCTTAGACCCAAGCCACTTTTTGAACCAGGCTGTAAATATGTTTTTTAATGGTCTTTCTGCAGCCAGCCTCAAGTGGATTCTCAATGAGCAGCAACATTTAGCACTTCTGCATAGGCTTCATTTTTACAGACCGCATGTTGCCCCTTGGCTAATGGTGTTTTCACACCTGATAATGCGCACCCTGGTGCGGCTTGGAATATTAGATTAATACTTTGTTGTCATTTTGCAGTTGGTGTGGTTCCTTTCAAATCTGCTTTTTGTCACTCGGGACCAAACGCCGCAGTATTTTGAGAGCGTCATGTTTCCACGACGACAACGGCAAGAGCACGTGCAGCGTACTTTCAGTTGGGAGCTGGAAGCGCCGGGAGAACTGTTTGCTTAAATCAGAGATGATGGAGAGTCAAATAGGCCTATGCCGAGTTTTTATAGTGCTTGAATTCATTTCTATATTGTTTGTGTGTATAACCATCTGCAAACGATAGTGTTTGAAAATGAAGCGCAGCTGCGGCTTGAAAAAAGCATACAGATGCACTGGAGACGCCAAATGGAAATATCTGCCCGATTCTGGAGAAGGCGAAGATTAATTGAGTAGAATGAAATAGAAAATACTTTTTTTTTTTTATCCCCGAGGGGAAATTCAGAAATAATGATTCTTACCATGTACCGTAAGATCCTGATCAGACACAGATACAGACGACCGACAAGGTAATCAATGCCTGTTGTATGATAGGCCATATAAAACGATGTGTTTTTGACGTGAGGAGTCAGGGGAGAGCTCTGTTTTTTAGATGAGTAGCTATATAAGGGTAGTTAAGGATGTTGGAGTGCACAGCTGTCCTGCATCACAAACAAAACTCCACGGGAGCCCTCTAATGTGCGGCCAGAGCCGAACCGAGATCACCTCCTCTGGCCGCACCAGTTTGGTGCGCACCAGAGTCCGATTTTGGTTTCACACCAACCCAAACGGGACCAAATATAGGTCGATCTAAATTTGGGTCGACCTAACACTGTAGGTGTGAAAACACCCTAAGAGTCACAAGTAAGCATGGTCGCTATTAACTCCAAAACATTACCTTTGCAGTCATTACCTTTGTGCGCATCTTTATGATGACATAAACTGATAATCCCTCTGTAAATGTTTAGAAAAAGAGTAGGAAGATACAAAGGATAGAAACACAAATACTCAGAAAATATGTGATGCTATTTTCTCCAAGTATTTCCAAGCCAAGCACAAAAGCCTCTGAGGAAAATAATTCAGATTCTGACCAGTGATGGTGTTTGTAATATTTTTAGTTGACTAAATGCACACACCTCGCCAGAATATTGTGAAGAATTGTAAAGTGTAAGAGTTTGTAGAAAGTATTTGTTGTACTCATTAAGGAATCAGTTTGTATAATTCCCTATAAATGTGGTCTGAATGCTCCAGAAGCTCCAGAAGTCATCAATAAAACAGAAACTTTGGAGAGAACTTCTAAAAAGGTGTGCAGCAGTGAGTCATCCAACCATCCAACAGTGAAAGAATCTCTGCAATCTGTTTGCTTTGCGGCTTTGAGGTAAAAATAAAGGGTTCAAGGGAGAGACAAGGTAAAAACATGCCATCAAGGAGCAGCAAAGAAACAAACAGAAGCTTGAAAACATTTCTGCATTTATCTTAAAAATGTCACCTCAGAGCATAGAAACAGAACACCTCCTGGTCCAAACAATGCCTCGAATCTAAAGGCTGTCATGATTAAATTAGTGTTATGATGTAACCTGTCATCATGCATATGCAAAATAAGAATTATGAGAATGTTCAGGGCAAACCTGTCATCTTTTAAAGGTTGTTATTGTCCTCATAATGTCATTTCCATCACACAGATATATGCAAGTACTCTAGATAAATGGCCATTTCAGCCTCAAGAAGCATTATTGTAACACATCCAGAGCGATAAATAAAAGATTAGAGATGCTAAATAGAGACAGAAATGTATGCAGATTGCAGGGGTCAGCCTCTCTTACCCTCCATAACACCCTATGTAAGAGTGCATGCATATATAATCACAAAGCATGCAGGGAAATCAGTGCCAGCATCATGGAGGTGAATGTTTCTCCAGCCAAGCTTATCAGTTTGTATACTGATGTGTCAAGATAAGCAAAATGTGCAATTTTGTGCTGCTGACACAATGCTAGCATTCCCATTTACAGGGCCGAGGTCGAGTAGTAAGCATTTTCTCTCTCTGTCAGTCCATCAGCCTCATCGAGAGAGGCAACCCATCTCGCAGCCTGGAGAATGTGTGCCGGTGGGCGTTTGTGCAGCAGAAAGGCGACCCTGAGCACGCAGAGCACCACGACCACGCAATCTTCCTCACTCGCCAAGGCTTCGGTCCCACGGGGATGCAGGGTAAGGCCTGGCGGACACAGCAATACATCTCAAATAAGAAAACACACACACACTAGCTAAAAGCGTTTCCACCCACCTGGAAACTCTCACTGACAAATCACATCATAAAACCTTTTTTTTTTTTTTTTAAATGTGTTCTTTGCTCATCAGGGTGATCCTTCCTGACTTCCTTAAAGGTTTAGTCTGGCTTTGATTAATTTCAAGGGATGTCTCGTCTTACCTTGATTTTAAAAGTTAGGCTGTTATGCAAATATGTTTTTCAAGCGTTGAACAAAGGCACAGAATAATCAGAAATCCTCTGTCACCCAGATCAAACAAAAATAACACGACCCGTCCACCAAGACCAACACCAGAATTATTCATCATCCTCTGAATGTTAGACCCAAGCAGGAGGCTCAGGGCAATTTACACCATCTGCCTTTGACTTCTGCTGCTGTGGTTCTTATTTTCTCCTCATCTGCTGCGCTGAGACAATGGGACCAACAAACTGTTAGACTCATTTACAGCCCATCCAACTCTCTCTACACCTATTCTTTCTGCCTCTTTATGCTGTTGTTTTTCATCCAGATGTGAGCTTTGTTTGCTAATGCTTTAATTTCTTGCCAGCAGTGTGGATGAAGTGATGAGATTCCAGCAGGGAACATCAAATCCTATCATTTCAAGTGTATTTATGTTTTCGTAAACACTGGAAGATTACTGCTGTTGCAGCTCTGTATGACAAAAGCAACACTTTGTCAGTAATGTAGGGTTGTTTTGCACAGAGGGAGGTGATAGCAGAGTAGGGGTGGGCAATATAGCCTCAAAATTATTTCACGATATTCTAAGGAAATTTGCGATAATGATATTTATGACGACATGAGGGGGGGTAAACAACTTATAATAAGTAGTTGCTGCTTCTGGATATGAGCATTTTTATTGCACACACAGTATGAAAGCCACTTTTCCAATCACTTACTACTACTATTACACAAGCTTGAAATGTAAACAAGGTAAGTAGGTCAGATCCAGAGGAAATCTGATGTTTTGGAGGAGGAAAAGTTAATCTTGCAGGTGAAAAACTTCACTCTCTAAAACATGACACATTCTTTCTATAAGGACACCAACAGAAAGGAGAAGGCATGGACTGAAGGTGCTGAAGTTTTAGGAGGTCCAGATGAGCTTAACATGCTAATTAATTACCATGAAAGTACGTTGTCATAGGAGGGATTCCTGCAGGAACATGTGGTTCTCCTGTGATCTTGTGTTCTTGTGTATCCAGCTGCTATGAGTGCTGCACGGTGCTGTGCTGCACGGCACTCCAGAGAAGATGTTCGGCTCAACCATACGTCCGTCGTAGAGGCAAAAAACCCCACCAATAATAACGTAGCTTTCACGCCCTCCTCACATGTCTTCGTAGCCTGGTTGTACTTGGCTGTGTGTTTCATCTTCAGGTGGTGGAACATTTGTTTGTGGTGTTGCCACCCTCCGCATTAACAGTTCTCCTGCACATTTAGCATTTAATGTGTTTTGCTGCATGTCTGATCTTTGGTCAGCCAAACCACCTCCACATCACTGAGGTAGCTCCTCTTTCAGGCTCTAAATCCTCATGTGAGGACGAAGTTGATGCTACCATGCTTGTTGCACTCTCGGCCATTGTTGTACACAGCAGAGAGCAGCATCATACGTCATTGCAGCTCTGCACTGTAAATATCGCGAAATGACAAATTTACATCATCAGAAAAATTATCCTGGTATTATCGTAGACAGTATAATATGGCACACCCCTATAGCAGAGAGTGTTAATGGGTTTGTCATGATTAGCTCAAGTTTTCTGGGAATCATTTTTGTAAAGACTGTGAGGCCAAAAGAAGCTGAACATGGAGAAACTATGGATGTTAATGTAAAGTGTTCTGTGCTGCTGTTCTATCAAAGAACGCTTCCCATTGAAACTGTCTGCTACTGTGTTCAGTGTTAACATTGTTGCACTGACTTCTTTCTCTTGCTTTTTAGTGTAAAGGAGTAAACACAGAGTTAATGTTTGGAACCACGAGATATTTTCTCTCCTTGAGGTCTAGCAAAGATAGAAGAAGGTCATCATATGTTTGTATTCTAATGTAAGGCGAGATATGCATCTGTTTTACAACGCACACCAGGGAAATAAATCATGTGTGAAAAATAGAAGATCAGCTGGTGACTTCTGCACTTTGCAAAAGCCTGAAGACACAATCGTTTTCTGATTTGATCTTCACATGGAGGATCTGCTGAACAGTCATACACAGAGGAATGAGTTTATTATCGAATCACAGCATCTGTAGTTTCTATCAACTGAGCCGGCAGTTTGTGCGTCTATGAGGCCAGTCACAACTTTTTAAGATCACTCCATACAGTGTGTGTGGATGGAGAATGAGCCACTCATGCCAAAATATTTCTTCAAACCTGACTTTAAACATGATTATTTCGCTGTAAATATGCATGATAGGTCTGCCTCAAGGGGACACTTGTGGAACTGCAGTTTTGTTTCACCTCCTCGTTAGTGTCACACGCTGCCAAAAACTGATATCTTACCAAGTGTTTTTGTCTAATTTCAGTGTAAAATGTCTTTTCAGACTTAATATGAGCCAAATTCACTTGATCAGTCCAGAAAAGTGTCTTGATTCAAAAACAAAAATGACACCTGAATTGCTTGTAACAAGTAAAAAAAAAAAATCCACCAGAAGGCTAAGAGAGATGTGGCAGATTTTCTTTACTCATTATAAGCATATCAGACCTCATTTTTGTCTCTAAATAACTTGCAAAAAGACACTTTTCTGGACTGTTCAGGTGAATGTGGCTCATATAAAGTAGAAAAAGACATTTTTTACTGAAAATGACACAAAAACACTTTGTAGGGTTTCATATTTTGCGGTGCATTTTAAGATGAGAGGGTGCTGCTTCATTTCAAATTACTAAGAAGTAATAGTGAAAGAAAAATCTTACAAAAAAAGGAAAGTTTTGAAAAAGGAAACTACTTGATCGATTTTGTTTTCAATTTGCTCTAAATCTTCTTATTCTGAGATTAAAAAGAAGACTATTAATGAACATTTTAGCTGCTTGAATCAAACTCAGATGCGCTTCAAGAGACTGAAAAATGAAATTTCCTTGTGTAGAAGCAGGGGGAGCAGAATTATAGTTCATTATCACCTTTCTTTAAAAACTTTTTTAAAACGTATTCAAAGACAAAATTGTCCCCAGAGGCGCTTTCAGTTTCTAGTGCTTTTACAGCCTCTTGAACTGGGTACTCGACATCCATTAAAGATGTGCCAAGTCGGTTTTTCACACCACAGAACACTCTACATCAGTGATGACGTCCATTATTCTGCTCCTATATTTACAGAAAAGATGCTTCACTGCTTTCTACTGTATATAGTAATCCAGCAGAGCTGCCTCATTCTTTTAACTTCCCTTGCTTTGATAAATCTAAAGATCTGAGCTGAAATGAAGACATTTTGGAACCAAAATCCAAAGCCCTTCTGAAGTGTTTAATGTGTTAGTTATTCCACTTCATCATGGATCACGCTGTGAATGTTTGCTCACCAGCTGTTTTGAAGATGAAGGAAGCTGTTTTTTTGTGCTAGCTGTTGAGTTCACTCTAAATATTTCTTCCATGGATACAGAGCTGATGACACGTACGAAAAAGTTTTTCGTCTTTCTCCCCTGCCGCTCTTTTATTTCTGTGCAGCAGTGAACCTCTTTGAAGCTTCTCTCCATGTTTCCAGACACCGGAGAGAAGATAAATGTTTCCATCCGTGCTAACAGCTAGAGCTCAATAGAAGAGGGAGAAATTAATTGTTGAATTGCTGTTATTTATTACCTCATGTTCTTTTAGGTCATTTGTATTTCAGATTTGTTTAATGATAAGTAGACTCCAGGAAACTGTTTCATCATTTCAGAGCAGGCATCTATGGGGAGGGGTAAATCAATATTTGCTGTATTTTTTGTTGTTTGTTTTGCAGTCATTTTGGTCTGTTTTCCCCCAAGAAATATTGAGACATAATTGGCCTCATGGCTTCCTGTAGGAGTCAGCGAATCAAAAACAGGATAGTTTCAATTATGCTTGGAGAACACATCAAACAATCACCTCTCTGCAGTCTTCCCGTGAATCATTATTAGATTTTGATGAACCCGGGCCATGCTGTAAAGCAAGATGGCATCCATCTCCTCTATACGAGTGTGACATGTTTTGGAATTGTATAATCTTCATGGGATGAAGTAAACAAGCACTCGACCAGATTTCACCTGACCCTCAGAGGACAGGTAATCATTGGTTTATAGAAGTCGTTGATGGGGAAGATGGAAAGAAAACGCTTTGTTTTCTGTGAACAGGTAGTCCAATTCATCAACAATAACAGAGACTAATAGACCAATTCCTGTGACATTACCCTGAACTGTAGGTTTTGCTTCTGCATTTTCTGGAGCTTACCCGTTTAAAACAGACACATCTTAAGAGTGAGATAAACCAACCAAAGTCTTTGTCTCTAGCCTTTAAGAAACATTTGTTTATCTTTGGTCAATGAGTGAGAGGTTTAAAGACTTTTTGGCTACTCGCACCTTTCCTTGGCTAAAGATGAGGAGACACTGAAGAGTTTCCATAGCTACTCAACAACTGAGAGTCATACCAGCAACTGCTGCAACAAGAGCTATAGCCTACAAGTAGGGCCCCCCTGAGTGCTGTTCAGTCAGCTGGCACTGCTAGTAACATGACAGCAGATGAGTTTAATGCTATTTAACAGCTGAATACCAAAATACTGCAAGCTGGGATATTATCAGAAAACAAACCCAAATGTAATACAGTTCAACCAGACCCCAGGCTCAAAGACAGAAGTCACTAGAGTCCTTTCAGCATGACCAACATTATCCAGGTAGTTGTTTTATGGAAATGAAAGTAATATTATCTCTAACTTTAGTTCATGATATTTTGAAAGTATAATATGATATAATAATATGTAATCAGCCAGTTCAATGAATCTGAATGAATTATTTTCCTGGAACTAAAAATATGTAACTGAAATGTTAGCTAAACTTTACCCGATTGAGATTTCCCCTTTTTGCATTCAAATTCCAAAAGTCCAACTAAAAGGTCTGCTTGAATCATTATACTAGTGTCATTTTATGCATCAAAGGGTTGGATTTAACGTTAACATAGTGATTTAGAGGAGAAATCAGAATATCGAGATATATATTGTGTATCAAGATATAGACTACAAATACGGAGATATTGGATTTTGGCCATATCGTTCAGCCCCACCTACAACAGGGTTCCCGCGGGTCCTTAAAAAGTCTTAAAAGGCATTGAATTTATAATTCTAAAAATAAGGCCTGAATTTGCATTAAAAAGTCTTAAATCCAAATTTCAAAAGTCTTAAAAATTTGAACACATTGGTAAGATTTATGTTAGTTTGAAGTAAAAAAAATATTCAGTAACATTTATCTATTTTTTAAAATAATTTCCCAATTTATTCTCGTGGCAATATTGTGTAATCACAATAGCGGAACTAACAAAACAGTGATGTGGTTGCACCATGAACTTTTAAAGCAGACGCATGTCTTGGTTTTGCCTAGGGTGCCTGGAGAGAGAAAAAATGAGGAAAAATTGGCAAAACAATCCAAAAGTGGCTTAGGGAAATTGATTATGGCAGCAAAATTGGGAATTACATTTGAAATTAAATTTCAAAAACCATTTAAAAAATCCAAAAATGGTTGTGACAGTGACCAAACAAGATGAATGGGAGCAAAATAGGCACAAAGTTGTAAAAAAGTGGTGTTAAAAAAGGTAAAAAAGTTATGTTTTATGTAAAATTAACATTATGTTAAAATTGCCTCTAACCCAGGTAATTCATATGGTGTCTTTGTTTGTTAGTTTTGTTTGTTTCAATTGTGGTTCGTAACTGAATTGTTCTTAAATTTGATTTCCAACGTCATTAAAAAAGTCTTAAAAAGTCTTAAATCTAACTTGCCTTGAGCTGTAGGAACCCTGTACAAGGTTTAACCGTCTCCTCAGCCTCTGGTCCCAAAATAACCAGGCCATCAATGTTCTGTGTTATCTTCTCCTGTTGGCCTGGCTTGGAGGAAATTTGGACTAGACTGGAATGGAAGGGATTGAAATTGTGAATGGATTTAGTCAGGTTTGATTGGAAATGGTTAAATGAGATCGGCTTGAATTTGGTCAAATTTGATCTGATCTGATTTGGATTGGATTCGATTAGATTAAATGGGATGGATTGGATTGACTTGGATTGGATTCATTTGTATTGAGTTGAATTGGACTGAGTTGAGTTAAATTAGATTGGATTGGATTGGATTGGATTGGATTGGATTGGATTGGATTGACTTGGATTGGATTGGATTGGGGCTGCACAGTGTTGCAGTGCTAAGTGCTGTTGTCTCACAGTAAGAAAATTCTTGAATTGATTCTCTGGGCAAACGTGTCGTTCTGTGTGGAGCTCCTGTTTCCCCTGCAGTCCAAAAACCTGCTCATCAGGTTCTTTGTCACTATTAGATGCCTGTAGGTGAAATTGTGTGTTTGAAAAGATCTCTGTCTCTACATGTTAGCTCTGTGATCAGCTGGTGACCTGTTCAGGTTGCACCACACTTTGTGTCCAAAGACAGCTGTGATAGGCTCTGACCCCCTGTGACCCCTAAAAAGAAAAAGCAGTAAGGTAACGGCTGGATTGGACTTATATTGAATCCAACTAGGCCTAGAGCTGAGAGTCAGGACCCCCAATGAAGGAAGCTCTGCGGTAGTTACCAAGTAAGACCATTTCTACTGTGACTGTTGCAATGAAGTGATTGATACCTAAAAGAGCTCCAACATCACAAAAAATCCCAACTATCTAAATCAAATCAAACCTTTTTTGAAAATATTGTCTAGAGGTATCACTTAATTACAAAAAAAAAAAACTTCTAACATGGCAGAAAATATTTATGAAAATGGAAAAGAAAACATAAACAAAATTGTTATGAATCACGCTGTCAAGTTAGAAAAATAGATTCCTATTAGAAAATGTATAATTTCTGTGTATCAGAAATCTTGCCCATGTAGTTTTCAAGTGTATGGAGAAATTCTGGGTATAAAACGGTTCCACACGTCAGGCTGTATTAATCTTCAGTGCTGATGACAGGAGATGACAGGACTTTGGAGCACTTGCAGGGATTGGATAGACATTAAACGGTTTGGGATGAGTCATCAGGACAAAAGACGAGCTATATGAGAAAACATTTGGCTCTTTGGTTCAGTCAGAGTCAGTTCGAAGAATGTGAAGAGAAGTATTTGGCAGGACTGTGGCTGCCAAGAAGCTTTAACGTGGTAGTATGATGTCTGTTTAATCTGCAGACAGTACACACAAGCAGAGGCTTCAGCTTTTAGAAGTAAAGATAAGTCAGATTATCTTTTTGCAGAATGAAATTGTAAGGATTTTGCAGCACATAGTTTCTCCCCAACTATATGGTTGCAAACTTTTTTAAGTGCAGAAGTAGAAACAAAATTATTATTAATGTTTTTATTACTATACCGCAGACATCCATCTGTGGTCTTTTCATAATGAGACATGAATGAATGCTTGAGCAAATTTATCCCATTCAAACTGCAAGAAACTAAAATCTTATCGAGTAATTTTGTCTTATTCTCAGTAGAAAATGTCTTTTTAGACTTAATATGAGCCACATTCACCTGACTAGTCTAGGAAAAAGTCTTGTTTGAAGTTATTTAAAGGCAAAAATGAGGTCTGAATTGCTTGAAACAAGTAAAAAAAATCTGCCAATGAAACAAGAGTTACTTGTATTAAGACTTATTGTAGTTTCAACCAAATTTTCTCGCAAAATTTTCTCGACTTATTGCCAGATCTTTTTAACTTGTCACCAGCAATTCAGACCTCATTTGTGTCTTTACCAACTTGAAAAAGGACATTTTCTGGACTGAGAAGTTAAATGTGGCTCAAATTACGCACATTAAGACAGTTTTTACTTAAAATTAGACAAAAATACTTCATAAGATTTCAGTTTTTGCCGTGCAGAGATTTTAAAGAAACCTGAAAGATGAAACTATCATAACTGACCCTTTGCTAACCTCCTCATTGACCTCTCACAAACCCAGGACCACACTATGGTAATCATTTTACAAAATCTGAAATTAGGTAACTTCATAAATCAAAGATTTGAGTCTCAAAATAGAAACAACATTGAAAGAAAATGGAAGAAAAAGAAAAGTTTACCTGCTCCATGGATACCTCAGATTCCTTTTCACTGCTTCAGGAAATCTTTTGTGACAGGAACATTTTATTGTATCTACCTCTTTTTGCTAGCGTGGCCTGTAAGTACATCTCTGTGGCAGCATGCTGTCCACAGTTTATCTGCACTGGTTTCCTCTCTGCCAGTGATGATGTCTCCTTGGATGAACTCTTTTCTGCTCTGCAACTTTTTAGTTACGTATTCAAGACAAGATGTTTCTCCCTGAAGCACTGTGTTGGAGACAGCCCCACTCAGTCCATCCGTTGTCTGTTACACCACATGATCAGGCTGGCCCACAGGAGGTTTTTGTTCCTGCATCACACTGATGTCTGGAGGTTTTAAGATGTTCTTTGGAATTATCAGTGTTTACTGAACAGTGACAACCCAGACACACATCTTTGTAATGTTCTGGCTTATCTAACGTCCTGAACAGTGTTTCATTTAGACCCCAGCTGCTGTCCTTTACGATTTGGTTCATGAATGCCCACTCACACCCGTCCTCTGCTGTTCTTTAATCTCCTGATTACTGTGTCTTAATGTCTACTTTTGTGAAGCAGAACCAAAGTAATACATTTGTGAACTGACCTCTGAGGTTAAACTCACATATTGTTGATGACACATAGCATGAAAACTGAGATGAAAACAGTCTGATTCAGGTTATCACGTACATCAGACTGATGAATGTCAAGCTTTGGAGATTCTAATTGAAGCAGGAAGTCCAATGCTTGTTCAGAAAGGTGTCTTGCTGGCTTTAAAAAGATGCCAGGTTGCTTTCTGTATGCTGCTGTATTTTTTTTTTTTAGAAACAATGAATGGGCCATCAGGTTAAATTAAGGCAGCTGTACCCAAACTGTAAAAACAAAGTGAACAACATGACTGTCCCTAAATCCCTGATCAAATTAAACCATATGAAAGTCATATTACGCATGAAGGGTCCATAAGGTTCCTCTGGGGAGCACCAAAAGTGTTTGAGCAAGTGAAAGAGGGAATTTGGACATGATCACTGTATGAGTGCAGGGTTTTATGGGATGGTGTATTTAAAGTGTGTGCTTTAAAAGTTAGTTTTTAAGCTAATAAATAAGCTGACAGCTGGAGGAGAAGAGGAGAAAGTTAAGGATCACATTCAGCAAATGTCGAAGGTTGGTTGAGCCCAGGGCCTGCAAAGTTAGCTATGATTAGAATAGAATAGAAAATCATTCATTTATTCCAGAGGGTAAATCTTGGAGTCACAGCAGCAGTCAAGAAAACAAAAGTAAGAAAGTGTATAGAAAGTGCAAAAAGGTCCATAAGAAAATAGATGATGACAGCTTGTCCATCATTTTCCAGTTCAGCCAGCCTCCACCTCCAAAGGGTCCAGGACTGAGCTTCTTCAGCAGTCTGTTCAGTCTCTGTCTCCTGGATCCTATCTGCTCACAGCAGGTGAAGCTCTTCCAATGTGGTGTTGGTGTCTGATGTTAGCTCCGTTATCCATGCTTGTGAATAGCACAATGCTACTCTGCCCTCTGGTATTCCCTCTGTTGCTGGGTTAGCACAGCTAGCTCGTCCATCTTATTGGAGATAGATCTTACATTTTCAATAACGATGGATGGAAGGACAGGTCCATGTCGTCACTTCTTAGCTCACACCTGAGAACCAGCACTTTGTCCTCAACTCCTTCTCCTCACCTTGTGGGAAATCATCAGGCCTTGCACCAGTTAGCATTGACATGCTAAAGGCTGCTAACAGCTTATTTCACATGTAAACAAATTCAGTTTGGCTTCCGTGACCAACAAATGAACCATACAAAGTGATGACGGAAAAGTGATGAAAAAATTACAAGAAACAGACAAGGAAGAGAGAGCTGCTGTCAGGGCAGCCACAACGGGGGGCTCCCGGAAACTGATTAGGATTAGATTACTGTAACTGAGTCTGGCACCCCAGGTTCACTTTTTAGATTTTGTTCTAGCTTCTTGTTTGTGTGTTTGCAGTGGAGTTCAACATTTTTTTTTAAATACCAGTAAAATGTGAAAAAGGTTTGAAACTTAAAGATAAATAAAATCATAATTTTTGGAGCCCTGAAGGATTCTTAAAAAGTGAGCATTGTCAGCATCGATTCATTTACTGCTACAAACCAATACAGATTTTTTTCTGCCTGTATATTCTCTCTTATTATAATGAAAAACTTCCATCTCAAATGTCTTGAAGTGAAGTCTTTGAAGTGCCACCCTGTCTTATATGACTTTGATGCACAGGAAAGAAAAGCGGACATTTACAAAACGCACTCCTTGTAATCTTTTTTTTTTTCCTTTTTCTTTTTATCAGTATTAGCAGCAACTTTTCCACTGAGCTGGATTGATGTTGGTAAAACATGGACATCACCAGGTTGATGCAAACAGTGAAAACAAATCGGAATCAGACAGACTGCAGGGTGGTACAGAAAGTAGGCTGAGGCTGCTGCGTCACATGACGGGTAAAGCCCACACAGGTGTCAGTTTCTTTTCAAGTTGTGCCAAACATAATGTACATGCACCTTTATAGCAGGTACAATGGAAACGATGATGTGGAGTGGATTCTCGTTTATCAAGTCAGCCGTGACATTCAAAAGTGTGTTTCATAGTGAAACTGGTTAATTCTGATTCTCTAGATGAGAACTGGTTAAAGAACAGGTTTATTTTGAGGTTTGGATTTCAGTATGACAGGTGAGCTCATTTAAAGCCAGGGCAGGTCAGAGGCCTATTTGTGGCACTGTGCTGTGCCAAGACCAGCACTCCCTTGTGTCTTTCTTTCCTGGGCAGTGTGTGTTGTCAAACAACATTTTTTAGTTTGATGCCTAACAAGGTTTATCTCTGCCCAGTGTGTTGCAGCTGCAGGAGGTTTGTTTCCATCTGTTAAGCAGCAGAGCAAGAGTTTAATAAGGAGACTCATGTTTATTCTTATCTTGGCACGGTTAAGCAGCGCTGCCATCTGTAGCTTCAATACAGTCAGTTATTAATGTCAACAATGTTCTTGCAGGGAGTGATGCAACCGAATTAGATGCGAGTGTAGCAGGAAATACACACAAACAGTGGGACTGTAAATTACAGGCATTATTAATAAGCACCAGGCTGACAAACACACACTTCCTTCCTCGCTGAAAGACCTGTGCCTTTCCTATCTCCTATATTTATATGATTGCTTTTTTTGTGCAGTTGGCTGAACTTTATGTATGTATTACATGAATTATAGTAACAAGTACATGTCACATGTCAGTGTATTAACTGTTGCTTATTTATGAAAGCATCCACCCCCTTTCTTTGTACTAAGGTGAAGCCAAAATCAGAACTCTGTGGTAGGCTGTGACATTAGCACAGTGGAGATCAGCTCAGTTATTATTGTCCCACTAAGAAAATATGTTTAACTTATCCTTTTACTTTGTGTTTAAAGGGCATATTGCAGGTTAAAGTTAACTGTTAAGAAATTGATAGGAAAATAACTTAAAGATTATATCCTTACGTCACAATCGGGTGCCCTGCTGCTCCTGCCTTTTCTAACATTAATAAACATGGATCAGACTGTCACTCCTGTCAATGAGGAGGAAGAAAATCTCTACTCCTATCCATATGATGGTCCTCAGGGTTATAATTATGAGCCTGTTAGAAAAGATGGAGAACAGGAAATGGGCAGGATTAGGAAGAATAACGATCGTAGGAGAACCAGAGGAGAACAGAGCAGGTGTCCCGGTGAATAAGTGCTGTTAGCTTGTGATATCACTGAAATCAGATACACTGACTAAAACAATAAGTAATATGTGTAGCAATGGGCTTTGAGCCGTCACAAAGCCCATACAGAGAAAGACAGCGAGGTCTATCCACTGATCTAGAGTCAGAAAACCAAGTTTTAGCTACGGTGCTCAGCTCATGTTTCTGTTGGGTTGAATCCAGGGCTTGACATTAACACCGGCCAACCAGCCAAATGTCGGTGGATTTCGGCAGTGGCTGGTAACACCACCGCTCCCACTGGCCACTTTGGCGGGTTGAATTTTATCTCAAACATGGAGCAGAGAGACAAGCAAAAAGATGACTCTGATGATGAAAGCTCTGAGGAAATTTAATTTACTTCTCCTTCATTGTCATTCTCATGTAAAAAGAAATGATTTTCTGATTACAATCGTTAATAAATATTTAAGCAGACAGTGTCTCTTGCTGAGTTTTTAACAGTTCAGTTAATCCCCTTTACCATTTTATTATAAGCAATAACAAACTACTATTTTAATTACTATGTCTTAATAGATTGCATATTTTCATTTGAAAGGAGCACAATGTTACACACAACTTTATCAGAGCTGAATACCTGATCAAGGACCTGTGGATTTTAACACTGATGTAGTCTTGTTTTGAGTGTGCATAGGGGTCATTTACGTTTAAAGAGGTTGTGAATCTTTTTTAAGTAAACTTTAGCATGTCATCATCGGCTTTAATCATATTGAACATAATTATCCAACAACAAATTGTGGCCAGTGAAAATACTGAGTGGCTAGTAACTCAGGGATACCACTAGCCACAGTGGCTGATGAGCAAAAAAGTTAATGTCAAGCCCTAGTTGAATCTCTGAGGATCCTTATTTACGTCTGTCACCAGGAGCCGGGCTAGGGGCTGCTGCTGTCTGGCGGGACAGCATTCGCGTCAGTCTCACCTGGACCTGGCTCCGGTATCCCATCCTGAACTCCATCCATAGACTTTATAAAATAGACTCCTTCATGTCAATCTTCCTGTTGAGAAATGGGCACCACGGACAACTGCGATTTTGTGACTGATGCAGAAATAAAGTCACACCTTGTCAGCTGCACAAAACGAACTCACATAGTCCAAAAAAGTGGACTCAATGTCCTGTTAAGCTAGTGTTTCTGCATCCATCCATCCAAATACATTTTAATCATCTTAATTGATTGTCAAATTAAATAATATTTTGAAAGAAACACAACAAACATAACCCGAAATGCCCAATCTCACTTATGACAACCTGTTATTCACATTTGCTTAAATCGAAGTACAGGAATGCGAGTCCCTTTTGTTACATCAAATGACGCGAAGCTGAAAGAAGAGCATTTTGAACAGCTGTACCAAAAACAGCCACTTCTTTCTCTAAATGTGTGCTTTTTTTGTAGAATAACATACAAAATCAGTGATTGACTTACTCTGCTGCCATTATCAGATCATGTTAAGTGTTAATTGAAAAAAAATTAACCTTGCCCTTTAAATATCAAACTCTTCAATGAAAGCGTCACTAGCATAAACACAGATTCAGAGTCATTTGGACTCTTCTCTGTATTAAATAAAGAGTGAGTTTGATCGTTGCTGTCTTGTCTTGTCCTCCAGGTTACGCTCCAGTCACAGGCATGTGCCACCCTGTTCGAAGCTGCACCCTCAACCATGAAGACGGCTTCTCCTCAGCTTTCGTTGTGGCTCATGAGACGGGACACGTGTGAGTTCTTGTTGTGTTTTTTTCCCCCTTCCCCGAGGCGCCTAAACACACGCATCCATCAAGGTGACACCCTGCTGAGCTGTGAGAAAAGCGATTGTGTCTCTGCATAATATAATACAGCAATTGTGCATGTGTGTGAACACCGAGCTGAGACTTTTGTTCCCTGTGATCAGAACAGTAAGTGACAAAGGAAACCCTAAAGCAGTTTGGCCTTTAGCTGGCTCGCTAAACATGTTAGCCTTTATTGGATTTCTTGGGCAGTTTGCTGAGCTAGTGTCCCCCTGAAAGAACACACACACACACACACAAAATACGCCGAGTCGCTTTTTGTCTGCATGATGCCTATTGTTTTTTGTTTTTTTTTTGGTCCTTGAGCACATCTCATGCACAGTAACAACATCCCAGGCTATATTTGCTGGAAGTCAAATAAAGTCTGAGATCTGATAATGGCATGAACAAATAAAGGCCAGTCGTACATACAGGCAAAGGCAGAGTAAGAGCAAATAAACTCCAGGTGATTTTAATATCATGTTGCAGGTATTACTCAGAAATACTTAATTTATCCAAGGAGGAAATTAATTCTCACAGTTCCTCTGCTGCACATGGAACTGTATGAAAGAAGAAGTTTTTTTAAATATTAGGGAAATAAGAAATGTGAATAAGAAGTTGGACATTAAGTTTATTCTAATCCAGCCTCTGATATTAAGCCTGCCTCTTTAACAAGACTGAGTCAAATAAAGGTCTACTTCCTTCTACAGATGGGATTAGAAATGAACAATCAATAGTCTCTATTAAAGATAATACGGTATTTCACCTTTTCCCAGTTTCTTATTCGTACATACATGAGCTTGAAACACAGCGTGGTAAACCAATAAATTATTCAGATGTTTATATTTTAATTGAAAGAAGCATGTACTGAATAGAAAAGTCAATACACAACATTAAGCACCATTAGTGAAGCAGCTTCTCCCAGACAGAGTCATCTGCAGGCCTCAAGCTCACAAGCAGAGCATCAGATGTTTTTTTTCTCAGCTTGCTGGGAATGAAATGTTTAGGAAAGGTGTGAGAAAAATTGTGTCGACAAAAGGATGAAATCCTTCAGCTGGATGAGCAGATGTTAGACAAAGCCAACCAAGTGATACAGCACACACAGCTGAATGCTCCCGGAGCGTGACATCGAATCCTCCATCTTCACGGTGGTTGCTCTGCAGCTGACCCTGGGGCAGCCATCCTCAGGGATACAGAGGTTTTCCCGAGTTAAATATTAAACCAACCAGAAAACCTGGAGCTGTACTGTAAACACACAGACTTCCAAAGCCTAGAAAGATCTTGGAGGATTTTTTTTTGATAACTTGTTATTCAATTTCAAGATTGAGTCTCAGTAAAGTAAAGAAGCGTATTCATAAATCCTGAGCCAAAAGCTGAGCTCCTGAACTGGAGAACAGTGGTTACCGTAACAGTGGCAGAGTTTCTTTTGTTTTTCCAAGGCTAAGGAGATAAATGACTGCATGAAGTGGAGAACGCAGGAAAGAAATGAATGATGCACTGTATCAATATTAAAAACATGTTATACCTTCAGTTACATAAAGCTTTCAACAATCTGTACACATGTTATCTGATTGATTCTATAAATCTTTCAAATGACTTAGAGCAAGCATAGACAAAGTCAGTCAAGGTCCATTGTCATACAGCCCCAGCTTGCATTTTACATTTACATTTTCTGTCAGGGTCACAAACACAACCAAAGTCTATCCAATATCATCTCATTAAACTACATTTAGACAGTGTATAGGCTACTTGTATAAAGCTGAAACTCTTACAGCTGATGTCTTTAAATGAATGTATTCATCGTGATGTGAAAATATCAGAGTTAAAAAACACTCATTAGGGAACACAAGAAAGTCAGCAAGTTTTTAGGGCAAATAGTCTTAACATCATGAAAAGAAATCCAAATAAAACCCAGATCCTGATCCTCACATAAAGACATTCTGCCATATTTTCTCTGTATCTACAGTTTTTCAGTTTTATTTAGCAGACACTGTTGTGCAAAGCCACAAGCAAGAAATTTGACAGGGGGGAAACTCTTATTAAGTGTGACAAGTGCTACAAGTTATTTGGCTGCAGGCGCTGCCATTAAGTGCAAGAAGATTTTTTTGTTTTCCTATGTAGACGAATGTAGCCATAACTAACCACAATGAATTGCTGCAACAGTATAGTTCAACCTTCAACAACATTCGATGACCAGTGCTTAATATTATCTAAGAGCTGGGTCTGAGACTTTCTGACTCATTCTACCCCTGAGGACAAAGAGGAAAAGGGTCAGATTAAGGGCCTAGGTGTTCCCTGAACAAATGAGTCTTCAGACATCTCTTAAAGTAGAAAGGGACTCTGCGGATTATAAAGAGTTAGGTGATTTATTCCACCATTTGGGCAAACCAGAGGAGAAGAGTCTGGCTAGAGATTTAGAGCCGTGCTGGACTGGGAGCACCAGGCGTCTTTCACAAGTAGAGCGTAGTGAAGGAGTGCAGACCTGGATGAGGGACCCCAGGTAGGCAGGAACTGTTCTTGTCAATGTTTTGTAAGCCAGAAGAAGAGCTTTCAATTCGATTGGAGCTGTGACTGGAAGTCAGTTAGGAGGTAGGATTAATAGCAGGGTGACATGCTGTTTTGGGCTGGTTAAAGACCAGACGTCCTGCTGCATTCTGGGTAATCTGCAGGGAGGCTTGTACCAGAAGCTGTGTGGCCTCTTATGTCAGGTAGAGTCTGATCCTTCTGATGTAATAGAGGGTATATCAACAAGATCAATCAATCGAGGCCACTTGAACCTTAAAGGTCAGCCCCCTAATGGAGAACATTTTCCTTGGTAAGAAGCAGAGTTTACTGATGTCTGCGCAGCTCGTAACTCTGCAGAGAACTGACCACTCATCATCTGGTATTGAGACACCTGAGGGACAGGTGAGGTTTAATTTTATCAGTCTGTGATGATGGAACAAGGATGTTTGACCAACTTACTGACCGATCTCTTCATCCATGCTGATGATGCCACTTAAAACGCACGTCAACTCGCTGCAGTTGGGCTTTTCTGCATGTAACGACAGATGGTCTTGGAATATAAAGCTTTGTTTGCAAGTCAATGAAAGAAACATCCATTAGTTATATTTGCTAGTAACATATAACTGGAATAATAACCAAAATAACACATTAATATCAGTCATTTATCAGGACAATGACCCACATGCACGTTTTTCATCACACATCCTTTGCTCTGGGATTAGTTCATGAGCAGCTGATTAATACTCTACTCATCTCGTGAAATAATTTCCAGGCATCTGTAAAGTGGGACATAAAATGTAGGCTTTCTTCATAATAACGATAGTGCAAGCAGCATATAATTTCTTTAATAGGCTTTAGGAGCAGAGATAATTGTATGATATAGACAAAACAAGCCACAGTGGAGCTTCAATATTAGCTCATTATTATTCCCGCACTTTTCCACCAGCAGTCATTGTAAATTCAATAGGGAGCTCTAGTGTCCTTTAATTAAGCCAGTCTCCCCCTTGGTTTCCCAGGCTACCATATGTCAAGTAACCATGTGACCACAGATCCATAGAAAGAGCATGGCTTTGGTTGTTTTACAGCAATGATTTAATTACTTAGTGGTGTTTGATAAAAACATGTGAACATGTTACGTCATTCAATAACATGTGCGTGTCTGCTGGTATTCACTGCTCTTCCCTGAGGGTCTTTATTTCAGGCGTTGAACAACCTGGGGGGATATGATTAAATCAGCAGAAAGAGCAGACAGAGTGAGTGAGTGACAGTAAGGTATGAGATGTGTCAGAAACATTTATTCAATGGTCTGTTGTGTTGACAGACAGAGCAGTCAAGGTGACAGCACTATACCCCGCCTGTCACCTCCATATGCCAGTAATAACACATAATAAGATCCCCTGATGTGTGAATATAGACCTTTACTCCTGTATCTGAATTCCTAGGAGGGGTATTTATGTTGAACAGAGACTATACACAATAAAACAGATCACTCTAGGTGTATCCTGAATCCTGGATAAAATCAGTTTTCTTTAGAGCAGATTTTAAGTCTGGGTTTCTGAGTCCATTAAAACATGTTCTGTGCAGTTCATTTATTTCCATAATGGTTTACCAATGTTTTTTATTGGCACTGTAAGGAAAATAGTCTCACATTTAGCCATTCACCTGCTCATAATCCACAATTCAAAATAAGATTATCAGCGTCATTGATATTTACCTTCACCAAGGAGGTTATGTTTTTGGGATAAGACAGAAGTGATTACATTTTGAAGGTGATCTGGATCCAGGACTTTTTAAAGGATTCTTTATCATTGTGAGATAGGGCCGTTTTCACCATATGTGTATATAACTCCACAATCAATGGTCGGATTGCTTTGCAAAACAATACAAGACAAGGTCACCATAATTTCTAACAGATGTAAAAGTATGATCCAGATCCTGGCAATATTTTGGATACTAAAATCTGGAATATGAAATATGTACTGGGTCATCATCATTTTCAACACTGTCAGGTAACAAATTATTGTATAAACCTGCAACTAACACCAAATTGTAGCAGACAGTCTGCTGAAAGGGACATTGAAATTACAGTCAAACTCAAGTGTTACGTCACAATCACAATATGCTTGGCGGTAGTCTGCGCTCTCTGAGTGCTTTTCTAGTTTTGAATGCTTTTTCTCAGTATCCTGATTCTCCCAGGAGAACATGAATTGATTTCCAGTTAACAGACCAAAAGATTCTATGATGACCCTACCCCGGCAGCAAGAAGTGATATTTATTCTATAGTAATGTTAGGGCGTATTCAGACCTGGACTGTTTGGTCCACTTCAAACGGACCAGGGTTCGTTTCCCACGCTGGTGCCGACTTTTCATGCAGGTGTGAATAGACATAAACGAACCCTGGTGCGGACCAAACAACCGGACCGAGACCCACTTTTTGAGGTGGTCTCGGTCCACTTCCAAGCGAACTCTGGTGTGGTGCATGGTTCTCCGGTGCAAGTCTGAATACAAACCAAGGTCCATCCGAACTAACTACAGGATACATGTGCCTTTTGGGCCAATAAAGCCACCGTAACCTAACCGTCTTTGGTTCATACCTGATCCTCCGTTTTCTGTTTAGCCACGGTGTTGCTGGCATGTTGTGGGTCAGGACACACAGAGCATAGCGTCTCCTTGCTGCGCGCATTTGTCTGCGCTGTTCCAAAATTTAAAACAATGTTGTTAAGCCTGCTTTGATAGAGCTGCTTGTGAAACTGAAAATGATTTTGCAGCTCTAATAAGAGCACAAACACACATGTTTACCTCCATTTCTGTATTCTGTGTGCCGCCCTTTTTCAGTGCTGTCCAATGAGAGCACCGATCGTCACACACGTGGATGTGTTTACAGAATATAGCCCACTTGCAAAAAGTACAATCTGGATACAAACCGCATCACTTCTGTCCTGTGAAAAGTTGTGAAAAGTAGTGTTAAAAATAAATCTGCTCTCCATTCATTCGCTTCAAAACAAGTGCATACCTTGGAAAAAATCATGACTCTTCAGCGGGGTGTGATAGTACTCATGGGAGACAGAGTGTTTACACCGTAAAATCACTACCTGAGATGTCACTGCAATCAATGAATAGTCCTCACAGCGCCTTTAATGCATGATTATACATAATTAGAGTTTTCAGGATGTTGCCAGTCTGGTATGCTTCTTTTTGTATCTCAGCATGCTTTGCGCAGCATTAAGGCCAAATGGAGCCATTTTTAACCATGTCAAGTCATGTGTGCAGTCCGTGATGGCTACAGCTCCTGACAATACACCTCTGTGAGCCTGCATTAACTCGATTACAGTGCTAAGCTCCGGGTGAAATACCGTAACATCCTAAAGTGTACCCCTCCACATTTCATTTATCAGAGGCAACCAACTAAATACAGAAATCAGATACAAATTGCAATTTGGACTTAATATTGAATTATAGCAGAAAGGATCCAGGAACACTTCTTCAGAGAGAGCCGGTCTCTGAGGGAATTCTCTATCAGAGGTAAGGAAGAATAAAAGTAGGGTTGTTAACACACATTAAAATGGGAGAAATGCCAATGATAAAAAAAGTAAATAGATATTTAATGTATGTGTTAGTCAACTGCAGGACATCCTCACAAATTTTTCCCAGAGAAATGATCTAAAAAGTGACTGAGGTCAGGAAATTGTACCGCCTGTTACAGCAGCTGCAGAATGGCTCTGACATTCCCCGTGTTTACAAAAATAACCTAATATGAACTTGTGGTGTTGACATTGAGATATACAGCATCGGTGCCATGTGTGCTGACAAATTTGTATTGATGCTTGCTTTATTTATTTATTTCAGCACAACACGGCGTATCATTTAGAGCAAGGGCAGCTCAGACTGACGGCACAAACAACATCTCAGGCCTGTTGTTTCTCTTCTCTCTGTCAGGCTGTGAGATTGGATTCACTGATTTCCCTCAAAGCACAATAGCAACTCAGTTTAATTGTTTTTCAAAGGACATTGTAGTGACATGAGAAGCTTTGAAAGAACATAACAATGATCCATCATGATCATAATTTGAAGGAAAGACTCCTGAAAACATTTGTTCTTCCTGTGCAAGAACCATTTTTTTTTTATCATGAGGTTTGTTGTTTTTTATTTAGCTTTCATGGTGACAACATTTAATGAGCTTTAGAGACAACTAGAAAAGCAATTTCTGAAGAAATTGCGCTGTGAATGCAGAATGCTGAAGCAGCTTGCGCTGAACTGCTAATGCAGAATGCTGAACATGAATGACCGAAGGTATGTCTTAAAATGGCTGAATGAAGTGTTTAAAATCTTGCACTTAAATGCTAATGCAGAGTACTGAACATGAATGACTGAAGATGTGTCTGAAAATGGTTGAATGAAGTCTTTAAAAGCTTGTGCTCAACTGCTGATGTAGAATGCTGAACATGTATGACTGAAGATATTTCTGAAAATTGTTTAAAGAACTCCTGAAAAGCTTGCGCTCAACTGCTAATTCAGAATGCTGAATTAGCCTGCCATGAACTCTTGGATGAAAGGAAATGAATGGACAAGTAAATTGAATGGATGAATGAATTTAAAGTTTAAATAGAATAGAATAGAATAGAAAATACTTTATTTATCCCCGAGGGGAAATTCAGGAGTCACCGCAGTATTTAAGAAAACAAAAGTAAGAAAGAGTATAGAAAGTGCAAAAAAAGTCCATAAGAAATTAGATGACGACATCCCGTCCACCACTCGTCCACCACTCTCCAGCCCAGCCAGCCTCCACCTCCACAGGGTCCAGGACTGAGCCTCCCAGCAGTCTGTTCAGTCTCTGTCTCCTGTCTGCTCACAGCAGGTGAAGCTCCTCCAATGTGGCGCCGGCGTCCGATGTCAGCTCCGTCAGGCACGTCCGTGAACAGCACGATGCCGCTGGGTTAGCATGGCTAGCTCGTCCATCCCCTGGGGCTAGATCCCACGTTCCCAACAAGGATGGATGGAAGGACAGGTCCACGTCGTCACCTCCCAGCTCACATCCGAGAACCAGCACGTCGTCCTCCCCTCCTCCTCCTCAGCTCGAGGGAAATCATCAAGCCCTACACTAGTTAGCATTGACATGCTACAGGCTGCTAACAGCCAATTTTGCATGTAAACAATGCAGCCATGGTTACATGTAGGATCTCCAGACAAACACAGGAGAAAAGTAGTAAAAAATACCGCCGAAGCCACAAAAAGTTTGGTGTCCGTGACCGGCAATGTACCATACAAAGTAATGATCCACTCCAAATACAAAGATGACGAAAAAGAGTCGAAAAAAATTACAAGAAACAGACAAAGACGAGAGCTGCTGCAACAAGCAGCTACTTGGGTTGCGTCTTTTCAAAAAATGTAAGGAATGAATTAAATTTTAAAGAACATTTATGGAAATAATGACCTGACTGAGGGAAAATGCAAGTTGGATATCTAAAACCCTGTTAAAATGTAATCCTGTGTGTCCTGTGTGTGAGTTTTTTTAACCATGTAAGCCTGTAGGCTGAGGCCCATCTGAAGCCAGATGTTGCCATGGTGATCATTGTTCACCAACTGCCATCAGAGAGCTGGTGGAGTCTGTTGATTCCCAACACATTCCCTTTGAAATCAGGGTGTAAAGGTGCTTGCAATTCTGACAAAAAGAATGATCATAAAGCATGAATCTGTGTAATCTAAAATTGGATTTAAAAGTTTGAATGGCTGAATCAATTCAGGAATTAAAGGAAGGAATTTAGATTTAAAGAAAAAAATCTAGGAAAATAAGGAGCTGACTCAGGGAGATGGAAGTCAAATGCTGTTAAAGTGTGATACTTTCTGCCCTGTGTGTGTGTGTGTGTGTGTGTGTGTGTGTGTGTGTGTGTGTGTGTTCAATCATGTCAACCTGTCTGCTGAGGCTTATCTGAAGCCAGATTTTGCATTGGTGATCACTGATAAATCAACACACACATGCTTGTCTTTGTTCCTGAATGTTTTGATGAGTTACTATAAACAGCTGCATGAGATCAAAGGTTTCCACGGTGACCAGCTCGTCAAGGGCAGCAGGTGCAGGTGCACAACTTTGCCCTTGTTACTGTAATCTTCTGAGGATTTTGTGGCAAAGCAAGAGTCCGAATCTCCTGTCACCTTGCCAAAACCGTGAGGGCTAGAATAAAAATGAACACACCGTAGGAATCCTGAGACCCAGAGGAAGCTGTCCGTCTAAATTTCATGCATGAAGGTCGAGAAACGAACCCACAAGAGCGATAGATAGATGAGGGAAATTTGACTGTTCTCTGAGAAAACCCCTCAGGAATTAACATGGAGGTATATGGGGATTTTTTTGAACTTCTCATGACAGTTGGCCATTTTGTGAAAAAGTGCTCCATCCTTTTGCTTTAAAAACCACTTTGTCAGAAGCAGGACAAGCCCTCCTCCATTTTGATATATAAAATGCCTATGTGGAGCGAACATTGTGACCAAAAGAGCAGTTTACCCAGAAATTTTTCAGGTCTTGTTTCCCCCTCTCCCTGCTCTGTCGTTTGAATCTCCCACTCTGAGCCAAAACATTCCGTCCAATACACACCAATGTTAAACGGCTCGAAGAGCTGAAATGCATCATGACCTTTGAAGGGTCATTGTGAAGAAACTATGAATGCTAGGAAACATTTGAAACCAACTGAATGAAGCCAAAAGGTAGCTTAATATTTTAAAGTTTGAATGGAGTTTGTAGCTGAATGTATGACTGAATGAGGAGCGTTTGAAGCAGGCTGAAAAAATGTCCTGAAAGGAGAAAATTTTGAAAATTCCTCATTCATCTCTATGAGACCAAAAAACGCACAAATTCTGAAATATCTCAAAAAGTATTTGTGAAAAGTGTCTGAAGAGTCATAGCCCCCTTGTCCCAACTGAAACACACGTTTTGAAGTTTGAACGGTGAAAATCGGTTGAAGTTTGCCTGAGTTTTAGCGGTCCAAAAAAGCGGGCGGAAGAATGAAGAAGAAGAAGAAGAAGAAGAAGAAGAACTAGAGAAATTGCATTTCCTTGCAGAAAATGCGTTGAAATGCTGAAGCTGAAGAAATGAAAATACTAGTGGAAAAAGCTGAAAATGTGAAAGAAAACAGCTAAATAGTTGAACAAAGTATGAACTGAGAATTTGGAGTGTAGAGGGAGGGAAGAGGAAGGGAACAAATTGTGAAGACAGAGTAAAGAAGGAGTAAAGAAAAAAGGTGAGTTTAAAGTGATGTAGAAGTTAAGAAGAAAGGCAGAAGAGAAAAAGTGAGAAAGAAAGTAAAAGAAAAGTTGAGAGAAAGTTAAGAAAAAATAGCTAAGGAAAATGAAGTGAAGACAAAGTGGATAAAGACAGTGGATACAGTGAAAAATATAAATAAGTCTAAAAAAGTTAAAATAAATGAATAAATAAAAAAAGAGAGAAAGATCAAAAGGTGAAATCTCCAATAATGTAGAAGAAAGCAGAAATCCATGACTAATGTGTAAATAGCATAAAGGATAATAGGGCCAGTTTAATGTGTGTACAGAGTCTTAAGTCAAGGACTGCAAAAGGTAGAAGCAGTTGAAGTTGAAGGAGTTTTAGTGGATCAGCAAATTATTTTAGTGTCTGTCTTTGCTGGTAAAATTGTTATAATAAAGTGTAATGATTTAAAGGTAAAAAACGGCTATAGATGTGATGCAGAACTGAAAATGTGGAATTGAGAGAATAAGAAGTAGCAGAAAAAAAGTACAGAGGTTAATGTAGCACTAATATTAGAAGAAGAAGTAGTAATTCAAAAAGAGAAATCAGAAATCTATGACTAATGTGTAAATAGCATAAGAATAATAGGACCAGTTTATTGTGCAAACAGAGTCTCAAATCAAAGTCTGCAGAAGGTAGAAGCATTTCAAGTTGAAGGACTTTTAGTGCAGTGTTTCCCAATCCTGGTCCTGGGGGCCCCCTGCCCTGCATGTTATTAATGTTCCTGTCTCCAACACACCTGATTCAAATGATCAGCTCGTCATCAAGCTCTGCTCAAGCCTGATAACGAGCCATTCATTTGAATCAGGTGTGCTGCAGAGGGGTAACATCTAAAATATGCAGGGCAGGGGGTCCCCAGGACCAGGATTGGGCAACCCTAATTTAGTGGATCAGCAGATTATTTCAGTCTCTGCTTTTGATGGTAAAATGTTTTTAATAAAGTTAAATCATTTAAATGTAAAGAAAAGGATTGAGATGTGAACCAGAGCTGAAAATGTGGAATTGAGAGAAGAAGAAGTAGCAGAAATAGGGGGGGAAAGTACAGAGGTTGATGTAGCACTAGTATTAGAAGAAGGAGTAGTAATTCAGATGTTAGTAATCAGAAATCTATGACTAATGTGTAAATAGCATAAAGGATAATAGGGCCAGTTTCATGTGTGAATAGAGTCTTAAGTCAAAGTCTGCAGAAGGTAGAAGCAGTTGAAGTTGAAGGAGTTGCAGTGGATCAGAAGATTATTTTAGTGTCTGTCTTTGCTGGTAAAATTGTTTAAATAAAGTTTAAAAAGGCTATAGATGTGAAGCAGAGCTGAAAATGTGGAATGGACAGATTAACAATTAGCAGAAATAGGGAAAAATACAGAGGTTTATGAAGCACTAATATTAGGAGAAGAAGCAGAAGTTTGACAAGTTAAAGCTGTGGAATAAATTGTGTGAATAGTGGAGCATGAGGATTAAGTCAAAGGGGGAGGGAGGGTATTTTAAGTAACTGAAGTAGTGATGGAAATATCACTGCATGTAAAGGTCTGGGATGTGTGAGGGACAGAAAGAGCACACACACATGTGTGTCTTTGTTCCTGAATGTTTTGATGAGTTAGTATAAACAGCTGCATGAGATGAAGGGTTTAATAGATATAGTGGAAATGTAAATTATCCTAAAAGAGTTCAAATAAAATAATAAAAATAAGAGAAAGATCAAAAAGTGAAATCTTCAAAAATGTAGAAGAAAGCAGAAATCTATGACTAATGTGTAAATAGGATTAAGGGTAATAGGACCAGTTTATTATGTCAATGAGGTCTTTAAGTCAAAGTCTGCAGAAGGTAGAAGCAGTTGAAGTTGAAGGAGTTGCAGTGGATCAGGAGATCATTTGAGTCTGTGTTTTTGTTGGTAAAATGTTTTAAATAAAGTTTAACCATTTAAAAGTTAAAAAAGGGGGGTTAAGATGTGAACCAGAGCTGAAAATGTGGAATGGAGAGAAGAAGTAGGAGAAATAAGGGAAAAAACAGTACAGAGATTAATGTAGCACTAGTAATAGAAGAAAAAGTAGCAGTTTGAGAATTATAAGGTGTGGGAAAAAGTTGTTTGAATAGTGGAGCATGTAGATTAAGTCAAAGGGGGAGGTATGGTCTTATAAGTAACTGAAGTACATGTGTGTCTTTGTTCCTGGATGTTTTGATTACTTAGTAAAAAACAGCTGCATGAGATCAAAGGTTGTCAAGGAGACATGCAATTAAGCTGCAGCTGCAAAACTTTGCCCTGCTCATGTGTTACTCTGGGCATTTTGTGGTGAAGCAAGAGTCTGAATCTTCTGTCATCTTGCCAAAACCGTGAGGGCTAGAATAAAAATAAACAAACCATAAGAACCACAAGATCCTGGGGAAGCTGAAGGTGCAACTTTCATGTATGAAGATGCAGAACTGTGTCATTGAGAGCAGTTTGCAAATGAGGGAAATTCCACTGATGTTTGAGAAAACTCCTCAGGAATTAACATTGGAGCAGATGGCTTCAGGGTGTAAAAACTTCATGACAGCTGGTCATTTTGTGATAAAGTGCTTGTTGTTTTTGCTTTAAAAGCCACTTTGTCAGAAGCAGCACAAGATAATGTACTGTTTGATGTATTTTTTAAGTTTCTACTGTAAATATTTCAGAAGTTATGACAATTTATTCAAAGACAGCAGCAACCTTTCTGCAAGAGTGTGTTGCACTCTAGCTAACGATGATTGCACTCTAGGAAGCTGAGATTTTAGGGTAAAGTGGGAAAAGTTTATGTTGCTCAAACAGTGAAATCTCAAAAACAGTAAAAGATATTAAAGAGCAGACAAAAACCTGAAGAGTGGAAAGATAGCTGAATATTTTAAAGTTCAAATGAAGTCTGTAAGAGGAAGTATGAGGAGGCTAGAACTTCTGAAAGTTGAAGGAAATTTTTCAAGAGAAGCTGAAGTTTCCAATGCATTTCAGATGGAGTATAATTTTCATAAAAAGCTGAATAATTCAAAAAGTTTATGGGTTAAATACCACAAGAGTCATAGCACGCTTCTCCAGAAGAAGCTGAATAGTTTAAAAGTTGAATGGTGAAAATCGGATAAAATTTGAAGGAGTTTTAGCGAACCAAAAAACGTACGGAAGAATAAGAAGAAGAAGAAAAAAAAGAATAAATTCACAGGAGAACAATATGTTGAAATGCTGAGTCAGCATTTCAACATAACTAGAAAAGCAATTTCTGAAGAAATTGCGCTGTGAATGCAGAATGCTGAAGCAGCTTGTGCTGAACTGCTAATGCAGAATGCTGAACATGAATGACTGAAGATATGTCTGAAAATGGCTGAATGAAGTCTTAGATAACTCGCGCTGAAATGCTAATGCAGAACGCTGAACATGAATGACTGAAGATTTGTCTTAAAATGGTTGAACGAAGTCTTGAAAAGCTTGTGCTCAACTGCTGATGTAGAATGCTGATCATGAATGACTGAGGATATGTCTGAAAATTGTTTTAAAAACTCCTGTAAAAGCTTGCGCTCAACTGCTAATGCAGAATGCTGAACATGAATGAATGAGGATATGTCTGAAAATTGTTTTAAGAACTCCTGGAAAGCTTGCACTGAAATGCTAATGCAGAATGCTGAATTAACCTGCCATGAACTCTTGGATGAGAGGAAATAAATGGACAATAAATTGAATGGATGAGTTAAAGTTGAAATGGTTGCGTCTATTCAAAAATTAAAGGAATGTATCAAATTTTAAAAAACATTGATGGAAATAATGACCTGACTGAGGGGAAAAGTAAGTTGGCTATCTTAAACCCTGTTAAAATGTAATCCTGTGTGTCCTGTGTGTGAGTTTTTTAACCATGTAAGCCTGTAGGCTGAGGCCCATCTGAAGCCAGATGTTGCCATGGTGATCATTGTTTACCAACTGCCATCAGAGAGCTGGTGGAGTCTGTTGATTCCCAACACATTCCCTTTGAAATCAGGGTGTAAAGGTGCTTGCAATTCTGACAAAAAGAATGATGATGAAGCATGAATCAGTGTAATCTAAAATAGGATTTAAAAGTTTGACTGGCTGAATCAATTCAGGAATTAAAGGAAGGAATTTAAATTAAAAGAAAAAAATCTGGGAAAATAAGGAGCTGACTCAGGGAAATGGAAGTCAAATGCTGTTAAAGTGTGATACTTTCTGCCCTGTGTGTGTGTGTGTGTGTGTGTGTGTGTGTGTGTGTGTGTGTGTGTGTGTGTGTGTGTGTGTGTGTGTGTGTGTTCAATCATGTCAACCTGTCTGCTGAGGCTTATCTGAAGCCAGATTTTGCATTGGTGATCAATGATAAATTAACAGACACATGCTTGTCTTTGTTCCTGGATGTTTTGATGAGTTACTATAAACAGCTGCATGAGATCAAAGGTTTCCACGGAGACCAGCTCGTTAAAGGCAGCAGGTGCAGGTGCACAACTTTGCCCTTGTTACTGTAATCTTATGAAGATTTTGTGGCAAAGCAAGAGTCTGAATCTCCTGTCACCTTGCCAAAACCGTGAGGGCTAGAATAAAAATGAACACACCGTAGGAATCCTGAGACCCAGAGGAAGCTGTCCGTCTAAATTTCATGCATGAAGGTCAAGAAACGAACCCACGAGAGCGATAGATAGATGAGGGAAAATTTACTGATCTCTGAGAAAACCCCTCAGGAATTAACATGGAGGTATATGGGGATTTTTTTGAACTTCTCATGACAGTTGGCCATTTTGTGAAAAAGTGCTCCATCCTTTTGCTTTAAAAACCACTTTGTCAGAAGCAGGACAAGACTACTTACATGCTGAGGGCTTATTTGTGTTGATAGCTAAAAAAATGTGGCCAAGAGAGCAGTTTACCCAGAAATTTTTCAGGTCTTGTTTCCCCCTCTCCCTGCTCTGTCGTTTGAATCTCCCACTCTGAGCCAAAACATTCCGTCCAATACACACCAATGTTAAACGGCTCAAAGAGCTGAAATGCATCATGACCTTTGAAGGGTCATTGTGAAGAAACTATGAATGCTAGGAAACATTTGAAACCCACTGAATGAAGCCAAAAGATAGCTGAATATTTTGAAGTTTGAATGGAGTTTGTAGCTGAATGTATGACTGAATGAGGAGGGTTTGAAGCAGGCTGAAAAAATGTCCTGAAGAGAGGAAATTTTGAAAATTTCGCATTCATCTCTATGGGACCGAAATTTCGTAAATCGTCGAATATCTCGAAAAGTATTTGTGAAAAGTGTCTGAAGAGTCATAGCCCCCTTGTCCCAACTGAAACACACATTTTGAAGTTTGAACGGTGAAAATCGGTTGAAGTTTGCTGGAGTTTTAGCGGTCCAAAAAAGCGGGCGGAAGAATGAAGAAGAAGAAGAAGAAGAAGAATAAATTTTTTTGTCACAGAAGAACATATGCTGTGAATGCATTACTGCATTCACAGCAACTAGAAAAGCAATTTCTGAAGAAATTGCGCTGTGAATGCAGAATGCTGAAGCAGCTTGTGCTGAACTGCTAATGCAGAATGCTGAACATGAATGACTGAAGATATGTCTGAAAATGGCTGAATGAAGTCTTAGATAACTCGCGCTGAAATGCTAATGCAGAACGCTGAACATGAATGACTGAAGATTTGTCTTAAAATGGTTGAACGAAGTCTTGAAAAGCTTGTGCTCAACTGCTGATGTAGAATGCTGATCATGAATGACTGAGGATATGTCTGAAAATTGTTTTAAAAACTCCTGTAAAAGCTTGCGCTCAACTGCTAATGCAGAATGCTGAACATGAATGAATGAGGATATGTCTGAAAATTGTTTTAAGAACTCCTGGAAAGCTTGCACTGAAATGCTAATGCAGAATGCTGAATTAACCTGCCATGAACTCTTGGATGAGAGGAAATAAATGGACAATAAATTGAATGGATGAGTTAAAGTTGAAATGGTTGCGTCTATTCAAAAATTAAAGGAATGTATCAAATTTTAAAAAACATTGATGGAAATAATGACCTGACTGAGGGGAAAAGTAAGTTGGCTATCTTAAACCCTGTTAAAATGTAATCCTGTGTGTCCTGTGTGTGAGTTTTTTAACCATGTAAGCCTGTAGGCTGAGGCCCATCTGAAGCCAGATGTTGCCATGGTGATCATTGTTTACCAACTGCCATCAGAGAGCTGGTGGAGTCTGTTGATTCCCAACACATTCCCTTTGAAATCAGGGTGTAAAGGTGCTTGCAATTCTGACAAAAAGAATGATGATGAAGCATGAATCAGTGTAATCTAAAATAGGATTTAAAAGTTTGACTGGCTGAATCAATTCAGGAATTAAAGGAAGGAATTTAAATTAAAAGAAAAAAATCTGGGAAAATAAGGAGCTGACTCAGGGAAATGGAAGTCAAATGCTGTTAAAGTGTGATACTTTCTGCCCTGTGTGTGTGTGTGTGTGTGTGTGTGTGTGTGTGTGTGTGTGTGTGTGTGTGTGTGTGTGTGTGTGTGTGTTCAATCATGTCAACCTGTCTGCTGAGGCTTATCTGAAGCCAGATTTTGCATTGGTGATCAATGATAAATTAACAGACACATGCTTGTCTTTGTTCCTGGATGTTTTGATGAGTTACTATAAACAGCTGCATGAGATCAAAGGTTTCCACGGAGACCAGCTCGTTAAAGGCAGCAGGTGCAGGTGCACAACTTTGCCCTTGTTACTGTAATCTTATGAAGATTTTGTGGCAAAGCAAGAGTCTGAATCTCCTGTCACCTTGCCAAAACCGTGAGGGCTAGAATAAAAATGAACACACCGTAGGAATCCTGAGACCCAGAGGAAGCTGTCCGTCTAAATTTCATGCATGAAGGTCAAGAAACGAACCCACGAGAGCGATAGATAGATGAGGGAAAATTTACTGATCTCTGAGAAAACCCCTCAGGAATTAACATGGAGGTATATGGGGATTTTTTTGAACTTCTCATGACAGTTGGCCATTTTGTGAAAAAGTGCTCCATCCTTTTGCTTTAAAAACCACTTTGTCAGAAGCAGGACAAGACTACTTACATGCTGAGGGCTTATTTGTGTTGATAGCTAAAAAAATGTGGCCAAGAGAGCAGTTTACCCAGAAATTTTTCAGGTCTTGTTTCCCCCTCTCCCTGCTCTGTCGTTTGAATCTCCCACTCTGAGCCAAAACATTCCGTCCAATACACACCAATGTTAAACGGCTCAAAGAGCTGAAATGCATCATGACCTTTGAAGGGTCATTGTGAAGAAACTATGAATGCTAGGAAACATTTGAAACCCACTGAATGAAGCCAAAAGATAGCTGAATATTTTGAAGTTTGAATGGAGTTTGTAGCTGAATGTATGACTGAATGAGGAGGGTTTGAAGCAGGCTGAAAAAATGTCCTGAAGAGAGGAAATTTTGAAAATTTCGCATTCATCTCTATGGGACCGAAATTTCGTAAATCGTCGAATATCTCGAAAAGTATTTGTGAAAAGTGTCTGAAGAGTCATAGCCCCCTTGTCCCAACTGAAACACACATTTTGAAGTTTGAACGGTGAAAATCGGTTGAAGTTTGCTGGAGTTTTAGCGGTCCAAAAAAGCGGGCGGAAGAATGAAGAAGAAGAAGAAGAAGAAGAATAAATTTTTTTGTCACAGAAGAACATATGCTGTGAATGCATTACTGCATTCACAGCAATAAATTTTTTTGTCACAGAAGAACATATACTGTGAATGCATTGCTGCATTCACAGCAATAAAGGTGGTTTTGTTCTGTTCACAATAGAATATGATTGTCTCTATCTCTAACCCTATGTTTCTCAAAGTGGGGTTCCAGGGCTCCTGAGGGTCCGGGAACCATAGCTTCAGGAGGTCCGCAGGATAATTTTAAAATGATTGTAAAAATGTGCTGTATCATTGAAAAAGCATATCAACAAACTGGGATCTCTTGAACCTATAAAATCAGTTGCTTTCCAACACTCCTGCCCAATTTAGTTGTTTTTTTTTTTTCCCATGGGATCAATTCTCATATGATCCATCACTTCATAGTGTGTAACAATAGAAGAAAAAACCCTCAAAACATATAACACCTTTGTTGCAGTGGGGTTTACAGACTGAGCATGTGTTTTTGTCACCCAAGAGGGCAGTTAGCTATCCAAAATGGCAGTTTATGGTGTTTTGCCAACCAGAAGGCCACTTTGCCACACGTTTTGGCTCTTAGAGGGCACATTTTGGCCCCCTTGCCCCCCTCTGTGCACACCACTGCCTCGAGGCCAATATTTTTCCAAAGTTTACGAAATGAATTACTTGGACAGTATAAATTTAGCTTTATTCTATGGTTTCAAAATACTAAATAGTACAATATTAGATAGTATTAATATTAAGCTAATTGTTCTTGTGATAATGAGGGATCCTTGGAAAATATCCAACCTGAAAAGGGTCCATGGTCTGAAAAGTTTGCTCCAACCATCAAGCAGTCATAAGTAGTTTGTAGACTCCACAGACATAGACTCCACTAGATGTCAGTTGAAGCCTCTATTGAGCAGACTAGGCCAAGTCAACACCTTGAACTCATATTTTTCTTTTAGATTGCTTTCTGCACATTGCGCTGTGGTCCCGCTCTAATGCTGGTTGACTGTGATGCTCTGTGCTTTTCTGACACCTTTCTATCAGAACCAGCATTCACTTTCAGCTCTTTGAGCTCCAGTAGCTCTTCAACTAAACTGTTCAGCCCTCTCCTCCTATGCTCATCACCGGACCGGGGCTGTCCATCATCCTGTCTCCGCTTTCAGACAATTTTACCAACTGCTGACAACTACAGATCAGAGACATGAGCTGCAGTCTCATGGATGCTCAGACACAGCCATCACAGCTGGGTCATTGTCAAAGTCAATCACTTTCTTAAGCTTGTCCATTTTCCTCTCTTCCAACATGTTGACTTTCAGGTCAAAACAATCAACGGCAAGATAACACTGCCAACCCACTGACAGGTGGCTGTCAGGTTGGGTTTACCAAACAAGTGCAAGGAGTCACGCAGAAAAACAAAAAAAAAGTTAGACGAAACAGAAAAAAAAAAATGGAACAAAAATCAGAAATACTCACCTGAAAGGAATCAAGTGCGACAGAGAAATTACTGCAACACAACAACAAACTGGAGGAAGCACAGAGACTGAGGGTTTTCTGATACAGATGTGACGTAGTGACACAGGTAAAACTAATGAGGGTGTTATTAAATACGCTAGGTCAGGGGGTAGAACTGGACACACAGGAAGAAAACTACAAAATAAAACAGGAAACACTTGACTTAACATGAAACATACGCAAGAAATTTAGCACAAGAAAATCAACCACGGAGGAAGACAAGAGGGTGGATTATAAAAATATGAGAAAACAAGCCATGAAACAGGAAAATTAAAGACAGACTATGACTCAAAGAAAATACTGAAAAAAAACAACAATAACTCATGAAGCCGCCATTTAGAGGAGAAAATCCATGATACTCACTTCACCTGTTGATAGTGTCAACAAGGATCATTGTGGTTAAAATGCAGAGAACGAAATTAATTTGTTGCGAGGAGGTTATGTTTCTAACTCCTGTTCCTGTTTAGGTCTTCATATGGACAGGGCAATTAAATACTCTGGTTTCTTAGATCATTAGACAAGATCAAACGGTGACACACTTGTTCTGTAAGAGACTATGTCAGTTTCAGTGTAACTGTAGATGAGAACATCTGAGAGTGGAAGTGTTGCATCATTTTCCTGTTTTTGTGTCTAACAAAAGTTATAGAAAAATCAGTCTTTGTTTTTCACAAATTAGTTTTGCATCATATCTCCTCCTTGAACACACATGTAGCTGTGTGACATCAAAGTACCCGGTCACATCTGAACAGCCTGTCTTTAGTTTATGGTATTTCTGTGAAGTTAATTTCTCCACCTCTTGTGTTTGGCATTCCTGAGTGATAACTGGAACATTTCTTAATTTAAAAGTAAAGAACTGTTTTTTATGACTCCCTAAAGATTACAATAGCTAATTTTTTTCTGATTTTATGTCCTCAAGCTTAAGAAAATAAATGTAAGTTTAAGTTAATTACAGTTCAAAAGTGAGTTTAAAATTGGGAGCTTCTTCTATTTCTCTGCCTCTTAACCTTTTTTGTCCTTTTTAGTGCAGAACCGTTCCTGTGACATTTATCTTTTGGTGTATGATTAATTTATTTGTATCTTACAGAGAAAGTGCATTAAACCTCTTTTTTTCAAGGCTTGTGTCTTTTATTTTAAGTCTGAAGCAGATCTCCAACAGTGGATTTATGATTCTGTACCCATTTGCATTTCATACATTATCCATACTCTGAAAAATAACACTTTTTTTAAAGCTCCTGTGCAATCTTTTAGTTTGGATTGATCTCAGTGTGGTCAAAGCTCCTCTGCTGACTCTTTCTTGTTCATGCATGATCAGTGTTTCCATGATCCCAGTTTAGTTCAAAAAGAGACATCAATGTTAAAATCAGTCTGTTTTACAACAAGCTAAAACCTCACAGGAGCCTTGAATAGATTTATCTTGCTGTATGTGCAGGATTAAAAGAGAAAAAGGGAAGAAAAGAAAGTATCAAATCAGTTTTAAGTGTTGAACCAAAGAAAGTTTCCTCACCTCCTGAAACTACAGCTGTGACATGTTACAGAATGCTGCTTTAGCACTTTCTCTTCTTGACACTCCTTGTGGATTAAATTTCTACTGTTTGCTTGTCTCTACCTTTTTTCTGCAGACTGGGCATGGAGCATGACGGCCAGGGGAACCGCTGTGGGGATGAGACAGCGATGGGCAGCGTGATGGCTCCTCTGGTGCAAGCTGCCTTCCATCGATACCACTGGTCTATGTGCAGCGGACAGGAGCTCAAGAGATACATCCAGTGAGTTCAGGTTAAAGGTGTTTTTAAACCTCAGGAACAAGGGTCTAAATTTAATTCTGGGGTAGCAAATTTACCCCTGTGTTTGGGGGGTTGTACTTGTCAAACATCCAGGACATTTGGGAGGCGGATACTGCGAGCTTAATGTATCACACCTGTTCTGTTTTTATTTCACCTTCCATCAAATTAACATCACACACGGCTGTGATTCATTCAATTCGCTATCTTTTGTTTAACTTATCTTTTGTTTAAATCAACTCATTGCTGAGAATCAGTGGCAGGTCGTCTCTCAGCACGGAAGCTGGCGTGGTGATGTAACCCACCAATTATCTGCTTTAATTTGCCAGCAACTGTTCCAGTCGTGGTGTTTTGTTATGTGGACGCTTATGTCGTAAGATATGTTTAAGTATTCAAAGTATGTTACTCTACACATGATGGCGTCATGACATCACAGTCAGTCACATTACGAGGCTCAGCACGTGCATCCATGCGTGTGATGAGGTTTTTCTCTCAGCTGCACTAGAATCAATACGTATGTCCAAGAGAGTTGATTTACAGTGAATTATTGATCCGCTATCAGAGGATATGACAACAGCAATGTGTAATCAATGGCCATACAGCACCCTTTATTTAGAGCAGCCTCTGGGCTGATACAGAGGGATCCATCGGAGGGAAAAATCAATTTAAAAAATTGAAAGGATCACGATGTTACAGCTCTGGGTCTGAGAACGAGGGAATGAGAGACACGTTAGCTGCTGCAGCTGCCTCTCTGAAACTGTAGAGATATTATAATAATTTAACACTTTATGAAAACTTTATTGAGCTGGATCTAAAGAGGAACCAAAAAAAATGGCTACAGCTGCCAAATAGACACTCAAAAGTTGGATTAAAATGCATTACTCCTGTTGCACAATGTCTGAAAGCTTTTAGCATCATTTTGTGAGGAAATCCTCAAGAATCAGAGTGGTTCATGTTTAAACACGAGAGCAATCAAGAGCCCAACACAACAAATCACTCGATTATCCATTATCAGTGTTGAGTCCAGCTGCTTAGATTCACATTTACAATTTACATTTACTACTTTTCCCATTGCTCGTGTTTGTTCTTTCTTTTTGACGTGAATTCACTCTGTCTAGGTGTGGGTTTGAAGAAAGCTTTTCACTGTTTTTCACCATTTTTCCCAGTGGAATCGCATAATAATAGTATTACATTTTGTTCTAAGGTGCCTTTCAAGAAGCCCAAGGACGCCATACAAAACAAAGTAAAAAAAAACACTCCAACAAAAGCTAAAAAAAAAAAATGGATGTATACATTTTTTTTTAAAGAAATTGATGAGTGAGATGGATGACAGTCAGAGTGAGTAGGTCAGGTGAAAAAGATGGGTTTTGAGGCAGGAATTGAAAATAGTCAGTGAGTCAATGTCACGGATGTCCAGAATGGGGGAGTTCCAGAGATGAGGAGCAGAGCGATCAAAGGCTCTGGATCCAATGGGGGACAAGTGGGCTTCTGGGGAGTTGAGGCTGAAGAAGGATGAAGATCTGAGTGTGTGGCTGGGTTTGTTAATGAGGAGGAGATCAGTGAGGAGCAAGGTTATGGAAGGCTTTGAAGGTGAGGAGCAGGAATTTTTGAGTGATGTGTGAGGTGGATGATGGGTAGCCAGTGCAGCTGTTGCAGAATGGGAGTGATGTGGTTAACAGTAAGATTTGGAATAAATTTGGCATTGTGGGCGTAACTGTTAGCGCTGCAGCCTCACAGCAAGAAGGTCGATTCCCAGTTTGACTGGTGGGCCTTTCTGTGTGGAGTTTGCATGTCCTCCCCGTGCATGCGTGGATTCTCTCCGGGTACTCTGGCTTCCTTCCATGGTCCAAAAACAGGCTCATCAAGTTAATTGGTCACTCTAAATTGTCCCTAGGTGTGCGTGCTCGCCTGAAGGGTTGTCTGTCTATGTATCAGCCCTGTGATTGGCTGGTGACCAGTCCAGGGTGTACCCCACCTCTCGCCCAATGACAGCTGGGATAGGCTCCAGCCACGCACGACCCTGTGCAGGATAAGCGGTTCAGAAAATGAATGAATGAATGAATTGTCGAAAAAGTTGAATTGAATCTGAAATAAGTATTGGCATAGTAAAATGTTGAATTGAAAAACAAAATGCAGACATCACCAATCCTCACCCATCTCTAAATATACTGACCCAGGGAAACAGACTTACTGGTGGTTTGGGAGTTCAAGGTGAACTTGCATCCATTACTGTTCAGTGTACGCTCACAACCGCAGGGGCAACAAGTTGCTGGTAGCCGACAGAGGGCGCTCTCCTCCCCTGAAAAACCGGAAGTGTGTTCTCACGCTCCAAGCCCCGCCCCCGCCCCCAACCTCCACCCCTCCCCTGAATGTCCAAACACTGCATGTAAGCTGAAACTGAAAAAAAGAGAATTGAAACTAAAAACCAGTGACGCTCAAAAATAAGAAAAAAGAGTGTTAAAACATATCTGAATATTGGCATTGAAAAACACATCACAACATAAAAATGCTCCAACAATAGTGTTTGTTTTAATGTCTTTATTTTGTTTTTCAATCCAACATTTTACAATGCTAATACTTGTTTTAAATTCAACGTCTTTATTTTCTTTTTCTTTTTCAATACCAAATCTAACAGTCAGTGTTCTGGCTCCATAGGAGTTTTAGTGATAATCTGGGCTGCAGCATCCTGTAAGAGTTGAAGTTTATGGAGGGACTTGGGGGGAGACCAGACAGGGGGGAGCTGTGAAAGTCCAGATGGGAGGTAACAAGTGAGTGTACCAGGATGGCGCTGCTGTTGGGGATGAGGGAGGAGCGGAGGTGGTTGATTTTGCAGAGATGAAAGTACACAGACCAGGTGATGTTGTTGATGTGTGTGTGACCTGTGGGGAGGAGGATACAGAGGGGTTGTCAGTCGTGAGAGTAAAACTGTTAGCTTTTGAGAGAGTGGGTTAGAAGCCAATGAGGAGAACCCTTTGTCTCTGTTGAGTTTCAGAGAGTTGGAGGGGAACTCTACATGTACAGATGATCTGCATCATTTAAGCACAAACAAAACTGAGTAGTTAAACTCAAGGAGGTTGTGAAAGCGAACATCCAAAGACAACTTCTTACAAATCTTCTTTTATTTCCTCACAGCACTTATGATTGCCTTCTTGACGACCCCTTCAAACATGACTGGCCTCAGCTTCCTGAACTCCCAGGCATCAACTATTCGATGGATGAGCAGTGTCGCTTTGACTTTGGAGTGGGGTATAAGATCTGCACGTCGGTGAGTACAGTCTTCGGGCATTCTTCTGTCAGAAAAAATCACCAGAGAGCAGAAGACAGACAGAGGGGAAGGAAAGTGTCACATGAAGTCATAAAAGTGAAGAAGTCATATGCACCATGCTGTTATCAGCTGACAGGCGGCTGATTGAATCATCAGCAATCACTGCTTATACTCATAACAGCCAGCTATACACGCCCCGATCCAGATACACCCATGCTGCCCACACTCTTCCTCTTAACTCTAAATGTCTGGTTTCTGCTCTGTAAATTCAGAGCACACAGCACCAAGCATCACTGTATTTCCATATGACAGTTTGGTTCAAATCTATTACGAGCGTGTGCCAGTCTGAAGTGCAATTACATGTTTTAAAATTGCAGTGATGATGTGAAGCTTGATAACTGTAGAACTGCAAAGAGTGGATCTTATCTGTGTCTCAGCTGCTCTGTCAGTTTCAGCTGCCTCCGTCTTTTAAACCCAGCCAGACTTTTCAACATGTTTCATCCTGATTCTCTTACAGACACCCCAGATCTTTATTTCCACTTTTAAATTTGCACAAATCAATCTTAAAACAGCTGAGGAGCTGCATCACAATGGTGTCAGCGTGTGGTCATTATGTCCTGCTAAGAATGCTTCTCTGTACACCTAATATTAAGAGTTTTAAGAATAACAAAAAATCAGAACAAAAGTTGATACAGTGGATGTCTTTGAAAATGTGTTTTCAATATCAAAGGAATTAAACTAGCTGAATTAGTCACTGAACTTGAACACTTCTAAGAGACATCTGCTTACTTCTTATTTTATCACAGCTCACATCTGTCGTCTGGTGAGTTCTCTGCAGATGGCAGGAAATATGCAGTTGTTTGTTCAAAAAAAGCTTCTCCAACCTGCTGTTCAGAAGCTAACCAGATAACAAGAACAAAAGGTTGATCACAACCCTGTGAAGCGTGAAGATGAGAAAAGCTTGGTTTGAAAAGCATTAAATGCATTGATTCAGTGAAAATCTGATTCATGATGGGTCATGCAGAAACATTACGCTTCTCTAACTTTGAAAACAACCTGCAGGGGGTGAGTCATCTGGGGTTGACATTTTTGGAGAGGGTGTTTTAATATTTTAAGAACAGGGCAGAGACTGTATGAATTTTCGCTTGATGGCTAAGTCTTGAGATAATTAAAGGTCAAAATATCTTAGAAAGCATTTTAGATTGCAGCAGACATCTGCTCACCCAACCTGACAGAGCAAAAACTCGACATAGTTTGGTATTGACACAAAAATGATCTAAGCTCAACAGGCTTCTGCCAGCTGACATTTTGTAATTTAAGATCAGCTCCTACTATAAAGAAAGTATTTTTTACTTTTTATTTTGTCAGAATGGGTTGAAACTCAGGAAAAATGCATGCATTGGGGTCTAAGAGGTCTGAATTCTTAGGAATTAGGAAATCAGGTATCACATGGATTCACATCTCTGGTACAGCATCCCATCAGTGCATCACAGTCTGTTCCTCTGACTTGTGTTCCTCACTTTATTATTCTGTCTCACAGCTCTTATTGGTGTTATTTCCTGAGGCACTGAAAAATTCTCTAAAAATAACCATTGCAAGCTGCCTGACCAGCACCAGACAGACCACCAGACAAGAAGTGACAATCAAGACAGAAAACACAACATATTTTCAGCACGTGCGTCCATCCACAGTATTTCCCTGATTAGATTATTGCTGCAGTGGTTTGATCAAACTTGAGAGTTTATCAGTAAAATAAAGAGTGAGGTTACGTTAGCTCTGCTTGATGAGGTTGAAGTTGGTAGATGAGCTCTGGTAGGACATAACCAGTATTCACTAACGTTACATGTTATAGTCACGTCTCAGAGCACCAGGCTGTGAGGAACACTAAACAGATAAGCCCCATTTCCACCAAGCAGTGCAGTTCGGTTCGTCTTGGTACAGCATGCATTTTACAGTGTTTCCACCGGCCAATCCTGGGACAGATCTCCAAGGCACCCCCTTGGAACCGTACCACTTTTTGGGACCCTTCTGTAGGGGTGCCAGACTAAACCGATCTGATCTCGGAAGGTGGAGCTACAACACTACAGACTGTTGATTGGTCGAAAGAATCATCACTTACCGTGCAACGGCGGCTGTATTTCTCCTGGTGGCACTCATTCTTCTCTAAAACAAAGCTTATCATGCGCTTTGTATTGAAGAGCCACATGCCAATCCCAAAGAACGCGGATTGCTGGATGTAGCTATTGGCATCCGGCTTACATGCCGCCTGCCACGAGGAGCCACGGTTGGCTGTGGAAGCGCAAACCGGACCAAGCTTAACCGAGCCACCCCGTACCAAACCATACCGACCTAAACCAGACTGCTTGGTGGAAACAGAGCTATAGTATTCTCACTTTCTGGACACTAAACTACAAACTGAGTTTCCAAGGCTTGCTTGTTGTCACCAAGAGACGACATCCAGTCAGTAAAAAGGAAGCCTATGCAGAAATGCTAAAAGCTCCTGTTAATCAAGAATCTGCTTGAGGTTGGCTGTAGAAAGACCGGAAGTCACGTACACACCCAGCCATAAAAACAGACTTTATGGCATTAAAAATCATATTTACATGTCCAAAAAACGGCTTGGGTCTAAAACCCTGATTTCATTATCAGCACACACTGTACAGTGAGTGAATTTTTTTTCCATCTCTGCGGTTTGATTTCCCAATCAGAGGCACAGCTCAGGTCATGTGACTGCAGGGCTCCCTGTAGCTGCTCAAAGAAAAACTTACAGCTGGGGTTATGCAAATGTGGCTGCGTCCACGGATTGGCTTCATTTTACAGTTTTAGGAACAGTCAGGTGACGTTGCAGATGCTTCGTCCATGTTTTTTATTTATTTATTTATTGCACATATAGTAAGATGAACATACAAAACAAAAAAAAGTAACAATGAATTATTAATGGAACAGAAAGAAAACAGTAACTTAAAAAAAAAAAAAAAAAAATGTGCAGGAGGGGCCAAAAAACCTCATAAGGGCTTGTCGAGTGGCCGTTCAAAAAACAAGCACAAGAATGTTATTCAATCATATACTTATCCAAACATATGCACACCAATGTATACATATACATGTTTATACAGTCTGTGGTTGTCACCTTTCAAACAATAGCTCTACAAAGCTACCTCGGCACCTTACTACCGCAAAAAGTTGTCTTGCTGTTAATAAGTCTGTAAGAGGTAAAGAATGAGGGCCCAGCATGGGTGAATCTCAGTCTGGACTTCCTGCATCAAAAAATCAGTTCATGCTAAGTTCTGCAGAGTTTCACCTCTTTACATGTACATCACGCCGCACGCATTAGGCATGAAGAGATAAACAGTGTTTGAACATGAATGAAATCATCCACGTTTACACATTGCAGGCCGACAGGGTGGAGGTAAAAGTGCTGACAGCAGATTGTAGTTGGACCATGTATATGCAGAGCTTGCGCTGCTGGATTGAGCGTGAAGAAGACCATTAAATGATAGAGATAAGATGTAGAAATACATTTCATGCATATGTGATTGTGCAACATTTTGAGTGTGGGGTGAAAGATAATTATTTTTCTCCAGCCTGGGACTCAGGCCTGTGGTTGGAACAGATAGAGATGGAGAAATGTTGGCTAAAAATTGCAGGATGATAAAAGATTCATAATGTCCATCCAGCCAAGCATGATTGTTGGGTAGAAAAGCTCTCAAAGTAATTTGAAATCATGTACCAGAGCAAATCACAGGATAGTGCTTGATTTTGGAGCTCAGTTTGTTGTCTGGGTGAGGACATTCTGATTTCAACACAATAATTTTGTTGTTGGTAAAACAATGTCAGGAACTTGGATTTAATTCTCTTCCACTCCTCTAAAATCTCAGTGCCACAAAATTAATCCAAAATAAATTAAGACCAGAACTCAACTGGAATTTCCGCTTTGGTTTTGTTTCTTTTTCTTTCTGTTTTACAGTTTTTGCTCAGCCCTAAAGTGGAAAAGGGGAAATTGAAGCATCCTGGATCAGTAAGCTTCAGTTAAATTTCACAAATTTGTATGTAACCTGAGTCCACATTCAATCGTGGTTAGCCTCAGAGCTGTTAGAGCAGGCAGCTACCCACACCCGCCTGTTTGAACCCTGTGTAAACACAGCACAGAGCCAGAGCTGCAGTTTGGTTAATGAGAGCGGTGAAAGTGTTTTGTGGGTTGATGGATCATTTGGCAGATTTATTTCTGTGTCACGGGCTAAAAAGGTTTTTGTTTGTTTGCAATTGAAGTCTTTCAATCCAGCTAATTGTCTTGTTTGCTTCTGCAAACACACACTACAGAGTAAATTAAGGGGACATGAATCAAGAGACATGATCAGACAGCCTTATCAACAGCTGAAGCCTTCATCTGTTATTGTCTTTTTATGAAGTTCTTATAAATGAGACAAACAGAGGAGGAGCTTATGAAACTGTGACCCTGTTATTAGAAGGTAAACACAGATTACACGCCCCTCCTTAGTTTGTTCAAACTACAGAAGTGCTCCTGTGGTTTTAAACATGTCTATCCATTTCAAGTCTACACCACATCCTCAGTAGTCCTAGTTTAGTTTTCTATGTGTACATGTGTCATATGTGCCAGAACAGAATAGAATAGAATAGAATAGAATAGAATAGAATAGAATAGAATACTTTATTTATTCCCAAGGGGAAACTCAAGAGTCACAGCAGGGTCCACAGGGTCCAGGACTGAGCTTCTTCAGCAGTCTGTTCAGTCTCTGTCTCCTGGATCCTGTCTGCTCACAGCAGGTGAAGTTCTTCCAATGTGGCATTGGTGTCTGATGTTAGATCTTTTAGCCATATCTGTGAATAGCATGATGCTACTCTGCCTTCTGGTATTCCCTCTGTTGCTGGGTTAGCACAGCTAGCTCATCCATCTTATTGGAGATAGATCTTACGTTCCCTATAACGATGGATGGAAGGACAGGTCCATGTTGTCACTTCTTAGCTCACACCTGAGAACCAGCACGTCATCCTGCTACTAACAGCTGATCTCATATGTAAACAATATGGCCATGGTTACATGTAGGATCTCCAGACAAACACAGGAACAAAAATAGGAAAAACATCAATGTAGACAGAACCAGTTTGGTGTCCACGACCAATAAATGAGCCATACAAAGTAATGATCCACTCCAAATGCAAAGATGACGAAAAAGAGATGAAAAAATTACAAGAAAAGGACAAAGAAGAGAGAGCTGGTGTAACAGGCAGCCACAATGGGATGGCGCCTACGACCAGAATACTACAACTACTACTACTAATACTACTACTACTACTACTAATACTACTACTACATCTGCAGTGCAATGCAGCAGGATCTAAATATCCTTCTTGCTAACAGGCTAGCTGTGGTTCTCCATACAACATTGCCAGTTTGTCTTTGCTCTTCTTTGGTGTCAATTTTGCTGAAAGACCTTTTTTCTTGTCTTATTGCCCTCTACTGGTCTGGCAATGTGTTTTATACCTTTATTTTCTTCTCCATACATCGCAGGCCTGATTTACATAATCTTCTGGGGTCTCTGGCCCTTAGCGGATGTTTTACAAGGAACTAAAAGTTCCTGGACCTTCTGAGTTTCTGTCTCTGTTAATATTGGTGTTTCTTGGGTGCATTGGACAGGCTTTCTAGTGCAAAAAAAACAGGGTCAAAAGTTTTAGTTTTACAAGTTATATTTACATTTTCAGGTTGAGTTGATGATATGAAGAAACATTTCAGTGGGTTGACAAACATGAACTAAAGGTAGACTTAAAAAGGAAACATACAAACAATGGGAGACAAACATGTTTTGTGTATCAAATTACTGATGATAAATTAACTACAGCTTGAGTTACTCGTCTTCCCCTGGCGTTGTGATTGCGCGTTAATAAAACCCAGTGGTGAGAAGGTGCTTCAGAGAGAATTCCATCTCCAGTCGTTAAAATGAAGAGGAACAAGTTCTGGAGGCAATCTTTGGGGCTCATGATGCTCATAAAGCCTGTGGATAGAGAAACTCCAGGCAGCTGTAAGAACCATCTCAGAGTTTGTACAAATCAATCTGATGATGAGTTCTTATCTTTGAAAAGACGTTTGACCATCTTCCTGGAGAGGAGGTTAACTGTGAGCAGTACGCCCGAAAAGCCTCACAATCCTCTCAGCTTCAGTATCTCTGATAGAGCAACCCACAGCACATCTAAACAAGGACCCCTTCAGCAGGCTGTCATCTGTCTGTTAGATAGAAATGATGAGACTGGAGTTTTATGGTTCATGTTTTTGCAGCTATAAGTAATTTTCTAGGTCTACTTTCTGCTTGCCTGAATTTGTAAAAGTAGGGGTACCATGAATGGTCTGAATATTTTTAACACAACCTCCTCAGTGAGCCTCAAGTCCGATCAGCTCTCAACTCTCAACTCCCTCTCAGCTCTCAGTCCACGCAGCTCTCAACAAAGATTGGAATAGGGAAAAAAGGCTCATTCATAAGAATCTTTCATGCACACTTTAAGTGCTCTTGAATTTCTTTCTCACATACTGGATCTGTACACTCTGGTCTGGCTGGAACCACTTGGATGTTGATACAAGGGCATCAAACAAATTCCCCAAACATACATAATGTGTCCATATGATCAAAGGTAACAGCTATGGACAGTTGTCAGAGCCAGAAGGGAGTGCGTGTCATATGGTCTTGGAATAAACATGTGCATATGTTCCAGTTACCAAAGGACCTTTTTTCTCATACTCTGATGAGTGCAGAAATCTGAGCACGAGACAAACTAACCCTCCGCTTGGTGCACTGAGCCCAAGATTTTCAGGGACAAATCGCAGGAGTCAATACTGATAAAAACTGCTTGAATGAGACAAACAACTTTTATTTTGATTAACACGAGAAACCTAATTTCACCCTCAGTTGTGTTTTCAGACTGTTGATTAAAGAGATTTTCCTGAAGAGAAAACGCTGATGCAAATTTAATCACCTCTTGACTTCGCTCATTGCTTCTGCAGTTGCTTTTTGAGGACGTAGTGTTTGGTTGTACCCTTTGAACACTGATGAATCCTCTAGCACAGCTACACTTTTAGTCTTTAAGGGAAATGAAAATGATATAATGCAAAACGTGTTCGTCAACAGCCCATTTTTCTGTGTTAAAGATGGTGAGCTAAGATGATTAAATTAATAAAACAGCTGCCAAAATGAATCCTGGCTTTAAGGTATCTCCTCAAATGTGAAGTAAAGAAAAATTGAACTATCACTCTTTATAATTTCTCTGCCCGGCAGTGGTAGACAGCTTGTGTAAATGTGTGCAAAGCTGTTTCTTCAACCAGTGGTAAAACATTTAATCATGATGCTATAGAAAATAAAAGACTGTTCATGCTCCAGTTATTTGCTTTTTATTTTCCTCAAAGCATCAAATTGTGAGAGTCAAAGCTCTTTTCCCATTCATTCACTCATTCTTATTTATTTTCTCTTGCTGTTTCAGTTTCGTACGTTTGACCCCTGTAAGCAGCTGTGGTGCAGTCATCCCGACAACCCGTACTTCTGTAAAACTAAGAAGGGTCCTCCTCTGGATGGGACGGAGTGTGCTCCTGGAAAAGTAAGTTTGTAAGAATAAGTGAATGTTCTGGTGGTTACAAGCACATTTTTCAATTTTAGCGTATCCAAATCAATAATGCTAATGAAATGCAAAACTTTGCGGCAAAGTTTTGTAGCTTTGCCACAGGCAAGGCACAACAGCTTTTCCTATTCCAAAATCACAAATGTGCTCTTCTGTGGAGAGTTTTCCACCAGATTTTGGAGTCTGGCAGTTTTAATTGCCTCCAACTCAACCACAAAAGCATTACTGAGGTCCAACTCTGATGTTAGGCAATGAGTAAGGCCAAGAGTTGATGCTCTGGTATCGAAATGTGTTGAATGGAGTTTGGGTGCTAGCCAGTCAATTCTCCGTCTCCAAGCTGGGAAAAACTGTCTTTTAGTCGACTTAGAAGTCAACACACATTGGATAGCTCCACTTTAACTGTCTGGATTGTGGATTCTCACATTCAAATTTCTCATTAACAGAACTATTGATGTGAACCTGAGCCTTATAACATCCTCATACCAAACATATACATACACTCCTGGTCCCTTGTATTTGGTCATGATGTGAACTCACCTGTTTCTCTGCATTAAAATTCAACATACATAAAGAGTGTTTTTTTATGTTTGGCTGACTTTTCCTCTCTGTTCTTCCCTGTCCTCCTGTGCAGTGGTGCTACAAAGGTCACTGCATGTGGAAAAACCCTAATCAGGTCAAGCAGGATGGCGCCTGGGGCTCCTGGAGTAAATTTGGTTCCTGCTCCCGCTCCTGTGGCACTGGGGTTCGATTCCGGACACGCCAGTGTAACAACCCAGCGTAAGTGGAAAAAGCACTGATACCTTGATCCGACTATTTGAATCTGTGTGCAAAGAGTCAGACAGAAGATTGATACAGCTGTAAACAGTAAACAGAGAGAATACCTGTTTATCGTACCAGGCTGTAAACACATTTATTTCTGCTCTAAAGAGGGGTGTTTGTGTTCATGGAACTTTCTGGCTTTTTGGAACGAGCTTCTTCTTTTATACACTTCAGCAGTAGCTCATTATTCCAGCACTAGAGGTTACAAGACTAAATAATGGGCAGCACAACAACTCCTCTAAAGTAAAGTCAAAACCTTTAGAAGTGCCCCTTAACATTCCAATCATCTTTAAGCACACCCCTCTGTCTGACATGTCAGACTTAAAAGTTAAAATACATTAATTACATTTTATTACTTAAAAAAACTGTATTTCTTTTTTTTTCCTTTGTTTTTAATTTGGTGTACCAATCTTTTGGCTGCAGCCTTCAGAGGACCCAGACTTTGAAGCTGTGTCGACCACAAAGGCCAAACTGAACTGAGATAGTTTGGTCCATGGCAGATGCTCTGTTTATGTCACCACTGCTGCTTTGCACTTGTCTGACACTACAATCGTATTTCACCACCGTCCACAGGTGTTCTTCTGTTTTTCATTGATCAAATCCATGAACCATTGTTTGGTCTGTTCCTGCTCCTTCTTCTCCATAGCCAATATGGCGACCATTAAGTGTGAGAAGTGTCCACTGTTCAACACTCAACTTTTTGACCATTTCAAGTGCCCCAGCTGAGAAACCAAAGTGTATTATGTTTTTCCATACTGTGAGAAGAAGAAGTGCAAGTGTAGAAGTACTAGATTCAGGACAAAGCACAAGTGTTAATGTCCTATCGCTGGCATCACATAGCATTAGTCCTGTTATGTTACTAAATGATCTTAAAATTATTTGCAGTTGTTTGATTTTATAACAATGGGGCAGCTTGTTATCTTGTTGAAATTAAATACTATCATTTAATGGTGCATTACCATTACATTTAAACTGGCATGCTAGAATTATAGGACATGTCTGGCTATGACGGATGCTCCTGTTGTATCCTCTGCAGCTTGGGTAAAGGCTGCTTTTGTTGAAGACTATGACACACCTCTATGACATATTTGGTTCACAAATGAAGTTCCTGAATCAAGACACAGCTGTAGCTTCTGTCAGTACAGTTAGTCCTTATGACACTGACTTACTGGTGTTCATTTTTTCTTTTTTGGGTAATATTTATTTGTAATAAATTATTCAATGTTAAAAATAAGGGATCTGACATCATGATCAACAGCTGTGTTGGCTCCTGCAGTCTTCTATTAAAAGAGGAATGGTACAAATAAGCTTAACAAATCACTACCCAAATCTCTCCGGCTGCAGACTGTACACAGCGGAGGGATTTCTGATGTTTTATTTGTCTTGACAAAGACAAATGACAGCCCTGTGGAGGCAATATTTAGGCTGCAGTTTTTTGAGTGTGGGGAGATTGACTGAATTGACCTTAATATTTCATTTGCATGGTTGAGATCCAGCAACAAGGACCTTTAATCCTGTCAAACCTACTGTCACCTTTAGCTGTTCTTGGAAAATATTGAAATTCTTTCCTACACACCACATCAGTACTGTTTGTGAGTAATTTCTGTAATGAACCTTGTTTAGAAAATGCTAAATCTACATCTAATTTATCTTTGAAATGAGCCACACTCCAGCTCAAAGGTTTGAGATGACAAGGCCCTTTTCTTGTTTTCTTTAAAAAGACACATTAAATTAGTTTTTCTTCAGAAAATAAATAAATTCTTAAGTGATCAAAACTTTTCTATGATAATGTATTTGTAGTCATGTAATCCATGTAGTAGTTCTTGTAATAGCAGGAATTTCTTAAAAAACTCTACAGTTTATGGGTTAAACACATTCACAAGCATAACAATGATGTTGGGTCGTACAAGATAGCTTTTCCCACTCCCTAAACTGACAATAGAAATGACTCTGAGTTATAATGAAGTTTTGTAGAATAAAGCAGACACTTCCAGAGACATTAAAATAATGAACATTTATTTTTGTAAGTCTTGACAAACACTGCTCTGACATTTTATTATTATTATTTTTTTAATCTTCAGGACATCAAAGTTTTACATCACTTTTTGCCCAAACTGCAGGTGAAATGTCAAACACAGCCCAGATTTGTGAGAGCCTCCTTAACATTTTTGAAGCACGGTTTGTTCTCACATTTTCCCAGCACATAATTGTTCATCCGTTTCCTCTCTTCAGGCCTTCAAACGGCGGTCAGGACTGTCCCGGGGTGAACTATGAGTATCAGCTGTGCAACATCGACGACTGCCCCAAGCACTTTGAGGACTTCCGAGCCCAGCAGTGCCAGCTCCGAAACTCCCACTTTGAGTTCCAAAATGCCAAACACCACTGGCTGCCCTACGAGCATCCCGACTGTAAGCCAAAAAATGTCAACAGATTGTTTTGTTCCGGTTTGGGGGTTATGTTTTATATAAAGCCAAAAGCACAACAATGAAAGGTCTCAGAGCCAGAGCTGGAGGATAACTGTCGATTCAGAGCAGGGATGGTTTCAACATCCCCAGCATTATTTTCTGCACAAAAAGATCATTTCAGTGTATTTTTCTTTATAATTTGTGGTTTGGTGTTTGTTTGCTCTTTCTATTCTTTTCCATCACCCTTCAGTTTGCAGAGTCAACTGAGCTCCAATGTGGCCTTTTTGAAAAGGTGATGGATTTCCACCGTGTAAAACCTTATCCTACCTCATTCGGTGCTCTCAGTCAGACATCCCTTTTTATCCAGCTCTGCTCCATGGAGCTGTTTGCCGCTTATTGCACCCAAATTGATCTGCGTTTTGAAAGTCAGTGAGGTAAAAAAAGAAATTGGGAAGCCTGCTGAGAAGCTGCAGGGAGGTAAGGCAGACAGTGGGGTCCTGTTTATTGTATAAAGAGCTTTTGAGAGAGAGCAGACACTTTAATTATCAGGATGTCAAATAATGTCCGAGTTAAACACAAAAAAAGTTTCAAATTGAGCGTGTACTCACATTTAATGTCAGTTAAATTATAAGATTTTATATAAATGTTTATGCAACAACTCATCCCTAACATGCATACACACACATGCACTTAGTTTAATTATACTGTGCTCTGTGGTGAGTTTATAATAACATACCAACATAAAACAGCACTTTTTGTAAAACTTAAATAAATAAAAATGATAAACAGTCCTCATAACAAACAACTGACCCCCTTTGTTATGGTTTAACTTGATTCCACTTTTACATGTGAGGTGTGATGAACAGAGAACAGGTGGTGAGACCAGATCCAGACAGGGACCAAAACATGAAGTAGAGGAATCTTGCCTTACTCAGAAGAGATTTTAATTTGCAAAAGATGGTTCACACTTTACATTATCCTGCTTGTTAATACTAGCACATAAAAATGTCAGTTTTTAGGCGATTTTACTGATTAGATAATGATTTATGGGTTAGGCTCTAAAACATTAGTCGCTCTGAGTTCAAGGCTGATAACACTTCAATGGCTCTGGATTTTTATCAGTATGTGCAAGAAAATTTACATGAAACTGAACATTTATATCCACTATAGCTCTTAGTGAATTTTCAGCACTAATTACTGAGTGTTGTTGAAGGTTGAAGTATATTGTTGCAGCAATTAACTGTGGTTAGTTGGCTACCTTATTCTACAATAAAAAGGTTCTTCTTGCACTTAGTGGCAGCACCTGCAGCTTCATAACTTGTGGCATTTTGTCAGATTAACTAAGGTTTTCCCTTCTGTCAAAATTCTTGCTTGTGTTGCAGGCGTCTACTAAATGAAACTGTAGATCTGTAGATACAGCTTCATGTCAGGGTCCTTTTAAGGATCTATAACCCTGCCTACCATACATTATCCCACTTGTTACCCAGCTTCTCACTAAAGATGCAAACACGTTGGCACAAAAACACAAATCTAATGATTCATGGATGCATTTTTTTTTAAGGCCCAGTTATTTCACAGCAATTCTCTCCTGTATTCAGAATGCTGACGTTTCTGCCACAGTCTCATCTGGCTGTGATGAAATATTTCACACTCCTCTAAGCAAACAAACCTGATTTAATGTGAGTGATCAGGTTATCCCTAGCATTCATTTTATGCTGAGAATTAATCCCTGTTATGAGGTTTTGACCAATCAGAATCATGCATTTTTACACAGTCTGCTAATGGTACAAAAGATCTTTCCCAAAGATAAGAAGTTATTGTTTTAGCACAGAAATGCACAAATAAAGATTAAATTAAACTTAAAGGGGATCAGTTATCTAACAAGATAATAGCAGATTAAACTTTATTTCTCCTGAGGGAGATATTCATTATGAATGGAGCTACTTTTACTTCATATTACACTTCTGTTGGGAGAGATGAAATGAAGCATACATAGAATATTCAGAGGAGAGACTGCTTTTTTTAAAGAGGATTGATTGAAGTTAAAATAACCAAAGAAACATTTTTTGTATGGATTAGAACCTGCCAGCTTATGATCTGTGCTGTGCTGGTTGTTCTGTGTTGACTTTGAAACTCATTATTTCAATCCCTGCATCACCAACTGAGGTGTGTCTGGATTTTTATGGTAGGGAGTTACAAAGAGACTCATATCAATCCAACAGGTGGTCATTAGCTTGTCCTTACAGCTGTAATCTTCTATAGTCTGACATGAGTCAGTGTTGGATAAAACCATTCATTATAATCTTTGATTTCAGGGCTGCTTTATGTTAATGCTCCTACTACGATCTAATGATCTGTTGTCTTGCAGCCAATAGGAGATGCCACTTGTACTGTCAGTCGAGGGAGACGGGGGACACGGCATACATGAAGCAGCTGGTGCATGATGGGACACGGTGCTCATACAAAGACGCCTACAGTATCTGCGTGCGTGGAGAGTGTGTGGTAAGGAATACTTAAAGATTGACATATTAAACACTGCATGAAGTAATTAAGGACACCAGCAGCCTCAGGCTGTCTGAAGGACACTTTAATACACAGTGGGATAGGTTGAGAGTGCTCACGTTTTGCTATTGAAGGAGCTGCATTTGAATACAGATAAAGGTTGAGATTTTATTTTATCCCCACAGACAGTGCCTTTTCGTTCATCCATCTATTTTCTTTGTAGGGTTGAAGTTTTAAAAAGAGACATAATGAAGCTACAATAATTTGATAGGATTCAGGGCTTGTTTCTGCCAATAAAATTTTTGTACTCTCAGTGCCCAAGGCCCCAGATTTCAAAAACAAATATCACCCCTCATTCATTTAAAAAAAAACTTTGGTTGACATGCTGGATAAAACCACAGATAAGTGCGGCCCAAAGCATCCCAAACCCATATTTGGCTGTTTTTCAAACATTAAACCTATACCATCCAATTAGAATGACCCCTGTGATTCAGATGTGACGTTTCAAAACCATAAACTGTGTTTCCCAGCCTCAAGGCCACCCACACTGTAAAAAATAATTTGTTAAATCAACTGAACTCAATCAAGTCATCTCGTTGCTTTGACTGAGTCAAGTCAATTCAACATTAAGTGTCAAATAATTTGAACTATAAAAACATCAATGTGCAGCAGGGTCCTGTATCCACTGTGTGTCATCCTTTTTAATGGTTACAAAAACACCATCATGACAAAAAAAAAAAAAAAGATTTATGTGTACATTGATTTTTAAGTTCAAACATATTTTGTAGTTGGGATGGTGCCAACTTATTGTTATGTGTTATCACAACAACTACAGAAACCTTTTTTCATACTGACTTAAAATAATATGGTTGAACAACAAATGTGCAAAATCACTTTTTACAGTGCAGATCTCTGTGGGGGAGGGAGGGGAAAACTCAACACAAAGACAAAAGTCCAAAAACACACAATCACCACACACAGGCCCTGAAAAAGTCCTCATAAATCTAACCCAAAGTAAAAAACATTGGCATACATCTTTATTACATACCTAAATTGCATAAAAATAAAATACATTACACTGCTAAGGTGAAAAATAGCCATACACATCTTAATAAACAGAAACCCCCTCCTGGTCAATCTTACTTTTTACAATATGATGCCAAAAACAAGCCGAGAAAGGCAGCATAGGGGGGAGACGATAAGAAGCTGCCATCCTTAAGGAGTGGTGATTTTATTCACATCATTTAGTTTAGGGGCATAAAAAAATAACCAGCAAATGGAGCCTTCACACTCTGACAGTGTCGCAAAGTTTATTAAATTGTAATGTTTTGACCTACTGGTCTTTGTAATATTCTTCCAAAGATTGAGGCCAAATTTGGTTGAACCTGCCTGCTAGCTTAAGGTGACGGACAAAAAAAAATCATAAGCCTCAGACATCATTCAGGTGTGACCCAGGGAGTTTTCAACATGATAAGAAAAACATCACCATAAAATCCATTAAACCAGTGTTTCACAAATCATTTTACAAAACAACAAACACACAAGAAACGTTCAAACCATCCTTAACGTTTAGGTGACAATAAAAACATTAACATTGTTGTTCAGTCTTGGGATCTCACCTGTGTGCTTGTTTTCTTGGTCTTCAGAAAGTCGGCTGCGACAGAGAGATCGGCTCCAACAAGGTGGAGGACAAATGTGGCGTTTGCGGTGGGGACAACTCTCACTGTCGCACCGTCAAAGGAACCTTTACTCGAACACCAAAGAAACCTGGTAAGAACAGAACAGAGTGTCTACATACTGAATGTCTCCATTACCTTTTCTCCATGCATGCCCTCTAAACTCCAGATGCCTGATCCCCTCAGTATTAAACTGTTGTGACTCATGAAACACTTTTATAAGCTCTAACACAGGGGTCTGCAACCTTTACTTTTATAAGAGCCATTTTGCCTCAGCTCACCTGGATTAAAGTCATACAGAAACCACGTAGAAGCCAAGTATATAATATCCCACAGATAGAAAAAATCTAGTGAGAAATTATCTAAACAAGAAGTTTTTTGTGTTTATAATTCTGTACATGGCATGTCTTTGCTTTTAATTTTAATGGATTTGAAAATTCCTTTTTAAAGATGAAAAATCTGTAATGTCATATATTTTGAAATATCAATTTAATTTAAAAACTTGCAAAATTTATAAAATTTAAAAAAGCTGCAAAGATGTGTCCTGCAGTCTTATTTTTCCATAAAATTTTATTCAAAAATTTGAAATTTCACAAATTTGTAACAGTTAAAAAAAAAAAATTAAAAACTGCGTAGAAATTCCCATAACTTGCCAAAATTTCATGAATTTGCAAAATAAGATAAGAAATTGCCTTTCTAAAGAATTGCCATAATTTCAAAAAACTGCTATGTTTAAAAAAAGCTGCCAAATTTTAAAAATGGAATTTTAAGATTTTGTAGAAATTAAAAAAAAGAAATTTGAAAAATAATTAAAAAATGAAAGAAATGTTTTTTTTTCTTCCTTAATTTGACACAAAAGGGAAAACAAAGGAAAAAACAACTTTAAAGCTTTATAGCTAGAGGTGATAGATATTTATTTTTTACAAAATGTCATGGTAATATTGTATTTAGTGCCAATGTATATAATCATCAATACTCTTCGTAAGAAAAATAAAAATCAAAAATTATGATTTCAATAATATATTTTTAAAACTTTTTAAGAACATTCCACTGTAAAGGAGTCAAAGAGCTGCATGAGGCTCCAGAGCTGCAGGTTACAGACCCTTGCTCTAATATGACATTGGTAGAAAAAATGAAGGGAAAGCTTTGAAGCACTGCGTCATGATAACTCATCAGCTGTTTTTATGCTCACATCACCATCACTAACAACCCACTGACCAACTCTTTCAGACCACCGACCCCCCTGGGGTGATGAGTCCAAAACACACACCATTAGATGAATGTACACAAGTCTAATATTTCCTCTTTCAGCACAGAGGAGCCAGATACAGCAGGGGATGGATTCACTTAATAAAATCAGTAGATGCATCCTTCCTTTCATCCTTCCTTCATCTTTTCTCAACAATGAGACAAATATAGCTTACCTCAGACCTTGTTCCTCAACACTAAATCCTCACTGTTGTCCTGTTTCAAGTCCAATTCATCACAAGAATATTTGATTAAAATGTGAATGTAGATATCATTACCTAAAGTTTCATCTCTTAGGTTTATTTTTCACCTGGAGGAAATAGGAGATGATGCAGCCAAAGTGGGATTTTTGTTACCAAAGAGCACCTGATAGCACTCTGATTTGGCAAACACTAGTTGACTCACAAGAGAAAACTTTTACCTGCAAACACGGACAACTAAAAGCACCAAACATTCCCTGAAACCTCTGTGAGTGAAAAAAGCAAAATGAAGTGATATTGCTGCTTTTCTATTACAGTCATATCATCCCAGAATACCTTAATGGATTCATACATGCTCTTATTTTGCAATTGACACGCATGAGCTCCGCTCAATCCTCCATAAGAGATAAAAACTAATCTAAGTATCTTATCATCGTTTTCCTGCAGCGTATCAGTCGTATAAGCGCTCACAGAGTTTTATATTCCCTTCTCTCTCCATTCAAAACTGCTTCAAAATATAGTCAGTGATAAGGAGTCATGGGAAATGATTTTTTAGTGTCACAGAGATTGAGAGCTCCTGTAAGACTCCTCACTCTTCTTCCAGAAGTACCGGAGGCTAAACAGAATTTAGGGTGGGTGAGTTTCAGATGAAACCTACACATTGTTCTCCACCCAAATGGGATATTCAGCACAAAAATCGTCTATTTCCCAAGGCTGTTACTCAATATCTTTAGACTACCAATCCCAGCAAAAGGTGTCACTGCAAAAGAGTTCCTCACAAATCTATTTTATGAAAGATGTATGAAAAGGAGTCAGTCTGTTAAAAATCTCAAGCACATTCCTTCACAGCAGCTTCTGAAAAATGCATTTATTGGCAACGTTTTGATTTTAGGATAGCTAGGTTTCCAATCAGATTTAAGTGAGGCCCATGACACCACTGTACACTGAAGTCTGGACACATCCCTCTTCTTCACAGGCACATGTTTATTACCTGGTTCAAAGATGAATGCACACCTCAATCTCAGCACACCCAAAGGCAAAGGTGCGTGGGAGGAGGGCGTAACCCAAAAATGTGTCCACGAAATCAAAAAAAGGTTCCCGCACACTGTATCACTCTCATTTATATTTTGTTTGTGTAACGTTTCAGTGTTCAGAAAGACAGCATGATATGACTGATGAATGTGCGGGGACCTTTTTTAAACTTTGTGGACATGTTTATTACCTAAATATTTTAAATTCACTGAGATCCTGTGGTATCTTAAGGAGTTTGTCTAAATTATTGCAAAGAGAAAACGTTTGAGATCTAAAAAAAATAACAGTTGAAGTAGATAAAACTTCTTATTAATCATCTGCCTGTGTAGAAGAAGACACATTTAAATTCCAATCATACCACCGTCAGTGTAGCTTCTTATTTTTCCACCTGTCTTTTAATTTCAGGGGAACTCACTTCTCTCCGTCGGAATATGATTTTAATATCTTTGGGAAAAGGAAATTAAATGTGGAGTGCAGTGATTTTTTTTTTCTCTGCCTCCAAACTGTAATGAGCATGAAATCCTTAAAGCACTGATTAAAAAAAAAAGCAAAGAATAAAGTGCTCAAAAACAGCCAACCACGTTCAGCCCAAAAGCAAGCAAGCCGGTTATATTCTTATATTTCTATATATATATTAAGCCTTCCACTGGCTTTTATTTAATGTTCTATTCATTTATTGGTTGAATTGTTTGTTTATGTCTGAAAGCACAAAGAGAAAACCTGGTATCTGTAACTGAAAGTACCTGTACTTCATGGTTAATGAGGCTGAAGAGGATCACAGAAATCCTCTTCTCATGTTCTTATTCTGATCCAGTAGGATGCTTTGCTTAATTCACAGAGCGTCAAGTGCTCTTTAGTTTCATAATTTTGGAATTTACATTTCACTCCACAGACTCTCATGGCTGAGTGGCATACGGAGCACAAAGATCTTTAGTTTCCTGAATGAGAGGTCATGGAGCAGATGAGGGACTGTGAAAAGCATATATTTAGCTCATGAAGAGTACAACAATTACCATTTCTATAAGTCCATCCTCAACACTGAAAGGCTTAAATTAAAGGATTGAGGACTCTCCAAAAGGAGGATGTAGCCAACAGCCTACACCTGCTATCAAGTGTGAATTTCCCATGAATAAGGATCCTAAAGCAGATCACTCGTAAAGTTCCTGTGAAGAGGTTCAGTCTGGTTATAAAAGACACTGACATGAAAAATGGTGCTGCCTCATGAGCTACAAAAGCAAACAAGATCATTAACAAAAAGACTGAAAGGGCATATTGCAGGTTTTGTTATTGATATTTAATTTGACCGTTCATTAAGATGATTCAGATGCAGATACATTTGGATGGATGGAAGCAGAAATACTAGCTTAAAGGGCAACTTCGTTTTTTTGACACCTGGACCTTATTTATGGGTGTGTGCATGCTCATATACTCACTCAGACAAACGTCATGCAGCACGGAGTCCTTCAGAAGTTATTTAGATCCAACCGATTTTTGGCCGCACTTAGCGGGCAAGGGAGCTTCAGCGCGGGACATAATCTCTGCAAAATCGCTCATTTCGGCTATATTTTTTCATCCATCGCCAGTGTTTTCATAAAGTCAGCTTGTCTACCGTCTTCAGGTGGGTCAGCTGACCCAGAGCTGACCTGGTAAACAAACGTTTGACGGTTGTCCTTAACGGTTTGAGCCTGAGTACACGGACGAGGAGCTCCATGAAAGGAGGAGCTCCAATCAACCATGGTGCCCATTTCTCAACAGGAATATTGATATGATGGAGTCTATTTGATAAAGTCTATGGATGGAGTTCAGGATAGGGTACCAGAGCCAGGTCTGGGTCAGACTGATGCGGCTGCTGTCCCGTCTGGGGATGGGTACCTTTCACATTTGAAACGATATGGTACCAATGCCCCGTACCTGGCAATGGTACCAGTACTCAACAGTACCAATTTTCTGTACTTTTTGTGTTTATGAGGAAAAAATATCAATTTGTTCAATAATAAAATGTGTATTTTTTTCAATTGAACATATTTATTCTTCAGTATATAACCTTCAAATGCTGTGTTCATGTCCAGCATGGAAAATCGCCTACTCTTCCACTCCCTCACCGTCACAAGAATGCATTTAGGTATCTAAACATTGGACCTTTTGATTTAATGTGAATTGGTACCCGGTACTTTTGACACAATTCTGTCGGTACCTATAAAAGTACCTAACTCGATACCCATCCCTAGTCCCGTCAGACAACATTCAGCTTCGACGGCAGCAGCAACAGCCCCAAGCCTGGCTCCTGGTGGCAGACGTTAACAAGGATTACCAGAGGTTAGCTAAGTCTTGGTTTTCTGGCTCTAGATCAGTGGATAGACCTCTGATAGACCTCTGCCTTTTTCTCGATGGGCTTTATCAAGACGGCCTTAAAGCGCGTTGCTTTACGGTCAGCACTTCCACATACTACTTATTTTTTAATTCAGTGTATCTGATTTCAAACTTTAAATATGTTGATGTGAACACAGCATTCGGCTACAGATCACTAGCTAACAGCGCTCACTCACCAGGACATCTGCTTCGTTCTCCTCTGGTTCTCCTCACACCACAACTCCACTGCTCTCCTACGACCGTAATTCCTCCTAATCCTGCCCTGCTCTCCATCTTTCCTAACAGGCTCATAATTATAACCCTGAGGACCATCATATGGATAGGAATAGAGATTTTCTTCCTCTTCATTGACAGGAGTGACGGTCTGATCCATGTTTGTGGACGTTAAACAGAGGCAGAAGCAGCAGGACTCCTGATTGTGACGTCACGTTCAAATGGTTTTCAATGCGGAAGTGTAAAAACCTGTACTAAAAACGTCTCCAGGAGACCCTGTGGTGTATTAATTTAGGAATTTTTTTCAGGATAATATTTTTAAGTTACTTTCTTATCAATTTCTTAACAGTTGTCTGTAACCTGCAATATGCCCTCAAAGGCTGATTCTGGCCAACAGATCATCCTCACAGGACCTTTAATTTTACAGATTTTATACGCTTCATAGATTATTGCATAAAGGTAAGCCCTGACATTGATGACACTGTGTTATTGAAATAAAAACAGTCTGTTAGCATGGATTAGCATGAGACCAAAGAGGTGTTTCTAAATCTGTAGGTCTCCTTGTCAGTCATGAGTCTATCAGGAGTGAGCAGGGTGACTCGAGTGAGCTGAAATCCTGACAGCTGTCACATCCATCAGCTCCCAGGTGTAGGGTTCATCTGTATTAAAACCTGAGTTAATTAGCCGAGGAGTGATTAAGTCCCTCTTTATTAAAATGCATTTATTAACACTTGAAAACTTTCCATCATGCAAAGCTTATTTAGAAAATGTGCTTTCTCTTTTATGTTAGCTTCTTTAGTTGAAGGTGCTTAATTTGGGTAATCTGTGCTCTGCAGTCACACAGAGAACACACACACACACACACACACACACACACACACACACACACACACACACACACACACACACACACACACACACACACACACACACACACACACACACACACACACACACACACACATATACACATTCACCTTAATTCAGCTAACATTTCAGATGCAGTTTAAACCAGGTGAAGACAAAGAGCCACTAAAGAGCATCAGGGTAAAATGAAATGGACTTTCTGACACCCTCACCATTTGTTCTTTGTTTTACTGCCGTCTTTTCTTTTTACTTTTCTCAACATCTCACTCTCATGTAACCACTCACATTTCTTAACAGGGAAACAGTTAAGCAAGAGAGCCCAAAAAGAAACCCCTATGTTGGAAAACATAATATGCAAGTATCCAGTGTTTCCATCCCAGTTTCTCTCGTAGCATTGTCTGTTCGGCTTGTAGTGCAGATGGATGCCTAACGCCGTAGACCCAGAAAGATGTGACATATCAGCTGCTGTGTTCCCCCCTTGTTACTAATTAAGCGTCTATTAAGGTCTGACTACACCGCCGTTGCTTCTGCAGGTTCATGAACACGTTCTGTCTCTAGCGCTCCACATGAGAAGATGATTATAGCTCTTATTTTGAAGAGTTATTTTTGATGTGTGTGGTGATACAATCTAATGAGCGTGTAAAGTCCAACTGACTATCTGGTGCAGATAGTACGTTGAACTGAAAACACTGAACAATCACTGCTCGTTATTTATACGCTGCAAAATATCAAATCTTAAATAAGTATAATTTATTTTTTAAACCTTTTAATTATTTTGTATTTGACACTGGTCGATGACAAATCAGGACCTATTCAAAATTAGATATTTTTGACAAATACACTTGCTAATGTAATAAATAGAAATTTTTATATAATAAAAAATAAAAAAAAAAGAAATTAAAATTAAACTGTCCTGCATCACACTCATGGTGCAAAGCTCATCTGCTGTTTTCTGAGGTCTGATGTTTTTCTGCTGTGTTTGAGATAACAAGCAAAACAGAAAAAAAAATTGAATGGAGAGACTGGAGTCAGATCTATTTGATAGCTACTGTTGTGCAACAGTTAATGATAGTATTGCTAAATGGCATTTACACACATTGACAGTAAAAATGTCAAGTATCTCTCTGCAAAGATATCTGCACGTAAATGTGGACTCTACAGCTAAATATGTAATCTCCAGTGTTCAAAGTGTCCTGGAGATCTTTCTAATGACTTTCCTGCAAACAGTAGGTATGAGTCAAGGAAAACAATCTCAGAACTCAGTGGTTATTATCTAATCTACAGATTTCATCAGGACATTTAGAAAGACTGAATATCTCATCACAATTTTACAAGCACAAGATACAGAAAATGTGTTCTCAGTAACCACTGACAACAGAAGAAGCTGCTTGGACAGCACATCTCATTGTAGAAAAGTGAAACAAGTATCTTGCAAGGTAGAGATCAAGTAGAGCTGGATTCTGCTTAGTAGAGCATCACCTCATGTCCCACTTCTTCCACACACCTATACACATCATTACCAAGGGGCAACATCCAGTTAGTAAAAATGAAGCCTATGCGGAAGTGCTAACTGTTGCTGTTCATTGAGAATCTGCTTGATGCTGGTTGCAGAAAGACCGGAAGTCATGTACACACCCAGCCATAAAAACAGACTTTTATGGCTTTTAAAAGCACATGGCTCGGGTCTAAAATGCTGATTTCACTATTGGCACACACTGTACAGTGAATGACTTTATTTTCGAACTCTACAGTTTAAAAGTTATATGGAATGTTTGATTTGCCAATCAGAGACAAAGCTCAAGTCACATGACTGATGGGCGCCCTGTAGCAGTACGAAGGAAACTCGCAGCCAGTGTCATAACAAATGTGGCTGCTTCCTCGGATTGGCTTCTTTTCAAGGTATCAGGAACAGGCAGGCTACATCCATGTTTCATACTGTCTATGATCATTACCCACCAACAAAACTTCAAAGACTCCAGGTCCGGTCAGTGTAGTCTAGGGGATAATAGCTTCCTGTATCGCTGTAAGCAGACAAAAAAGAACAAAACTCAGGTGTTAGTGTCAGCTCCAGATTTTTTCACTTCAATTTTCTGTCATGTTGATAATAAGTCTAGAGCAGGAATCACCAACCCTTTTGAGACCAAGGGCTACCTCATAGGAAATGAGTGGCACAAAGGGCTACTTGTTGGATAAAAAACTTTATGAACAAAATTGCAAAGACCACTTTCTGATAACATTAATCATAGAAGAAGTAGTAATACTACGTGAAGAGACTGTACACAGGTCAATCTTCACAATTATTTTTAATGGTTTAAAGAACAGTGATGTCAGGAAGGAGCTCCATTGAGGCCAGTGCTGTTTTTTTGGAACATTCCTCACTGGCACCCTAAGTGGGTCTTGCGGGCACCACGTTGGTGACTCTTGGTCTAGGGTGTTATCACAAATTGCAAACTTTAAAAAATCTATCATTAATTTTTGGGGCATAAAATACCTAAAAGTATTTTTTCTATTTTGAATCAAAAAGCAGGTGCCTATGCAACACTTTTTTAGAAGTAAACCCCGTCTAAGAAAACGTTTGCTAGACTTGAAAAAGTATGATTTGGATTACAGTCTTGGAACCAACTTTTGAAAAAGGAATATTTTGGCTTCACCTCGAGGTAGTTGCTCCATCTTTCTGTACAGCCACAAAGTGTTCAGAAACAATCATGTTTCAGATTTTCTACATTTACAGAGCCTGAAACCTCAAACACAGCAGTGCAGCATTAAAACAGCATTTGAGCAGCACCCGCTGAGCTCTGCTTCAGCGCGTCAGTCACAATCACCTGAGTGACACTGCTGTGTCAGAGTAAAGAGGCCCCCAGCATAGGCCTGTCTGTCAAATGTGAGAGGAGTAATTACACTGCCGCAGTTTGGGTGATTGATCCAAGAGTCACCATGCCAGCAAAAATACTCTGCCTCCTCATCTGGTGTGGATCCCCCCAGTCCCTGCTATGCTAATTACTGTGTGCCTTGTCTGTAGGTGATGTTGCTGAAAACAGAGTGACTGTGACACACAGGAGGACTGTGAGACTAACTAACTGATTTATTCTATTTTGAAGGGAAGATCAGAGGAGCCTTCTCTTTGCCCAAAGGAGCCAGAAATGTGTTTTTAAACGAAACCGAAGACTCTAGAAATGTACTTGGTGAGTGATGGTAGGTTTGTACGTGGTGGACATCACAAACAGAATACTTTGCTGCCATGTAGTCTGAAAAGTCCTGTTCCCTGAGTTTTATTGAAACACGACTACAAAGCTCTTTCATTCCTGTCTGCTGAAAACATGAACACAGGGACAGAGAGCTGCACGTCTCTCTCTGATCACAAGATGTTTAACAGCAATACAAGGAGTAACAGGTACTTCTTGGTGCTTTGAATGCACGACAGATGGATGTGATGAGCAGCGTATTTCAGTAAAAGCTTCCCCTGCAGGGTTTAAAAGCTGACTATGTCTTTTCAACATCTCCGTAGAGCAAAGGGAACCAGCAGTTCTGACTCATGTGTGATGTCCGCCACTGCAAACAACTAGACTGATTCTCTATCCACTTGACTCATCTGTCTCTTTCTCTCATCTTTCCTTAACCCTCCTCTGATTCTGATTCTGCTGCTGCTGCGTCAAACACCACAAAGGTTACCTTAAGATGTTTCACATCCCTCCTGGAGCGAGACATGTGATCATCCAAGAACACGAGGCCTCCCCTCAAATTCTTGGTAAGTGTGACATCCAAAGACAAACACATGCATGAATCAGAAGAAAAAAGCTCATTTCTGTCTTCCTACTGTTCTCCTGGAAGCCCAACAGGAACACACAGGGTGCTGTAAAATCATGGATTACAGTATTTGCATAATTCATTCCTTTTCACTTTACCGACTGAGGAAATTAGTCTTCATATTGCTCATAAGTTATTCATCAATCTATTAAGAAGAGGTTTCCAGATAAGCGGATTTACTCGTCCAATGTAAAAATGATACAGCACCTCATTTTTAACGTCCAATCTCTCAATTATATTGGGGAGAACTCAGTCACAGGCGGCCATACTCATTATTGCAGTTTTTAATACAGTATTTGCATTATTCATGAGAACCTTTTTAGAAACATAGAATACGTCTACACTAAACGTCTTTTTTTTAAGTTAACCCCTGCAGGCTGGTGAGAAAGTGTGGTGCAGAGAAAATGGTGAACAATGGTTAAAATGTATTTATGAATGTTGCTCTGAAAGGTTAAATGACAAAATGACAATCTGAATAACACAATAAGTACAGACATTTGTGTATATTTGTGTAACAATGCTTCTTTGCAAAAAAATTTAAATCATGTACAGTTGTGAGCTGAGTTTGTGGGTTGCACCTATGAAATTTTGCCATAGCTTCTCTGCCAATGCTAAACATAACGTTCTGCTACTCACATCCTCAGCTCTGCTGCTTATCCTACAAATGTGGCTCCATTCAAAAGAGAAATGGACAGGCTTTCAAACGGTTTAAGATTTATTTCCAGGAAGCATTGTTACAACAAACAAATAATCCATGAAAATTAAATGTCCATGCTTTTTGTGCTAGGTCTCTTTAAAGCTTCTGCAAGGATTTTGTTCACAGGGATGCCCAAATCAACACAGACAGGAAGTACCTCATTATAGGCTTTAAGTAGAGCTAAAAGTCCAAGAAAAAGATCAAATGAACTACCTCAAACCAGTTACCCTTTCTGAGTAAACCTTCGGGACTAGTGTCTTTGCTGGGTGCAAAAGGCATCCATTTGATTGGAAAATACTTCATTTTTACACGGTCTTAGTTAAAATCCCTTACCAATTGTCACTTGTCTTGATTTCCAGTCCAAAGACTTCTACCCCAAAAGTTGTGTTCTTATCCTAAATCATGCTCTCTTTTTGTTTGTGACTGAAAAAGCTAGACAGAGTTAAGCAAAGTTAAGCTAAAATGAAAACAGCAGACATTTCTTCCAGGGGGGAGAACACAGGGGTTAAAGGTTGATGACGTGTTAACATTTCAGCAAGCTCTGTTCCCACCAAGCTGTCCGGTATGGATCAGAACAGTTGTCACAACCAACCGTGCCTTTCTTGGTAGGCGGAGTTTAAGCTGGATGTCGATAGCTGCGTCAGTTACATAACAGCATGTTGTCATGACAGTGCAACACGGTGTACCCAGCTAATAAATCCAGTGAAGAAGAGAAACAAGATGCAGTAAACAAAGATCAATTCATCTTCTTTGTGATGGGCATGTGGCTCTTTGCTACAAAGAACAATCAAGCTTTAAACATGGCGGGGTTATGTGTTGTTCTCTATAGCCGCTATCGCACAGGAAGTGATGATTATTTTGACCAACCAAGACACTGCACTGTTTCTAGCCCCCCCTTCTGGGGTTGGATCTGTATGTCGACTACCCCAAAAGAGATTTTAGTCAAAGGAAACGCCACAAAATGTGAGCCTCACCGAGAAAAACTGATCCGAACTGCTTGGTGGAAACAGGACTTTAGTCTTCACTCCTTATATAAGACTCTTTCAGTGACTCATATGTTCTCAAAGTAGAGTGTTTACTGCTTCAGCTTCACCTGTGCTCGCTTAAGAAATGCTTTTTAGTGCAGCATAATACGAAGAGACACATTATATCAGATCTTCAACGATTGACAACTTCAAGTAAGGTACAAAGCATTAAAGTTTTGTGGACATCTGGACTAAAAAAACTTTCTAAAGTCCTCTTCAGACGGGATTTATTTATTATACAAAAGGTGAAAGAGGTCAGCATCGATCAGCTCCGCCAGAGGCAGGCCGTGTTTCTCAAAGAGCTCCCCAAGTTTCACATTAAGGCCTTTATATCCACCTGACAGCTTTTGTCCTGGGATACGGAGGATAAAATTTGAATGCTGCTACCTAACTCAAAGAAGAAGAGTTTGACATAACAGAACAGCTTTAAAAAAGAAAGTTAGATGTTTTGATCCTGAGTTTGTTACCTTGACAGATTGCTTTTAAAGCAGTGATGAAGCTAATTTAGCTCCTTTACCAGATAATTCTTTTTCAGAACAATGTCATAAGGGTGAAGTGCACCTTGAAACACTCGGTGAGTTCTTCTTTTATCCTTAATTGATGTGTGGTTTTTCATTTAGCCTCCCATTAAAAAATGATTCATCTATGGCTGTGATCTACCAAACAGTTCACTCCTTGTAGCCTTGATCCGACACAGAGTGAGAAACTTTTTGGGGGCTTTAAACCATCAGTGAATGCGTCACTTTGTTCTTTTGAAAAAGACAGTGGTTTGCTGAGTTTGGTTTCTCTTTGCAAACGCCAAAAGCCTGCCATGTTTTGTTTTGTTTTTTTCTGACCTTGAGTCTTGTTTCCTGGAAAAACTGTAACACAATAAGCATATACATGATGCAAATTTACATTTTCTTATTCTTATAATTTAAACACAAAATGAAAAAATAAAAAAACATTGTGCATCAGCAGATAGTGTATACAATCAATTTTTTTGGAGATAATTGTTAGTATAGTGTTCTCAAATTGACTCCATATTAATTTGTCTAATCTTCAGTGTTACAGAAGGCAAACAAACAATTTAGATACCCTAAGAAAGTCTTCAGTGCAGCTCATTTGCATATAAATCTCATAAAACATCATACCCCGTGGTCAGGATTATCAGTCGTAAACTCTGAGATGCTCCTCATGTCTTCAAGTTGTGGTTTGTTTTAAGAAGGAAAGGGAGAAAAAAGCTTTAAGTGTCTCTCCATGTGGGTGTTTTCATGGGGTTCAGACATTGGGGGAACAGTTTCCGTGCAGCAGCTTTTGTTTGGAAACAGTTTTGCTGGTGTAACAGCCTGTCATTATCTTTCCCACCGCAAATATTAGCAAAAAGTGAGTAATTTGGCAAAGTTCTAAAAAACTAGCGTGTGCAGGACAAAGAGATCACTGAGTTCGACTGCAACAAGCTCATCAAGTTGATTTATTCCCAGCACCTAAATTGTGCCTCCCTTGTTTTCCTCAGAGTAATTTAGCTGTTACTGCCAAGTTGGGGAAGCTGAAAGCCTCCTTCAGCCTGCATCAGTAGAAACAGAAATAATAACTTTCTTTCTTGCATGCTGGTGATATTTGGAGTGAGTCTGCCCTGAGGGATAGTTACTGGCAGACAGTTTGCTGCTCCTCCCCTGACCACTGCTGAATTCTATGAACAAAAACATCTTCCAGTTTTCACTCTCCTTTTTCATAAATACAAGATTAAATATAGTTCCAGTGTGATTAAAGGGTCAACAGGTCTTTGAAAAATGTTGCCCCTTGCTGATTAAGGTGCAGATCTTTCCACCAGCCTTACATGATTGTTCATTGCCCCTCATTCATCTCTCCCCCTCAGTTTCTTAATAATCCCGACAGAAATGAGAGGTTATCCAACACAGTTCATAATCAGAATTAATCATATGCATTTAGACCAGGTTTCTCTGTAGTGAGATGAGGATGAAGATGGAGAAACACTGATCTGGATTCATACATGAGGAGAAAGAGTAAGAGAGGTCTCCTTTTTTCTCTTTCCCTTTCTTCATGCCAATATTAAACCTGAAGTATAAAGGAAAGTAATAATAGTCATGGTATTGTAGCAGAACAAAATTAGTTGAAATGGAGTCAAAGGAGCTTCATGTCCACCGTTGTTTCTGGAGATTTACTAGATGTAGGTTGAGATTTTTTTTTTTTTTTTCCTACTATCTGACCACTAAATGTTCCAGTTTCTACAAACTGCACTGTCTTAAGATTACAAAAAGTATTTCTTGAGGAGTCAAGTCAGTTTGCTTCTAAATGCATCCTTCAAAAAAAATTAAATGAAAGAAAACACAAAGGTCTTATTATTTGTAAGATAAGAAACACCATTTTGTCCTCTTCGGTAGAAATTGTGTGAAATCGCCTCGACATTGCAAAGCCTCGGTGAGAAATTTGGTCTTCAGAGAATCACTTTTGAGTCACGCTGCTTTGCATTAACCTGCAGGATATAACATTCAAACGCCTGAGTCTTTACCCTTAAAAGAAAATATGACCGTATTTCAACATTTGGTGCAGTAGGAAGAAACTGTGGGAGTCATCTGGTCCCAAGTTAAACCTCATGAATTGCATTTTAGCTTCCCCTCAACTTATTGTTGCGTACCACTTTTATACGAAGTTTGTCAGCCTGTTAATTAGTCAATTAAAAGCAAGTGCCAGGGGTTTTGAAATATCCATGAATCCCACTCATGAAAGAACAATTTGAGATGTTCTTCCTCCTGATTCAAAATGTAAAGATGAATGAATGAAGGCATTTTGATTTTATGAGCTGCTTATAAAAAATGACTGATTACAGCAATCAAGAACCAGGCGACGGGACATTACATTCTCAACGGGAAAGGAGAGGAAGTCAGAACCAGGAGCTTCATCGACCTGGGCGTTGAGTGGCACTACATCATCGAGGACGATGTGGAGACCCTGCATACCGATGGACCTCTGCACGACCCCGTGGTTGTTCTGGTAATAAAAACTCCTCCTTCTATCAGAGCTTATGTTGTAATTACAGTAAAAGCTCATTTGCTTGACAATGCATGGTGAATAAAAGAAGCAGCTCAGTTAACTAGTTTAATCTCCTCCATTTCTATTATTGCCTCATGCAGCATCATTTTCTGTCAGATCTGAATGAAACTCATGAATTAACCAATTAGACAGATATTAGTTTCAGCTTGGTGGGCAGAGCACATTATTTTTAAAAGAAAGAAGAATCTTTATTATAAAAAGAAATGTAAGAGATTATAAAGACTGTATATTTACTGATTAACAGGCTACACCTTTCTGTATCTTTCAAAGGACGTGTTAAATGTGGATTTCATCATAGTGGATCAAAAATATGGCATCCATCTTTCCTGAGCCACAAAGGATGCTATGGTAACACTTAACTTTAGAGGTCCACAAATTTCATCACAATTAGGAAATAATAAGACATTTTTTTTCTTATTTCTTTGAAGTTAGCATAAAACTTCTTTAAACTAATGTCCAAATTTCTTGCCACAAGTCACAATTGGTAGGTCACTGGGGTTTTTATTTTGTTTCTTTGAAATTTACTTTAAATTGCAAGGTAAGAAGGTGACAATTAGCAAATAATTTGTTATTTAGCTATTTGTTATTTAATTTCACCAAGTTTTTTAGTACCCAGTTTGTTGATATGCATCATTGAGATCACATGTAAAATGATAAACCTTTATGAATAGGCCTATAATGTTTTACATGATACAACTGGAGGCTTCAGATGTGATATTCACCAAGAGTGGGGTTGTAAATTGGCCTCACCTGATTGTGATAGACACTGTGAGTACAGGTGCACTGCAAAACAGATTCTGGCCAGAAGTTATGTGTTAATTTTTACCAAATTCTTATGAAAATTCAAAGAAATGAGAAAAATCTTTGTCTAATAATTACCTAAGTGTGATGAAATTTGCAGACCTCTAAAGTAAAGTGTTACCGCTGCTATAAATGCATGCTTGTGCACCAATTTCAAGCTGTCACAAAACATAGAGCTTATGCAGAAGAGTTAAAAAATTGCTGTTCATCAGGCCGCTGGTGTAGCTCAGCATTCTAGGCTGCGTCCCCCATGAAACAATTTCTGGAGCAGACAACCTGGGTTAAATCCAACCTGCCATCTTTCCTTTTTCCAAAATTCCTGTATTTCAATTTTTGTTTATACATGGGGTTGGATGAAAAAAAAACATTTACCTGTTTTCACAAGCAGAGGGTGAATTTTTTCAACTATCTTGTAACTTGATATCAGATTCCCTGGACAAATTGTTAAACCTGACTCATATGTGATGTTCATTTTTGGGAAAACATAGCTCCCCCTGATGCAGTATGTCGACAGCATCATTCACCTTTTAGTAGTCTGGTTTGGTATTAAAAAAAGAAAACTAAAAATGGCAAAAAAAAACAAAAAAAAATCCAATCAAAACTAAATAGGCATCCCAAAAAACAGCAAAGAATCAATACAGGAGAAAAGCATTTCATCTTAGCCTAACAAGCTAGCGCCTGTTTCTCAGCTGCAGAAACACTTGAACTCATGAAAAGCCAGTGAAAGTAAAAGCACAGGTTCAGGTAAATTTGGAGCCTGCCTCTTTTGAAGACCCCATAGTCACACAACGTGATTCAAGCACTCAGCTAACGCACAAATTTTTATGGACACATTTGATTCAGGCAGCCTGACTCTCTTATCCATGTGTTCAAAGGAGAGTGCAGGTAAAAAGTGAGGTTACCTGTCTATTATTCATTTTCAGTAAGTCTCCTCAGGGGTGATCCCTGAGGAAAAAAGTCACAGTGTAAATATTTAAAAGGACTAGTACTGAAAATGGACAAGGCTGTTTTTAGCTTTTATCAAAGCATATAAACCAAAAAACATACTAAATGATTATCAAAAAGCCATTTCAGCTGTATCCCCAGCACTTATGGTTCTATAAGAAACGTTGAAGTCTTTCAGTTTAGCCATACATTCAGTATGAGTGTCTTTAGGTCACTTCACTTGAGTGTATTCACAGTCAATGAGCAGCTCTAGTCTTAAGGGAGAAGCAGTGTAGCTGAGGTCGGAGTGAGCTTCTGAAAGAGCCATTAATCAAGCCTAGTGGACTTCAGGGTGTGGAAGGAAAGAAAAGACTCCACTTCATCCATGAATAAAAAACGATTGCACCACTTTGGTTGCTTGAACATGTAATAAAGGTCTGAAACAAAGGCGTCACGCCTCGCACTCATTAATGTTCTGCTCAGGAAGGACAAACTATATGGGACTGGGAGCTGAAGGAGACACCACAAGGAATGACTCGGTGTGAGATCTTTCTCTGACATTCAGTATAACAAAAGGGTAGATTAATCATACTGAGGACACATATGTAATACTAAGCTTTTTTTAGGACATATCTAACATACAGTGTCATCTGTATAACATATGATGCTCTATGATATCAGTGGCTCCTTTCAGTGATGTTTTATGTAAAGAATGATAAGGGACCCAGTAATTATCCCAGGGGAACACCAACAAAAAAAGGGTCTCATTTTTTAAGTGCCTCATAGTGCAACTAGAGAATAATCTGGAAGACAACCTTAACTAATCTGTGACAGCAGCAGGGGTGGGAACTGACTTACTCAACAGAGAAAGGGGTGACTTTATCATATGGCCACAGGTGTTCATACAGAGCTAATGTTAAGGAGAAAGAAGTTTCTTTAGTTTGTTTCGCATCCTCTACAACAAGTTTACCCCAGCACCAGTTAAACTAAATTGAGTTCATTACGTGATGGAGGATTAGCTGAAAGAGGAGCTTTAAGCCAGTTATTTGTTGATCCTTTAATCCTACATTCAGGTTAAGTTGCATCAGATGTTGCACATGAATGTTTATACCTTTGATATGTTAGAAGGGAACCAGTATCTCTAAATATACTCGTAAATGTTTACAGTTTCTTCACCTCTTATTAGGGATGGGAATCGAAAAACGGTTCCTGATGAGAATCGATAAGAAATGTTTCAATCCATCGATATCGATAGCCTTTGTGCCTAACGATTCCCTTATCAATTCTTTACATTGTGCTGGAGCCGCTGGGCCTTTTGTCAACTAGTCTGCTGCAGCTATCGTAGCTTAGCAGTTAGATAAAGTTTTCCAAGAAAACTCTGGTTCAGGATTTTCAGCTTGTAGTTTTATTGCAGAACTGACTTTCTAAAGAAATGAACATTACTCTCTCTCAGGAGATTCATATTCAGTACATTTGAAATGGCATAAATCACTTTATTTACAAAAATAACAATATAGCGCAAGCTTGATGCTAACGTATATGGGAAACTGCATTGATATGCTAGCAGTTAGCATACATCGGTATAACTTCAGCTTCAGAATAGAATTTCTACTTTCACCACAGAAACATATCACATCAACTCTTAGTAAAAAATACTGAGAATTTCAAATGTCAAAAGCTAACAGGCGATCGAAAAGCTCATGGCTGACTTCATAACTACGGAAAGCTTCCAAACAACTTAAATCATTGCTTACCTGTTCCTGTGTAATTATGCCCAGAAATATCCAGACTCGGGGACCAATTACATTTCATTCACTTACAGTATAAACTCAATTAAATGTTGTTGACACAGAAAACCTGTAAAGCTACTTTTTGTACAAAGAAAACTCACAACAGGAATTGATAAGCGAATCTATAAAGAATCAGATCGATAAGCAGAATGGATAAGGGCATCGGTATTGACAAAATCGTATCAATTCCCATCCCAATCTCTGATGTTTAATGCTCATTCCTAATTTTTACATCAACAGGACTTTGTTAGTGATTACTCGGAAATAGATCGCTCTTATTATCGAGAGGCTGTAATTAAAAGTCCAGACGTTTTGTTCCAGTCACGCTGAAGACAACATGCAGATTCAACAGAATTTAATTACACCTCATCCATCATAAACCCTTTAACTGAGAATTAATCCAAGGGAAGGGAGTTGAGTCTTTTTGTTTCAGAAACACTTGTTAAAGCAGGGGGCTTTTAGCATAAATTAAGAGTACTTTGACGACTAATTAAAATCATTTTGACCCAGCATGGCGGTGATTGAGAGGTGAAGCAGATTGCAATAGCACAAAACAGATATGTCTCAGAAGCTTGATTTACATTTATATCTGTCATAAGCTTCAGTGAAGAGTTTTCAGCTGGTTAGGGAGAAGATGCCTCTGGTAAAGATGCTCAGGATCTGCCAAAATATAACAAAACAATCAACAGACAAAATTATAACAAAACATTGACAATTCATTTGCCTCCCTTTTTTCGTCTCACGTTATAACACGTTATTTCATGTGAAACTTATTGCGTTATAACATGATACTGATAAGCGTTATTTTCCTGTGGTGTGGTGGCAATACGCTTCCGTAATGGATAGTATTATGAATACAGAAATCATATGTTTCTGTAAGAGGTGCTCAGATCCAAATCCAGCTCATTCTGGCCTTTGGTGGTAGACAAGTCAACTGTGAAGTGAGGAGCAAGTAGTTTTGTTTTTGATGATGTCTTCTCAAAAACAAAAACTCCCATTGTTTTCTGGAATCTTCATATCGGGGAGAGAAAATAGATTTTACTCCTTCAGACGGAAAAAAAGCATCAACCAGCAACTTTTGAAAGCAAAAAAGGCATCAAAGGCCTCAGATGTCTGTTAATGAACTCTTAGTATTGTGATCTCCATCGGTTACTGCAGTGCTTCTCAATTCCGGTCCTGGGCCCCCCTGCCCTGCATGTTTTAGATCTTACCCTACTCCAGCACACCTGATTCAAATGAATGGCTCGTTATCAGGCTTGAGCAGAGCTTGGTGACGAGCCTATCATTTGAATCAAGTGTGTCGGATTCGGGTAACATCTAAAACATGCAGGGCAGGGGGGTCCCAGGACGGGAATTGAGAAACACTGGGTTACTGCATCCTTTATTTCTCTGGTGCCCTAACCTAAGTCTCAATTTACAGTCGACTGTTGTAAATGATACTAACATCAGATTACCAAACCCTGAAGCTGAGATGATTGTTCAGAAGTATCTCTGATGGAGTAAACCCTGAGAACATTTGGATGTGTATGATAGCTATTTTGATGCCTGTCAGCGCTCCAGGGTCTGTGTCAGAAGATGATAAACATCACACAGATGATGGTGTTGTTTCAGTTGTACAGAGTAAAAATACACACCATGATAAACATGTTCTTATGGAATGAGATTAAGTCATGATTCAGACATCAGAAGATTATTTTCTGGGTCTGCTCATGAACTTTAAAAACCTGAATGTGAATTTATTTTCAGCAGTTGCGTAGTTGCAGCATTTGGTGTATTTTGATCTCTCAAACCCACAGCAACACCTGTTTACACCTCCTGTTGTTTCCCTGCAGGATTTTCTGACGCCAGTTTTAATTTTTTTTTTTTCCTGAGTTTTGAAAACAGAAAACATGAAAAGGAAGTTGTTTATGCAGTTTAGTTTCTTCTCTAATAACAGGCTGGTTGAGTTATTAGAAAATATTCAGGTCACTGTTTGTCCCTTTCTAAAAGAGAAGAACTCTGTTCTGTATATTCCTGTAACGATTAAGTCCTCTCTTAATTCCTCCTCCCATTCAGATTGTACCCAAAGACAATGAAACACGGTCGACTTTGATGTACAAATACATCATCCATGAGGACTCCGTGCCCATCAACAACAACAACGTGATCCAGGAGGACACGTATGAGTGGGCTCTGAAGAGTTGGTCCCCGTGTTCCAAGCCTTGTGCCGGAGGTAATTATAATTTTCCATCAACATAGAAAAGACTACAGAGGAAGAATGGCGTCCTGTTGGTGCAACTTTCAATCATGTGAAGTGACCGGGCTGTGGAGAGACCTCATGTTTTTCAGTTCTTTATGAATAGAAAGAAATAAAGCAACTGAAGATGTACAGGGTTATTTTTCTGGATATAAATAGACGTTTTCCTGCTTGTTTGCCATCACTACAACCACATCACTTCACTTCTTAGAATAAGAGACTTAAATGTAAAGGACAATTGATCAAACTACCAATCAATAGTCACAGGGCACCAAAAATTACCACAAACCTTCAATTTCTCTGTTGGTGATTTTTTTTTTCTTTTTGCTCCCTTTTTTAGTTCTTTAGTTTAGTTTTTAGTATCTTTTAACAGTTAGGACATTTTTTACTAATTTTTTCTACAAGTTTTCTTTTCAAACAAAGGAAAGTTAACTTTAGTCCCGAAAGTCAAAGGTGTGAAATGTTCAATTTGAATAAAAATTGGTTTCGTTGAGTACGAATACCAAAAGAAAAAGTACAGATGCGATAAAGTGTTCATCACCAGCTTTGGAAACTGATTGAAATTTTATCACATTTCTCCTGTAATAGGTTTCAGAATAGGTTTTTTTGAGATAACACAGAGTCAAAAAATCTTCTTTCACAGGGTTCCAGTACACAAAGTATGGCTGCCGAAAGAAAGGAGACACAAAGATGATCCACCGAGGTTACTGCGACGCCAACAAGAAACCAAAACCCATCCGCAGAATGTGTAATCTGCAGGACTGCACTCAGCCCCAGTGAGTACAAACTCCTTCAGTCCCTCTCAGGGGGACGTATGGACAGTTGATTAGATTCAAAGGAGGACTTAGCCGCAGTCTATCAAGATCAAACGTTTAAGTGGCTTCTCAAACAACGAGCTGAATTCAAATCAGCACGCTCTTCAGTGGAGTGTCTGATGAAGTGGGATACTATGGAAAATAACAATGGAAACTTTAGGTTTTCTTTGTTTTTCCAGCTGTCAGAACAAAAGATCTTTCCTCCAGATGTGCACAATCAATCGTTTTGTTTTTATAATCTCATTTCTTTTCTCTATATTTGTCCTTTAGCTATGGATTTTCATGCATAGATGCTGAGTGACGCACACATAATAGCTTTGGAAGAACGCTATGATACCTGATGGATATCACAAATGATAAAGATTTGCATAAAACTCATGGTGGTGAAATATCAGGGATACTGAAAAGTCTGGAGTACAAAGTTTAAACTCATAAACCTGTGAGATGATCTCCACAGTATACTCAATATGAGTCACATTCATCTTATCAGTCCAGAAAAATGACTTGTTTCAAGTTGTTTAAAGACAAAAGTTAGGTCTGAATTGCTCGTAACAGGTAATAAAAAATCTGCCAATGGAACAAGAAAAGTTTGCTCAAAAATTTGCTTGAAACTAGAATAATGTCTTATTAGAAGTAACGTTTTTCTTGTTCCATTGGTAGATTTTTTTTTACTTTTTACGAGCAATTCAGTAAGACATACCCCTGGACTGACCAGGTGACTGTGGCTCATATCAAGTCTAAAAAGATTTTTCCTACTAAAAATAACACAAAAACACTTGATAAGATTTCTGTTTTTTGCAGTGCAAAATCAAACGTTACTTGTTCCTCAAGTGTCTCTTGATACCAGATGATCAGTGGTCAGTTTTCTACAGTGTTACGTAGAGATAGACAGATATGGACGTTTTAGGGCCAATACCGATCATCAGTAGGCAAGGAGTCCGATTACCGATATTTGAAGCCGATTGGCATATTATTTTGCAGTTGTGTTTGCAGGCATGTTATGCAGCTATATTAATTTTCTGTTTGGTTTTACATGATTGATTTTAAATGTTTTGACCATCTAGGGCTGTAGGGCTTCCATATAGGAGACGGAGAAACTCTGTGCCAAGAAACATCAACAAGTAGCTCCTGAATGTCTGAAGTTTAAAATGTTTCTTATCTTTTTTAAGAGGCAGAAAAATGTATTCTGTGTGAGAGAGAGAGACAGCGCTGCATGGTACTGTGGGTGGGACAGTGCTGGGGACTGAGAAGTGACTGCAGACTGCGGCGCAGCTGCATGAGAGCCAAAACAGGGCTGATAATCCGTCTATCCCTAGTGTTACATCCTGTGTAAACATCAGCAAACTCTGCTTCAGACCAACGAAAACGTTCTCCATTAGGGGGCGATATGGAGAAAATATGTCAGGATGTTTCTGTGTCAGGATCAGGATTTGGATTTTATCAGGATTGTTTTCATTATGACTAATTTTACCTGCAAACAACACTTTTAGCTCCAAATATTTTGCATCCTGCATTCTGAATTATTTTTTGCACCATTTTTTAAAATGTTTTCTTCACCATTTCATAACTGTAAATTTCAAAATCTAGTCCTGTGTCGAGTCTATACACTGTCCAAATGTAGTTTAGTGAGACGATACAAGATTGACTTTGGGTTTTTTTTGTGCACTAAGCAGAAAACATAAATGTTTACATCATTTAGAATATGATATATTTCAGCGTCAAAATTAAAATGACCCTGAAATAAATCGGGGGCTGTGTGGAAATGAACCACGAGACACTACAGGACCCCGGTGCCTGACTTTTGATGTGCCTGCTCTAAACTTACCACTTACCTCTGCTGTTGTCTTTATATTTAGGAGTCTTTTTCATTGGACCATCGCACCACAGAGTGTTTCTTTAACTCAATATTAGACCAGAATTTTCTTTAAGTAAAGGGTAAATTACTGTCACATATTGACATTTCATGCTAGTTTAACGAGCACTTGCCACTTGCTTGAAAAAGAAAAAAAACTACTTCCTACATCAGATTCACATTATTCATCTGTGCAAAATACAGTCTTCATGACAAAAGTATTTTAACATGTAGCAAATTAGTGCATTATCAAATGAATGACCTTTCATGAGCGTATCAAACAGCCGTCTCAAAAATTAGGGGGAAATTGAACAAATTCACACCAAATACTGTCCCTATTTGTTCACATACAGCTGGTTGTTAAAAGCCTGGACTAACAGCCCTCTAATTGGCAGATGAAGACAGAACTCTAAAGAAATCTGATGGATTCTGGAGCAGCTTTAAGATATGCAGGATGACACACAGCAGAGGATGAAATCTCCTCACTTTCACACCCTGTTCACACACCCTCTCTCAGCAGCAGGCTCCCTGTCACCGCTCAGCTCAGCTACACACTCAGCTCTAATCTAACAGCCAAAATCCTGGAGTTCATCTCCACAGAGACGCTCCCCCGCTAATCACGTTAAAGTCCTGTGATGTCACATTGAGCAGGGAGGCCGCTGTTGGCCAGAACATTATTTTGAAGTGTTTTTACACAGCTAAGCTAATAAGTTGTGACAGCTCTGCTTATCCAGAGGGCATCAAAGTACCAGTGATCGATGGTCTCAGAGTTATCAGCAGCATGTGCCTGAGGAGATTTGCATAAAGGTTAACCTCCAGAAAACTTTCTCATCTTTCAGGAACTTTCTTTGCATCCTAAATACCCTCCTCCTGAAAATCATGCTGCCAGTTGTTTATCTAAAACAATGCATCATTTTTTTAGTTGAACAAAACACTGAGTAAATGAGCCATTATCTGTAAAATTAAGGTTTCCACTTGAGCTGATTTCATCCTCAAAATGTTTCATCAGCTGCTTCAGGGATTTTTAAACCCTTGTCTGGGATTATTTCTGCTTGGTTCTGACTGCTTCTTGTTTCTAGTTTTGATGGGGGAAAAAAGTTCAGAATAAATGATGAGCAAGGTTTTTTTCCTAGGTTTATGCAGATCACAGAGAATCTGGGCTTGGTATTTTTGGTCCATCAGTGACGTGATGTGAATCACAACTCCCAAACTTATTTAATCCAGCAGCTGATCTGAAGCAGAAGAAGAAAAGATTGTATTTACAAGCAGAAGCCTTTAGTGTAGCCAGCCGCTGTGACTGAAGGAGACAGAGTGGATAAAGAGGAGGGCCTGAGTATAATGAGGAAAATGACATCTTGAAGGCTTAAGAGGCTCAAAAATTTTCAATCTTCAATTTTCAATCCAATCTTATCAAGTGTTTTTGTCTTATATTAAGTAAAATTGTCTTGTTTTGCTTGATAAAAGCCACATTTCACTGATCAGTTCAGAAAAATGTCTTGTTTCAAGTTATTTAAAGACAAAATGAGGTCTGAATTGTTTGTGACACTTAAAAAATAATAATCTACCAACGGAACTAGAAAGAATTACTCAAAAATTTGCTTCAAACCACCGTCTTACTTTTCTCTTGTTCCATTGGCAGATTTTTTTAACCTGTTATAAGCAATTCAGAGCTAATTTTGTCTTTAAATAACTTAAAATAAAACATTTTTCTGGACTGGTCAGGTGAATGTGGCTCATATTAAGTGTAAAAAGACATTTTCTACTGAAAATAAAACAAAAAATCACCTGATGAGATTTCACTTTTTTGCAGTGCATTTTTCTGCCTTTCTCCATATATTTCCTGTTGTTCTCTTTCTTGTTTCTCTTGTTCTTTTATCATTTCTTCTTTCTTTCACTCATATTTCTTCTTTCTTTATCTCCCTTTGACGTATCTTTTCTTGAAGGAGGATCACGTCAGGTCCCCCTGACTGACTATGTACTAACTTTGTGGTCTTGAAGGCAGGGTTGGCAGTCCTGAAAAACTAGCATGAATTTGAATGTAGCATCTCATCAGGACTCCTCCTAGCCCCTCCTCCCCCTCCCCTTGGAGCTCCCTCAAAGCAACGCCCCCGCTCACATGCACGGGTGCCGCTGATTCGCGACTCTGATTGTGAATGACATTCATTTTATGTTTTGCACTATGTCGAGTCATGTCTCAGTTAGAGGTAAGGAAACACCAAAACTTTAAAACGTAAAGCTAAAACAAACAATCAACAAACGTGGCTTTTGTCAGTACTCGCGACTGTCGTGTTAGAATCGTCCACTTTTACCTGTGACATGATATCAGGAGTAAAGCTATAATACAAATAGTAAATCTACATTTCCTCTAGGACTTACCAAATATCACAGTTTTTTTTTTTTTTTGCTTGTCAGAGCCCCTGTGGTGAGAGTTTATTAGACTCTGATCCAGACTACAGCCAGGAGCCAAGTACCTCATCGGGTCAGCGGGGACATGCCCGAGGTGGAGCGAGAGGGGCAGTAATTAGAGGCAGGGGAACAGAGCAAGAAAAGAAAGCCTCTGTCTTTCTTTTCTTGCTCTGTTTAGCTGGAGTAGCGGCAACAGGCAAACGAGGGATACTTCTCCGCCATTCTGCAGCGCTGCTCCTTCCTTCTCAGCTCAGCCACACGCACTGAATCCTGTGCACGCCAGTGAAATGTACGCACAGGAGGCGGGCAGAACGGCGACGGGATTTGATTGGTTTACAAAAAAGGTGTCCCTGGAAGACGATTGGTTTGTGTTTTCCCTTTTTTACTCCTGCTGTGATCCGTACACATCATGTATTTCTTGCCATCAGTGCATATAGATCATTTTAACCAGCATAACAAAAAATGTATCTAAATCAAACTACCAATTATACCTTTAAGTCCTGATGCTGGCTTGAAGAAGACACAGAGTTCAGGAAGGAGACGATCAGGCAGCTTCAGTCTAACACTTCGTTCAAAGCAAGCAAATTTGAATAATGGAGTTGACACAATGTCCCACGGTCAAAACCGAAAATGAGTGTTCAGTCCCTGCATTTTATCTGCCTGGGGTGTTTCTAAATGTGTGCATGCAGTCCCTCTATGGACAACAGACTCGCTGTCCCTGGATTTCTGTATATTCCTGAACTCTCTTAGTGAGCAGATGTTGGTCAAGAACAGCTGAGAGCACCAAATCTATCAGTCCTGGTAAAGTGGAGTCAAGCTGACAGTCATGGGCTAAATTTGTCAAAAGGGTAAAGGTTAGCTCCTGTTCTGGCTCTGCACAAGCTACAGGCTTCATCCTCAACATTCATTCATTCATTCATTCATTCATTCATTCATTCTTTCTTTCTTTCTTTCTTTCTTTCTTTTTCTTTCTTTCTTTTTTTCTTTTTTTTTTCCTTCATTCCATTCTTTTTCCTTTTTTTTTCTTTCTTTCTGTCTTTTTTTTCTTTCTTTCTGTTTTTCTTTCTTTCTTTCTTCTTTTCTTTCTTTCTTTCTTTCTTTCTTTCTTTCTTTCTTTCTTTCTTTCTTTTTTCCTTCATTCCATTCTTTTCCTTCTTTCTTTCTTTCTTTCTTTCTTTCTTTCTTTCTTTCTTTCTTTCTTTCTGTTTTTCTGTCTTTCTTTCTTTCTGTCCTTCATTCTTTCTTTCTTTCTTTCTTTCTTTCTTTCTGTCTTTCTTTCTTTCTGTTTTTCTGTCTTTCTTTCTTTCTGTCCTTCATTCCTTTCTTTCTTACTTTCTTTCTTTCTTTCTTTCTTCCTTCCTTTCTTTTTTCTTTCTTTCTTTTTACTTCATTCCTTTCTATCTCTTTTTTCTTTCTTTCTTTCTTTCTTTCTTTCTTTCTTTCTTTCTTTCTTTCTTTCTTTTTTCCTTCATTCCTTTCTTTTGCATTTTCAATTTAGAAAAAATTGTGGACAATGTGCCAGAAACACACAAATCAAAACCAAAATTCTTCAAAAATCAAGTCATTTTCAGAGCGCAGATGGCCCAGTGGTTTAGGTCCTGCTCCATGAGGTTTGTCCTGGCGCAGGTGGCCCAAGTTCAAGTCCAGCCTATGGCCTCTTTCCTGCATGTCACTTCCTCCTTCTGCCCTGTTTCTTCCACTGCCCACTGTCCTGTCTCCTGTCCAATTAAGGGGTAAAAGCCCAAAAAGTAACCTTAAAAAAATAATGTCATTTTAAATGTTCTTCTAATGGATAATATAAAATGCACACACACACACACACACACACACACACACACACACACACACACACACACACACACACACACACACACACACACACACACACACACACACACACACACACACACACACACACACGCACGCACACACACACACACACACACACACACACACACACACCTTATTAACACAAACCATTTCCAGAAAGATCTTTCTTTAATTATTTCTTGAGCTGTTGTTCAGACCCTTAAATAACAATCAGGAAAGAAAAAGGTAAAAATTCATTTCACACCTTGTTGCACCGTCACATTCTGCTTTCATCCAAACCCCACCTTCATTTAGTCTCAGTCTTCAGGTTCAGTCAGATGGTTTTTCATTAAAACTGATTAAATACATGAAGAGTCTGTCTTTTAAAAAAGCCAATCTTAGTGTCCCCTCATTATTAGAAAAAGAAAAGCATCAGAAGCAACAGTTCAGTGAGGCCAGCTCTCCTCTGAAGCTGTATCGTTTCGTATCGTCTCAGTTATGAATTATCATATGAGACGAATGTGAAGTCGCATCCCTTCAATTTATTTACATTATCTATTAAACATTGTGTTATGTTCCTACATTATTGCTGCATTTCTGCAGCAGCTCTTATCGCAGTGTTTGTCCCTTTAAGTTTGTCTTTACACTTCATTTAGCCCCAATATGAGCTTTAACCATTAGAGACCGAGCTAAAGTCAATAAGTCTCCACGAGGCTGATACAGGAAAATGATTTTACACAGTGTAGCCTTATATCTTCTTTAGCATGTGCCTGTACAGTCTGCTTTTTCATCAATAATTCCTTCCAGCGTGACTTGTTTGGAGGGTAATGAGTCACAGCAGAACAGGTCCATCACTTGGCCTGAAATAAATGTTACAAATCACTTCAAAGCGTGGACAGCTGAGTAAGCCCGAGGGTAAAAATACTGATTTTACATTAGCAGGCAGAAAAAGGGAGCTGGAGTGTGGCTGAGCTGAGTCTAAATGCCGGGTCATGACAGAAACAGCCTACAGGTGAACGATGGTTTGAAAGAGAAGGATGCAGGAGCTGTTAAATGGCTCAGAGAGAAAACTGCCAACAAGGCAGAGAAGCCGAACAGCAGCTGCCTTTGTGAAACAAACTGTAGACAAAACCATTCGTCCAGCTTCCTCAAACCAACATCGGCAGAGAGAGATGATGCTACGCAGCCAGCAGCAGACCTCACAGTCAGTTGATGTTTACCCACCAGCTCTTCTCTTCAGCTTCACGCTAAAGGAGCAGGAGATTTTACAATTTACCTTCACAGACGCTTTTGTCCAAAGCAACTTACAATACTGAGCAGTTGGGGGTGTGGTGGCTTGCTCAAGGGCACATCAACAGTGCTCGGGAAGTTATGCTCACACCTCTCCAGCTATCAGCCCAATTCCCAATCCTAGTCCACACCGGGACTTAAACCCGCGACCCACCGGCTGCGAATGGACTGAGTCACTGCTGCTCCAGGAGTTGAGGGATAAAAACTACAGTGTTCTAATTCTGGATGAAACACCCGGAAAACTTTACGTCTCATTTCAAGCACTGATGGATGTTTAATCAAAAGAACATCTCAGGGGTGCGACCCTCACTTTTTTTCTGACTGCAGACAGATGCAACTTTTCTTTCTTTATTTCTTAAATCACATTCAATCTGCAATTAATGAGATAAACATTACTCTTGTGTAACCATTTTGAAAATGTGTTTGCCTGGAAAAAGTGCCAGAAAAACGGCAAATGTGAATATTAAACCTGCTCTACAGACCAGGCTAAGATGTACCACAGTTTTGACGATAACATAAATGTCAACCAGCTGTTATTTCCCTGTAGGGATTTATTAAACACAACTAATGAGACTTTTCATTAAGCAGTAAAATGTCCTGAAATCTATGACATTGACCGACTCTTTACCCTCACTGGTGATAGGGTCTGGGGTTTAGGACATCCAGATGGAGCTCTAAGTAGAACATCTGCTCCCTCATATTAAAATGAGTCAGTTAGGATGATTTAGACATCTTATTAAGGGATTCCTGCTAGGGGAACTCCCATGAGATATTTTAAGGGCACATTCAGCTGGGAGAGGACCTTGGGAGATTATACACCTCATCAATGAGAGCACGAGAAGGTGTCAGAAAGCCCCAGGAGGAGCTGGGAGTGGGGTGGACTTCTATCAAAATACACTTTTGGGGGTGGCTGCAGTATCTCAGCAGTACCAGATAGATACCTTGAAGCAGGGGTGTCCAAAGTTAGGCATGGGGATCCCAGGGTCCTCAGCTTTCATCTTACAAAGTATTTATTGTGTCACCACAGGCAACAGTAGCTTAGCTCAAAGGAATTGGCTTTTAACCGGAGGGTTGCTAGTCTAAGTCCTGACATGGACCAAGTCCTGACATGGACCAAGTATCTGGATTGGTCTGATAGTTGTAGAGGTGTAAGCATAATCTCCTGGGCACTTTGGAGATGCCCTGAGCAAGGCACCATAACCCCCAGTGTTGTATGCTAAGTTAAAATGTAAAATGTAAAATTGCACATTTTACATTTTCACCAAAATTAATCATGTATTATGTGAACATTTTCTGTCAAGGTCACAAATCGAACCAAAGTCTATCTTGTAACGTCTCACCAAACTATATTTGGACTGTTCAAAGGTTGCTTGTATGAAGCTAAAGCTTTGTAAATTCTGCAGAAACTCAACAACTCTTACAGCTGACACCTATAAATGAATGTGTCTATCATGATGTGAGAATGTAAGAGTTCAAAAAATAAGTTAGAGGACACAAAGCTGGATTAAAAAGAGCAAAAAAGGTTCAAATTGGTGCATAAAAATATTTTGGTCTAAATATGTTGTTTACAGGTCAAAATAGTTCTCATGAAAAACAAACCTGTTAAACTCCAGATCCTGATCTTGCCATAAAAACATGCGGACATATTTTCACAACATTGCCCCCTAATGGAGAACATATTCCATGAGAAGAAGCAGAGTTTGCTGATGTTTAAGCAGCACGTAACACTGCAGAAAACTGACCACTTAAAGCTGCCGGCCCTCGGTCATTATCACAAAATCAACAGTGACCCTCTTTAAAGAAAGTTGGAACCCGCTGGTTGAACATGTCAGATTATACTGGAGGGAAAGTTTATTGATGAACACTTGATGAGGTGTAAAATAGGAAACAAATTAAAGGTGAAAGTCAGTAACAACCTACAAAAATTTCCCCTGCAGTGCTTTACGAATGTTTATTTTAAAATATATGATTTTACAATGATGGCAAATTTTGTTATACGCTTTAGATGAATTTCACTGTAAGGCCCTTTGATGAGTTTAAATTAAACTGGTATAGGATTTTTAAACTTGAGTGAGCTCTCTGAAAGCTCTCTCATGTCTGTCTCTCCTGACTGACTTTGACTTTATAACTTGGCTCCTCACTTGGTCAGCACGAGGAGAAAGACCTTTGAACAAAAAAGAGAATTCCCCCCACAGCTGGCCTGAATTCTCCCCCCAGCTTCTCCCCGCGTCCTGCCTCACGACTTGACAAGCCTTCCATTCCTTTAATTCAGGAAGAACTGAGATCTCAGGTGAACAGAAGATGTCTCGGCCAGAGGAGATAAGAAATGTCCAGAAGATTTAGGATGGTGTGCTCTCTGAGATAAGAACAAAGCCCTGATAATGCAGAGTCATTTTAAATTTTAAATATATATACATATATATATATATATATATATATATCCTTAAACACGATAAAATATATATATATATATATATTATCGTGTTTCAGTTAAATCTGTCTGAGAGACTTCTACTTTCTACTCTTGGAGATGAAGTAGTGAGAGACTTTGAATATTAACATACTCAGATAAACCACAAAAGTGTTTACCCTGTGAGGGAAAACAGTTTTAATTAGTTGGTTGTGCGTTAAAAAGGAAACTCTGTGAAAACACAACAAACCTTTCAAACGACCTGGCAAAGCAGCTTTATTTGTACAGCACGTTTTACAGACTGAGGCTAATCTTAGAGCAATAAAACTGAAGAAAAACATTGAAACACAATAAAAAAAAACTAGGAGTAGATTAAATCTCTGTTTAATAATTCAGTAAAAGTCATGAAAAACATAAAAGGGCAGAAACTGTAGCACAGCTGAAAACATCTTGAAAAGGTTATGAACAATCAAAGCTGAAGTAAAAGAACAGAAAAAGCGTTTAGATCTTATAATAATGCAAGGCTAAAATGTAACATGGTGTGTTGTTAAAAGATTTTCTCACATAATGTTCACAGAAAAACTGATGAGTTATTTAGTCCAACACAAAGATCCGTTCATCTTCAGAAAATAATGCAGAATATAAATTCTTTATAGAAAATTAAAGCTTTTACAACTCTTCCAGTTTTATGAAGGCTAAACTTCTTTCTTTGATGCTTTGAGACATGAGATGATAATGAGACAAGGGATAACGCCCGATGAGGTTGGTGCTTGTTATCAGAAATGGATGGATGACGCACAAAGTCTATTCATTTCTGATAATGGGTGCCTCATCTGGTAGTATTCAGCTTATATCATGGTCACTTATTAAAGAAATCAATAATAAATCATTTATTAATATGTTAATTAATGTTATTTGTTACCAGTAAAAGCATACGTTTTTTACAAGACTGTTAATTATCTCTCACTGTGACGCGTTTCCAAGTTAACCAGCCCTGGCCACAGAAGATGAGGAAGAGAGAAAAAAATGAAAGAAGGAGGAGATGCAGGACAAGGAGGTGATCCTGGAGGGATTGAACAAATTAGAAGATGTCTAGGATGAGAGAAACGCAAAGAAAACCACAAAATGGGCAGTTAAGACATGAAGAGACTTCCTGTCTCAGATAAACACAGATATCAACTTTGAGAGAAACAAAAATTGTTTAATTCCTCCGGTGTCACCTCCTTGTGTTGCATCTCCTCCTTCTTATATTCTCTTCTCCTTTAACCTTCAGTTGCATCCCAGTCTTCAAAATGATCAAATTCACCACATAGGTTAAAAGAAACTATAAAATCACTCATGTTTTGTCCGCTGTCTTGCAGTCATGATAAATAAACTGTTAAATAACCCATGTTAACATACGTTCTGAGTTTCTGTTGCCACAGTCACCAACTGGCGTTTGAGCCAGCGCAATAATTTGGAACAATCAAGCTATTTGACAGGAACTTCTTTATCGGTGTCCTATTGCACTTTTCAACATACACCCTGCAGCCAGTCAGAATCCAGTATTCACCCAGACTATGGTACAAACTAGGGGCAAGAAAAACAAAGTCAAAAATTGATTTATCGGAAGTCTTTTTTTTTTTAACAAACTCAAAACTGGGATTCTTTGTCTAAAAATCTTCTTTTTTGGGGGGGGGTCGAAATTCTTCATTTCAGTCTCTGTTTATGAACTAGATTCAGAAAAAGTTACCAATTTTCTCCAGCAGAGGGTGAGATATTTCTCTCTGACTTATGGGATATGCATTTTTATGGGAATTATGGCTCCTGATATAGTCTGTAGACATTATCACCATCATTGTTTAACCTTTTCACATGTCTGGCATTAAAAAAGTAGACTGAAAATTGCAAAAATGTAAACATCAAAGAAACACAATTTAAATCGAAGCGGCACCCCAAAAATCGTAATAGGAAAGATTTGCAGGGAAAAGCACATCATCCCAGCCCTCGTACAAACATATTTAAGCACCCAACTAATTTTTACTCTAATACCAGCTGTATTAGATACTTGATTCTGATTGGTCAAAACTCCTCAGTTGTTACTGTAGAGTAGCAAGAGCATCACTGGAAACAGTCTGATCACACAAAGCACCACATTAAGTTCTCAAACCAAGTATTTACATATATAAAACCTACAATTTCATCCCTGCCTGTTGTTGATACGTCAAAAATATTGCTTTCTGACAGCATTAGTAAGCAGTTTTATCATTTTTCTCTGCTTATTCGGAAAGAATAATAATATAGTCAAGAGAAAATGTCTGACCTGTATCTGGCAAAGAAAAGACGATGACCTTTTACACCTGCCACTTGCCTTATCATCCTCTCTGCAGCGTCTTCATGTCGAATTTCATTTGCTGCTCCTCAGAATCTCTGTCCTCACTATTCCCTACAACACTGTGTGTGTCTGTCCATTTGGGTTTTGCCTTTTTTAAATTGCAAAACTATTTTGTGCTTTGTACATGTTACTCCAGCAAACAGAGCTATCACGGCCTGAAAGTGTGAGATTAGTTAGCGTTGTTCAGCAATAAGAAATGAAATTACCAATACCATAAAAATCAACATGTCCACAGCGTCTATCTTGTGTTGAATGGAAGTAAAGTTTGTGATTTCCAGTGAATTACCGTCAGTTATCAAAGGTTGTTTGGGTTTTCAAAACAAACTTTTGAAAGAAAAGCAAAGTGCTTCAGTCTCTCTTTGTATTTGAGTGTTTTGACATCCTAAATTGATCCTTGGCTTCTCTGAATGGAGCAGTCACATTTTCTTTTATTGCATCCACCTTTGCTTTCAGCTGACTCTTTACTTTTTCTGAGTTTTGAAAGAGCCTGTAAGCACACAAAGACCAGGTGCTTTGTGTTCGGTACACAAATCAGCACAGCATGCTAATTCTCTGACAGTAATTTCTGTCCAAAATCTGGGGTGTTCAAAGCAAACCCCCTGCCTGCTCCGCAATTCCATATTTCAATATATACCAGCCTAGGAGGAGCATGAATTGCATCTTTTTCCATTATGACTGCTTCATTTCCTGTCTTCATTCTTCCCATGTTCTTTATCCTGTGATGTGTCTATTATGTGATGTTTTTTATATTTGACCTGTTGTTGACTTTTAATGACAGAGGTAAACAGAATCTTCAACAACCAAAACAACTCATTAAACTTTCTGTATAGCCCTGTAAAGAGTTGTTTGGTCATCAAATCAGACAATCTCAGGCAGTAGCATGCATCATCCTCTTCCGCCCACTTTATGGAGATCCAGAGAGCTCTTTAATCTCTTATTGGAACTTCATTATGTTGCAGTGTGTCAGATTTATAGGTTCACATCTTGATCAGCCACTTTGCAGACTCAGCAGAAGTCTGCTCATCACACAGTGAGATCACAGAGTGTTTAAGATAAGCTCACCCTGACTGTAGCTGCAGTTAGAAATCTGAGAGGAAGGCAGCTGCAAATACAATCTGTCAGGTTTATGTTCCCGTGTATGCATATATACACTGCCCGGCCAAAAAAAGGTCACACACTCAAATTTTTCGTTGGAGCTTTGATTACAGCACACATTCACTGTGGCATTGTTTAGATTAGCTTCTGCAGTGTCACAAGATTTATTTCCATCCAGTGTTGCGTTAATTTTTCACCAAGATCTTTCATTGATGATGGTAGGGTCTGACTGCTGTGCACAGCCTTCTCCAGCACATCCAAAAGATTCTCAGTAAGAATTAGCTTCTGAGAGGTCATAAACTTGTTGTTAGTTTCACACTATTCAGTTTAAAGACCTGACAACAGTGATTCTCAAAGTAGGGGGTGTGAGCTACCATCCATCACTGAATCCACTCTGAGTGTTGTTGCTTACACTCCTCTCCCTCTGTCCTTGAGCTTTCCTTTGTTGATGTGATACACACACTGAATCCTCGATTCAGTGCGCGTAAGAGATGTTGTCATAAAAATTGATCCAACATGCTGCTTCCAGCTGCCCAATCCATTCTCCAGAAGAGAAGAGCAAAAAGAACAGCAACAAAATCAATCTGAACGTCTGACTGAGCGTCTCTGGGTTCTTTCCCCCTCAAAAAGAGGAATTATGAGAGTGTCAGCAGCAGGATCAGCGGTCATTTGTGAGAGATTCACTTCTTTCAACTTCAGGACGTTGGATGCTTTCAGGGCATTGATTGAAGTCATGTCATTGTTTCCGTGCAGCATTGAGTGGATGATGAATAAATTCTCTGCTGTGGAGGATTTGAAAGGGAAAAGTAAGTCTTTACAAATGTCCTTAACTGATAAAAAGATAGTTTTCAAAAGAATCTGAAAATTTAAAGCATCCACGTCTATTTTGTGTTAACTAAATGTTAGATTTTAAGAGGTTCAAGAGAGGCTCTGCTTACTCTCTTCTGATATGATGTTTTTCTCTTAAGTGGGTTGACTGAGCTGTTGCTGATTTGAGAGCTGTGGCTGAAGAGTTTCCTGCTGCTGTAAACAACCTTCTCCAAAGATCAGCTCATAGAGATGCTTGCATTTACCAATGCTTGGAGGAATTTTCTTGTGCTTATTTGCACCATGGACTGTATAAAACAATGCACAGCCCCTTAGAAGTGAAACCAAAGCATTGACAAGCTTCAGTAAAGGTCATTAAGCCTGCTTCCTGTTGAAACAGATGGAACATGGGTCAGAATAGAAACATTCACGCTAATGGGATGCTAGATGGAAAAGTATGATTCATACCTAAATTTGTCATGAAAAGTTGCAAAAGAAATAGTTTTGAGTAGTTTATTTCTTTGTTTTATCGCCTGCTTCTTGACAAATCTTACATGATTGTAAATCCTGTTAATTTCCATTTTAAATGCCACATTTGTGAGGAACGTGCATATGTGGGATGAGCAGCAGAACTGAGTATGTGGGTTTTACCCATTTCCCAAATCTCTACCAATTCCAGCTCATGATTCTCAAGCGTTGGAATGATAAGGAAACATCTTTTTGGGTGTCGTCTTCTTGGGGCCCCGGCTTTGCAGCCTTTCTCTGAGATCTCCTGTTATAAAGAACCTTTCAATCGTCCCACACAATGGGACTCTACAATAAGAATATAAAAATATCAAACACATAAGTATAAACTAGAAAAAATATGTATGGAACAATTTAAAGGAGCTGTGAGGAGTTTGAAAGTGATCTTGAAATAGCCTCCTTTGGAGATATATGCCTGATGTAATCCACATTTTGAAATGAGATTATTATCACAAGTGTCTGTTATTTCAAAATTCTACTTAGTAGCAAGACCAGATTGATTGATGTCTCATCCAAGTCTCCATGACAACCATGCTGGCTGACTAAGTTTAGACTCAAGAAGAGAGATCTGTGTTTTTCTCTGCAGAAAACAATTTCTGTAATTAATTTTGTAGTGATGGTGGACACTGGAGCCAAACTGTCAGACAGAAAAAGGACAGAAGAGCAGAAGAAAGCTTAACAGGAGAGTGATAGAGCACGAGCTAAAGGCTAGCACAGGTTAAACTGTTTGTGCTAATGTTGATTCCAACCCACAGTCAGCAGTTATTGTCAATAAAATGAAGAGTGAGGTTACGTTAGCTCTGCTTGGTAGATGACTGGCAGGACATAGCTAACCAGGATTTACTGATGTTACACATTACAGACACGTCTCACAGCATCAGGCTGTCAGCGCTACATATGGAGGTCACTAAACTACTGAACAAACTGATAGTTTACTTATTGACGGATACGTCCTGGCACCAGCTGTTTCCACTGATTACCCCACCTTCAAGCAGAGAGCAAGGACTAATCAGTGAAATCGGCTGGTGGAGTTTTTGGTTGGAAAGAAAACCTGCAGCCTCTTGGCCCTCCATGGCACGAGTTTGAGATCCCTGAGATAGAGGGTTTCAGCATTACCAGGAGTGAAACCCACATACTTAGCTCTGCTGCCCATCCCACAAATGCATGTTCTTCACAAATGTGGCTCCATTTAAAAGAGAAATAAACAGGCTTTACAACAGTGTGATTTACTACCAAAAAAGTCTCAAACAAATAATCTATCAAAGTTTATTTTCATTCAGTGATTAAAAATAGGGATGCATGATACACATTTGTAGCGCCAATACCGGGAGATTACTGATATATTTCCCCCTTCTTTACATTAGTAGGTCCATGATATGCTCATATAAGGATGAGAACATCTTAAGATGTATGTGAGGTCACCATTGTGCAGGCAGGAGCACAGAACAGTTCTTACTCGTCTTATTTATCTTTAATCTTTCAGTTGTTCGACATTCAGCCCATGCTTTTAGCACCACCCCTCCATGGCCCTGGCCATATTCTCTGCACCATCTCGAAGCATAATATGCAGCCTGTCCATTCCACTGCCTGAGCATTTCCAAGGCTGTACACGTCACTGTCGCTGAATGTGATCTGAAGCTCTCAAGTACTGTAATAATGTATTTTTAAATTCAAGTCCTTATCTATCTACCAGTCCTGTACATCCTCCTTCTTGGTTCTTCAAATCTACATACCCGTCAGGAGGTTGTTGGAGATTATTATATTTTTCGACAGGTTTAAATTCCAGATTTGGTTTCTGGTAGAGTCCTAACTCAGAAAACATTTGCAGAGCCTTTCAATCTTAAGACACCATTTTTCCTGTATTTTCTTAGTTACAGCACAGAAAATCCTGTCTTCAGACTGTCACCAGAGCTTTCAAATTGCCTCCATGCTTTCAAAGTGCATGTAATAACAGTGATAAAGCCTGTTTTGCAGCAGATATTTTAAATTGTGATTAGGGGAATTACTGTCAGCTTCTGGCAGTGGTTGGGTATGATAAACCCAAACACAAATAAGTGAGCAACAAGGATCAGGCATGTCATAGCTCCTTTCTCTCTGAGTCACTTTGTCCCCAAACCACTGCCAATGTTGAACCTTTCGCTTGTCTTTGGTGTTTACTGAGAGCTTCATGTTTAATTTTGGGTAAACAATTCTACTGAGAGGCGAGTTGATGCTGGCTGTGATTTCTGTGGAGTTATTTAAGGCTCATAGACCAACTCAGTAAAGCCTTTTCAGCTTTAATTTCCTTCATCAAAGCTTTATGTAAGCTTCCACAGGCGTACCAGAGGGACAGTTTTATGCTTAAAAAAGAGGACAATACCTCCTCTTGAGCTACACTTTCAAACTGCTGCAATATAAAGCACAAAAAACTACACTGGCTGTGCATCTTTAGTAATCTGCTTCTTCTGCTTTCACCAGATGGATCTCTGAAGATTGGGAGCATTGTACCAAAACCTGTGGCAGCCTCGGTTTCCAGATCCGGACTGTCCGCTGTGTGCAGTTCCTTCACGACTTCACAAACCGCTCTGTTCACAGCAAGTACTGCAGCGGGGAGAAGCCGGAGAGCCGCAGACCCTGCAACAGGGTTTCATGTCCTGCCCAGTGGAGGACCGGAGCCTGGTCAGAGGTAGGGTATCTATACACAGGATTTATCTACAGAGGGCTGTCCTTTGATGCTTGTGTGTGAGAAAGAGCCGCTGCGCAGTCAGGGCAGGACCAGCAGAGAGATCAGAGGTACAGCCTCAGCCACAGGAGGCATCAAAATCTACACAAAGCAGAAGTTCCTGACAGGAGCTTCTATGATGTGTCCTCCAGGTGGAAATTTAACAATCTCATGGAGAATTTCACTTTGCTTTGAGTGACAGCAGCATGAGACTAAAAACAGCCAGTATTGGTCATAAGAAGAGAAAAATCAGCTGAAGATAAATGAGCTGTTTGTTTGCACGGAATCCATTCATCTATCATTCATCCTTAAACCCTATAATGCCATATGTATCCTTTTTAATACATGAGTTTAAAGATCTCCATTTCGTCATTGTGAATAACTGTATCCTAAAATCACAAAATTTTATTTTATTTTTTAATTTAGCTGAAGTTGTATTTTGGCCATTTACTCATGGCTGCTCATTCCCACTTTTTTTCCGGCCAATTTTCAAGAAGTTGCGGTAAGAATAACAACTAGATTTATATACTAGCTTTTTAAAAAATATGTTTTCTGCATTAAAAGACTATACTTTAATTAAAAACTCAACTTTAAAAAAGTTGCCAAAACTGCCCAACGTGTCACATGTGATACAAAGAATATATCATAAATGAGACGATAAAGTAATACTTTTAGGGGACTTTTGTCAATAAGTTGAACAAACATATTTCAATCAGGAGAGACTTAAATACCAGAGAGAGTTATGAACAGATTTAATGAATAAATGCAAAGAAAAGTTTGGTGGTTAGACCCCATCAAGTATTAAGCATGATAATCAATGTAGGGGGTACAGTGATGTTGTGTATTGTGAATATGCCCCAATGAAGTCTAGACACTGGTAGTCATGAGAGTCTTGAGAAGGCTGGATCTCAAAGATTCAGAGGGCTGCAGAGCTGAGGAGCAGAAGACTGAGCGATGGAGACCGGAGGTGCACGGGGAGGAGGAGGGTCGTGACGAGAGCCTAAGAGATATCTGACAAGCAGAAGAGACGGAATTTAAACTTTGAAAGCTATGTGTTTATGGGCTTAAGAATGAAGCTGAGACTATGTGATTGGACAGAGGGCTGACACGCACCCGGTCAGCTGATAGAGAGAAGTGGGAAGTGTGAGCAAAGGAACAGAAGAGTGGGAGCACATAGTCTTCATGATTGAACTTTCACTAAGCTTCATAAGTTCCAAGAAATTAGAAACTTTCTGGCTATTTTTGATGGGTCAGGGTTCACAAGGTTAAATGTAACAATAGCTGCACATCTAACACAAGTCACACAATCTTTCTGCTTATTTAATCTGTGTTAAATGCGCATTTAAGTGTAGTAGGGCTGCAACTAACAATTATTTTTAATATCAACTAATTTATTGGTTGTTTTTCAATTAGTCGATTAATCACGATTATTTGTGTTTCAACCTAATTTGGTCTTTAAAATGTGCAGACCTTTATAACTCAACCTGTGTGTTGCATTTTCACTGCATTTACCCAGAGTTAGGTTCTCACCTCTGATTGGTCAGCCCTGTGTCGTGTTTGTTTGTTTATTTACTTGTTGTTAAGTACAATACAAAAATCAAAATAAATCTCAAAATGAATGAAGCAGATAACACGGCAATGAAGTTGTTGTTCGCAGTGTTGGACAGACCGCTTATTAGTGACTTTGGGCTTGTTTTCTAATGTTTATTTGCTCATTGGGGCTCGCTGTGCTCTCTGTATGATCCCGTCTGACTCTCTCCCAGCTCTCCATGACAACACGTTGAGTTTCGTTTCTCTACATGCGCTACTTCCACTTCGCTCATGCGCACTCCACCCCTCCTCCTCCCTGCTGAGTGTTACCGGTGCAGTGTGAGCTTGAGAGTGAGAGCTCTATCAGATAAATCTTTTCTCTTTTCAAAAGTTAGGGGAGTTTTGACACTAGTTTGTGACTCAGATCTTGAAAAACTTTATATACAAGGTGCGAAGAAGACTCTAAATTACGTTATCAGGCACTAAACACTGGGAGCTGTCAGGCTGTCCAAGCCGGAGATGCAGAGCCCCTGTCAGCTTGCATCACCGTCAGGGAGATTTTTCCTCATCATCAATATTCCTGATGAATGAAATTGGTGATCTTTTCCCAAAAAAGTATCCATTAACGTGGAGCCTCATGTAGTGAACGGAAGCCACAGATGAGCTTTTACCGCCTGGTATGTCATTTCACCATAGGAAAACAACAATAAAAACAATAATACGATGCGTCGACTATAAAAATTTGCGTCAATTAATTTTTTATAGTCGCCAAGTCGATTATGTCCACTAATCCTTGCAGCCCTAAAGTGTAGGACATATCTGCAGTTTTTTTTCCCAATATTGTGTGACGTGTGTCTAATTCTGCAAAGCAAAAACTTGAACTTGACTTGTTCTGGGAGGAAGATGGACGACAGACTATTTCTTATTGATTTTCTAGCTCTGCTCTTTTACAGAATACTGCAGCTGTAAAACTCTCTGAGTGAATGTGAGTGGAGTGAAAATGGCCTCTCAAACAAAAGTGCAACAGCAATTATTCCTCAGAGCAGACTTGCAGTTCTCCTGACACTTCACCTGCCAAAAGACGAGGTAGAAGATAAAGAAAGGAGCTTCAAGGCTTGACGAGTCTGTCAGCACAGTTTGGGTTACACTCAGCCTGTGCTCTTTTCATCTCCTCTCTGTTTAATTGAAATCTGTCCTTTGTATATTGGAAACACAGTTTATGTCAACTCTGCTGTTATCTTTCAGATGTTGTGACTCTGACACGAAAGTTTGTGGTAAACTTTATTGTGCAGAGAATGCTGAACACTGCTGGTTCAAGTGGGTCTGGAAGATTTGCATGATGCCAGTTCTTGGTACGAATGTGTGATTCCTCTTGAGACTGACTCACCTGAAACTTGGCTCAATGTTTCACTTTGCAAATCTCTACATTTCTTGCAGGGATTTGGTTTCCCTCCAAAAAGTCAAGGCGCCAAACAGCTGTCTCAGCCAGATGGAGGTTGAATTGCATGTTGTTATTCTGGGCTTTTTAGTCCAATAATCCAATTTTTGACAAGACAAAGAACGAATGGTCTCTGGGACTGATCTCTGCTGTCTGATATTTAAAATTAAATTATGCTGAGCATTTAACGGCAAGGTAAGAAAAGAAAAATGCTGCAACAAACAAGAGTGGTGGAGTAGACGGCTGAGCCCTAAAACTAGAAAAAAAAGACAATTTAATGCTGAAAAGGAAAGACGTGTGTAGAGAATTCTGTATATCAACTAGTGCAAGCAGCTACAGGCGGTGTGCAGGCCACAGACGGCACATTAAGTGTTCTTTTCCTGAACTGGAGAGGTCAATCAGTTCACTCACATATGCAGGAGACTGACCGTGGAAATCTATACAAGAAAGTAGAGAATTTTCAAGCAGCCCTGATATGCAGACGGGAGACAAAGAAGGGATCTGAAGACAGAGGTGATGTGAGGCGGCCTTTGACACAGAGAGAAGTTTTGCATCAGCAGTTTGGATGATTCAGAGGGTGGAGAGGAGGAAAATCAAAACAAAATGAGATGAATGTAGCTCTGGTTCAGCAGCAGCAGATCAGAGAGCAGAGGTTTCTAAAAGTTCCTGTGAGGAGTTTGAGCTGGAACAGCGACATCTCTCAATGGGTGGTTATGATAATTAAGGCCTTCAGCAGCAAGATTTGCATTTTCTGAAAACGTATTGTTGTTAGCAATCACTTAGACCACGGCTATTCAATAAAATTCAGTCGGGCCAAATTTAAAGACTAAGGACATGAGCTGGGCCACACATATTGATCAGCTGAGTTAAGCTGCTGTGGTTCTCCTGAGCTGCACAAGTCTTCTTTATTGTAGTACAGCATGTTTTTAAGTGTAGTGTCTTAGGACAGTATAATCTTTCAGCACTGCAACACAGTCATTACAGAGCGAACACATGGGTTTGGTTGTCAGACTTGGTGGTAAAATTAGTAAATAAATACTCTCCAGTCCATGCAGGATTAAACCAATTTTTCTTGCTGATTTTTTGTTTAAGGTTGGAAAGAGACATGCTGTTTTCACCTGTGTAGGACAGCTGATGTTAACTTTTCCAACACACCAGCTCAATGACACAATGCATTGGGTTAGTTGCTAGGTAATGAAAGATGTCGCAGTCAACATTTTAATAATGTTGGTATTTCTGTAAAAACTTGTCAGTCTTAGCAAAAGATGTTTTTCTCATTGGAGCAGTTTCTTGATCACTTTGGCAGCTGCTTTCAGGCCACTCAAGGATCACTCTCAGGCCGCTAATTGAATAGCACTGACTTAAGACGCATTTCCATCAGATCCCCAAATAACTGAGACTAGTTGTCCCAATTTTTGGGACCCTTTGATATGGGTGCCAGACTGAACCAATCCATTCTCAGACGATGGAGCAACAACACTGCAGAGTGTTGATTGGTCAAAAGAATCGTCACTTACCGTGCAACAGCGGCTGCATTTCTCCTGGTGGCACACAGACTTCTCTGAAACAAAGCTTGATTGCACTTTGTATCAAAGAGCTACATGCCAATCACAGAGAGGACGAAATGCTGCGTGTCTTCCATCTATGCTCTTTGTTTACTGTGTCCCATTTTCTTCTTTGTTGGATTTATTAGCGGGGTAAACTGAGTCGGGCTGCTACGGCATCATGCTATAGTTTTACAGCTGCAGCTTTCAGCATCCAATTTACATGTCGCCTACCACAAAAGGGCACAGTTTTGCAGTGGAAACGCAAACAGGATCAGTCTTAACTGTATCAAACCGTGCCAAACCATACTGAACCGAACTGGACTGCTTGGTGGAAACGCGGCTTTAGACAATCCCAATGAAGCCACAGTTCAAAACATGTTGGTCTAAAGTAAAGTTCTTCTCTTTACTTGAATTGCAGCTAAAGTTTGGACCTTTTCAGATTTTTTTTCCTCTTGGTACAGTTTGAAAGTAGTTGAAGTTGTACCAAAATCCATTTTTCTTGTTAGTCAATCATTATTCCACAGCAGATATCAAAGTGAGGGATACATTTGACCGTTAATAAGAAGAAAGTGACAAAGACATGTTTTTATTGTTCAATTATTTCATTTTAATGTTTTATGATTTTTGACTTAATTGTTGTATTTTTCCTGTGAAACACTTTGTGATTCTGTTCCATAAAAGCTACTATATTGAACAACATTTACTTAATTACATGTTTTTTTAATTTCTGGAGGAATATATAGAACATGCCGCACACACAGATTGACACACAAGATGCTTAGATACCAATACAGAGAAGTCAGAGTGAGAAGACTGTACAGCAGATGGAGGTTTGTGAGTAAGTCTCAGGAGGAAAAACTGGCAGCTTGGCCCAACTTGAACTGCTGACTCTGTTTCTCAAGCCAGCCCCCTGCAGACTAAGCCACTGCCCCCCACAGGAGAGCACAGAGGGAGATTTACGAAGAAGACAGAGAAGTCAGAGCCAGGAGGAGAAGCCTGTCAGGGCAGGAGCTCACCCCATTCGACATGAGCTTTTTTTCTCCTTGTTCCTAAATTTCCATTCCCGGAAACTAGATTTTTCACCTACAATGACATGTCAACAGAAATGCTGATTTATATGCACTGTCCCTTTAAAGTAAACAAAGATACATGAATAATTTGAGTTAATGAGCAAAACTACAAAACAGATTTTTTCTATTTTTCTATTACTTTCAAAGTAAAACTTGGTCACCTGCAAAAAAAAAAAAAGACATGCATTGTTAAATCCTGTGTACAGTTGAGTCTAAAACCAGGTTAATGCCATGCTCAATATGCCTTTGATCATGTGACCTCTTTACCAGGATTTTCTTTCTCCAATGCACACTCGGTTTTGGAATCACTGACCCAGCACAAACATTTCCAAAGAACGCGAAGAATAAAAATAGAAACCTTTTATATATTTTGTTCTCTGTATCTAAACTCCATCCTGATTCTGTTAACGTGCCGTGGAAAGTCAATCCAACGCTAACAAAAAGCAACCAGAAAGCTAAGTCTGAGACAAAGTGTCCTTAGATGGACTCAGATGGACTCTGATGGACTGGGCACTCAAAGAGAGAAACCCAGTTTAGGAGAGGGAGAGACGAAGTGCTCCTGCTGTTCTCCTCTGGCAGGTCAACTGTGGTTGAAAGAGTTTTGTTTCCAGCTAAAGATTGAATTTCAGGTCAGGTTTATATCCTGCGCTGCCTGCTGCCTGTGTGACCTGCATCCCTCTTCTTCTCATCTCCGTCCTCCAAAACGGTGATTTATTCAGTGTGTGAGTGAATGACTGTGTGTGCTTCTCCTCAGTGCTCTGTGACCTGTGGAGAGGGGATGGAGAGGCGCCTCGTCACCTGCCGCATTGGAGATCAGTGTAATGGAGAAAAACCTGAAGCTGTCAGGCCCTGCAGACCTGGAGCATGCCACGGTGAGCGTGCCATCACTCGAAAAACCCATAGAATACAAATTTTATAGGAACATAGTTTTAATGCTATGCTTTATCTTTTCAACACTTTTTAATCTTCTAGATAAGAGTCTCATATTTTCCTTAAAGCTCCTCCAGAGTAAACCACATGTCATATCAACTGGGTGATGAATCAAATCCTACTATTAGTTTATTGGTGATTCTTCAATTAAGGGAATTTTTCTGTCCCCAGGGTAGATTTATTTTACAAAAAACAATTATTGTAATTGCAAGAGTTAGGTTGAAAAAGCTGTTTAACCTGTTAAGACCCAGCGTCCACATATGTGGACGTTACATTTCTGCCTCTCAGACTCATGATACTTCATTTTTCAAAACTTTGACCGACTAGCCACATTTAGGGACACTGCCCACACCATCTTTTAAGGAAATCACAACATGACACCCATTTTAGTGAAGAAAACAACATATTTAAGTGCAATAACACCACTAAAAAACACATTATAGAGAACTTATAACACAAATAATCAAACCTCTCGTACAAAGACCAAGTTTAGTAATTGTACTTATTAGGTTAATCCAAAATACCAACGTAAATTAAAAAATGCAGACCAGACAAAAGCTCGGGTCTTAAGAGGTTAAAAAACGAATGTGTCTTGACAATATTTTAAAACTTTTTCTGTGTGCTTAAAATCCAAATGTGCAAGAATTTCACTGTTTTAGGCTTGTCCCCAATCAAGGTATTTTAACATCCCCTCTAGAATAAAGCAATAAAAGTGCTAAATTCATTTAAATCTTCACTTTACATTTCCTCACAAAACTTTAAAATACATTTTTTTAATTCATTTATTTTATATTTGATTTATTTGCTATTAATTTAGAGTTAAATATTACTGTCCCTCATACTTCTACCATTACCATCTCACTGAACATTGTACAGGCTAATAAAGTTTTTACAAAAACCTACTGACATTGTTGCACGCAAATTAGATGCTCCAGAGGAACATTAAAAGACATGAGGCAGAAGCCTGATATTCGATGCCCACACATGTGAGTAATGTGAGCGCATGTTTATTAGGTGCCATTACCAAACAGGCTACTATTTGAATATTTTACTAATTAGTTGTAAATTTCACTTAAATTAAATATATTTGTGTACATTGTATGCTAGCTAACCTGGTAGCTTAGCAAGTCTGAAACATAACCAACATCTACCTCAAAAAGTGAAATTTGCCATTACTATCACGTCATTACCGTCACACAGGTGAAGGAAATTTATGATAACGATATTTATGACGATACGGGAAAAAAAACAACAACTAATAACTAGTGGTTGCTGCTTCTGAATAACAGCATTTTTATTGCACACACAGTATGGAAGCTACTTTTCCAATCATTTACTACTACTACACAAGCTTGAAATGTGAACATGGTAAGTCAGATCCAGAGGACATCTGGCGATTTAGAGGAGGGAAAGTTAATCTTGGAGGTGAAAAACTCCATAATTCTATACGACACAACACATTCTTTCTAAAAGGACACCAACAGAAAGGAGAAGGCATGGACTGACTGAAGTTTTAGGAGGCCCAGATGAGCTTAGCATATTAATTAATTACCATGAAAGTACGTTGTCATGGGTGGGATTCCTGCAGGAACATGTGGTTCTCCTGTGATCTTGTGAGCTCGGGTATCCAGCTGCTATGGGTGCTGCACGGCGCTGTGCTGCACAGCAATCCAGAGACGACGTTCGACCACAGGCAAAAAATATCCACTGATAGTAACGTAGCTTTCACGTCCTCCTCACGTGTCTTCATAGCCTGGTTGTATTCGGTTGTGAGTTTCAGCTTTAGGTGGTGGAACATGTTTGTGGTGTTGCCACCCTTTGCGGTAGTAGTTCTCCAGCACATTTTGCATTTAATGTGTTTTCACTGAGGTAGCTTCTCTTTAGGCTGTAAATCCTCATGTGAAGACCAAGTTGATGCTCCTGCGCTACTTTCACCCTCAGCCATTGTTGTTTTGTACCCAGCAGGAAGCGTCACACGTCATTGCGTCTCTCCACTATAAATATCATGACAGTGTCATATCCCACACCCCTAATAAGAGTGTCTTATTTTCTTAAAGCTCCTCCAAAGTAAACAACATGCAGAAATCCTGTCAACTGGGAGATGAATCAGACTCATGATATTAGTATACATGTCATCTCAGAGAGGATCAGTAGGTTGCTGTTGATGTTGACTTCGATGCAGGAAGTTATAAAAAGAAAGGTCTTAACTCTGGCTGACAGTTTTATAGTATTCAGAGGAATAGTACTGTTTACTAGTTGTGTACGATTCTCTAAATGTCAACCTACGCCCGCTGATTTCCGAGCTCTCTTGATAAAACAAATTGTAAATGCCAAGATGATATTTGCAGGCCGGCAAAGAGGATGAACTAGAATGAAAATTCAAATAACACACTCTCTCCATTCAGCAGGAGAGAGTGCTTCAAAGGCCACCTAATCCATCAGATATTGATATTTAATACGTGTTGTAATGCTGATATCAATGCAGCTTTCTGAGCATGCTGAGAGTCAACATGTGACCAAATTAAGATTCGCCTTTCCCAGCTGTAATTCACTCTGTGGGGCGTCTGACATCTAATGATTCATCATACTCAACATTTGTATCAGAGTTGTTTTATCATTAATGCACTGAGAGGAATTTATCTTCAAATAGACTCACTTTTATATATTTGCCTGTTCATGATCCTTGATTTGAAATGAGATCAGCAACACTGGAATAGGTGATTTCTCTGTATCAGATTCCCCCATAAATCCATTTACAGCATGTAGATCCAAAGTCCCTATGGCGACAAGTTAAGCAGTAAGAAGCAACATCTTTCCTATTTTCTAAAGAAAAAGGTTTCTTGGATTTATTTCTTCATAATGATGGACGCTGGAGCTGGGATGTCAAAAAGAAAAAGGAGCAGAAGAAAGCTAAGCAATACAGCACAGGCTAAAGCATGGGTTAACAAGATGAGACAGGACTGAAATGTTCAGATATCAAAAGCTGATATTTCTCCACTGTGCGTCCAACCTGTCTGTCATATAAAGGCAAAGCACTCAGCTGAATGGTCCGAGGATTGTGGCATTTATCCATCACATTTCTCAAATCTGTGCACTGCAGGTGCCAATCTTGCCTCCGAGCACCTTTCCTCCTCTCATTCATGATTTTATTCTGATGCACGTCAGCCACAAAGACAACCCTCCGCAGAGGTGATGCCAGCTTTCAGCCACTTTAGCTGCTTCTGCCTTTAATAGCCCCGAGTCAGAGCCTCACTTTATCCTGGTTTAAGGGTATGTTTCAGAGTGTCGAGCTTTGATCGTTTTTAAATCACCAGAGATGATGATTCAGCTGAGAACACGACAGCCTGAACGTCTGTCCCGAGTTCCTGTCGCCACAGGCAGAGTACGCAGCCACTGACAGACCTTTTCATTCCTGCACTGACAGACAAAGTGGAGTCAGGTGTACGTGTCCCTCATTTACTGATCTGCCATCTGTGAAAAATGAATTCAGCCAAAGCAGCCAGAGGAAGCGCGTTCAGAGTCTTATCTTTGAGTGCGGGGCACCAAACTACACCTCTTCAATCTGCGTTTTTAGTATCTCTTTCTTTACTTCAGTAGACCAGCAGGGACAGCTCAGTTTGGGGGCCACATGATCTGACTGAAGAGTTTGCCTGTTGTCATGTTTCAAGCAATAACGCCACAAATAGATAAATTACCTCGTCACTTACATCCTGCAAAAAGTCGTCTTGGACAAAGTAGTGATAAAAAGAGAGCTGCTCTTCATTTATTTGCTTCCAAAACAAATGTACGCCTTGGTAAGACAGTGGGCGATGGCGCTCATGGGAAACGGAGTCTTTGGCTTGGCATGTAGTATGTACTGCAGACTGTCGGCGGCTGCTGGTCAGTCAAGGAGGGGAAGCTCATTTTTTTCAGGCCCACACCATAAATTTGTTTATTTATTTAAACGTAAATTCTACTCTCCGTTCCTTTACAAGAAATTATCCGTGACCCTGTCGTACCAACCAGATGTTTTTTCCAGGGATTTTACCAGTGATCTCTCAATGGCCAGAAGAGCTGGACTGCTTAAACAGCCTTGGCCCATTGTGTTGTGAGTGTAAGACTTGAGCCGCTTAAAAGAGGAGAAGTTCCTCTCTACAGACAATGCTCCGGTGGAGGTTTATACTTCAAGATCACTGACTGGCTCATTTTTGTCAATCAAAAAGGGATTCTGCCTCAGACAGATCATCCAATCATCATGCAGAAGCCCAGCGTCCAGGCCAGCCCACTGTCTCATAGACCCCCAGAGACGCTGAGTGTCCGATGGGCGGGACAAAGCCCAGCGTTTATCCATTGACCGTCCACTTTCCACAGTGGAACAACCCGCTCTACACTTCCCCGCTGAAGTCAGAAGACGCCCAGCGTCTGACTGTAAAGCGCTGAGACACTGCGGGGATGTAAGAAGGAGATCAAGCCAGTTACCTGTGATAGGTAGCTGATTATGAACAAAAGATGAAGGAAGTCAAGCGCATATTTTGTCATTGAAATGTACACACAGCAGAACATATCACCACTTTTTTGGGGGGCTGGGCTTCCCTTGCAGTCTTAGAGCAAGCGCCACTGTTTTGGATGTAGGATGTAGGATGTGGTACAACTGATCTGTTGGGTCTGGTTTGTGGTACAAATGTTATACTGGTTTTCACTTTCAGAAAGTGGAAGCATAGCTGATAAAAAACTGCTTCCTTTTAATACACGTATGGTTTTGAGAACAGTTAAGTGGTTTACACTGACTTTGAAGGATTTTCTGGATGTCAGGGGTTACCTGTGAGATGGTATTGCCTCTTTTATGACAAGAAGTCCAAAGGTTTACCAATGTTTCTTTAACATCACTGCACCTTTATCCTGTTGACCCTCTTACATACTGCAATAAACACAAAAAGAAGAGTAAAACAACACCAGCACTATGCATTGTGGGAAACAGTATGTGAGGTAGACTAACTGGTTGCCTACTGAGATTTTTTTTTACTATGCTCTACCTTGGCATTAATTTAGTAGACACTGCTGGTATAGTGGGGAGTTTTGAAAACAGCCCTTATCTATGAAAAACAATTCAAATTTTAAAGGGGCTGTAATATATTCACTAAAATGACATCAGCGCCAATGCAAGTTATTATGAATGCTACTTTATAGATCCTTGATCGGGTCAAGCAGGACCGATTGATTTATGGTACATTTAGGTCTCTATGACAACACCACCCTGGCTGACAAAGTTTAGTAGAGAGAAGAGAGATCTGTGCTCTTTTCTCTGCGCAAAACGATTTCTATGATACATTTTGTAGTGATGGTGGACACAGGAGCCTAACTGTCAGACAGAAAAAGGACAGAAGAGCAGAAGAAAGATAAACGGGAGAGTGATACAGCCTGAGCTAAAGGCTAACACAGGGGCTAAGCTGTTAGTGCTAATGTTCATTTCAACCCACAGTCAGCAGTTATTCTGCAGTGATCTGTTCAAACTTGAGAGTCTATCAATAAAATGAAGAGTGAGGTTACGTTAGCTCTGCTTGGTGGATGACTGGCAGGACATAGCTAACCAGGATTTACTAACGTTATACATTACGGACATGTCTCGTAGCACCAAGCTGCTAGTAGGGCTACATATAGCCAGCTACTGACGTACAGTACAAACTTACGTTGGCTTGTTGTCATTTTTCACTGTGTACTGATAAATACCTTTGCATATCCAGTAAAAAGTTGTCTTGATTAAAGAAAATTAGTTCCAAAACAAACACATGCCTGGTTAAAAGTCACAGCTTTACGACAGTGTGTGTGAGACTCCGGGCCAGAAGGTGGCGAGGCAGTCCAATTAAAACGTATCCTCCTCACAGCATCTTTAAACAGAGGTGTCACTACAACCAACTCCTAACTATTGGTCTTCACAGGGCCTGTAAACGGCCAATTAAAAAAGTTAAAGAGAAAATATTCTGACATAAAGTTTGGACTAGAATGTAAAGACTTTTTAATAACATTTGGAAGACTAACTTGTTTGGAGTTGATGGAAAACAACAAATCTGAAACAGGTTCCAAAAACAACGATGAATACTAGAAAAAGAAACTTTCCCTGAGCTCAAACTTTGTGCCCTTTCTTTACGAGGAGCAGCCTTTCAGTCTGACTGCCAGCTGTGGGGCAGACTCTTCTAACTATCCATGTTAGAAACTTTTTAAACTGAAAACTCTTTAAAACCTGGCTGTGAGGATGAGGAGTCTCAGGGCTGAGTTTCTTTTGATTATGCAGTGGATAGAAGGAGGTCTCACAGATGGTGAAGAGAGTCTTGAGGATACCTGAAATGTCCTCAGAACAGCTGCAAGCCTAAACAATCTTTACATCTGAACGTCTCCTGGCTCTTGCCTTTATCAGAACAGATGCTAACGACTATTACTTGAATGCCGTGCTTATGCTAATACACGAGAGAAACTGGAGGCATTGAGAGAATTCTTTATGTGGTTGCTGCCTGCATGGACGTCAGAACTATTTTCTTGGAGGGTGGTTGGGATTTTTGTTGGGAGAGGAGACGCACAGTTATCACTGGTTAAGGATTTGATTTGAAGTTATTTTTTAATTACAACCATAGCAACATTATAACAGAACAGTATTAATGATAAAATACATTTTTTTAACCCCCGCAAGGCTGAGACGGAGTGTTTGGTTGCCACAACAGACATGGGCACGCTTCACGATCATACCCTACTCCGACAGCATGGAGCAGGTTTGGAGCTGCTAGGTTTGAAGGATGTCCACAATGTATAGATCTGTGTATTTATGGACAGTTAGTCTCACTTTTTTCATAGTTTGTCTAGTCCTGCGACTTATGGTCAAGTGTGACTTATATAACAAATAAATGTGGCGCTGTGTTATTGGATACTTTTATGGAAAAAGATCTCAAAATTCCTATGTGAGAAATATTGATGAGGAAATATCTCCACAGCCCTGATGGTGCTGTGCACTGACGGAGGCTCTGCATCTCTGGTGTGTAGGCTAATGTATTTTAGAGAAACAAAAGGTTAATCAAAGAGATCCACCTATTCAACTTTTCTGGTTCTGATACCAATACCAATACTGATACCTCGGCTTTGGGTATCGACCGATACTAATATCAGTGTTAAGTGACAACTAGGAGTACGCGGATCACAATTTTCTGACGGATCACTGATCTTTAAAAAGCCTGACCGATACCAATTTTTATTTTTAGTTGTTTTATTTTTTATAACTGACAGAATATACCTTCAATGTTCTAATCTTATTTTATTGAAATCATCATACAAGACCTGTAAAACAATAAAATATTAATGTTTCAACTTAAACAACCAATAAGGTGTCATGAGTTTTAGGTCTCATAGCAAAAACCAACAATGGCTGGCTGTCAGACCTTCCCAGAGGTATATAAGATCAGTTTCATATGTAAGGATGGGCCAATCACGGATCAACTATCACTGACCATCGATCACCCAAAATTAAGGAAATCGGCACTGATTGATTGGTGCATGTCTCGTAACAACCTGCATGCTCTACTGTGGGATAAGACTTGAAATGTTTTGGGTAAAAGGCAAAAACTGAGTATAGGGAATTACTGAAGGTAATATTTATTCAAACTATAGGATATTTGAATTTTAAACAGCAAAATAATTGTTCAGAAGTTAACAAGTTCTTTTCATTTGTAAGCTTTTATTCCCTGTAGAAGACATAGAGCTGGTCGCCTGGATCAGCAACATGGATCGGCCCCTTCCCACTGATACCAATCCAGCTTTAAGGGACACTGATACAGGGATACTTGATACTATTGGTATCAGTGCAATCCTAGTTAATCATGTCTTCTTTGCTTTCGTTGTAGACAGTTTTTCAGTTGGCAAGTCACAACCCTAGAATCAAACCTCCTGTAACATTTTAAAAGTGAGGACGCTTATCAGATGGAGCTCATTAAGTTCACTCTGCACCTGTCTCATTAGCAACATTTAGGGGAGAGGAGAGTATGTAGAGAAGAGAAAATGAAACTTAACTACAGTCACATATATGAGGAGCTGTAGGAAAAAATTTTTGAACCTTCTAATATAAAAAGATAATTTCTTATTAAAGTTATATCCTAGTAGTTCTCTTAATACCGAACTGTTGTAAAGAAATGCCACTCATAGTGCAGTGGAACTTTTGTTGATAAGACTTATTTTCTGTAAAATACCATGATTACATGAAAGAGATAAATTTTAGCCTTACATATTGAGTTTAAATTCACATTCCCCTCTAGTTCTGTCGTCCATGGCTGCATGTCAAAGAGGGTCTGACGGTGAGTGAGCAGTGTTGTGCTGACAATGCCGAGGTTGGGATGTACGAGATGGTTTTGTTGCTCAGATGCTGAGCTGTCAGTCTGATTAAAAGCCTCAGCGCTCTGTAAAACATCCACCTGCACTCAGCCTCTTTCATGTTTATCTAAGGCTTCCTCTCATTCAGCTGACTCTGTACTGTTCTTTAACTTTCAGATGAGCCGTGCAGCGGAGACAAATCCATCTTCTGCCAAATGGAAGTCCTAGCTCGCTACTGCTCCATTCCAGGCTACAACAAACTGTGCTGCGACTCCTGCAGCAGGCGCACTGGCGTGCTTTCCATGTTCTCCGAGGCGGCTGAGACAGAGGAGCATGTGCGCTTCGGTTCAGCCTCCCAACTCCTGGAGACATTAACAGCAAACCTCACCCGCAGCGGCAAACAAAGCTCAAGCAAAGGATCGGCAACAACAGGCAACACTCCAAGACATGTCACCACCCCTGCTCCGCTGAAGAAAACCTCATCAAAGATCACTGCAGCTCCGAGGAGGGTTCCAAGAAGCGTGGGTCTCTCCGGCAGGAAGTTGCCCGCTATGGCGCCACCCCCTCTGGAGGATCCCGCTGAGAGTCAAAGGCCGAGCAGCTTGACAGAGAGTCGGGGGCCAACGGCTTATTCTGAAGTGGAAAGATGAAAGTGACAAGCTTCATTTCAGGACTCTCGATGTAGAGTAGATAACCCAGCTTCATCCTGAGTTTTCTCGCACCAAAAACAAACCACCGAAAGAGAAACAGAGAAAGAAAGAAAAGTGCTGGTTCACTTTAAGGATCTCCCTCACCTTCTTCCCCTGGTTACAGCTTTGAACAGGACTTTTTCATCTCATAGAAAACTCCCAGAATATTAGTAAACAGCCATGTGACCTCTCTACCATCCCTGCAGAAGAGAGGAGGTTCAGGGGCACACGGTGTGTATTAAATGAAAGGCTTAATGAAACCCAGCTGCAGTAGTTATTACTGAACACACACAGGCAGGTTAATGAGGGATTGATGAGATTAAAGAGGTTTAAATCCAGCTCCACTCACTCCTGACTTCAAGCTTCCCTGTAGATTCACTCTGAATGAGGACCCACCCAGTGCTGGAGCTTCCTCTGAAGCCTCGCTGAGTGTCAGCCGAGGTGACAGGTGCAGCTCTGTGTTTGTTATTCCCGTCTGATCGGCCTTTTCTCTGCTCCTGTCATTTAATGAATCTGGCCCCTGATGTCTGCAGAGCGTTGCAGCGGGTCCTCCAGGAAACGCTCAGCAGCCAGCGAGAGAGAAATGTCAACAGGTGCAGTCATTACGGCTAATCCAATTTGTGAAAACTCGAGCAGACCATGAAAACATCGGATTCAACTGAGAACTAAAAAAATACTTGAAGATTAAAAAAAAACAAACTGCCTTTTTCTTGCCAGAAAAGTTACTATGAAGCTACAACAACAGGTCCACTACTTCACATTCTTTGCAGTGACAGACTCTGGACTTTTCATGGTCACGTTGGGAAAAGTGGCCACAGGAAATTGAACCACGAGGGAAATGATTTCAGACTGTTTTTCTATCCATCAAAGCCTCTGAACGGAAGCTCCACAGTTTCTATGGAAATGAGTATTTATAAGTGATGCTGTAAATACTGTACATGAACATATCAGTATTATTTTAAGAAGCTGGCAGTGCTTTCAAACACCCTCCTCATCGTTCTGATTAACAAGAATCCTCTCATGTACCCTCCCAACAGACCAGTATCAGCTCCTCTCTGACTTTCTGGAAGTTGGATCAAAAGATTGTTACCACTTTGATATTATTACAGTGGGTCAAATATGGGACTTTAAGGAGGAAACTCTTTGTTTGGGTTGGCATTGAGACCATAATGGAACTTTGAATCTCCATCTAACCAACCAGGAAATTAGTCACTTGAGATCACCCTGAACTGTTTTTCAAAAACAGCCCAACTCTCCAACCAGTGTGGACTGTAAAGAGAAATTAAAGTGGTAACAATCTTATGCACCAACTTTTAGAGAATCAGAATCAAACTAGTCTTTTGAAGGCAGATATAGAAGTCAACATCTGCCTGAAAGGAACATCTATCAACATATGATAGAAGTTATCTTTATGTCCACAAATGTTAATCTCATTAAGTCAAAAAAGGGAACTGGATTTGTAATTCCTCACACCACGCACTGTTGACTCTTCTTCAGTTTAAAGCTCTCTAAGGATTTTTCCACTGGTGCTATAACAAAGTCTGAAAAAGAGTGACCCCACTTCATGATATACAAAACCCAAAAACCAGTATGAGGGGGTAGGTGTAACATCACATTATTAAACCAGCCTGTTTTAAAACTTTTCCACATCAAATATTTGCAGTGAGAGATGTGTTTTACTCTATTAACTCATTGGCTGCCAGCATCTTGAACAATCTTTCAAGTAATTTTCTATGACTATGTAAACATCAAAACTAACAAGAGTAGACTCTCCTCTTTTATGTGTCTCTTCTTGTTTTTGGTCCAAGAAACAGACAAAAAAATACTTTTTTTGGTCGTGTTTAGCTCAGGCGCGCCATATTTTGATCCTCTCCATGATCTCTGTAGTCTTCTCTCCTGATCAGTGCCGCTCTTTCTCCCTGAACTACCGCGACACATCCTCAGTTGGAGCGTGAGCTGCCCGAACTTTTCTGACTTGCGGTGTCTCACTACGTCTCTGTCATCTCACATCTTCTCCTCATATCCACACTGAGCTCTCATCCAAAATGCACACCGCTCTCACCTATAGTAGTTTATGAGCATATTGATTGACAAGCTGAAAAACACAATTTACTTTTACAGTAAGTGTCTGCAGATGTCTAATTGATATCTATAGACGACAGTGGCAGCAAATGAGTTAAAAAAACAAAAAAAATATGATTTTTGACAAAAACGCTGAAACTCAGAACCAGCGAGGATATAAGCAGTACCACTTTGACCACAGGGGGCACCAAAGTCAACACAAACAGGAAATGTTCCTCACTGGAGCTTTTAATTAAATTGTGGACATTTTTGACCACTAGAGGGCAGAAAACATCCCCAATAACTAAAAATAACTTAAACTCACTCTGCTACTGCAAATCTAGTAAGCCAACAGTTGCATTTGTACAAATTTCACAGAAACAGAGCAAATATCTTCCCACTAAGTCAACTTTTTAATTTTGATTTTAACCAAATTCCAAGGGAAGTGTCTCTCCTTCAGGTGCTATATATTTAACGTACATCACCAGCTTCTTATTTATTCTGCTCTCAGCTGTTTGGTGCTACTCAACATACACTCAGTTATTTTTGTCTTTGAGAAATGAAAAGAGCCAAACCAAGGTGCTGTTATCTACGTAGTGCTGCAGAAGTGGAATTGAACCCTCACTGGGCTTGCAGCATCTTTTTCACATATCCTAAAGTCATTTAAAACCTTTTTTAATTCTAAAATCTCACTTAATGAAGCTTTGAACAGGAACCAAGCCGTGCTGAAAAGTGTCTGTACATTTTTTCCCAAAGTGTATCCTAAACTTTTGTTTTATGGTGGAAGAAGGTTCAGGGGGTTAAAGGTATTTATTTTTCTTTTAAAGGATTTCCTCACAACCACCATGCATCTGACTGCAATAGCAAAGACACAGTTTCTGTGTTTTCAGTAAGAAGTAGCTCGCAACTATTCACACTCACTCCTGTGTGCCAATGTATAGAACATGTATATAGCATTGAGTACATAAGTATTTATTGAAAGTTAAAGGGTTCTGCTTTGTTTTTACAGTCTGCACAGTGCCAGCTGGTCAATAAGCTGCGTCAGATACTCCGTTAAAGACTGATCCCATGTATGAAACCTTTTTATCCACGTCGTCAAACTCTGCGTGGATTTCTTCTTCTTGAGAAACTTGTTAGACTAGAGATGACATTGTTTTTTGCAAACAATTAGATGTAAATATACGTGCTCGTTTTGGAGATGTTTGTCAGAAAGCTGTCTTTTCACAGCTGTTTTGTAGAAGTTGTTAACAGAGCTGTTACATCACAGCCGGATGTACTGACCAGACAGCGATAGAGTAGAGCCGTTCTTTTAATGCTCTTTGTAGTCGTCAGAATTGTCTGATCATTTGACAATTTCCTCCCCAGTTTTTCTACCCGCTGCCTTTACAGCATTGCTGCTAATGTTATGCAGAGCTTGTAATGATAACTAGGTTAGACGTAGATGTAACATTGACAATCCCTGAGCCTCAGACAGATATTACTGCATAGGATTCTCCATGTACTGTATCCATACCCCTGAGCTTTCTGTGCATCCAAGTATATTGATTGTCACGACTGTCAGTCACTCTCTGCTCTATTTGCTTTTCTATGTATTTGTGTAGATTGAAGTGTACACTACTGATGCTGTTTGTTGTAATGGGGAGCACATAGCAATAAAAGATATAATGAACTACTTTGATTTCCTGCTTCTGGCTTGTTTACAGTCGTCCTGCCTCTGATGGGGCTTTGCATCAGTTATTTTATGTATTTGCATGAAAAAGTTTAGCATTGCTAATTCTGGTTTATCATAATCATGCATAATAGATTTAAGATGAGTTTGGTTTGTGAAGCATTGTACCACCAGTTCCTCTAAGAGCTGAGAGGTCTGTCTGTAGATTAGGCCAGTAAAAATAGTGAATGATCCCAGGGTCAAAGGTCAGTTTTGAGCCTAAGGGGAGTCATTTTAAAGTGCAGAGATTGATGCAAAGAGATGCTAAAAACTATGAGCCTGGTTAGAGTGTGCACCTATTGTACAGAGGCTTCACATTCTGTCTCTCTTTAGCAATAAAGTCAAAAATGCCAGAAAAATAACTTTAAAAATCAAACATATATATCCACTCACCAGCATCTTTTTAGGTCAGGTTGAACTCCCAAATCTTCAAGGCACAGATTCAACAAAGAGCTGGAAACATTTCTCAAAGATGTTGCTTCTCAATGATACGATAGCATCATTTGTGGGCTGAACATCCTGATGAGAGTCTCTCATTCCACCACATCCCAAATGAGCTCTGCTGGACTAAGATCTGGTGACTGTCGAGGCCGTTGGAGGAAACGGAACTCATTGAAACCAGTTTGAGATGGCTTGAGCTTTGTGACATGGAGCTGGAAGTAGCCATCAGAAGATGGGTACACTGTGCTCATAAAGGGATGGACATGGTCAGCAACAATACTCAGGTAGGCTGTGGACTTTAAACCATGCTCAGTTGGTACTAAGGGGCCCAAAGTGAGCCAAGAAAATATCCCCCACACCATTACACCAGCAGCAGCAGCTTGAACCGTTGATACAAGGCAGGATGGATCCATGCTTTCATGTTGTTGACGCCAAATTCTGACCCTAACATCCGGATGTGGAGCAGAAATCCAGACTCATCAGACCAGGCAATGTTTTTCCAATCTTCTATTGTCCAGTTTTGGTGTTGCTGTGTGAATTGTAGCCTCAGTTTCCTGTTCTTAGCTGACAGGAGGGTCACCCGATGTGGTCTTCTGCTGATGTAGCCCATCTGCCTCAAGGTTGGACGTGTTGTGTGTTCAGAGATGCTCTTCTGCAGACCTCGGTGGTTGTAACCAGTGGTTATTTGAGTTACTGTTGCCTTTCTATCAGCTCCAACCAGTCTGCCCATTCTCCTCTGACCTCTGGCATCAACAAGGCATTTCCTCCCACAGAACTGCCGCTCACTGGATATTTTCTCTTTTAGGTCCATTTTCTGCAGCTCGTCTTCAACATGTCTACAAAACCAAATGCACTGAGTTGCTGCCATATGATTGGCTGATTAGAAACTTGCATCAACAAGCAGTTGAACAGGTGAACATGATTAAGAGATATTCCTCCTGAATGACTCCTTCAGTGGGTGTCTGCTACATTTTTAGACAGCGTCCAAATGAGATTAGAGAAAGTGAATCAGCACTAAATTTACTATTTCCACATGAGCTGTTTTTTTTTTCTAGCTTTTTCAGTCTGGTCTGTAAACAAATGCAGCCAGCAGTTAACACAGAACCTCCCCATCAACCACGTAAGAAAAACAAGGGTTTACTCATTAATTTACCAGCTAATGAGTTTCTTAGAACAGACTGATGAGCGGTATCACTTAGTAAACATCTCACTTCTCTTATTGCTGGCTCCAGAAAACCCTCATGGCAGTGGCAGGTTTCCAAACTAATGGCTTAATTTTCACTGTGAATGCAGTGAATGAATGTTGCTGCAGACTTCTGAGTTTTGAGACCTTAAAGCAATGGTTCCCAAAGTTCACATGCAGCATTCACATTGAAAGCTGCACCATTTTTTAAATTGATTAAAAATATTGCCAAAAAAGCTTGTATAGTACTGTTTTCAGTGCACTACAGCTCTGTTCAGATATATTCTGCTTTTAGTGATTAGCAAAAAGCTTTATTTTAGTCTAGTTTTATTTTTGTTAAAGTTGTAGCCTGTTAATGTGTAATTTTAATACAAACAAATAAACAAAATAAATGTTATTTATTCTAATTCGGGCTCATAAAATGCTAGCATTGCATAAAATATACTTAATAATAATAATAATAATAATAATAATGATAATAATAATAATAATTGTGTAAAATTGCTTTTTGCAGCAGCTCTCTCTTCTTTGTCTATTTCTTGTAATTTTTTAGTCTCTTTTTGTAATCTTTGTATTTGAAGTGGATCATTGCTTTGTATGACTCATTTGTTGGTCATGGACACCAAACTTTTTGTGGCTTCAGTGATATTTTTGCTACTTTTTCTCTTGTGTTTGTCTGGAGATCCTACATGTAACCGTGGCTGCATTGTTAACATGTAAAATCAGCTGTTAGCAGCCAGTAGCATGTTTATGCTAACTGGTGCAAGGCCTGATGTTTCCCCACAAGGTGAGGAGGAGGTGGTGAGGACGACGTGCTGGTTCTCAGGTGTGAGCTGAGAAGTGACGACATGGACCTGTCCTTCCATCCATTGTTATTGGGAACGTAAGATCTATCTCTAATAAGATGGATAAGCTAGCTGTGCTAACCCAGCAACAGAGGGAATACCAGAGGGCAGAGTAGCATCATGCTATTCATAGACATGGCTAATGGAGCTAATATCAGACACCAACTCCACCTGCTGTGAGCAGACAGGATCCAGGAGACAGAGACTGAACAGACTGCTGAAGAAGCTCAGTCCTGGACCCTGTGGAGGTGGAGGCTGGCTGAACTGGACAATGATGGACAAGCTGTCATCATCTATTTTCTTATGGACCTTTTTGCACTTTCTATACACTTTCTTACTTTTGTTTTCTTGATTGCTGCTGTGACTTCAATTTCGTTATCATTGTAATAATGACAATAAAGCTCTGTTCTATTGTAAAATTCATGCCTCCTTGCATAAGTCAGTGCCCTTGTCAGGGAACACTTCCTGGTGCCTGAAAGGAGTCTTCTACCCTGCTGCTTTTAGACTTTTGATTTTTGTACGCAGGCAGTAGCAAGGGCTGACTTTGGCTGTGGAGAGACGTGAGCTAATTCTTCCCTCCAGTCCAGGACTTAATGAAGCTCTTAACTGATTATTTTGGGAAATTGAATGTTTGATCCCATAAATGTCAAAAATGAGAAAGTCAAAAGCACACCGTGGCTTTAATTTTGACAGTTTTGTCATGGAGGTCAGCAACAGGAAGTCCTTAACATCCAGCTGTGTGAAAATGTCAGAGTTAATAACTCACTGAACACTGAACAAGGTTTTTACATCGACAGTCTCTGAGAGAGTGCTTCTTTTTGTTCGAGTTGAATCGTGACTCTTCAGTGCGGCACTTTTAAAAGCTGATGTGTGTTACCTGCTAAGGAGGATGTCTCTATTTCTGAGTGACTCATTGATTGTGAAATGAAAAAAAAACGGATGTACATCATGACAACACTCCATAATTTCAAGGCATTTCATTTCTGTATGATGTAACGTGTTATTTCCCAGAATCCTCATAAAGTCCTCTCAGTCATCCTGGGGACAGCTCTAAGGATGCTGCTGAGACTTTACATCAGCTGCATGAAGATAACTGTAACAGCAGGCAACACATTTCAGTCTCAAAGTTCATAAAAGATTGTGTGATTCTAGTTTCATCTCTTCCGTCTGAACTTTAATGCAGCTGTAAATGTCACTGGAGCATCGTGTTTTCCTCAGGTGCAGGAAAGAAAATCTTCTAACTTCTATTATTAAAAGCAAACAAAGGGTGCAATCATGTTTGTTATGATTAAAATCATTTTCACTTTCCTGTGTAACTGTGTTCTACAAAATGAGGTTGACCTTTGATGCTTTAATCACAACTCAGATTGCTGGATAACATTTCAAAGTTTCAATAAAGAGTTTTTAATCTAAACGTGGTTTTTATTCCATCTCTGATCAGACTCTGAGAGCTTGGCTCAAGCTGCAGCCTCCAGAGATGTAAAATGAGGTCTGTACAGAAGTGCAAATCACTGCAGTTTTTAACCTTTACATTAGGGTGCTAATGATTTTCATTATCAATTGGAACGATTAGTTTGATGTTAAGTCATGCTGCAGAATGGATGAGGTCCTCTGGTGTGTTGGAGCCACAGACTGTACGATCAGAGGAACTGTTTTTTATCTTTACTACTGTATGTGATCACAAATCAAGTCAAACTGACACAAAACACTTATTTCAAGACATTTTCAAGTCGTTAGCTGGTTATTGAGCAGGATTATGAATGGATAAGAATGATGAGAGTGATGAGAGGTCAAGAGGAGTTCTGAAGAGAAAAACAGCAACAACAAAAAGTCCCATCAAAAGTAAACACGCCAACATCAAAGCAAACACAACAACAGAAATTTGAATAACAGAAAAAGAAAACAGTAAAAAAAAGAAAGACACAACAAAAAAGAAAACAACAATAAAGAAAAAGACAATACAAGAAAGAGAAAATGAAAAAAAACAACAACAAAAAAAGAAGCACAGAAAAAGGGAAAGGTCCGTGGATGTTTTGGTAGTTGAATTTGATATGGTCAGATTCAAAAATGAATCAGAAAATGATATCAGAAGAAAAAAAAACTAGTGATTAGTTGATTTTTGTTTTCAAATTCAGAAAGTAAAATTGAATAACCAGTTGATTTTTGTGCCATATTTCTAAAAACATGAAATAAAATGTCAGTAGACAGAAACAAAAAACAGCCTGTTTTTTTATATTATGCAACCGGAAGTTGCCTTTCATAATAAGAGTGCCAGTCAGGACGGTGCTGTGTAGGCTTAAGCATGGGTGACCCCCAAACAAAAACAGCTTTTCATCTTGATCCCTATAAAGACCCTACGAACCCTTGGACCCATGTAGTCTGCTTGATATAGAGTGGGGTCACTGTCAAATAAATCGGTGAAATATACATAAAAACTAAAAACAGTTAAAATTAACTCTTGTTTTTTATCTAAAATTATCTATTCGCTATTATATTCAATTATATTAAAAGCTATTATCTCATAGCTTAACATAATCTCTACAAGTTTAATGAAATAAGATACTCAGGCTGCCAGTAAACGTGACGTTTTGCTATATTTTGGTAATTGTCTGTGTTAAGATTCATGTAATACAAACACATGTTTTCGTCACCTATCTATTTATTTTTATGGTGAATGGGCATAGAAAATGCCAGTTTAAGTTGGAAAAGATTTCTTCTTCACATTACCACACTCGCGTGCCTGCATGCACACATACACTCTTTGGTGTTAAACAGCAGCACCAATTATCTTCAGTCCTACACAGCACCATCCTGACTACCGCTCTTACTTTGAAAGGCAACCTTCATTTGTACAAATGGAAAAACAGCATTGTTTTGTGTGTCTGTCTTCTGGTATTTTATTTTCTGTTTTTAGAAACAGAAATGGAAAATCAATCTGTTTTTCAATTTTTATTTTTGAGTTTTAAAACAAAAATCAAATAACCACTTGTTTTTTTGCTTTTTTTTAAAAAACTTTTTGAACAAAAAACCCAATTAACAAACATAAATGGGCCGGAAAAGAACATTAAAACAAGAGAAAAGAAAACACAACAAAAATGAAAGGAATATAAGCACATCAAAGAACTGAAGGTGAGAACAAAAAAGAAACAGCCAAAAAAAAGAAGGGGAAACAAGAAGAAAGCACAACAACAAAGAAAAAGCAACAAAAAAAGAGAGAACAGAACATCAAAAATGAAGACAAAAAGGAGAACGGGATAAACCGTTTTTACCGTGTTTTGCTTCTTTTTTAATGTAATTTTTTTCTCCAGTCATGACGCCCCTCTCGTTGTTTTAATTTGCAGCTTAAGGCCATCATAGCGAACAAGAAAAAGGAAGGACGTTGAACTTATTAATCAGACTCACTAAGAGCTTTTGAAATTAAAAATGATAAACTGATGAGGATGACAATTCATTAAAAACACCTCAAAACACATCGGTTTAACTGTGCCCACTCAGTTTGATTCATTCCCTACGTCTATCTGTTATTCACCATTGTTTTCAAAGTAGTTTTTACACTGTTTTCCACTTTTACTTTTGTATTTCTTTTATATTGTAAGGTGTCCTTGCTGGTCTTGAAAGGCTCCATTCAAATAAAAAGAAGAAGAAGAAGAAGAAGAAGAGGCTGAGAACCATGAGCAGGTAAAAAAAAAATAAAGCACCACCAGAGGAATAAAAACATCAAGAGCTGTTTTTAATCAGGAACTCTTCAGGGGAAAACTAAAACCCAGCTCTTTTCTCCTCCAGTCAGCTTCTAACAAACAAAACCACCTGTTCACCTTTCATTAACCCTTCACACTGTGCAGCATATGTCGCATCTTTCTCCACATTAATGTTAAAAACAGCTGAGTGTATAAACATTAACCGTAGATATATTTGCACTTTGTTCTTCCTCTGCTGTACTTACGGGTGATTTGTTTTCACAGCAGAATCCTGATTCTACTCATTAAATTCTGACAACAACTACAAATAGCTGAGTTTGTTCGTGCACTGGAGAGCTGAGGGTATCTCTCATATAATATACTCTGACAGTTCAGTAAATTACTTATACTGCACACTTATAAGAAAACATTACCAACGCCCACCATAATAATACAATGTTCATGAACCCAGGGACACAGAGTATATCTGCGGTGTTATCCTCCCAAACCAGAATCTACCAGCTCAGTGGGATTTAGCGGCACGATTATGAGATAAAGAACAAAGATAATCAAGAATCTCAGCCATCATTCTTATTCTGCTCAGCCTGCGGTGCATTTCTTAGGACTCTGAGGAGACATGAGCATCCCTTCAAAGACGTCCCCACAGATAATAATAAAGTTCCAGAAAAAGCGAGGAGCCACGACTGGAGACATCAGAGCTTGTAAGCCTCTGAGCTCTCCTGAGGAATGAGCCGAGACAGAGGCAGCGTAAACACAGCAGCAGGGAGAAAGGGAGGATGACACACTGCTAGCGCATCCGCTGACTGTTCCTGCCAGAGTCACCGTGCAACATGAAAACGCAGGAGACACGAGGGCGGTGGGTTGGAGTCTGAGAGCACGTCCACTCTGATAACAAGCAGGTGAAAGTTAATTAGTCTGACAGGAGGCTGACTGGACCAAAGGATAGTTTAAATGTGCAAAAGCTGCTTTCCTCCTTTATCTGTTCTTTCCTGCTTAGTGTGCATCGTATGCAAAATCAAAGTTATTAAAATGTACTGACATCATATCATATCAAACTGCAATCATCATGTATAAGGCAAAAAACAGACAACTAGCAGAACATATCCAAAATTGGCTGAGTAATTGTTAGGGTGACTTTCAATTAAAGGTCCCAGATTAGTTTTTAATTTTTAAACTTTTACTGTTTTATTACAATGTTTTTTCTTCTTTTGTTCTTTTCCTTTGTTTTATTGGTATTTGGCTTCCTTAATTTTCACTTATATATCATGTTGAGTGAACAAATAGTTGTAACTGGGAAGCTCTGTGTTGCATGTTTGAAAAAAAAAAATAGAGAGGGATTTAAGCAGGCAACCAGCAGCCCCTGACTTTCTATTATTGTGTTTTCTTGCGGCAGGCTCCTGACACTGAGCCAGCCGCCTTGAAGCATGACTGATGAGGGCTGATCCTCTGAGCTGACACACCATAAACTACTTTGCACTTGGCTGGCTCCTCTGGCAGAGCTCACTGTGACGTAACATGTTAGAGCCACGAGCCTGAGCTGAAATTTGACTCCACCGTCGATGGCATTTTGACTTCCTAAAGAGTCGACACCAGAAGCTTTCAAGTCTCTGGTTTGCTGTCGGATCGGCGTGTTAGATACACCCAGAGAGGGCTACATGATCTCTGTGCTCCAGGGTTTCTTTGTTATAATTACAGCTGCAGATTATATCGGTGGTGCTAATTATTGCTAATTTATGCAAATGGAAACGTGTGTCATTGGGTACACAAGCCTCGAGTGTCATCTGTGAAATGTTAATGGTGCAGGAGCAAAGGTGGGAAGAACCCACAGGAGGTGATTCATAAGTGTTTCTAAGAAATCCTCTCCACTGCATCTCTGAAAACTGCTCTGTCTGCTGAACATTTTCAATTGCAGAGACTTCTGACTACACAAAGCATACTGCTGCACAACTTACCCTGTGGGGCGCTGAACCAGAGCATGAAAAATCGAATGCATGCAGAATATTTGGGTTCATGTATGTGTTTTTTATTTATTTTTTTTTTTACCTTCAAAATTTTAGTTTAGTTTAAGCCAACAAAAACATTTTAATCTTGATTCACCTACTTTTAAATTAAGCCAAAATGTTTTCTCTTTAAATTTATTCATGTAGAAGTTCAGATATTGGTATTAAAGCTGTACCAAGTGTTTAAACCTGCAACATTTTGCTCCCTTTACACCTGAGTTTGAGTAATATCCTAATCATCTAGCCCAGACCTCTTCTAACTAACATAAATTAAACTTACCAGAAAAAAAGACAACTTGAATAAAGCCCAATGATATCTTCACATCACCACAACAATCAGGTGCAAGAAACATTTCTACAAGGTGTATTAATTTTCTAAAGTTTGACCACAGCCCATCTGGAATGACTGGAGAGACTGATTTTTTGACCTATACTGCTGCCAGCCACCAGGGGGAGCAGTTTTTGTGGTAACCTCACTCCGGGCCTATTGAGATGACGTCCATTGTTTTGTTTTTTTTACAGTTTATGGTTCTGGTGGGTTGCTGCCTTCTGCATCAGATACACAAGGCTCCTAATTTTGCCAGATACCAGAGCATGAAGGACATGAAATCATGCACCTCTCAAAAACACCCTGTGGCTCTCAAAATAAAACAAATCCGGTTTTGTCATCAAGCGTATCCAGTTGAACAAATAGTTCATATATAGTCAGGAAATTTTCCTACGGTGTGCAGAAGCAAGAAGCTTTTCTTATCCACCGGGGGGAAAGTTCAATAGATGTATGACATCACCAAAGACTACTTAATACAGTGGTCCGCAATCCCCGGGCCGTGGACTGGTACCGGTCTGTGGGTCAATTGGACTGGGCCACACAAAAAAAATACTCAACTTACATTATTTCAGTTTGATTTATCATCTGATTCTGAATGGTGTTTTATTTTGAAAAATGCCCTTATTCTTTCCAACATACCAGTCTATTCTTGACATCAAACCCCCAAGCTTGAAAAAAAAACAAAAAACAAACATCTTTGGAAAGTTTCTTTGGGCCGAGTAAAGGAACCAGTGAGGAGACAGAAGAATAGCTGGTTCATGAAAATATTGTCTGACATTAAACCGTTCTGCGGGGCTAAAAAAGGTTGGGGAGCGCTGACTTAATACATGGACATAGCCCCTATGACATCATCCATCTGTATCTGAGGCAGAGTTCTGAAGCCTATTGTCATCAGATGCCATATGGAAAATGCTAAACGGTAAGGTAAATAGGCTGAGGAGAAACCTCCATGCTAACAGTTACAGTGTTGAAAACTCAAAATCCTAATTGCTTCTAAACTCCTGAGTGATAAAAAAAAAAAACATACCCCCTATAAGGTGTGAGAGAAATGAGCTTGATTTCTCACAGCCGGAGGTTGCTTCTGGTAAAAAGCATGAACATTATAAGCAGCTACTCAGCTATAAGGATCCTTCATAATTATAAAAATAACGGCGGCCTCTGTTGGAAATAACATGTGGAGTAAGTGGTGAAAGGGTCATAGATAGTAGGATGTTATGCACAATTATAGCAAAGACTGTTTCAGCTGAGGAGCGCCTGGTACAAGTTCAAGGGTTCCTCCACGCTTACCATGGTCTGTCATGAGGTGTTGCTTTTCACAAGTGGACTGACACACAATGCAGAGGACAGGAAGTGCTCACATATGAAGGGAAAGGTGCTGTGACCCAGGAACCATTTTGTACACGAGTGTGACTTCACCTGACTAAGCATCTGACTGCTCTATTCCTAGAACTCGTCTTCATCCTCCTCATTACATTTCCTCACCCCTGGCTGTGATACTCTTCTTCCAGGGGAGCCACATCCTTAGAAACATACAAATGCAACATGTTCTAGTCGTTCCATGGTTGCTGTGGTCACTTTGTTTCAGCTCGCCTGGGAAAAAGATAAATTGTTTGCGGCACGTGCAGCAGGAGCAGCAGAAGGCCCCAGTGGCAGACTGCCAGCTGGGCTCAATGTGTGAACCTGTCAATTTGCGTGACAGCGTTGCCGTTTGTACGAGCTTAGCCAAATGAGAACTGAATGAACCCAAAAGATGGCTCCACTTTGAATACGAGTGAGGGAATTCTTTTCTTTTTCTCCTTCTTTTTCTCTTTTTCACCCAACAATGAAGGTTTTGTGTGCTGAGAAATTATTTTTTGACTGATGACTGTTTGTCCTTTTCTCAGCTCAGAGAAATGACTGACAGGTCCTTTTGGCTCTGAGCGTGGCAGTCTAAATTAGTGTGGGAGAGGGGCTCATTCACTCTGAGGCAGGAAGTCACCCACACAGAAATGATGTCAGGATCTTAAATGGTTTTCTTTATAGAAGTCATCAAACCTGTGACACATTTTTGTTTCAAACCCTGTGGGAAGGTTTTTGCCGTTTTTCCGACACACTGAAGTGTATTAAAATGCCCTTCACTACAAAAGGAAACTAAACCATTGACATTTCACTAATCCATCTGGGCAGCAGCTCTTCAGATTTGTTTTCAGAGGCAGGACCTTCAAAAAATCAGCAGCTGGTGACTGGACGACTGTTCTGATTGACTCACTCACCACAGACCAATCCACATCAAGCCACTGTATGACGTAGCTTATGTGCACCACTGAGAAACAATAGACGAACTACTACAGGAACACGAGAAACAGCTGTGATAATGGCGTCTGCCGACTGCTGTCGTTTTTGTAAAGTTAGTTTAAGAATCAAAGGAACGCTGACAAGTACTTAAGTCTTCTGAGGTCACGTCTGCTCGTCACGTCCGCTGCCCCGCCTGCTGCCCTGAGTGAATTCATTGGTCGATTGAGCCTGGCAAGATGGATCTGCAGGATTTCAGAAACTGAATCAGGCAGGTCCATTTGCTCTGCAAGGTTAACTGCTGGATACTGTTTAACTAAACTGTGCGACTGTGCACAAGCCCAAAGCAGTTCCCTCCCAACGCCGCAGCAACTCACACAAGGCACAAAATTGGCAGCCAAACACCACACCTAAATAAAGTTCTAGCTGTAGCAACAAAAACCCATTCCCTTGGTGAGCACACAGTCTTTCAGACTGAACTTTTGTTCATTAAAATGTGTCACCTGTCTTGTCTTGTATGGATTGTTATACTGTGTCTCTTAAAGCTCGGACGCTGACTGTGAGAAGGTAAACAGCTCCAGACCTGAATGACTCAGTCCACACTGGACTGTCTGCTGATTAAGAGGCGCCACATGTGTGGCCGCTCTGACCTCACAAAGCTAGAGATGCTGCCACTGCTGCTTCTCATCCACCCAGTTTATTAATTCAGCCTCACTGTCAACCCACACACTCACACTCACACACAGGAAGAGAGATAGAGTCCCCTGCAGCATGTTGCTTCTCTTTAATCTGTGATATTAACCCAGCTGTGTGTGCTGTGTTGTTGCAGTGTTATGGAGAAGTTCAGTGATGCATTGATGTTTGATCCAAACACCAGTCAGAGCCAATCCTCTTACACACTGCTGCTTTCATTCAGCACATTTTTCTTAAAGAAGGAAGGCGACAGATCCTCATAACAAGGATCACATATAGAAATCTGAAACATGACGGTGCATACCTAAACAATACTCCTCTGTAATACCTTCAGTTCCATTTGCTTGCTGTCAATGAATCATGCTGGGTTGTGGTGGCCAAATGAACAGGATTAAGGCTGTTGTGCTCCCCAGGGTCCATGGATTTGACGTAGGTCGGCATGGTGAGGGATCATGAACCAAAGCTTGTTATGCATTTTGAAGGGACCAACTTTGTATCAATGGTTCAGGCTGCTGCTGCTGGTGTAATAGTGTGGGGGATATTTTCTTGGCTCACTTTGGGCCCCTTAGTACCAACTGAGCATGGTTTAAAGTCCACAGCCTACCTGAGTATTGTTGCTGACCATGTCCATCCCTTTATGAGCACAGTGTACCCATCTTCTGATGGCTACTTCCAGCAGGATAACGCTCCATGTCACAAAGCTCAAACTGGTTTCAATGAGTTCCGTTTCCTCCAACGGCCTCGACAGTCACCAGATCTTAGTCCAGCAGAGCTCATTTGGGATGTGGTGGAATGAGAGACTCTCATCAGGATGTTCAGCCCACAAATGATGCTATCGTATCACTGAGAAGCAAAATCTTTGAGAAATGTTTCCAGCTCTTTGTTGAATCTGTGCCTTGAAGATTTGTGAGTTCAACCTGACCTAATAAAGAGGCTGGTGAGTGGATATATATGTTTGATTTTTAAAGTTATTTTTCTGGCATTTTTTACTTTATTGCTAAAGAGGGACAGAATGTGTAGCCTCTGTACAATAGGCGCACACTCTAATCAGGCTCATAGTTTTTAGCATCTCTTTGCATCATGTACCCATCTTCTGATGGCTACTTCCAGCAGGATAACGCTCCATGTCACAAAGCTGGAATCATCTCAGACTGGTTTCTTCAACATGACAATGAGTTCCCTGTACTCAAATGGCCTCCACAGTCCCCAGATCTCAATCCAACAGAGCACCTTTGGGATGTGGTGGAACGGGAGATTCTCATCATGGATGTTCAGCTGACAAATCTGCAGCAACTGTGTGATGCTATCAAGTCAATATGGACCAAACTCTCTGAGGATCCAAGGATTAAGGCAGTTCTGAAGGGGAAAGGGGGTCCAACCCGGTACTAGCAAGGTGTAACTAATAAAGTGGCTGGTGAGTGTGGATCAAATAAGAGAAGTTGAATTACAAGCCACAGGCTGATTTTGATTTTATTATTTTATTTCCCTGATCATCGTCACCCAGAAGTTGTAGCTTCTCTGTCAAGAAAGTGTAAAGAAGGACGAAGTGACTCTTAAGGATGACGATATGACAACCAAAAAAAATCATCAGGATCTTTACGGTATGTTCCTTTTTTTTTTGTAAAATAGACCATATGATTCTTGTTAATTCATGTGTCATGTGACATAGACACAGAGCAATCTATATGTGATGTAAAATGACAATTAACAACAACACTTAACACTTTGCATTTTTTTAACCAACAGACCATCACTATGTTCTGGTTCATGTTAAACTTACTGGTTTATGACTTACACATTCAATAATTTTATACAAGCACAGTTTATACTCATCTTGTGAGAGGAATTTCCTTCAACCGCCGACTAACCATGAAGCTGCACACGCTGCCTCAGCTTTAAATGATTAATGTTTCACTTTTTGCTGAACTCTTGCACTCTTCTAATTTTGACATGGCCTGAGTGCTCTTTTTATATTTCCAATTATAAACATGTTCCAGATAACGACCCACCAGATGTCAAGAAAACGTATCCCCTGTCACAAAGTGTGATTGCTGGGTGAAAAAGTGTTGTAATGATTATATCCTAAAGGAAAGCAGTAAGATGTGACCTCGGTGGCATCAGCTTCAGGACTTTGTGTCGGCTTGTTCTTTAACAGCTCTGTGTAATCTCCTCTTTTCTGCTCTGTGATGATCTTTAGACAGCTGTCAGGGTAAGGAATGTTGTGTTCCTGTTTTAATGGTCTCTACTCACAGGCTATTACTCTTCCTGAGCAAAGCTGAGCAAAGTTCTCACAACCTCATCTGAACCTGCTGCAGTTGTTGGATTAGGTAACAGTTATCTTTTTCATCGACTGTTCTATCTTATAAGCTCCAGTTTATCATCCATGACCTCTAACTGATTAGTTGTGGGGCCTTTTTTATCTGATGTTCTGTCTGAAAAAAAACAAAAAACAAAAAACAGGTGATATCAGTCTGAGAATGCCTGGTTTACTCCTTATAAATTGAGGGCAGTGCCCAAATTATGATGGCTCTGATAAAGATGGGAAATAAATTGAATTTATCATTTAAGTCAAGTTTTCTCCTCTACTTCTTCTGTTGCTCCTATCAGGCTCCTGCAGGTCACACCCATAGACTGTGTAAAGAGTGGACAGTGTAAAGCGCAGTAGAGACTGTGAGGGATTCTGGGAGAATCAGAGTGGAGCAGGGTAACAAAAATAATAATTACTTTTTTTCTTTCGAGAGTCGAATCACTTCTTGACTCAACCTCCCGACATATTTCACAATCCCTGAAAAAAATATACAAGAACGTCAGCTGTCAATCATTAAAGCCTCGTTTTTAACCTCATATAACTAATGAAAATGAAACATTTTAGGGGAAAAAAAAGAAGACTTGAATACAAGACAGCCAAATGATATCTTCAAATCGCCACAACAATCAGACGTGAGAAACATTTCTACAAGGTGTATTAATTTTTTTAAGTTTGACCACAGCCTATCTGGAATGACTGGGGAGATGGATTTTTTGACCTGTACTGCAGCCAGCCACCAGAGGGAGCAGTTTTTGTGGCCACCTCACTCCGAGCTGAGCAAGATGACCTCCATTTTTTTAGACCCTATTCGCTCAGCTTCTCATCTGCAGTCACTGAATGCACGCGTCACATATTGACAGATTAAAACTCTGGGCTTTTTCCATACATCATTAATCATTTTTGTGAGTGTGAGAGCGTTTGAATAGATAGTAAATCATGCCCTGCAAGGCATTTGAAATTTTTATGAAATTTTAGAGATGAGGTGATGTAGACATGTAGTGCTAAGAGTTTCAGGGCGACTGGTAAGTCTGAAAAGGGTTGTCCGTTTATCATAACTGCCCCATTCTAAAAAAAAAGTTGAGAGCTTTTTAATTCCCCATGTTTGCTGCAGTTTGCCTGTTTTCTCTGCTAGGCAGCTTTTTCTATTGTCTGTTCATGGGGAGCTATGAAAGACTTCCACTGTGTTCAGCAATGTGCAGCTTCTATGCAGATGTGTAGCTCTTTCTGGTGCCATTTGTTTTTGTAACCAAAGCTAAAACAGCTCATTCTGCTGTTGACTTTTGTTTTTAGTCATTAAATCCTCCAAACAACAACAAACCAGTCAACATCGGAAGAAGCAGTTCTGTATTTGCAAAGACCAACACCCTCAGCTCTGCTGCTCATCCTATAAATGCAGCTTCCTTACTAATGTGGCTCCATTTCTAGGAGAAATAAATAGGTTTTACAACAGAGAAAGATTTATTGCCAAGAAGCAGCATCACCAAACTTAAATTTCCTATATTTTCCGCTAAGCCTATGTCACTCACTGTGTCTAAAAAATGCTAACAAATGCATGTTCATTGCGTGTCCAGCCCTGTGACAGCACCTTGGGCATCTGGGGCAGTCTGACTCACACACAGCTGTACTTTATGTGCACTGCAGGAGCACTTACTGTGCATCCACAAAACACTCATATGCACTGCACAGCTGTCCACATAATTTAACGTCTCAACACAGAAATCAAACAAAATGCACTTAGAAACAAAGTCATTACATAAAACATGCCATACATTATCATTTATGTTTCCGTGAAGACTTGCAAATTTCTCATTATGCCTCTGCAAGGCTTTGGTCTAAATTGGTTATAAAGGGCAGTATTAGTCCCAGATAATGCTAAGCTACATGCAACAACTTGAAAACAAAAATTTAAAATGTTTCCCTCCCCAGCTACATGAACTTTGCAGATTAGAAACTTTGATTCATTCAGTGCCGTCCATGAGAGCTACCTGTCTGACAGTCAGTGCATTAGGAATGGTCTTTATAAACATAATAATCCACATGTTTACAAGGTCACTGCTAAAGCACCATACACAGCAATTAGAGGTGAAAAAATGACACCAGTGCGAGAACCAAGGAAGTGAGAGCAGCTAAATGAGGGATGGTGGCGATCAATAAGCGGAGCGTGAGATAAAGCATGAACATCATTGGCTCTGAAGGTCAAAATATAAATGCATCCATTAAAAGCTTATTTATATCACTGGGAACATCTGGAGACATAACAGCCTGTTATTCTCCTGTTCCCTGAGCATGTTTATGCCACATGTTGATGGCAAGTTGCTAAGCTTCTTTGGCATAAGTGTGTATCCACAGTTTGACTGGATGTTTGAACACAGAGTTCATTCCACCAAGCAGCCACTCCAGCTGATTTTGCACACTATAATGAACAACATCTGAACAAAACAGTTGGAATACTATGAGACAAACTTTAACACATCAGTGAGAAAACAAAACACGGGTAAAAATTGCCACATGATTGTTGATTGATTTTCACCTGCAGGGCTGGTCAGAGCAGGTCAAGGTGGCTAAAAGCAGAGACTGACAAGGTGAAGTGATGATTGTGTGGTGCCTTTGTGAAGGATTTTTTGGGGTTTTGGAAGAATAGCTTTCCATTCTGAGTCAGCTCTGGAAAAAAAAATGTAGAAGAATTAAGGTTGAATACATGTTTGGCAGTTTGACCAAACAGGTGCCACTATTAAAAAGTATACGGGTTGTTTATGTTAATTTATAAATTCATCTACACCTGTCTGGCAAATGGTTGGTCAAAGGTGGAGTCTGAATCATCAAGGGTAGCCAGTCCAGGGGTGGACTCTGTTCAGGCTTGATGTAAGAATCATGCAACAACAACAAAAAAGAGAGTTCTTGTGACCTTACTTAAGCTTTTGATATTTTGTTTTGGTTTAAACCGTCAAATTAGAAATAAGGATGTTGAATCAAAAAACTTGCATCTGTCATAAAAAGTAAAAAAATCAATTGCAGACCAATAGGTAATGAAATAGTTCTTTATGAACGAAAGTGGGCGCGTGTCAGGATACCAGTCAAGCCACTGACTGGGGAACCATCAGTAATCAATATCAATAAAAGTAGCCAACAATGAGAGTTACCTTAACTCCTCAACCATGGGCCAGTGAGAAAAATCCTCTGTAAAGAAAAACAACCAATTAAAAAAATATATATATATATCATCCAGTATGTTGGGAGTAAACTTGAAACGGTTACTGAAAGAAGCGGGTATGAGCAATCCAGCATGTTTTCCAACTCTTAAGGACAAAATTTTTTTTAAAAAAGGAAAAAATGTCAATGTGGCCTTTATGACAATTGGCGTATATAGTTATGTCATTTAACAATACTTGTTTCGAATCATAATTATCAGAAAGAGATTTAAAAGGACGATTCAGTGGGGATACAATCTGACTAATAGCTACTTCAAACCTAAATGTCATTGTAAGACTACAAAGTTTGCATGATGACTGGAAGGGGTTTTGTCAGTGACCTTTAAAACCGCTTGACATTTACTACTATAGAGTGTTCAATTATGTCCTTTAGAGCAAGGCTATTCAATTAAAAATGTGGTCAGGCTGAATTTTCAGACTAAGCAGGTGAGGTGGGCCGCACATATCTATCAGCAAAGTTAAGCTGCTGTGGTTCTCCTGAGATATGCAAGTCTGCTCTATTCTGGTACAGCTGTTGTAAACATAGACTATAAAAAAAATGGACGTCCACTTGCTCGGCTCGAAGTGAGGTATCCACAAAAATTGCTCCCCCTGGTGACTGGCTGCAGTATAGGTTTAAAAGTACGGCTTTCCAGCCATTCCAGATGGGCTATGGTCAAACTTTAAAAAATTATTGCACCTCGTAGAATTGTTTCTCACATCTGATTGTTGTGGAGATTTGAAGATATTATTTGGCTGCCTTGTATTCAAGTCCTCTTTTTCTGAGAAGTTTCTTTTCCATTAGTTATACAAGGTTAAAAACATTTAACGATGATTGACAGCTGCCGTTCTCGTGTATTTTTTGGGGGTATTGTAAAATATGTCGGGAGGGAGAGTCAGGAAGTGATTAGACTCTCAAAAGAAAAAAAATATATATTATTTTTGTCACTCAGCTCCACTCAGATTCTCCCAGAATCCCTCATCGTCTCCACTGCACAGAATCTGGCTCCAAACTGCTACAATGGTGGCGCCTGAGACGACGGTATTTTGGCTTCGAAACCGTACAATGATAAATGGCGGAGCCATGCTGTCCACTCTATATACAGTCTATGGTTGTGAGATGCAGTCAAACTCTGAATTTTAGACGCCCCCTCATGTGATCCCTCAGAGAAGATTGTTCTAAACCAGACATGTTTGTCAGTGTGGTGTCTTCATCTTTCAGTACTGCAACTAGGAATGGGTACCTTACCTCAGTATCAGCTCTCAGTGATAACACTTCTCTGTTCTTTTGTGTGCGTAGTAAATATGAATTTGTTTAATAATAAAATCTCAAAGTTTTTGATTTAACATATCTATTTAGCAATACATAAACTTGCAGTGCTGTGTTCATGTCCAGCATGGAAAATCACCTACTTCTCAACATCCTTACAGTCACAATGATGCGTTTAAGCACCTAAACATGGCACCATTTGATTTTAATTGGTACTCAGTGCTACAGACAGTATTTGGTCAGTATCTATATAAGTACCTTATTCGGTACCCATCCCCATCTGCAACACACTTGTTGCACTATTTTCACCTGTGTAGGACTGCTAATGTTAACTTTTCAAACACACCAATGACATGAGCTTAATGAGTGCATTGTGGGTTAGTTGCTAGGTGTTTCACTTAATATTTGTAATGATGTTGGAATTTTTGTAAGAACTTTTTTTAGTAAAAAGATGTTTTTCTCTCAAGACCCAGATCCAATCACTTGCCAGCTGCTTTCGGGCCTCATGTGGCCCACGGGCCACCAATTGAATAAAGCTGCTTTAGAGAATAACATTAGTCCAGGCACGCCATAAAGTCAAGTTCAGCTAACAATTAGCAAATAGCAAATATGACTTTCTATTTAAACTGCTTTAGTCTGCCTTCTAGTGCTGCTTCTGTTAGCAACCCACCTCCTCTCTAGCTCCTCCCTTTATGCTGTGTCTGATTTTATCAGTGTCACATGTTTTGTCATTCTTGATAGTCTTCACTGCTGCACTCCCTACTTTATCTTTTCATGTATGAACATAAAAGAGAGAGGTGTGCTCTTACTATCTCAAACATCGGCATTCTACGAGGGCATGTGGAAGGGCAGGGAGTTCCTAAAACAGGCAAACCAACAAATATATCTGTTATCACTTAGCAGCAGTTTATTCTTTTGAATCTTCTTCACTTGCTGATTACAGTTTAATGATAGGCTACAGGAATAGAACTTTTTTGGCCAAAATTTAAGTTTTATTTTCACATTTTTTCAAAAGCTGAAACCGAGTGCCACTAGGCTGTATGAACTTTTATTCCTGTATATGAATCATGTTCTGGTGATATATGCACATATGAACAAACTTCTATGGCACCTTATGATCATACCTGACACACAGCACCCCCTGCACCACATCAGTAATTATATGTACAGAAAGTGTTTTAACCTGTGATGTGTGGAGGTACACTGTAATCTGTTTGTCTCTGTCAGCGAGGATAACGGGGTCTTCATGTACCCGCTCGCCTCACTGTAAGCTTGCTGTGGCTTCACGTCTGCACGATATAATCTCACAGGCAGCTAATTATTGTTTGCTGAATATTTGAGGGAAGCTTTTAATATTGGCTCAAGGACAATGTGTGCACAGTTAACTGTTGAGATAAAGATGCAGGAGCAGATAATTATACAGAGATGAATCTGTGGCTAAATTGAGCTTCTTGTGGGATCAAACTTGTACAGTAGCCTGTGGGATGAGCCAGATTGCTGGATCAGGTCCAGATCAGAGATTTCCCTTTTAAACAGCGATGATTCATTTTCTTTTGTAGAAAAAAAAACAAAACTGAAGGATAAAAGACACCTCATAGATGAGAGTATTTATGGCTCATATCCGTGGATCGTGTAGCCTGTCCTCAGATTGTGAAATGGAAACAAAAACACAAAACAGATCTTTGACAGAATGATGAAAAGTGTGACGCATGCTAAGCTACTTTAACCCCCTCTATTATCTTAATCAACAGCTTTTGTAAATGAGGGTTACTCTTCAATAATCTTAAGTACAAAGGCAGGCTGATAAATTGATTGGTTTTTGTGAAGTGAAAAAAAAACAGCTTTTGTCAGCTTTGTGCAGGTTTTATTTCTGCCTTGTTGTAGAGTTTGATTCACGCTGAAAGTAATAAATGTGGAAAACTACAGAGTTTGAGCGATGAAGTAAACAAGTTCTAAAGGTTGCCACATAATGTTTTTCTTAACCACTTTACCTTGATGAAAATTTGTGCAGCAGGATCTGAGAGGTATGAGGAGGATTTAGAGGACCACAGAGCAAAAATAATAACTACAGTTTTAGGAGAAACAGACTGCACTGACAGTCTGCTCCAGATGTCACGGACCTGCTGTGTAAGAATGACAAACTACCATATAAAATCTACAAATAGCACATCTATCCCCATGTGCATCCTCACTGTGTTTGCTAACGCAGACAATCCTGTGTGTCAACTGCTGATAAACACAGTGTTTCAAAGTTTTTTTAGTCCTTTGCTCTGAGAACAGAACAGTTTTTACAATCTGAACACATTTCTAAATCGTTGCAGTGGACCAAGACTCAAAGCAGCTGGTTTTGAGACATTACTATTTCAGCTAACATTTATATGACAAACACCATGTAGGAACTCATGAAGACTGAGCAGGAGTATCAGAAATACATGATAATAACGTAAACAGAAAACAACATACGGATAAACTAATGATTTTTTGTTGTTGTAATTCATGCGGGGGGTTCATTAGGGCTGCATCATTGTCTCGATAAAAATCGATTAGTAAAAGTGTCAAAACATTTTCCCATAACTGAAGCACTGAACTGCATCATTTCTGTATTAGTTTGTCTTCAACTTATGTTCTTACTCTTTGTTGCCAATGGCAACTAGCTGAAGGTGCATTATCGCTAGGGCTATATCATAGACTGTATATAGATTGGACAGCGTGGCTCTGCCATTTATCATTGTACGGTTTTGAAGCCAAAATACCGTAGACACAGGCCCAGCCATTGGTAGCAGTTTGGAGCCAGAGTCTGCACAGGAGAGACTGTGAGTGATTATGGGAGAAGCTGAATGAAGCTAGGCGACAAAAATAGAATAATAAATATATTTTTTCTTTCGAGAGTCTAATCACTTCTTGACTCTACCTCCCGACATATTTTACAATCCCCAAAAAAGTAAACAAGGACGGCAGCTGCCAATCATCATTTCAAGTGACGAAAAACCTTGTTTTTAACCTCTTATAACTAATGAAAAGGAAACTTTTCAGAAAAAACAGGACTTGTATACAAGGCAGCCAAATGATATCTTCCAATCACCAAAACAATCAGACGTGAGAAACATTTCTACGAGGTGTATTAATTTTTTCAAGTTTGACCACAGCCCATTGGAATGACTGGAAGGTCAGATTTTTTTACCGATACTGCAGCCTGCCACCAAGAGGAGCAGTTCTTATGGCGACCTCACTCCTAGCCGAGCAACATGACGTCCTTATTTTTTACAGTCTATGGGCTGCATGCATCACATGTAAACAGATCGGCATGGCGGAGGAAGAGCCGAGCCGGCAGGTGAGGGAAACAAGTAAACACGGTAATAAAGGCAGACAGGAGAATGCCGTTCCTCAAAAAAATTCCAGAGTTTGGGAGAATTTCAAGCTGAGTAAAAGCTCATTTGCAAAAATGACCTAGCACGGCACAGCAGTAAAATTGCAATGATCCAGCACTCAAAACGCAAACATTTTGGGCTCATCGATGACAAGCGGGAAGCTTAACAGCGAGGTGAGGAGCTACGAAATCCAACATACACTCCTTTTATATGTTGTGAAATGCATGGTATGCCTTTGAGGACTAGTTTAGTCTTTTATTAAATCGTCACCCCCTTTTAAAACCTCACGGAGTTCATTAAACCAATGTTAGCATTAGCGTTAGCTGCTACAGATAGTGGTAGGGCAGAGGTCGTGTTCTGTTTGACCTGCAGGTGAAAAGATTGAGGGTACACTTTTATTTATTTGCCTTTTTGTTCCATTAAGTTCTTACTCTGATGACATAATAAATGATCTGTTATTTTGCTCATACTGTTGATTCTCTAAGTCACAATGCAGTCATGTCATTCATGTTCCTTTTTTTTCGTGATTCATCAATTAATTGTAAATATAAAAAACAATTACTAAAATAATAGTTAGCTGCAGCCCTAGGGTTCATACCAAGCACAAATTATCACCTTCATGCATTTCATTTGCCTCATTCATGGGTTTGAATTCATGCTGACCAAATTGCATCGTTAGCATTGCCAGACAGGAATTTTGGTCTATTTGCATCTCCTCAGTGATTTTACATGAAGTCAACTCAAATGAATGTTTTAATTGCACTTTGTATGAACCCCTCCCTAAAAGTTTCTTTTTTATAATCATATTGTCCTGTTATACTTACAAAGTTAACCTCTTCAAGTCCTGCTGTGGTTGACACTCATTAAGATTTGTGGCTTTTTTGTAGAAGTCTGTTTTCTTTATCATAAATAATTCTATCTTACTGATGTGATCAAGAGTCAGCAGTCGGTTTGCTGTGATGTATTTTGAACTTATTTGGATGCATCATGATGTTCTCAAGTCTGACTTCCACTTGACCTGCTCACTTTCTTTGATGGCGCATATCTTTAGCAGAGTGAAAATACGCTTCTGGCACTCAGTAGAAAACATGAGCGCTGACTAAAGTGGGCATGAAACAGCTCGGGAGTGGGTGGTGCTTATAGGACGTGGCTCACAAGCTTTCTGAAGACTTCTGGCAGCCAGTTATACCACTGCATTTATAGTCTTGCCCAGAACGACAGGCTCCACTTTGGCATACAGGACTAGCCTACCAAAGAGTCCATGCTGCTCTACAAAAAGCTCACAGGTAAAGTATGAATTCAAAGTTAAAATGTTACAGACACGTCTCAGAGCATGAGGCTGAGAGTTACACTAAACAGAGTCTTCTCACCTTCTGGACACTTAACGCAACAAACTGATTTTAAAAAGTTTGATCGCTGTCACTTTTTAAACAATAGCTCTACACAACTACAAGTAAATACATGACCTCATTGCTCTACATCCTGAAAAAATTTGGTCACGAACAAAGAAAAGTACAGTTAAAAAGATCTGCTCTTTGTTCATTTGCTTCAAAAAACAAATTGAGACAACCCTTACAAAATGGGTTATAATCAGGGCTTGACATTAACTTTTTGCTCACCAGCCACTGTGGCTAGTGGTTTCCCAGAGTTACTAGCCACTCAGTATTTTCACTACCAACAATTTTGTTGTTGTTCGATAATTATGTTCGATGTAATCAAAGCCAATGATGATATGTGAAAGTTTACAACTTTTTAGATATAAATGACCCCTGAGCACACTCAAATAAAGACTACATAAACACTGTAGTGTAATCATGCTTTTTTTTAAAGTCGTATCAGTCAGAAAATGCGTCATGAAGAGGAAAACAACAGATATAAGTCACACTGGACTTTGCATTGCATTTTTTTAAGAATGATTTGGTTTGTTTACAGTATTTCAGGAGTGAACTTTATACATATATCTTTGACAAGTTTATAATAGGAGGTTAAAATATTATTCCTACAGCTCCTCGGTTGGTCGATCAATTGGTGCAGTGTGAGCTCCATCCGATAAATGTCCTCACTTTTAAAAAGTTACGGGAGTTTTGACCCTAGTTTTTGACTCAAATCCTGGAATGTATTGACAATGAAGAGCGAAAAAGATGCAAGTGTACTTTTAAATCACATTATCAGGGGCTGAACACTGCGAGCTGTCACAGTGTCCAAGCCAGAGGCTGGAGATGAAGTCTGAGCACCTGTCAGCAGTTATGTCAGCAAAAGACTTGGCAAATAGATAAATGACTAAACATTGTGTACAGGCAGTGCTCATGGGAGTTGTAGTGTCGTAGTCTCATATTGCAACAGCTTTAGTATTTCAGATACTGATTCAGAAAACTACAATTAAATAATTCAACCCGCCAAAGTGGCAGTGTTACACGCAACAGCCAAAATCCACCCGCATCTGGCAGGTTGGCAGGTGTTAATGTCAAGTCCTGGTTATAGTGCTCATGGGAATCTGAGTCTTTATCGCAGAAAAACTCTGACTGAAGATGTTGCTACAATAAATGCCAAACAGAAAGTCCATGACCGATAAATTGGAGTTTGGAATTAAAAAGAAGGAATAAAAGTTTTTGTCAAGGCTGACATTTGAACATTTTCTGGTTGTTTCGCTCAGTTTTAAACAATTTAAACCGAAAAAGAGCATTTGACTCCAACAGAGGCCTCTTAGGTGGGATCATTGCCTGCAGGCTTCTGAATAAGTTTCAGTTAACCTTCATTCCAATTAGTTTAGCAAGTCCTCAAAAGTAATAACAAGTTTGCCTTCATTTCCATACCAGCCCTCAAGCTTGAATGAAGTTGTTGCTTAATTCCTCAAAACCCCCACAACAAGTCATTATCTTCTTCTTTCTGTTATGAAAAGTTCTACTAAGACTCTCAAAAGGAAAAAAGATGTGACCTTTGTCAGGACATAGTTATGCCACAGACTCATTGGTTGTGTATCTGAGTGCAGTGTCTCCAGGCATGGCTGAGTGACATGTGCACATCCAGCATGCTCAGCAGCTCCAGCTCCTTAAAGGGCATCTCCGTTTTTTTGACACCTGGACCTTATTTATAGGTGTGTGCATGCTCATACACTCACTCAGACAAACATGGTGCAGCTTTGAGTCCTTCAGAAGTTATTTAGATCCAGCTGATTTTAGCCGCACTTAGCGGGGGCCACGGCAAGGGAGCTTCAGCGCGGGACATAATCTCTGCAAAATCGCTCATTTCGGCTATATTTTCCATCCATCGCTATCCATCGTTGTCACAAACACGCTCCTCTTCTGTTGCCATAAGCGAACACTGTCCTCAAGCGCACCACCAGTTTACCATCGTGGACGTGCTCCTGTTTGTTGTTCTCGAGCCAGCTCTTCGTCTCTCTCCCTCTGCATCCTTCTTTCATGGAGCTCCTCGTCCGTGTACTCAGGCTCAAACCGGTAAGGACAACCGTCAAACTCGAAGTCGTAGTCTGAAGACGGTAGACGAGCTGACTTTGTGATAACACTGGTGATGGATGAAAGAATATAGCCGAAATGAGCGATTTTGCAGAGATTATGTCCCACGCTGAAGATCCCTTGCCGTGGCCCCCGCTAAGTGCGGCTAAAATCAGCTGGATCTAAATAACTTCTGAAGGACTCCGAGCTGCACGATGTTTGTCTGAGTGAGTATATGAGCATGCACACACCTATAGATAAGGTCCAGGTGTAAAAAAACCAGAGTTGCCCTTTAAGCGCTGCCAACAGTGAAGTGAGTCCTGGCTGCAGCTCTCCTCCATCTTAGCACTGCGAGTTTGTGCATGCAGCATCAAAACAGAGGGTTGACAGTTGTGCTATTAATGCAAATACTATTTTTCTTGCTACCTAATTGGCTGTGGTCACATTGACTGAAGAGTTCTGGCTTGGGAATGTGCCGGTGCTCAGCAAAGCAAGCGACTGACTCTCACATTTTCTCCTTTGTTAACTGCACAGGCACTACAATTAAAGCCTGGAAACTGCCAATTATATGTGTGCTTCCTTGCTGCTTTGCTTTGTTTAATGTGTGCTAAGCAAGAAAAACTGCAGAGTAGCTGTCAGCAGCTCTGCTAATTGACCTCTTCTGTAATTCAGACCAACTCATCAGTCACACAAATAATGTAACTGGAATGAAACTCACTCTAAATCCTGTTGTGCAGCTTGGCAGCGTGGCTCTGGGGATGTAGCACTGCCTTGAGCACCAGAATGAACCAAACCATTATCCTTTCTCAGGCTGTGAGACGGTAGTTCTGTTATTCATGTATTCATCTATTTTTCAAACACTCTATCGGCTTTTCATGTTCAGGTTCATGAAGCTCAGACCCAATTTTGGCTTGCCGTTAGGAAAAAGCACAGCACACTATAAGCTTGTCACATCACCACGCTCAACCTTGAGCACATGGATGGTGAAAGACAGCAGCTCTGTGTGTGGGTCGTTAGTGTCAGGTCATCAGTGTGAAATGTCTCTGAGAACAAGCACGTGCCATTTGACAGCGTGGAAAAGAAAGGTGTGAAATGTGTCAGTGGAGTCATTTCTAATCAAAAGTGTCTCGTCACATGTTTTTTTTAGTGTCTCATCTGCAATTTGTCTGTTTGAAGGATTTCGCTGTTTTCAGATGTACAAACTCGAAGAGGCATGACGCCATATCAAACGATTGAAACAACATGAGCAAAACAAGCTGCTTCTTCTTCTTTCCCTTAGTGGCCTCTCAGAATAAAAGCTTACAGGAGAATGAGGAACTTTTAAGTATCTTTATTGACATTCTAAGTAATTTTGGAGTTGAAATGTGTTGCCTTTTTGCGATGCTGTCAGTAAAAACTTTTAAGTGGCCATAAAAATGTCTCTGTAGTGAAGGTCTTTATGTGAGAATAATGATACAAAATTTTCCACAGGCCACTACAAAGAGAGCGTAGGAGCTGATAGCAGCAGGGTTAACAGATGTGAAATTTGTTTATCTTAAAAGCTCAGAGATGAAGGAGAGCTGAATGAGGACAATTTGATGTTACAACGGCAAGAGGCAGAGAAGAATCCACCACTTCAGCTGCTGTCGAACCACTGAGACTGTATTTCAAAGCTACATAGTACATTCAATTTAGAACAGTCCTTTTCATATTTTGGCCAGTGTGTTTGGATCTGAAGCTTGACCATTTACAGTCAACATTACCGTCACTGCCTGATACAAAGCTTTAGTGAGACACAAAGAAGAAATAACAGTGGCAGAACTTTTGTGATGTATTTCACTGTCTCACCAACCACCACCTGCTACAACGCTGCCTCTGTTTTTGTCTTTTATGCAAGTTGTACATTATTAATAGCTCCTCCACAGATGCCATGTTTTTTTGGAATAAAGTATGGACGTATGTGAGTGTAACTGGGACAGCCTGCAGGTCCCAGCCACTCTGCGTTGTGTTCTAGTCGTATGTACAGAGCCACTGGAAACCAATAAATCTTGGCAAACTCAGGTTTATTTCTGCAGTGAATTCAAAACGAGCAAATAAACTGCTGTCAGGCATCCTGTGTCATAAAGCACGCCTCTCTCAATCATGTTCAGTGCAGACTGACTTTAACAGAAAACTACAACAAAATTATGGCAATGAAATAAAATAAAAAATGAATGAATCTGTCTCTGACAGTTAATTACATGTTTACCATTAGTCTGGGTTTTGAACACGTGACAAAACTAAACATTTCATAATATGTTTGCAACCAATGCATCACATTTAAAAAAAAGACAACTAAAAAGCCTTAAAAAGACTATTTTTCAGGTTAAAATTTCAGTAGCTTTCTCATTTTTTAATTTGTTGATACTAAATCACCTTTCACGTGCCCTGGACATCCTCTCTAAACTTTCACAGTTTTTAGTTAGTTTATAAAAGATCATAAAAAAACCCACTGAGACCATAATCAGGAGCCAGTCGCTGTAAATGTTCTTTTTTTTCAACTTGGAATTTCAGTTGCTTTATCTTTTTTTAATTTATGATAAAGAAATCACCTCTGATGTGGCCTGGACTTCTTCTCGTAACTTTTACAGAAAAAAAGGCGAACGTTAAAAATTAAACTGTCTTCATCCCGGTATGAACAATACGTGATGCAGGATACCTCAGGTTGAATTTATCATTTTAGCGAGTGACTAAAAACAGTAGCTCGGAGATGGAGTTTTCTGTCTGCGTCTTTACGCTCACCAGCACACAGGGCGCTGCCCCCAAAGACGCAGAGCGTTTCGGGAGGTATTAAAGTCAGATATTCACACGTACATTGGCTGCACTGTTAAGTGACATTACTGTCAGACAACAACAGTAACAGCCACACCTTAAATGGAAAATATCGAGCCAATAGTCCACAGAGCGGATCGTGGCACATGACGCGCGTCATGTCTATGTTGCACCATAGCTGATCAGACATTTCATAGTTTTCCTAATGTTTATACACCGGGAAAAGAGAGGTCATAATGATTGCTCACGAGTCCAAGTCAAGTCTGAAGTCTCTCTGTGGACATTTTTTTTTTCAGCGTGACAAATACAATGTGTGGCGGGAGTGCGTGACAAAAGACCCAAAAGATTAACTGTCATGCTCAATGCGTGACACTTGAGAGCCCTGGCTATACTGCATACTGCATACAATCACAATCTAATGAATCCTAAGTGAAAAGAAAACACACTTAATGAACGTGATATTGGAAGTAAAACACATTTACACATACCTGCAGTGAATTCAGAAAGAGCAAATAAACTGCTGTCAGGCTTCCTGTCTTCATAAAGCACACCTAACATGAAAAAAGCTAGCTTAAACATACATTCACAAAGGTAAAATGGCGCAAAACAGCTACTTAACATTTCGGCTAACGAGTGTTTAAGCTAGTTTTTCAAGCTCTCCACATTCACATTTACAGCTAAAAACACGACTGAAAATTACACTGTACCCTTGAATAACAATTTTCTAACTTACTTAAAAGCTGTGTGCACTTAAATCACTTTTGAAACTTAGAAATTAGTCTTTGGGATCGCGCTACAATAAGTACGTACCTCTCTCAATCATGTTCAGTGCAGACAGACGAGAGATAGGATTTGAACCGATATATCCACTAACGGTCGCTAGAGGGCGCCATATCACAATCCAACACTGTACTTCCAATAACAAAAAAATGACAACAGAAAACATTAAGGATTTTGGTAAAATTAATGTACAGTACAAAAAAATATATATGTACTATAAGAAAAAAAAAAATCCCTTCAATGAATTTCTTGTACCTGTTACATGAGCAGTGATGGTAACAGTGTTTGAAATGGACAGATACATTTGCATATGCAAAGGGAGTATGAATGGGCTTTTAGACTCCTTATCTTGCCTTGAATATGTGTAACAATGTGTAACTACAAACATAAGATGGACTGATGGAACTTTAAGGCATTATTCCCCCTCATATAAACAAATAATTTCAGGCCTTGGTCAGGATGGAAACACTCTTCTGGACCACAATACTCCTGAACAATTGTCCAGGGTCCGTATGAGCGTTCAGTCGTTAAACAAACAGGACCGTTAGTTCTAACGTTCTGTTAGAAATGGCCCGTTTGGCTGCAACGTTAGCCACATGCACAACTGCAAATACTCATCCAGTTAACTAATTACACCATGAAAGAGATGCACGTGCAAATTCCGTCATAATTAAGGGGAATCTCCTGGAAAACCCCATCAAACAAATTTAAACTGCACGTCTACCACTCATAAACGGCAATAAATCTAACAGGGAAGATCAAGAAAATGTTTTTTAGCAGAAGAAACTGACATTTTATTACAAGAATACGCATGAACAAACAGCTGATATCAGTGAGTCAATCAGGTAAACAAAAAGAAAGAGAAAGTTTGGCGAATTTGAACAGAGTAAATGTTTATGGTGTTTCCGACTCACAGTAGAAAACCTCAACAATAAAATCAGTAATATGAAAGCTGCTTTGAGGAACAAGTACCACAGCAATGCCCAAGTACTTAAATGAATAACTCCTAACAACACCAACATTTCACAACACACATCTCGGAAGGACCCAGACGTATTAAAGCAAAGAGCGAATCAAACTTTTAAAACTGACGGCAGCGAGCCTCATCGGTTTGAGACTCCCATTGTCTCCCTTATCTCATCTGTTGACTGAAAAAATGCTGTGTCTCCTAAATCTAAATTCGCTGTATGGCTACACATCACCACCTTTTCTAAGGATTGTCCACTGCCATTGCATATTTCCTCTCAAACGACAAAGCATTGGGCGATGTCTGCCTTTAAACAGCTGAATAAGTGCAGTAATCCTGGCATTTACGCCTGTAATGATGGGGTATACCTTTTTTTGGCCTATTAACCTGGCTCATGCGCACCACTAATCCATTTATTTCTTTGGCCATTAGTACAAACTAACGGTCCATTTTCTTCTCTTGTGTGGTGTATAAATGATTTTACTCCACACACAGAATAAAAAATTATACATATAGAAATGGTTTAGTGTGAAATTAACAGTAAAGTACTCTCTCAGGATGAAGTGAGGCCACTGTAAGAAACAAATCTCTGAACTGAAAACAACCTCCCCTTGATAACACACTTTCAACCAAAAGACTCAGGCTAAATCAAACTCAATCTAGAGCCAAAGAGGAGAACCCAATAAGAGGAAAATTATCAACTAAGTCTACACACAAACAAAAACCCGCTGTCAGGAATTTAAACAGCTAAGTCACAGGCTATGAGGAAAAAAACTCTTTGTGACGGAGGTTGGGATGTTAGAGGGAGCTCCAGGGAGCATGTGTAAGCTCTGCTTTCATGTTGACCGACACCTCCCGTTTGATCAATCTGCCCACACACACACACACACGCACTTGTGTTCGCTTGTACACAGGAACAGGCTGCATTAAAGAGAAAGCTCTGGGACAATGAGGTCAGGCTCACAGTCAGCCTCATAATATGAGGATGTGTATAGATTTGTCTTGTATATGATTAACAATAAATCCTCTTTGTTGCCATGAAAATATCATACCAATAAATCGGGTAGTTGCTCAGTTCAGCTCATTTTACCATTAAATCTGACAGATCTCTGAAATCAAACACTGCCTGTGTGAAACGTCTCATGGGCTGAAATGATAGCCCACAGACTGACCTTTGCAGATGACAGGCGATTGAACGTTGGGTCTAATGATAGTGTGTTCTCTGTACAAACACAGCAGCCATCACTGAGGGCAGTCAGCTGATGGTTGTGGCAGTTAGTGAGAGCAGCCGCTAATCGGCTCGTGGGTAGTGTGAGTGATGACACATTTCCTTTCCTTTTCCATTTCCTGCTTTCAATACGATATATCCTCATGCAAATCAAAACAACAAACAAAAGTGCTACAGCTTTTGTTTTGTTTGTTAGGTCGTTTGTTAAAGGGGAGATGTAAAATTTATGTGATGGACACAGCCTTCCAGTTTTGTTAAAAAGTGAACGCAGCCACTGTCTTTAGAGAAGTTGTGATTTGTGAAGTTAGAAAGCTATGAATATTTCATGCTGCAGCTTTTGATTTCATTCTAATAAAGTGTAACCTCAGGTTCAGACATAAATTTGGTTTCATTAACCTGTGGAAAACAAAGATAAGTTTTACTTTATTAATCCTGGTGGGAAACTCAAAATGTCTCACTCTTTTTGTCAAGCCTCTATGCTGTGATCTTAGTTATCCAGACGCTTTGAGAACTGCCCTGTGCGGTGCTGTGTGGCGCTTCAGAGACCCATCTAGTATGAATTGGCGTGCCCTCAAAAACCAATGCTGCTGCACAGCCCGGTGCTCACAGTTTATGCTTGAATTAGGGATCATAAAGATCTTGTGCTAATTGTGGAACAGAGCTTTTGATCAGTATCGATCAGATATCTACAACAAATGAATATGTATTGGTTTAATAATCTGCACACATTCAGGGTGGGAAAGCAGAATACCCCCTCTTTAAGTAGCAGACAAGTTGCAATTATGTAATTTGTCTTTGTTTGATATTCAATAGACTTTCCTCTGTATCATTCTGTACCACCGCTCTCACTCTGACTCCATCCCAACACCTCATCAGCAAAAACCTCTCTGCTTGATAATGAGGCTAATGAATGCTTTCATAGGCGGAGAAGTATTATGAGCCATTAATTGAAGCCATGTGAAGTAGTTTTTATTCAATCAGGGTTACAGCTTTTGAAGTTACTTAACTTGAGAGAGGTACTGATTTAATGTGTTTGACACTTAAAGCTGCTGTAGCCTCAGTTAGATCTTGTCACATGATGCCAATTTTAAGTGTGTGCTGAAGTTAATCAGGTCAGGGTGAAACACAGTTTGCCATTTTAGAGCCACAGGGAAAAATCAATAGAGCAGCATTTGAGGACAAAACCAGCATCAGTCTCAACTTATATCCAGAACAAATGAAATACTCCGAACTAGTCGATATCCCACAGCACAGAGCTCTAACCGAGATAAGCTCTAAAAGAAAAAGGCTGTACTTTAAAGGATGTTGGGTTATGAGTGTGTGAGATAGAGAGAAAGTAAGGGCACTTACAGTTTGAAGGAGCCAGCAGCCATCCAGCACAGGAACCACAGGCTAGAGATGAGAGCTGAGAGTCCTGGTTAATCAGTTTTCAGGGGTGAAGTGGTAGACTTTAATTTCAGGAGTTCAAAATGGCACCAGATCTCAGAAAAGTCCAAAAGCAGCTTCACCAGAGGAAAAAAAGGCGAAAAAAAAGCAAATACCATATACAATGGGGTTAGCTTCCCACACAGGTAGTGTCTTTGGCAAACTCCTTCTTTTTTTGGTTGAAATGGGAACAACTGCTTCCCTTGCTGTTTCATGATTCTCCTGTTTGTACTCCACTCACACTCAGGCCACAGGTGTCAGCAATCACTTCACTTTCTCTCTCCTCTCACAGACTCTGCTGCACAGCAAAAGAGCACTCTGCTTCTATTTGGCTCACTGCTACACTTCTAAATTAGAGTTCAATTATCTAGTCATCAAAACTATTTTCTACAGTACCACAGGATAAACAAACTGGTGGTGGCTTCTAATGTTAGTTAGTGGCTGCCTGAAATGCACCAGTCAAAAGCAGTGGAGGAAGAGAGTGGATGTTGTTAAATAAAAAACAACCGTATTGATAGAAAAGGTTTGACTAATAAAGAATACTAATTATGCATCAGCAGGTTTTTTGTCCCTGAAGGCCACCATATCTGTTGGTGGGGTTAGAAAGAAAGCATTTCAATCTGAAATTTGCTTTTAAACCAGTTTCTCCCACACAGAGACCTCTTCCCCTGCTTTTTTTCACATCTGTGTTTTTATGAAGTTACATAATGAGGCCTTTAAAGTCTGTTTGATGTGATAGGAAAGGAAGGGTGCTAAAGTCTAACCAAGTGTAACAATAAAACCTCTCTGTACTTTTGTCTGTTTGTCAAACAGATGGACCTGGGTAGTCAAACGTTCCCTCGTCTAATGCCTCAAGGAAAAAAACTGTATTTTGTTCGAAAAGCTGGAATTGCACTGCTGCTATTGCACTCTCTGTTTCTTTTATGAGACTATTAAAGCAGCTTGTGTCCTTCCATTTCTAGTAAACGTATCGGCTAAAGAGCAAAATAAAATACCACTCAGTGTTTTTAAGTGCCCTGTGGATACACATTGACAGGGTTTTATTGAAATTTAAAAATGAGATGAGTCATGAGAGCTTTGGTTCAGATGTTTTCAACAGGGATTTAAGTTTGACCTCTGTAGAGCAGCTGCCCTATTCAGCTTGTGTCTCTTTCAGAAGAGTTTCCTTTCTAAAGCAGCTGCAACTCTCTTCTCCATCACAATCCTCCCTGGATCAGTGCCAGCGGTAGCACACACTCACAGCCACCAACTGAAGCTACGTAATCACACTCACCAGCCAAGCAACCACCTTCAGCATTGCATTTCTACATGGGAAAGACTCAGAGCCTTGCACCTGAATTGGCATGTTAGCACAAGCTGATCACAGGTATTTGACTCATACCTGGTCAGCAGAAAGCTAACTGGCATCACTCTTCACCTGCTGCTCCCCAAGGGCCCAGAAGTGTGTGAAAGTCGAGCCACTCGCTGTTATCTATATGCAAAGTCACTTGCACAATTGGCGCATTGTGATTGACTGAACCACACTTACTCTTTGCCCAGAAACATCCCGATACAACCAAAACACCAACATACAGGCAGAGGAGAGGGTTTGAGGCAGACACAGACACTGACACACATGCATAGAGGCCCATGGGAGACAACTGAGAAGGATTATTTCTGTAAAAGTTGACATTTTATTCTTTTTGGGAAAGTCCTGCAGACGCTACCTTGAAAAGAATCAAATATTTGAAAAATATTTAAAATTTGTTGTAACTCCCAAAGAAGAATAAAAAAAACATTAAGGAAAAAATCTCGACACAGGGTTTTATATTTCATGTATTAGTGAGTTAAACAGCTATCAACATTTAATTCAATTGCAGGTTTTTGTCTATAGAATAACAGCAGGAGAGGCTTACATTTAAAGATAAATATACTCTCAGACCTAAAAAAGAAACTCAGGTAAAATGGTGGAATTGTATTACTGTTCTGCAAATAGTTTATGGATGTCTTCGCCATTCTATGTCGTAGCGCTGTACCCAACCACATCCTGTTTTTGTCACTGCCTGTTGTTATTTTTGGTCTCCTGGAGAGAATACTTAAAAAGCTACAGATCCATATAACTTTCCACATAAAATTCTATAAAACTTCCCTTTAGTAAACTAAGCCGGTGGCTTTAAATCGCTTTAAACGGACGGTAAAGATCTCAGAGCCCTCTGAGGCGTTATGGCTTCAAAGAACTGAGGAGCGTTCAATGATTCCTCCAGTTCCCAGCTGCCTCTAAAGGCTTGTTGCTAATAAATCAGACTGAATAATTAAAAAATAACAATGTGTTTCACTCGCTCATTGTTCCTCTTTATACAGATCTAATCAATCACTAGAGCCAGAGCCCGGTTTCAGCACTTTATTGTTCATGATTCAAGACCAATAGCTCAGCTGATGAACAGTTTCACATTCTGCTGCTCACAAGAACACAATGAGTCCCCTCCCACAGTCTGGGCACTGTTTATTTTCTCTGCATACAAAAGCAAGACAGAAACATGTAGAAGGACCATTTGATCCTTTTCTCGTAATTTTACGTGAAAAAAAATGTGTTACATAATGAGCAAAGGTGTGATAATGGTCTGGACTTAAGAAAAAGATGTGGGACTTGGGAGATGTCACGTGTGCAATGATGCTGTTACTCCTCAGAAGTCAAAACACACTCCTGTGCATGGTGTGTCTTCAAAGACATAAATAAACCTTTGCTGCATGAGGGTCCTTGGGGAAATAGACTAGGAGTCACAGAAAATAGCGAAAATGAAACCAAACCACTTGCATGAGGAACATGGTCCAACCTCTGTTGTGAATTTAGATGAATTTAGCACTTGAGAGGAGCAGGAAAAGGGATTATGTTCATGGTCCTCTTTCAATAGATGTTACATCGGCCTGGAACAAGGACACTCAGGAAAATAGTTCCCATGAGATGAAGAGCAGAAAACCAGTCTATCATCATCAACAGCACCAGCCTTGAGCCACAAATCTTATCTTCTATGTAACATCAAGAAAAGCAGCTTTTTGATATTTTAAAAGAGGGATAAAGGCGTCAAGAGGGCTGTTCAGTAAATCACAGGTTGTGTAGTTTGTTAGTGGAATAAACTTTCATTTCAGGAATTCTTTTGAGTACAACTCTGCTAAACTAAACCACACATTAACAAACAGAGACAAGAAATAAGACTCTGAACAATGAATTATTTAAGCCACGGCCCTACTGAGAAGAAAACACACTTGTGTTCTTAAATGAAAAAAACAAAGAACAGTTCAATTCGAACACAACAAGATTAATTATTTCACACAGAAGATTTCACTTTTCACAGATCATGGCTGGAAAAAACACTTTTTAATTAAAAATAAGCAACATTACAGGATGGCCTTCTCCTATCAGTCTTCAACATGTTTTATCATCACAGAGCATCATGTTTCTCCAGTCAACATCTACCGAGAAAAACAGCAATAGCTTCTACAATTCACTGGTTTTTGTTGAACATTTGTCTGGATTCAGATTATTTGAGTACAGATTATACCATTGTTGGGAGAAAGTGTTTTAGAAAAGTTAACATTTCCAAAGCAAATGCTTCACTCACAGTTTTCTCTCCAGGTTGTGTAACATGATGTGAATCATTTAGTGTTTCACTTGTTTTAAATAATCTGCATGAACCAGTAAGTGTTAAACATGTTCAGGATGAGCTCCCTGACAAGTTAAGTGTACTATAATGTTTTTTTAAACACCACATCTACATTAAATCATCTTTTACATGACGCATGGCCTCGACTATAAAAATATCTGCTACGTATCGGTAGAGACTGTTTTGTATCTAACATTATGTTACATCATCGTTTATCCATTCATCTATCATCACATTTCACTCCTGCTCTAAATTACATTAAAACCTGGAATATAAATCACAGTTATCTTTAAGACACATTATGTTTCTGGCATTATGGGCATTTCTTAGAGCAGTGGTTCTCAAATGGTCTGGCTTTGGGACCCAACATCATTCTCTTAATGACAGGCTGTGACCGAAAAGAAAATGCTCAACTTCTCAAATTAATTTGATGGTAAAGTTTGAACCTGAGATGTACCATTATGGTAACGACAAAAAAAAGAAGTTCCAACACAACCAGCAGGGGCGCAATATTGCATATGCTAGCAAGGGATATATTTATTTTAAAATCCATATCTTATGTCATCTTTAAACTTGCAGTATTAGCCCATAAAAAACAAAATTCTCTTCTGTTCTTCTAATCTGGAAATTGGTGAATGTCAATTAGCATTACAATGCATTATTGTCACCTACTGCTAAAGATGCGAGAAGGATCTGTTTTAATTGGACTGCCTCGCCACCTTCTGGCCCAGAAATACAGGACTTTTAACCAGGTGTGTCTTTGTTTTGAAACTGATTTTCTTTGTACAAGACAAATTTTCCCTAATATAATTGGACAAGGTAAGGTATTTATTGGTTCAGTTACATAGCCCTGTTGCATGGTGTTGTCATAGCGATCAATCGAGAGATGTAGTCATGCTCGACCCCATCAGAAGTTATGCAGAAGCTACAAAGTGGCATTTCAAAACGACTTACATTGGCGCTGATAATCTCATCTTAAAGTGTGGATCACAATCAGGCATATATCTAGAAGGGAGCCTTTTTCCAGCTCACTTTCAAACTCCTCACAGCCTCTTTAAGGAGCCTGAATAGTGGCTTCCGGGACACAAACAAATCCTCTTTCGAAATAAAGCACAAGATTTTTTTTTTGTGCGTTTTTTCCCAGGTTGAGACCAGTTGAGAACCATTGTCTCAGAGATTTGTGGTGCAGTATCTATATCAGCTCCACGTTTCATTGCTGTGGATCTGTAATCCTGTGGTCTTAGCCTGAAGTAGCATCATTCGTGGTGCAGTATGAACAGACCATCATACACCTCTAAAGGTGGCTTGAGTTTTAAATTAAGAAATATTTTAGCACTTTAAAAGGTTGATTATATAAATCGTATATTCCTGTTTTCTTGGAATGCTCTTTGCTATCTAGTCAATGACCACTCCGTTCTGCAAGAACCACTTTCCAGTTAAAATACTTCAAACAATGAAATACCTCTTTGCACTTTACATCTGTATATTAGTGGCCCTGGTTGCCCACTTTCAACTACAGTTGTGGGTAAGATATATCCAACTGCTTAAACCATCAAAACTTACTCAAACTTTATTTTTCTCTGACTCGTATTGGTGCACAGCAAACGAACTGAAGTAAGACTGTAAAAATAGTTGATTTTAAAATAGACTACCCATTTCTTTGGTTACTCTGAACTATTTCTATTCATCAGTGAGAACATTGGTGATAATGAGCTTCACAAGGAACAACTCCTCTCTATTTCATTGTGGGTTTCCTCAAATATTTCTCAAATTTCTTACAAAGACAGTTTTTGTGACATGTTGGACCATAACCCTGGTTTTTAGGAAAGCTGAACCAATGTGTAGTATGCAAACAAAACAGAATGTGATTATTTGAGAGTCTTATTGATGCAAAGTCATTTAGAAAAATTGCTGGAAAGGTGTAAAATACATAAACTGATTTTTTACTCTCTTACAAGTCTTAGGTGTCACATTTTTTTAGGTCTAAGTTGTAGCAGGAAACGTCGCACAAAGACAGCTGTCAGGTCAGGATGACTGTTAAGCTTGAGCCCTGTCGTTTATTTTGTAACAACACACAAGAGGAGATAAACTGTGAATTATGAAGTCCTGACGGTTGCTGTGTTACCTTGTGTGCGTGTGAAGCCTTAAAGCTCATGATTCTTTAACACTTTTTTTCACACGATACGGTCTCAGTAACGTCTGAACAACACGCTGCCACCAACACCCCCTGCTGTGCTCAAAGAGGTCCTGTTTTTTCTCTATGAGTCCCACCAAAGGCGTAATTGAAGTGTGTGTTCTGTGTGCTTCTTTTCATGCTCAGTTCATTTGCTCTCTCGGGCAAAACTAGCAGCAGTCCATGTTTGATAATGTTGTCACTGAACCCACTCTTTGCACCGTCCTGTCAGTGTGAAGTTATATTTCAGCGTGGGAGTCTGCTTTTCCCACAGGCACAGCAGTTTCCATCATTCTTAATCTTCTTATAATTAACTTCTCATTTCTTTTCTCTATTAAATCACATCACATTATGTACAAAGAAAATAATCTTAACACCACAAGCTTCTCCTAAACTCAGAACCTTGTCTATGAACCTTGCAGCGATACTTTGTGCAGACAATCACGGAGGTAATAGATAATGTGATGAAATAGCCCTTCACAAATCAAAAGGACACCATTTTCTTCAAACTGTATATAAAAACCTGCTTTCTCAACCTCCGTATAAAACCACCATCAGCTTCTGTGTCCCTATAAAGAAACTTTTTAAAATCAGTCTTTAACATTATTCAGGGACATGTAGGTGCCGACACAACAAACAAACATGCTGATACACAAAATATTCACATGCAGACTTCACAAAGAGTTCCCCAAACAAAATGTTTCACAGTTATTTATCCATATTTAACAGAAAAGTACAAAATAACATAAGATTTATTTTCTCTTTTTTTTCCACAACAGGCACCAGAAAGTACAAATTTATTACATTCAATACTGGAGTTTCACACATGGCATCGTGTGAGTGCCAAATGTCATGAAAGCAAAAGAAAATAACTGCTGATACCCCTGACTTCTTTGGGCAGAGGAAAATGTTAGTAATTGTTAAACTAAAAAAAGACATTAAGACAACTTTTGCTTTTTTGTTATTATGTTTCATGATGTGTTGAGAATAAAAGTCGGAGTAAGATAGCTGATCATATTTTCCTGCAACTATTTGGAAATCAGTGCCAAAACTGACGCTGTTTTCAAGTTTACAGACGCCTTTTGGAAACAAAATCCAGACAATACTCTGCACTTTACGACAGACAAACTGACAGTTTGTCTCTGCTACCTGATCACAATGATGATTACATTCCTGCTAATTTGTCCCAATTTAGTCCAAATTACTGACTTCACGCGCTCCACTGCCAATTTTCCCAAAGCTCATCCAACTATATTTTAGGAAGCGAATCTGGTTAAACAGTAATTTAACAGAATGGCTTGTAATTGTAGAGTTGAAAATAACACACAGAGATGCACTCAGCATGTGCGGCATCCTATAGGAACTGCATCTAATTTTACGCAAAGTAAATGAGTAACGCTCCCAGATGGCCACTTGTCCAGAGAATCCTGAGAGGATGTCTCCATATATGGAGTTCATAGCCCTCAACGTGAGCCAGCTCAAAACTAAACCAGGGTCAAAACAATGGTCAAACATCCTTTGTGCATTCACTTATCGGAAACATATCCTAAAACTTTTTCACCAGGGAGGTCAGGCTTTGTGATGGATACATAAACATTGGAAGTCTGACTGTGTTTCACTTCAGGGGGTTACATCCTAATGTGTTCCCTCCTAATGTCAATTAAATTATTCTGCCATTGTTCGTTCATTCGTTTTCCATCACTTATCCGGGTCTGGGTCTGGGTTGCAGGGGGAGCAGTGCCATCAGTGAAGACCAATGACCCATGTCCCCGGCCACTGCCACCAGCTCCTCTGGGGGGATTCCCAGGCCAGTCTAGAGATATAATTTCTTCAAGCTGTCCTGGGTCTACCCATAGACTGAATAAAACATGGACGAAGTCTCGCCGAAGTCACCCGTCTGTTACTGAAACAGAAAATGAAGCACATCAGCCAAAGCCGCCATATTGGTAGTGGCAAGGGCTTCGCGTGCAGCCATAGGGCGCCTGTCGGTCACTTGACCCTCAGCTGTGCCTCTTATTGAGGGAGCTTGCGATTTTAATATCGTCTGAACGGCCGAGTTAGAAAAAAATTCACCCCCCGCACATTGGGTGTTGGTATTAAAATTAGCGACTCAGATAAGAGCCGTTTTTTGAACCAGGCTGTAAATAGGTTAATTTCTGCTTTGAAAATGGCTTTTGTTGGCTTGGTGTGTATGTGACTTCCGGTACTTTCTGGAGCCAACCTCAAGCGAACACTCGAGAAACAGCAGATTTTAGCACTTCCGCATTGTCTCATATTCTTAGACCGGAGGTTGCCGCTTGGGTCTACCCCGGGGTCTCCTCCCTGTTGGATGTGCCCGAAACACCTCCCCAGGAAGGCGTCCAGGAGGCATCCTCACCAGATGCCCGAACCACCTCATCTGGCTACTCTTAATGCGGAGGAGCAGAGGCTCTACTCCTAGCCTCTCGCGGATGTACGAGCTAGGCACACTATCTCTAAGGCTGAGTCCATTTCATCCGCTTGTATCCGCGATCTTGTTCTTTCAGTTACAACCCACAACTCGTGGCCATAGGTGAGGGTTGGAACGTAGATTGATCGGTAAATTGAGAGCCTCACCTTCTGGCTCAACTCTCTCTTCACCACAATAGATTGGTATAGTGCCCACATCACTGCCAACACTGCCCTGATCCGTCTGTCAATCTCTCACTCCTTTTCTCCCTCACTCGTGAACAAAACCCCGAGATACTTGAACTCCTCCACTTGGGCCAAATTCTGCCATTGTATTACATGTTAAGTTGCGACTGTCATGAATTGTGTATCATGAATTACACAAAGAACTCAAGAACTCTTCAAATCTAGCAGCCGTAATGGATCAACCCTGGAAAAGTTAAAAAGCATTGCACTTAAGGACATATGCTGCTTGAATCCGTGTTTTCCAAAACTCTTTTGGACCTTTCTTGTTTTTCTACAGGAACAGGAATAAAAAGGAGTTTACTTTCTTTTGTAAATCCAGTTTTCCACCTTAGATACAAAATATTTTCCTGTATACATCAATGTCCTTTTTGTATTTGTACCCTCTTGACTCCACTCTATTCTCCTATGGTGGACACTGGAGCTGAAATGTCAAAAAGAAAAATAACAGAAGATTTGAAGAAATCTAAACAGGAGAGTTATAGCATTGGCTAAAACAAACTCACTAAAATGAAGAGCCAGGTTATGTTAGCTCTGCTTGGTGAGGTTGGAGTCGGTAAATGAGCACCAGGCTGTGAGGAACACTAAATATTAAGTCTGCTCACCTTCTGGATGCTAAACTACAAACTGAGTTTACAAAGTTTGATTGTTGTCACGTTACAAGCAATAACTACAAGTAAATACATTACATTCATTTATTTTAAAATACACGCACACCTTGGTAAGAGTTGCGTCCTCATGATAGTAGGTGATAGGGGAAACAGAGTCTTTATCCCTGAAAACATTAACTTTTCTGGTTAGTTCTCACAGTCCCTTTAAAAAGGAGTAGAGTATATTTAGCTGAGTGAAAGAAATGATCATCTCTTCGACTTTTTTCAGTTGCTTTTGTGAATAGTTGCTCTGGATGATTGAGATAATATAATTGAAAGACTTGTCGAGAATACAGAGTGATTACTGGTGTCAAGTGTTGGCCATTATTCAGGCAGAACCTGATGCTTTCTTCTCATTGGCTGTGCACAATTTCTCTCAACAACTTGTACAATTAAAACGCCGACATCTGAAGTGCTCTCATTACTCAGCTAAGTTGGCCCTCACTCACTAATGACTGTGCCTCATTCAAGCGTCTGACTTGGTCGTGATCTGGCCCCATCACAGCTGCTGCAACCAATCTGTTACTGTTTAGGCCAATACGCACGTCTGTGTGTCCACAGGGTCCATGACCTGAGTGTCTGACTCATGCCTCAGTATTTTAGCACCCTGGGTTTATTTTTGCCAAAGCAGTCTGACTCTGCACGAACTCAGCATAACGAGTTGTAATGTCTGCAGTTTGGTGGAAAGAAAAAAGCTGGGCTGTGAGATGGTGTAATCCTCTGTGCAGCCCCCTCCTGCCCTCCATCCTCAGGCGTGCTGATAGAGGGCAGGTTGAGAGGAAGCTCAATTCCTCCCTCAGTCGTTCTCATTTAGATTTATTTGCCTGGCAGATAATAAAATCAGTATCAAGTCTGAATGTGTTGTGTAAATGCTACTTTCACCAGCAGATATTTCCAAGCAGCTGAGCTGAAGACAAAATGACTGAAAGATAAACTGAGACAATCTCTGAGGAATTAGGAACCAACAACATGCAAAATACACTGAATCTTAATTAGTTTGTATCTCTGCTCTTTGGATTGGGGAAATTACAGCCAAAAAAAAAAAAAAGAGTGAAGATCGTCTCTGTACTGTCAAAATTTTAGCCACACACTTCAAAACTACAAGACAGTACACAAAAGGTCCTTCTGTTTCTATACAGGGATAATTTAGTTTATATAAAGTGGAGTTATATGAAATGCTTGTCAATAGAGGCTGTCAGTCGCTGCAGACAGGGTCACATCTACCGCATTATTTATCTCATTTAATAAACTCCAACCATAGTGCTTTTCTGGATGTAAGTGCTCTATAATGAAATCTGTCTGTGCTTTTCTCTGCAGTCTGAAAGCCTTTTTTCACATCATTTGTGGCTCATTCACTTGCTATCAACAAGCCTTGGCTCCATACGTACTTATTCATAAAACAGGCTGTAAATGGCACATTGTGGATTTTCAGGGAAGGTAGCATATAAACAGCATAAACTAATCCATCCTTCTGTTTGAAATGCATGATTATGTTCGCACTTTGTTTTTAAGAGGCACCATATTGCTGCCTTGTTGTTACTTTAACTTACTTGAGGTTTTTTTTTTTTGTCAGATTTGGCACTGATTCCTGAGGATTTGGAGTTTAGTTTCCCAGCAGCTGAAGCACAAACTGATGACAGATAAGATGATAAGAAGATACAGTTAATCAGAGTGTGGAGTCAAAATAAAAGTGCAATGAAATAATGGTACCTCACTTTTAGTGTTGCATGTTGTCAGCCCATGAGACAGTTGTTTTCAGGGAGCTTTTGCAAATGTCACCAAAGTATTCCTATATGTTGAAACCATTACAATTTAATGTTACTATGACAATAAAAAGATTTCTATTCCAGTCATGTTTGTGTTAACTGTGATGACAGATCAAACACCTGACGGCAGGGAGCTGTGCGTTCAGTCGACTAAATGGTTAAGCATTACCATCATGACTTGGCACCAGGCTTTCTCACTAATCAAACCTACTTTTCATGCTTTTATTACTGGAGTCTGGAAATGCTGGTTGTATGCCGTGATTAGCTTGCAGCACACCCATCACAGGCTCTGACCCGTAGCTCTCAGCTGCCAAGATGCTTATATCCTGGTGCAATCAAGCAGGGGGGACAGATGGCGTGTTGTATGACAGGTTGAAAGTGTATTATATAAAACATAGGTGTGTGAATGTTAACCTGCAGGGATTACTGAAGGCTGGTGGTGCTAGTTCTGCTAATGTTGGCCACGCGCAGCAAACTGAGGGGCCGTTTACACAACAACAGTTTTAGGGTGAAACGCAAGAAATGTTGCATTTCAGCCTCGTGTTTACACTGAAATGACGTTCTGGACCTAAAATACAAACTTTTGAAAACAGTCGCCAGAGTGGAATTTTTCTGAAACGCTGCTGACACTGTTGCCATGTAAACAAGAAGCTGGAGTCTACAGTGGAGACCATAGACTGTATAAAACATAGAGTTTGGCTGTTTTCAAATTCGCCTACTACATACTGCTTATTAAAGTAGTATGTAGTCGGCACTGCCGACTACATACTACTTTCATAAGCAGTGTGTAGTATGACTGTTCAGTTGGTTTAATTTTGTAGTATGCTACGCTAGTCTTCAGTTCGAAGAAAAAGGAAGTTGGCTACGGCTGACTTTTTTTTCCCCCAAAAAACTTCATTGAAAATGTACAAAATAAACAAACAACGAGTAACTTATCTGCAAATATATTGCCAGAGAGAGCATTATATATTAACTTTCAGTGGTGGAGATGATGAGGATTTAAAGATACAAAAGAAACGGCTCTTACATTTATATTCCTCTGCTACTCCGGTTGTTGTTGCTCCGCTCTCTGCCATTTTCACTTCTGATATGGGACCAGGCGCGTTGCATTGTGGGTAACAGTAGGCGAAGAAGACTGGTCCGATGCATACTGTGGATTTTTCCCGATTCAGTACGTCATCCAGGTGTTTTTCTCATACTACAACTCTGACATTTGTTCGCATACTGCATACTGCATACTGCATACTGCATACTGCATACTACATTTTGGTCGAATCAGTAGGCACTGCTAGTATAGTATGCAAATTCGAAAACAGCCATAGTCTCCTTGACGTCAACTGCCTTTTTCCTGAAACGGAAAATGGCCACTGTCGGTCATGTGACCTGGGATGTGCCTCTGATTGGGCAAGCTCACAACCTAAATATCATCTGAACGGCTGAGTTAGAAGAAAATTTCCCCCTTCCGTGCAGTGTGTGCCGATAGAAGAATTAGCGACTCCGACAGGAGGCGTTTTTTGAAGCAGGCTGTAAATAGGTGAATGTCTGCTGTGAAAACGACTTCTTTTTTTTGGCTTGGTGTATATTTGACTTCCAGTACTTTTGGAGACAGCCTCAAGCAGACACTCAAGGAACAGCAGATTTTAGTACTTCGATTCTTAGATCAGAGATTGCCACTTGGTGGAAACGCTGACACCACACTTTGCTTCGTGCAAATGTGTTCAACAGTACTGTTGTTACGATCGTTGCGGACTACTGTGATGTGCTTGTGCTGCTCAATCTGCTGAATCTGCTGAGTGTCTTTAAACAAAATGTGCTTCTGTTGCTCCACTTCAGCACTTAGCATTCACAATACACCAGATGATCGGCACAACTCTTTTAAGTTATAGCACCACCTACAGGCCTGGCTTGCTTACTACAGTTTTCAGTCTCTCAGCGTTTCTGTGTAAACAGTTTTTTTTTTCACTGTGTTTTAGAGTTTTTGGATGAAACGTTGTCGTGTAAACAGGGCCTAGCTTGAGAGTACATGAAGATCCTGTGTTCAGTTGTGTTGAATAAATAATGCTCAACTTTGAGTCTTTTCTTAACTTTAGACTAGTTTATCATCCAGTAGTGTAAAATCTAGACTATTAAGAAAGAAGCAGCTTCAACTTTTGACACTTGTGACTGCCTTGCACTTCTGTATCCCTGAGACACTTCACTCTTCATAAAACAGGACTCTTCAAAAGCAACAACCTCTTACTTCTCATCACTACATGGATTGAAAAACAGGATTGGCCCTGAACGTTGGTGCTTTGTTTCCTTCTTTCAGCTTCAGTGTCAGCGAAGTGACACTGTTCATTTATCCTGCTCTCTCTGGGTGCCTGTGTTCAATTAAGAGCAACAAATCTATGCTGCTGGTTCACCTACTGACAAAACATTTCCCTCTGAATGCAACACGCCCCAAGGGAAGGAAAGAAAGGTTTTATATAGCTGATGAGTTCTGCTGTAACGTGGGATTAACCTCAAATATTGCTGCACTTTGCTTCTTGTTTTATAGATTTTTGTGAAAGTCACTTATGTGTTTGTATATGAAAGTGTTGTTCCAGTTGACAAGCTCAAATTTTGTACAGTTTTACATCTTTTCTGTTCAAATACAAAAATACACCCCTTTAAAAACTTACACAGGTATCATCAGCGTAGAAATAAGGTATGTAAAATACCAAGAACCAAAGGATGTCTGGTACAGGACCCAGCAAGTATGTTCTTAATAACCACTTCACAAAGACAGATTCACATTATCACTGGCTTCAGACTCAGGTACACAAAGACAACGATACATGGCCATTGAAGGCCTTTCTGTTTTCCTTTTTCTGAAAAAGTAACCTTCACAAGACTGCTCATAAAGAGAAAAACTAAGACAACAGTTAAAGTTATCTTGATTGCGTCGACATTGCACATTCTGAACAGGCTCATGAGATATCCATGAATGAATTCATATAAAAATTGGCATCCTTTGAACTGTTTAAGTAAAAGTTGGCATAGCAGATTTCAGAAAACGCTGGGTAGTTCAAATATTTTTTTCTTTCACAAAAAAGATTCTTCAAGATATTTAAAGAAGTCAAAGAAGCATGGATCACCTGTGTTGCTGTGTTTACTGAATTCAGTCCCTGGAAAGCATCTTTCACCAGATTTATAATAAAAAAAAATCTGACTTTAGCCCACAATCAAATCAAGATCTAATTCATTTGAGAAAAAAAAAAAAAAAAGAATATGTCATATTCCTTAATGGACACAGAACAGGCTTCACTCCTCTCTTTAACCCCTCCCTGGGTCTGTTTTTCAGTCAAAGACTTCATTTCTCCAGCTCACTCCCAACCCCTGTAAAAAAAAAAAAAAAAAAAAACTGTTTTGCAGGGACTGAAATAGTGTTGTGTTGCTTTTCCCCCCATAAAATGACGGCTGTTTCTTGGTGATTGGAAATGCGGTGGTGCCAATCAGAACATCATATGTGATTTAGTAGAATAATTTTACCTTCCAGGGCCACAGCGGGATAAATCAGGACCTAAAAATGGTTCCAGCTACAGATGAGGTTCATGCAGTTGCACTGCCAGAATAAAAACACATGAATATCAAACACAAAAGAACAGCTTCAGACACATCCCAACACATTTTGTCCCCATGTTATGACATTTTTCCAAGTGTAAGCTTGTGTTTAAAGTTGTTTATCTTACCTAGCTTTTGGGTTTTTTATTTTTCCAACTAAGCTTTCTAAAGGATCGCACAGGGTTTCCTCTTGTGGAAATATATAAAGGACAAGTCAGGTTTTCCTTTCATTTCTGTATTCCTACCACAGACTGAGACCATGTCCATACATAGCCAGGTATTTGGGAAACCGCACATATTATTTTTACATTTAGGCCTGTTGTCCACATGAAACTGCACTTTTGGCTAGGCTTTCACCTTATAGCCCACCTTGTTACCTCACCCAAACCCAAATCTAGCCAGGTAGAGTTCATCAACATTTGAAAGGGGTCTAGCTGCAGACCTCTACTCTCAGCTGTTTTGCGGCTCCTCCACTGAGAACTGGAAGCCACCTCCATCGTGGAACTGACGCGACTCAATTCAAATCCTTGTAATGATGCACAAAGGAAACAGTTGTCTCTTGAGGAAAAGCACCACCAGCTTATATTGTATTATTCAGAGTTTTCCCTAGGTTTACAGCCTTTTTTGTGTTTGTGTGTCTGTGAACGCAGCGGGGCAGAACTTCACTGAGCGTGAAGGAGCACGAGGGCTAATGCAGTTCTGATGATGCACAAAATACATGCGGTCATGTAAAGTAGACAAATTAAAAAAGTCTGTTAAGTTAAAAAAAAAACTACAAAAACAAAGTCCAGACCTGATTTATGAGAGAGGTCATTCTGCTGCGATCTGGAGGTATATGAAAAATAAAATTAACTCAGCTCTCAGGAAAAGGCGCCCACCTCTAAATCTGGTAGGGGAAACACTGTGCATTTTTTATACTTTCATTTTTAATATGTAAGTATATAAAGCTAACCAATGTAATCAAAGTGCAGAAAACTGACGTGTCTACCCAATATAATTCTAAAGGCAACTTTTATTTCTAAATGTTTTACTATTATGACATATTTCCTTCTTACTGTGGAGGAGCAGGGAGTTGGCTCAGAGTGGAGGTCTGCAGCTGGACTCCCTTGCGACATTCAGCATTTTCAGCATGGCCCCGTTGATGATGGGCTTCAAACTCTGTATCAGAAACAAATGGGTCGGCTCCCTTAACCAAGCTATTCAAAAAAGTTTGCTCTTTGAACAGTGTGAAGAAATGGAGAAATAGGCTTCTTTGACTAAACTATTTTAACACAAGTTCTAATGGGTTTCCTGTACTTTTGGAGTCAGCCTCTAGTGGACACTCGAGAAACTGCAGTTTTTTGCTCTTGTTGTCATTTCTAACACTGAAGGTTGCTGCTTTATCCGATCTTTCACCTCCTTCCTGAGACCACGTCCGGGTTTCACACTATGTATAGACAGGCCCACAAGCTAACCACTTCACTCTACTTCAGATTATATCTAAGGGGCTGGTATTTGCTTATTTACTTAAAGACCCCTGAATTAACTTCGTCACTCAAGGCTGTACAGTCATTAACCAGTGCTTTTCAGGCCTCTTACCTTTGAGAGTCTGAGCTACATCCTTTCATTCAGAAACTTTACTAAGGGTAATTAGCTTTAATTGAATACTGGTTGTATCATGCTTTCGTCAGAGGATGTGTTCTTTCTCTGTAGTTCTGCTCAGACTGCTGTGAGTGTCACCAAACAAAAAAAAAACCTTGGCTTGTGCTCAGGGTCTCTGAATAATTCACTTGTGGGTGTACAAACCACTGCGCGGTATGACCCTGGTCACAGGAACATGAATGTTTGTTCTCATTCTCTGTTTTTATTATACAAGTCTTTTGATTCGAACTTTAACACTTATGTCAATGAAGTGATTCTGCTTCACTAATTAGATGATGACTTTTCTGTTCAGGGTTTGAAAGTGGTAGAAAGACTTCCATTAGCGGTGACTAATTTGTTCTTATATTTTTCCCAATCCGCAAGGACATTTACCAAAGTTAAGACTGAAGTCTGCTTTGCAAACAACAAAGAAAATGGGGTTTTGATGCCTCTTTGTACATTTTTACAGATTTTTTTTTTCGGTATGTCACTCAGGACAGGAACCTTATAGTGGTGTCATTTCAGCCTACCTGGGAACAACCTGCTCTTATTTTAAAAATGGCACAATATGTGCAAGTACAATGTATCCCTCAGAGGTGACAAGCAACGGATTGCAAGAAAAATGTCCTTTTTGTTCCAAATTGGTAGCATAAAAAGCAAGCCGTGAAAGTGTTTGAATAAAGGATCAATTACTGCTTCACACCTTTTTAGGGTGTTAAATTTCACTGTAAAAAAATAAATGATGGCAGAACTCATTTCGAAATGTTGGATTTAAGTTTGGATGAGGAGGGACATTTTCTTGCACTGACCACCTTTGCTTATCACCTAGAAGAATGTCTCTGCGTCTCAAATGGACACTGCCGTCACACCCCCGCTACTGCCAGAGCCCTTCTCCAGGTCCTCCATGACCAAGTCCTGTTCAGTGACATGATTGAGCCGCCTGGAAGTGTTCTTATCCAGGCTGTTGAGAGAAATGGGTTCCAGAGAGGTCTGTGCGTTGTTAGCCGGTAGCACAGAGTTCCCCTGCAGCCTGTGCGAGTATGTTTTCCTCCGCTGGCCGTCCGCCGTGCACAGGCTGAACTTGAACACAGCTTGGAATCCTCTGCGGAAATTCTCATTGAAGAAACCGTAGATGATAGGATTGACGCTGCTGTTGAAGAAAGCCAGCCAGTGGGCGAAAGGGTAAATGTAAATATTGATTATTCTGTACTGCTGCTCAGTTAAGCTGGCATAGTCGCTCAGCATCATGAGGGTCCACAGAGGCAGCCAGGAAAGGATGAACAGCAGAGCCACTATTAGCAGCATTTTAATCACCCTCTGCTTCTTCTTGGACACAGAGTGGCGGTTGTCGTGGCCCGGTTTCCCCCCTGTTGGAACTGCCGTTTTGAAAAGCGTAATGCCGATCCGGGCATACATGATCACAATGAGAGAAAGTGGAGCAAGGTAGATGTTGGCAAACAGGACGGTGGTGTAAATCTTCCTCATCTCCTGGTTGGGCCAGTTCTCTCTGCACCAGTAGAAAGGAGTGGTCTTGTTGTCGTAGCCCAGTAACACTCGGATGGTTTGCTCCTTCGTCACTTGCAGCATCACCCCAGAGGGACACATGATGGAAATAGCTAGGACCCAGATAATCACTATTATCAGGGTGGCTGTGGATATGGTCAGCTTCTGCTTGAACGGGTAGACGATGCATCTGAATCTGTGGGGGGATAAGAAGAAAGACTGGATGAGGGAAATGCATGCAGACATTGCATGAAAAGAGGACGTTCAGTGACAGCAGAGAATGTTTAAATTATGGTGATCATGTTATCATTAAAGCCATATAGGGCACTGAAAGAGCTTTCAGATACACACGGAGCTCCTGCTGTGTCGCAGCTTTAATAGAAGCTTCATGAAGTGGTTCACAGGCCTTTGTCTGTTTTTTTCCTGGCACTTCAGAGCTCTCTGAAGCAGATACACATGGCTTCTACAGTGGGCTGCTGGAGTACAGGCAGGCACACACCAACACCAAAACATACAGCCAGTGTTGAGAAATAACCACTCTGTGTTGACACCAGACTGAATTTCCACAAACCATCATACATGTCATGGTTTGGGTTTTTGGTTTGTGTATTTCTGGATTTTCTTGAGTTTCTATGTAATCTCTTTGTGGTTATCTTTAGTGTTTCTGTGTCTTTAATGTTCTTAGGCCACGTTTACACAGAGACTCCTGCAAAGATTCTTCCTTTGCGTTTCCAAAAGCCACCTGCGTTTACATAAGGACGGCGTGAAAACGATCCATGTCCATACGACTCCAAGAGGACAAGTCACAACGATGTAGTGGCCATGCCAGGCCAGTAGTTGGTGATGTAGATATATGTGTATATATATGCTACTCGGAAATCAGCCATCATTGTTGTGGTTGTTCTTTCTTTTTCTGCCGTTTTATAGTGTGAGACGGTTGGCAATCCAACCTTGAGGCGCATTACCGCCACCAACTGGACCGGTAACTTCAGCATTTAACGTGAAACACTCTGTGTTTATACGAAGCTGGATGGAGGAGCGTTATAAAAACTCTCCACTCTGGAGAGAGTTTTCAAAAGTTTCGGTTTTCAGACAAAACACAACACAGTGTCATCTAAACGCAAGGCCACAACGCAATGAAATATTATCTGATTTCAACGTTTTTGGCGTGTGTAAACGTAGCCTTAGTCTTTGTCTTGAGTTTCCCTGTGTTTGATTTGGTTCTCTTTGTGTTTCCCTTCTTGTTGATTGATCCTCGTGTTTCACCCGTGTCTTGTTTCACACCCGTGTTGATCACTCCCCTGTGTATAAAGTGTCTGTGTTTCCTTTGTTTTCTGTTGGTTTATTGAAGCTGTCTCCCTATGTTGTGCCTCGTGTCCTATGTCTCCTGTCCCTCTTGGTTTCGTCCTAGTGTTTTTTTTTGTTTGTTTCTTCCCATAAGGTTTTTGGTTTGGACTTTGTTTTTTTGAGTTTGGTTTAATAAAATATATAATTTTATCTGCGACTTGGTCCTCCTCTCTTTTGTTCCTGTGTTGTGTCTGATAATACACTGTAAACTCAGATAAGTTGAGTTTACTTGAAAAATGCTTGTAAACCTGTAACCCTAAAAAAAACTAATTAATGAAATATGCAACTTGAGTTAAATTAACTCAACATCTTAAGTAGCTATGATTATTATGGAAAATCATCCTACTGAATGTCTTTTATCAAATAAACGTAATGCTCATTTGTTACAAATTAAAATAAGTAATAATAAGTAATGTTAAATATCACTGTAAAACACAAGTTGACCTTACTCAAAACTGAGAGGGAAAGCAGTAGATATGAAACCTGCTGTACATCGAAATATTGTTCTTCAGGGGGCACAGGTTGTTTGAGCCCCATGGCACTGACTGGTGGTCTGTGCTCCATGGCGCGTGGTCTTGTACCTATTGACTTTGCAATGAAAGCCTAACAGTTAATATATTAAGAAAGGACATTTTAGACTGGACTTTCATGCTATTTAGGCCAATTTTTAAAATGTAAAAAGATATATTTTTTATTTTTGACACAGACAGCCAGTCCACACCACGTAGAGCACAGACAGCTGGTCCATGCTGTGACGCACAGACAAACAATCTGTGTCATGTGGGGCAACAACCTGCCCCACTGCTGCATGTGTAGAAGTACAGCAGGGTCTCATATCCACTGCATCCCCTCCACACTCACGGTTACAAAACGCAGTCACAGAAATGAATGATTTTCAGTTTTGTTTACTTAAACAGTAACGAAAGTTAAATCTACTCAGAAACCCCAAGTTTCAACACTGAAAACTCAGACATTTAAATAAACTAAACTTACAAACAAATTTTAAGTTTTCAGAGCTTAATCCTATTGAGTAATTTGAACTTTGGGGTTTACAGTGTAACGAGCAGCACCAGGCTTGGAGGATATGGGTCAGAGGTCTTAAGAGGCCGCTGACAATGACAAGGATGACAGGAGGCTCTCCATGGAGGCAGTAACAATTGATTAACTCTTAACAGATATCTCAAAGTCTTTAAGTGTAAAGGTGGCATTAGAAAAGCACATTGTGGCAGTTATCTGACATTTATCAACAGTTATTCATGTAAAGCTGCAACATATGTGTGATTTCAGCTTTATTCAGGTTTGAACATGTTGGTCTCCCCACAGAGCGATTTCTCACCGGAATCAGTGTGAAGAAAACAAGAACTTGTAATCACATAGGAATAAATGAAGACTGTTTCATTTCTTAGAGGAACTGCTAAAAGGAAACAAAGGAGCCCAGGAAGCGCAATCAAAATAAAAAACTCCTACTATTTGCGAAATAACAAACACGCCAAAATTAGCTTCAACTTTAGAATTGGAAATCCTCACAATAGCTGTTCCTGCTTTTCATAACACACATTTCTTTTGTTCCCTTTGTATAGAAGAATACCAACTTTGTTTTATGAGCTTCATACTCCTTTTTAGTGTAGAGTGGTTTTCACAGCAAGGACATTTCAAACAATGCAGAATAATTATCACAGCTGTACCCATTTACCTTCATAGTGAGCTGCAGTTGTATCTGCCACATTTCAATCAATCAGACTTAGTTGTCAAAGCATTTTTCATACACACTACATGAGGAACACAATACTAAAAAAAAAAATGAAATAGATTAAGTAAGCATACAATAACCCCCCTTGGTGCGTTTACCTAGTAAAGAATATGTTAATCAAAAACAGTGCCACTGACGAACTGAGGCGCCACTATCAAAAGACATTAATGAGGAAACACGTAAACACTCAAGAAAGGAAACTAAATCAACCTAAAAAACAAACGAACAACAAAAAAACAATAACATAGGAATGAACTACTGAATAATTGAAGTAGTACAGGACAATAAAACATCACAAAACAATTTAAAAACAAGATTTTAAAATGATGGTATAAAGAATAACTAGTTCAGAACAAGTTTATATATGTATACAGTATATGTATGTACATAAGAGAAAAACAGCCGCTGTTGCACGGTAAGTGACAATCCTTTTGACCATCAACAGTCTGCAGTGTTGAAGCTCCATCTTCTTCAATTAGATTGTTTTGGTCTGGCTCCCCAAACCAAAGGGTCTCACAAAGTGAGACATTTTGTCCTGTTTTTTGGGGGATCTATCCCAGGATTATCCAGTAGAAAACCCACAAAATGCATGCTGCACTGAGACGAACTGAACTGAACTGATTGGTGGAAACCGGGCGTAACTAATCTTGAAAAAGACTCCCTTCTTAATACACGTCTGATTGCAATTCACACCTTAAAATGAGATTATTAGCACTACTGCAGGTTATTCCTAAATGCTACTACTCAGCTTTCTGATTGGGTCAGACAGGACTGGATTGATTCATGTCACGTTGAAGTGTCTGTGACAACACCAGGACCGTAGACAAAGCTTCGGTGTGAGAAGGGAGATCTGTGTTTTATCTGCTGAAAGTATTCTTGGATAAGTTTTGTTGTATTGTTGGGCACTGGAGCTAGACTGTCAGACAGAAAAATGACAGAAGAGCAGAAGAAAGATAAACAGGAGTGTGATAAATCACAGGCTAAAGGCTAAAACAGGGGCTTAACTGTTTGTGATAATGTTCCTTTTAACACACATGCAGCAGTTATTCTATAATCCAGAAGTTCAGAATGGGATTTCTTTGAAGAGACTTGATGCAGCTTTGTACATAAACAATGAAAAAGTAAGTGAAGTGATTCTGTATTTCCTTCATAGAAGAACAACAGAGAGAGGCCTAAGTAAGGATATTGATTTGCATTTTTGATCACAGCAATTGACTCCCTGAATCCTCCCACCGGCTCTCCAAAATCAAATTACAAATTGATTAAGATGGAGACTACAGACAGTGGTGGTCAACAGCATTTCTGCTCCCATGATCAGTTCTTATCACTCGTCTTTCAGTCTGCTCGTCTCATGATCCCTCTAGAGAAACCTTTCAAAGACTAGAGGTGAAAAATATGGACTAAGTAGATAATTTAATATATGTGTCATGATAAGAACAACAGTTAAATGGTCATGAAAGAGAGTCTTGAACACAGAAGTTCATCATACTTCTGGGTGTTTATGATGAACTGCATATTTCCCCCAGCAGCCAGTGACGGTCAAAGCCTGGAGCAGGGAGTCTGAGATCAGCAGCTACAAACAGAAGCGTGAGATGACCTTTCCTTCAAACACTGGCCCTTCTGGGATGGCTTCGATATGTTTTGAAGTACCCCTATCCCTGCAGTTCAGGAGACATGTATGACGTGCCACACAGGCCCCCTCTGGGCAAATCTTTTTTTGTTTTGTTTTTTAATCTCACTGCAGAGCAAAGCCTCTCCCCTGGGGACTGGTTTAAATTAAGGTACCACTAACAGAAACTATTCACATCCAATTAGAGCAACAGCTGAAAGGTTTTGGTGTAAGCCTATTCCAGTCTCTGTTGATGGAGGATTTGGAGAAAGATCAACAAATTAATTTTGTGAAACAAAATTCACAGGAACAAATTTTACAGGTCAGGAATCAGTTTTTCCATCTTTCAGGATTGACCAGCATTCCCAGGAACTACGTAGCTCTGGTGGCCCATTGTTTGTCTGCGTTTTTCACCACAGGCCAAAGACCTGGGTAGATCATGTAAATAAGGTCAGTGATGTATGGATAACAAAAAGAAGTATTAGCAGCACCGCACTGCCATATCAGCAGCTCTGGTGGCCCATTGTTTGTCTGCGTTTTTCACCACAGGCCAAAGACCTGGGTAGATCATGTAAATAAGGTCAGTGATGTATGGATAACAAAAAAAAGTATTAGCAGCACCGCACTGCCATATCAGCAGAACGCAGTAAGACAACAACAAAAGCCATTCAGCAAAAATGACACCAAATTAAAGCTATGGTCCACAATTTGGAAGCTTAATAATTATTAACAACACTGTTTATGAGGCCATTATGGTCTGAACCCCTTATAATAAAAATCAAAAAGAATTAAAAAATCCATTCAGTACATCAGCTGCTAAACGGCTTAATAATTGACCAATCCAAACTGCCGTTCCCCTCATTTCAGGTTTGTATGTGAGTCCATCCAATCCCCTGTCTCCCCTGCTGCCCACCGTCCCGCCCATGGTCCCACCTCGTCCTTCCCCATTACCCCTCTCACGTCAGCTAGCTGCTCGGCTAGTGAGGGGTCATGGAGCCAGAGAAGACCTAAATCAGGAAGCTGTTACTGTTACCCTCCACAGCAAAGGGAAGAAAACAAAAAAGTTTTGAGGAAAAAGATAGTAAGGAAGAAATATGGGTGACACAGGTGCCAATGGAGACTGAATATTGGAGAAATGTACAACCGCAGGAAAAAGCTGCAGAGGGATTTGGGACTGAAGACTGACGCTGAGACAGCTGAGTTTGTGTTGAACAGGTAATGACTTTGTTTACTACAGTGGGAGATGTCAGCTGACTAACTCTGGTTAGTCTGAGCCTATACTGGCTAATGACTGAACGCTGCTGGTCGGAACGGGTCGGCTCTGTCAATAGATTTTAGCATAAGTTAGCCACACATCTTTAGCATTGTAAACTGAGCTGGTGAAGACACGCCGAGAAAGGTAAAGCCTTGCCCACTGTCGGCTCTGCCCTGATCAGCTGGAAGTGGCAATGCCAGACCTGCTTTCCCCCCGCGAATATATATGGTCTTGATTGCGCTGGTCCAATTGAAAAAAAGATACCACCTGTAGCTGGCCACTGGGCGATGCGAGCTGAGGGGCGGGATTTTGGAACACGGAGGGGAGGGGTGAGTGGGGGGGGGACGCATTTTTCAAATGTGTTTCATTAGCCAAACTGGGTTTCAGATTGTAGACCATAGCTTTAAGCTAGCTGGTCAGCTGATTGTGCATAGTCACATGGCAGATGTATTTGTATACACTTGGAAGGAGACGAGCTCTGGTGACAGAGCCTTTGCCAGTCTGAGTTGTACACTGACCATTCTGCTGTCCAAACCATGAAGATGACAGCAATCAGTGTGCTTCGGCTTGAAAAAATGAGCCAATGATTGACACATTCACAGCATCAGGCTCATAAAAGATGACTGATCAGGGGCTATTATATAGCTGTGCTCCAGTCCCATAAAAAAAATACACCCTTTGTCGGTAGTTAGTTGCACCTCCCCCCGTCAGGCAGCCAATCAGTCCATTGGCTCATATTCATAGCAGCCCCGTCTACCTGAAACCACAAAACAGGAGTTCAGTCAGGACCACTTTGTCAAAATATCTTTATCAACTTGCACAGTTTCATTTGGCAGTATGGTTCTGTTCTGGGACTCCCTGCTCTTCCACAGGCTTGCGTGGAAAGCCTGAGGCAGGAAGAGCACATGTTTCTACCCATCACGAGCCATCGTGAAAGGCATAAGCGGGGAGCGCAGCAACAAAAATAAAAACCCAGACAGAGCAGAGTAATCGACATGAATACATTGACAGAAGGAGTTGGGGTGGAGGTGGGTTGCAAAAGGCCATCATAGGAAGCAGGAAAGAGGCTGGGCTAGATAGCCCGCTCTGAATGCTATTTTCCAATAGGAAGCGGACATGGGAGTCAGCTGAGCAATCAACTGATCTGCACCCAACGCTATGCTTGATTATTCCAAAATCTTCACTTTGGCTGGAGTTTTCAGAAAACACTTTATTTAGTGACGCAAAGCTGCGGTTTTGTGTGGATGAAAGACCTAAATGTAAAAAATAATAAGCAGTTCCCCTGATACTAGGCCCAAAACAACAACAAAGAATAAATGCACCAATGAATCTTTTGTTCAGCTCCACAGTGGCTTTTATGAACTATAACCGAAGATGTCACTTCGCCGGGTTGGACAGCACCTCGGTGAAATGAAGATGTGCAGTTGCCAGAGTGATCTGACCTGTTTTATTTTTGGCATTAATACACCCGCTCAAACTGCAGAGGAGGGAGCGATGGTACAAATCTAATTCTCATCATGTCTGATAGATATGTGAGGTGACTTTAGCTATTGGATGTCAAAGCATTTTAAACTCCATCTGTCCTTTCCGGAGGCGCTGGCAGCCCGTGGTGATAACTGATGGAGACAGAGCAACGTCACAGTTGATCTGCTGTCTGAGGACAGGGCAATGTTCAAGTACCAGCTCTGCCCTTTCTTTCTAATGGCTTTGACTTCTCTGCAGGAGTCTGTTCACTGGAGTCTACGGTCCACATACTGTCCTCTCCCCACTGTGAGACCCTGCAGCCTCTTCCTGTGTGTTTCTGTGCAGGATTAACATTCAACTGTTGTCATCTCAATAAAGAGAAATCACCCATTTAGTCTCATCAAGAGGGCACTTGTTAAAAAAAGAAATGGGGAAACTGCACAAGCATGCTAATTTGTTCCACTAGTTGCATGTCAATAAAATATTTTGTCTATTTTCTGGAGCAAACAAACATGAAATCACTACAAGACTGCACGGCAGCATCACACACACACACACACACACACACACACACACACACACACACACACACACGCACACACACGTTGTGGATCTGAATTTGAGTCACAGCGAACTCACTCGACCCACTTATCTTTGCATGAGTGGAAACACGGGCACAGACTTTGTCCACATTCAGTTGTGGCTCACAATAACTTTCCCAAACAGGAGCACAAAGTGAAGCTTCAGCCATTTGAGGCTCATTAGGAAATATCTGAGCTTGTGCAGGAACAACATGAGATTGTCCAACTCCTGATGTAACAACAAATACGATGGTCAAGGTAAAGGTAAAAGGGGACATGCTAGAAATAATGATCATTTTAAAAAAACTGCATATTCAAGAAAACAGCACCTGAAGTGATGTTCTCATAGTGGGTTAAATGAGATGAGACTCATTATCCTGACTTTATATTGGGTCTTTGTTTTGAATGAAATTGGACTTTGGCTGTCCAAGAAGTTAAAGGTCCCAAATTATGCTCCTTTTCTGCAGTTTAATGATCATTGATGTCTTCATGAAATAGTAGTAACATGTTTTGGTCCAAAAAGCCAATAAATCAAGCACAGCAGCATTGTTTCCAGGCTCTCATAGTCCCTCTGTTCAGAACGCTCTGATTTAGTGGGCGTAGTCTTCATATGTAAATGAGCCACCTCTGATACCGCCCTGCTCTTCAGCGTCACTGAGAGCGGCGCCACGAGCTCCAAGTGCACAATGTTTAGAAAACAGCCAAGCTCGTTTACCGTAACATTACGGGCTAAAACAACAGTCTAACTGCAGCTAAAGTTAGCATCCTGAAGCTAACAAAGAGACAGGGGGGACACTGAGGAAAAGCTTTTACATCTGCTCCACAGCACACAGCATTTAAAATACTCACGTTTCCAGGGTTCGAGGTTTGTTAGATGATGGTTGGTAATGCACCTGGATTCAGGACCAGTCTATTCTCTAGCCCTCTGTTGTACTGTCCAAAGTTGGAAAAGCAGTCAGCCGTGAAGTGACTAGCACACACATGCACAGTTTTACTGAGTGTAGCTGGCACATTTCCTTGATAAATGAACTCTAGCCACTTAGACTTGTCTTCTTCTGAGAACAGAAGCTTGTGCATGGAACTATATGGCTGTTTATAGCAAAAAACAGCAGGGACGGAAGTGGGCAGGAGGGTGGGGTGGAGTATCTGCTCCAGTGGACCAATCAGGTCAGACTTGCTTCTGATTGGTCAAAACAGGGAATCGCTGACGCCGGCAAATCCCGAAAATTCCAAACAGCCCATTTTAGATCAGGATTTTACATTCACAAGCACTACTAAGTGCAGGTTTTGTCATTAAATATCACATTTTGTGGGCTGGGAGGAAAGCCAAAGACCCTCAATTTTAACTAAAAGACTTAAGTGATTTTTGCACAATATGGGGCCTTTAAAAGTCGATAAATAACGTTATTGCCTGACTTATATCAGTTAACTATGTGCAATTGGCACTGACGTAAGATAGAGGAATGACATTGTACCATTTTGCTTTTATTTTAAAATCAAATGATCAACCCTCCCTTCTTTATGAAGACTTGGGACTGGCCAGAGTACCTGACAGAGACATGCACAATGCACGAGCTGGGAGTCACTGCTGTGCCCGAGGAGGATTGATAGTGCTGTTGCATCAGAGTCTCCAATCTCCAAAAAAGTCACTGTATTTGTCTCTAGTCACTTTCTGTTTTACAAAAATAGATGAATACATAAATAAGTTGCCAGAGGAGTCTGAAAGTCCCTAAGTTGGCTGTACAAACAAGTTGAACTTGTATTTTGCATGCAAGTCAAGACAGAGCATGCTCAGACAGAACCCAGCCTGACAACTTTCCCGTTAAACAGTTTACAAGACAGAACTTCACTTTGATCAGTTTAAGAAAAGATATATTCTGCCTCTGTGCAAGTAAATGAAAATCCATTCAATTTCGGCCTAACAAAGGTGATTATTTGTTTTGGGCTTCTAAACCAGTTCTAATCAGATTATAAGGCTCCATGTAAATTTGGATCTTCTCTCTGCCCTTGGACCTGGTATTTCCCCCTCTCCCTCACACTGTCCCTATGAATAAAACCTGTTTAAGCCTCCTCAGTCTTGTTGTCATTTTGGGTCCCAACTTAACAATCTTCAACACAAAACAGAAGAAAAGGTGTACATAAAGGTAGACTTTGAAGATAAAGGTTAGAACTTCATTGATCTTTTTCATATATTTCACTTTGAATATTGCAGCATCATCTTTGGTAATTGATAGGAAGAGTGTTCAACTTCATTGTGTTAAGAAAATAGAGAGAACTTCTCAAGGCACAACCAATGAATACTTCATGAACTCGGAATAGATAAGCACCTTGTATAAAATATAATGATCAAATACAAGGCCACACAGGGAGGTAGTATATATTGTTAATCTACTGAATAGTATTTGGTTCCAATCTGAATTATCTGCAATGGCTAAATCCTAAATATTTCAGTGAAGCCCTTTAAGCCGTGTCTTCTCCAGCAGAGAGTTTAAAAAATTAACCTCCCTTCACATGCTCGATCTCTATTAGCAAGCAGAGCAGGAAGGCAAGGCAAGGCAAGGCAAGTTTATTTGTAGAGCACAATTCATACACAAGGCAATTCAAAGTGCTTTACAGCTAACATAAGATAAAATCACAATAGGCAAAATAAATCATTGCATAAAATCACATCATAAAACATTAAAAATGATTAATTAAATTAGAAGAGGAGAGTGCAGATGAAATACTTTCAGTTGTTGTATGCTATGCTGAACAGAACTGTTTTCAGCCGGGCTTTGAACATTGTCAGAGTTGAGGCCTGTCTCAGGTCTGGATTTCTCTGCTCATTAAGTGTAGAAAGAAAATACTTCCACTAAACTAGCATTTGACTTTACAAAGAGGGAATATTAACATGACTGCAAAATCCTGCATTACAAGCAAATAATTTTATCGTCGTTATTTCGATATAACTCACAGTACAAAGCAGACGCTACAGTTTAGACAAAGGAGAATAAAAGTAAGTTTTTTTATGCTCATCAGGCTCCAGAGGGTTTGACATCTGGACGTGGTGATTAGCTTGTACTAACACAGCACTTTTCTAGTTTTCCCAAGAAGTCACAGTGCATTAATCCCACGCATATGATTCTTTCATTCTCATCACATTCACACACTGCTGACTGCATCCCCGGGAGGAGTTTGAGGTTCAGATATCACGACATTTTAAGGAAATTTGTGATTATATTTATGATGATATGGGGGAAAAAAACAAAAACAAATCATTATTATTGGTTGCTGCTTCTTAATAACAGCATTTTATTGCACACACAGTATGGAAGCCACTTTTCCAATCATTTACTACTACTACACAAGCTTGAAATGTAAACATAGTAAGTCAGATCCAGAGGAAATCTGACGTTTTGGAGGAGTAAAAGTTAATCTTGCAGGTGAAAAACTTCTTAACTCTCCAAGACACAACACATTCTTTCTGTAGTGACACCAACAGAAAGGAGAAGGAATGGACAGAAGGTGCGGAAGTTTTAAGAGGGCCAGATGAGCTTAACATGCTTATTAATTACCATGAAAGTACGTTCGTCGTTGAGGCAAAAAATCCATTGATAGTAACGTAGCTTTCCCGTCCTCCTCACGTGTCTTCATAGCCTGGTTGTACTTGGCCTTGTGTTTCAGCTTTAGGTGGTGGAACATGTTTTTGGTGTTGCCACCCTTTGCGCTAACAGTTCTCCTGCACATTTTGCATTGAATGTGTTTTGCTGTATGTCTGATCTTTGGTCAGCAAAACCATCTCCACATCACTGAGGTAGCTCCTCTTTCAGGCTCTAAATCCTCATGTGAGGATGAAGTTGCTGTGATTTGTTGTTTTGTACACATAGACTGTAAAAAAAAATGGACATCCGCTTGCTCGACTCTGCGTGAGATCTCCACAGAAACTGCTTCCCCTGGTGGCTGGCTGCATTATCGGTTAAAAAAATCCAGCTTTCCAGTCATTCCAGATGGGCTGTGGTCAAACTTTGAAAAATTAATACACCTCATAGAAATGTTTCCCACGTCCTCTTTTTTCTAAAAAGTTTTGTTTTCATTGGTTATACGAGGCTAAAAATGAGGCTTTACGTTACGTTTAATGATGATTGATAGATGCCGTTCTCGTGTATTTTTTTCAGGGATTGTAAAATATGTCAGGAGGTAGAGTCAAGAAGTGATTAAACTCTTGAAAGAAAAAAAATTATAATTATTTTTTTCGCCCAGCTCCACTCAGATTCTCCCAGAATCCATCATCATCTCTACTGTGCAGACTATAGCAGCTATAACTATAACTGCTACAAGGGCTGCGCCTGTGATGGGGGTATTTTGGCTTTAAAACCGTACAATGGTAAATGGCAGAGCCACACTGTCCACTCTATATACAGTCTATGTTTGTACACAGCAGGGAGAGTCATACGTCATTGCGCCTCTGCACTGTAAATATCGCAAGATTACAAATTTATATCATCTAATGCAGACACGATATAATATGGAACACCCCTGCTGTGGATGTCCTTAAATTTGAAGTTTAAGAAACGAAAACTGGATTTCTGTGAAGCAGTTCATTTCCAGTGAGAGAGATGACTTGATTTCAAACAGAACGCTTGTCAGGTTAAAGCAGAGAAATAATCTCAGTGTGAATTTGTTTTGATTGAAGTGGTATTTCTGTCTCTATGAATTTTCCGCTTTGTCTTTAATTCACATTCACAGACTGTTTAAAATGGGTGAAAAGGTCAGAGACGACAGCTACAATAACACAGAATCTCAAGCTTAGAACCTTGAACCAAATTAAAAAGGATTGTGCAGCCATTGTAGAAAATAACAACCTCCGTAGCATCTCTTTTTGTGTTCCCTCTGATGCACTTTTTCAAAGCACAGCTCGAGAGTAAAAGGCACTGTGGGGAAGAAAAGGAAATGTATCGTTAAAACTTGACACCGTACCTGTCAACAGCGATAGCCACCAGAGTGAAGACGGATGCTGACACAGAGATCCCCTGTACCATGCCGCTCATTTTGCAGACCAGGCTTCCAAAAGGCCATCCTGTTGACAGGAGAGATGCATTCAGCACATTCACAGCCAGAACAACAAGCTAAGACAAAACAGCAGCTCATGTGTGAGTTTAGACTCACTACAGAAAACTGACTCACACTCTTAGACTTGTTAGAGTAAACAGCTGGAGGGATTCACCAGAATATGACGTGTCAAGTCCTGAGGGGCTGAAACTGCTTTCTGAGAAGAACTTAATCAGAGCTTTGGGTGAGGAGAGGCAGAGGTGCTGACAGAGTGGGTGTCTAAGAGTGCCTGATGTAACATAAACACACTCTGCAAACTGTGTGTGTGACTGTGTGTGTCTGCTATCATCCACAGCTAAACTGTGAGCTTCACTCATATGCAGATGATACAAATACCTGTTTTTAATACCTATCATTTAACCACTTAACCCATTGAATGACTGCAAACAAGACTCAGAATACTGAATGTCTCAGAGTTCCATGCAGTAAAATCTGGATCAAAATGAGTTGATGATTTTTGGCCCTGATTCAGCAGGCATTCAGGCTCTGTAACAAAATAGTCCCCATGACGTTACCTGTCTGTCCCTACAGAGTAATTGAGCCAGTCATGGCATGAGCGACACTTGAAATGCTGACTCCAGAGGCGACTTTAAGCCTCCTTAATAACAACTATTGGGCATCAGACCCGTCAAACATGTGAGCTGTGCCTCTGATTAGACACACTTGTGATCATAATATCATAGACCAACATTTGGATAGTCAGTCTTCTCTTTACAGGGGGAAAACTTTGGATTTCAATACCGACTTAAATCACAGATTTAAAGTCTTTCACTGTTAAGGTCAAGTGCTAGCTGAAAGCAAACAGAGCTGTAACCATTCTTAGGCCTGGACCACACGAATATGGATATATTCCTGAACGCACATTTTCTGTTCAATTGGGCCTTTCATCCACACAAATATGGCGATTTCATCCACATAAACAAAGATTTAAACAGATAAAAAAAGTGAAGAAATAATAAATTTATCCAGTTAAGTAGATCTGTGTAGCCGGGTTAAACTGAGCTGCAGCTTCGTTTAACAACATGCACCAACACCACGCCATGACGTAAAGCGCCTAGCAACAAATCACTGTAGTAAGGGTTGCCAACAATAACAATGGCTGACATTTACCATGCTATTTCTGTGTTCTTTGCACTTTTTGCCCTCTTTACAGTTTTACAAATAAATGTAGTGTTTTTGTATTTGGTTTTTTTTTTTTGCCATCTCCTCACTCCATCGACTGTTTCTTATTCCTGTTTTTAACTGTGCATGCTAATAACATTCTTCTTCTATGGTTTTCACATTTTGCTAACCTGCCACTTATCTGCCAGGCGTAGCATTGCAGGCTTCAAAGGCTTTTATTTCCAGTTTTGCCTCTTTGTATAGACAGAGATGTTTCTGTGGTGTGGACAGAGGTTTTTTTAATTTTTTATACAAGGTCAAAGATATCCGATCAAAAAAATATCCAAATACCTGTGGTCCAGGCTTTAGTCTGACATGTCATTAATATCCTGTTTGAACAGAGAATTTGCTGTTTTTCAGGTTGATGTGTTTTTTTATTTTAATGTTATCCTGTAATTATTCATTTATTTAATTTTTTTTTTGTCATTTTATTGCTGGTAAATGCAAATTTTATGATCTCGTTACTTAAAGGCCCAACTAGGGACAAGAGTTGGAAATTAGCACTTGCTATAAACTCTCTGTGCAGCACATTGGATTCATCCTTTGTTGTGAACAAAACAGCAATGTCCTGATCAAATCAATCAATTCAAATTAAAATCCAAACCATTGAGTTCAAAAAAAGTTCACCTCCTGTACAGTGTGTGCCGGTAGTGCTGAAATTCAGGATTCAGATCCAAGCTGTTTTTTGAACCAGGCTGTAAATGGTTCTTTAATATCCGAAAGAGGCTTTTTTTTGTTGTTATTGTTTTGTTTTTGTTTTTTTGCTTGGTGTGTGGTTTCTGCAGCCAGCCTCAAGAAGTTTGTCAGTTAAAAGCAACTTTAATGTTGCCCCTTGGTCAAAAAAAATATAGGTGCAATCTGGTTTTACTGTCTTTTTTTCTGCAGCTGAAGCTAAAGCTGTGGTGATGTTGTTCATCATGATACAAGAAGTAGTATTTTTTTAGGGCTTAAAATACTCAAAAAGTAAAAAAAAAAAAAAAAAAAAGGATCTTTTTACGATCCTAGTGCAGCAACATGATATTTATAGAGGTTGATGGGTGTTGCCTAACTGGTCGCTCATCAGAGTTGGATTTTCAGCATCAAATACACATTGTTTGGCAATTTAAAAATATAGGATCCTAAACAGCTTTAAACTTTCTAAGATTTGATTCCTAACAGAAAGAAGCATAAGAAGCAAAAGGCTGCTCCAAAGATTCCTCTCATCTCTTCTCAAGGGCTTCACAGTGCTCCTTAACATAGCAGGAGACAAGTTTCTTCTGGTTTGACTGAGGAAACGTTATTTCAGACTTTTGAAATGCAGGTACATGTAAATACCAATTAAAGTTGAGCGCCTTTATGACTGTTCTTTCTCTTGTAAAGAAACTGCAGTAGCAGCGAGTTATACAACCTGTAATTTGCCACTCACTAGCATACACCATACCCCGACAAACATAACACCACAGTGTGAGCGCGGCTGCAACCGGCATGTTCAGTACTTTTCACAGCTTTAGTTATCATCATTTCTGTTCAATCCGCAGCCTCAGAAACATATGATTAAGTCTTATGCATTCTTTAAATAAAGGCTGTTTGAGGGTTTAAAGCTTTCTTGCAGCGGTTGTTGCAAGAATGATTAAATTAGGAAGTAAATCAGAGAGCTATGATGTTGCAGCGTGGGAGACCTGTCGAGTTAAGGGGGAAACTTTTGAGCTTTAAACTTGTTCTCAAGAGACTGAATGAACAGGCACAAACTTTAATCCTCAGTCTGTGAAAGTGTGAGTTAGAAAAAGCTTCCTCAGTCTCTGAGGGAGGGTTCAAAGTTAGCAAGAAATAAGTCTGGTAATTTCATCAAATCCGTCTCTGCTTGGTTTTCATATATTTAGAAATAACCCTGTGAAAGAAACTGTTAAACTACAGCTCTGAAGAAGTGAGCAGCTAACCATGTCCTCTACCGTTTCGATTTTACCTTTTTAAATATTTTAACTTCAGTTTCTTGAACCACATGAATTAAACCGCACTCCAGGTTGAAAGGCATTTTTTATTAAAAAAACAGTTTCAAGAAATCTTGTTGCACAAATGCCTTCATTCATTTTGTAAGCATATAACTCTTCAATCTGCCCTGCCATCATGTTGTAGACTCATTGATGATGTTGTAACACCTGAAAAGAACATGCTGTGGGATGTTGGTGCCTGATTATCTTGTTACATTACTGGAGAGGAATTTTGTTGACTTAACTATTAAACATTATGATCTTTAGCCAGTTGGCAATGTTGTTCTTACTCTTTGTTACCTCTGGTTAAAGCCATGTGCTATGACGCTACAAAGCTCTACCACCCTGATGTAAACAAGCACCAATGATTACATCACATTTTGGAAGTAATTTGATCTATACAGTGGGGATAAGAGCAAAGAGAAACAAACGCAAGGGCCTCTAGATGATAACCCAAGAAGAGGAGAGAAGACTTCTGGTGCTACTGGTAGTCAAATCTATCAGTTGACTGTGCAATTGCTGTGTTTAGCCCAAGGGTCAACATCCGGTTAGTAAAAATGAAGCCTATGCTGAAGTGCTAAAAGTTGCTGTTCATCGAGAATCTGCTTGAGGCTGACTGCAGACCGGAAGGCACGTACACGCCAAGCTTTAATAAACTGACTTCTACGATACTAAAAAGCATATTTACAGCATGGTTCAAAAAACGGCTTGGATCTGAAACGCTGATTTCACTATTGGCACACACACAGTACGGTGGGTGAATTTTGTTTTAACTTGGCGGTTTAGATGTTATTAGGATTGTTTGACTGTCCAATCAGAGACATAGCTCAGGTCACTTGACTGCTGGGCGCCCTGTAGCTGTTCAAAGCAAAACTCACATATCAAATGTGGCTGCATCTGCGGATTGGCTTCATTTCACGGTTTCAGAAACAGACAGGTGACATCGCAGATGCTATGTCCATGTTTAAAACAGTCTATGGTTTAGCCATGTTAAATCAATTGTGCCTAATCTTGACTGCTTAGAGCTAAAGTCTTCAACAGGGGATCTGTGACATTTTTGGTTAATTGAGCAATTATACACATATCCAAATATAAGGGGGTCCCTGCTATGTCTCTCTATCAGTAAGGTGGTGCTTAGTCTGAAAAACACTGGAGAACCCTGGCTTAAAGTGTTCTCTGATTTCAAGATGTGTTGGTAAAGACTCCAAAAATGAAATGTTACAAAAACTGGTAAGAGTATGCTGTTTAAATCTGTCCTTTTGTCTTCACTTCTTCCTAACTGTAAGGGAAGTGGAAGCCGTTTGGAATAAGCAGAGCAGTCAAGACTCAGGATCATATGGCGGCACCTCACTGGGAATCCACACCCCTCTCCAACCTACATTTATATTCCACTCATTCAGGCTTTAAACCAGGTCACTGCTTCTTTTCAGAGCATGTCCAATCAGATTACAGATGGCCAAGAGGCTGAAATGTAGAAACATCATTTCAAAGTTTTTCAGATGGAGATTGGAGTCATTTCAAACTATGAGTCAGCATTTTTCCCAATGTGATTTGCAAGTCTTGCTTTGATATTTATGTAATCTAAATGAAAAGTGGGTGCATTAAACTCAACCTCTATGACCTGACAAGCAAAGCAGAGGAAACAGCCCAGTCAATGAGATATCAGAGGCTCGGTACTTTAGGGGCTGGAGCTTAAAACAGACAATAAGAGGACACAGATTCTTAGCTTCTTAAGCCTCATTTCCACCAAGCAGTTCATTTCAGTTCGTCTCGGCATAGCATGCATTTTATGGCATTTCCACTGACCAATCCCAGGACAAATCCCCAAATAACTGAGACTAACTGTCCCACTTTTTGGGACCCTTCCGTAGACGCGCAAGACTAAACCAAACCAATCCTGGAAGGTGGAGCTACAACACTGCAGTCCCTTGATTGGTGGAAAGAATCGTTATTTTGTGTGCGACAGCAGCTGTAATTTTCCTCGCAGCTCATAGCCTTTTCTGAAACAAAACTTAATTGTGTGTTGTAACACAGAGCCACATGGAAATCACAAACAAGGTGAAATGCTGGATTTCTTCCATTGTTGCTCTTTGTTTGTTAGATTTTTTAGCGGGGTACACTGTGTTGCACTGCGATTGCGTGACGCGATTATGCAACTGATGTGGCTATCGGCTTCCATCTTAATATGGCGCCTACCATGAGGGGGCACGGTTGGCTGTGATAATGCAAACAGGATCAGTCTGAACCGAGCCAACCCGTACCAAACCGTAGTGATCTAAACCGGACTGCTTGGTGGAAATGGGGCTTTAGTGTCAGAGTCAAGCTAAAAATGTCGAATGATCCCAATATTCGGCATTTGTTTCCTTTCTAATTGTCTCTCCTTGTTACAGTGTACTGTTTCAGGTGTGCTTGTGAGTATCAAACACCTACTCAACATTTGTCTCATTTCTCTTTATAAGTTCCTGTTGTTTGTTGTCCATAAGATTTCCCTGTCATAGAGTCATAGAGTATCTCTTGTTCTGATTGTGACGGCCAGCAAGGGGCCTAACAGATATAAAAAGGACTGTGTCTCTCAGCTGATTGCATGCATTTATGGTGTTGATTGCTTGTTTAATTTTTCCTTTTTCTAAAGAGCACAACACTTAATGATACGACAGCGATAAATCAACCAGAGACATGTATGTGTGTATGTTTGGATCTACTCTCTCATCAGAGTATGATAAATTACTGGTTTCAAAAATGAAGAAACATTACGATGAGATCCCAAAGTAAGAGGTTATAAAAAGAAAGGCAGCATGGCAGCCTCAGGTGTCTCTTGTTTATATGTGATTAACCAAGGGTTGGAGAGTCTTTGTCTTTGTTGTATTAACTGGAATGATTAACGGACAACAAGCCATTTAAAAAGTCATTATAACCTAATTGCCTTTAATTTCTCCAATTTCCAAATGATCACTGTGTGTTCATTAGTCTGAATAATTCTGTAGGAATTCAAGCAGCCTCCTGTCAAAACTGAAACCTGCACTAACAATCGCAGCAGCTCGGTTCCTTTACTGAAATGTCATCCCCAGAGTAGGTGGGAAATGGTAATTACTTTGACCTAAGGCTCTGGATCATGAGCTGCCTACCAAACGCCTGTCTGGTATCACAACCCACATAATGATCCCTTGTCTGTTTTGTTCAGAAACAATAACGACTGAGGTGTTTGACTCATACTGAATCCAGTTATAAGACAGAGGAGATTAATCAGCTGCTAGAAATGTTTTAAAAGCAAGCTAGGAGTTGATTTTCTGTCTTGGAAATGGCCAAAACTTCACATTTTCTTAACCTACATTCAACAGAAAATCCAATCTAACTCCATTTCCCCATTTCCATGCAATCTTTGATGGGGAAGGATGAGGAGGAAACATCCAAGTTCTCAGTTGATGACCAATTTATTAATTATGTGTCAAGAATGTAGGGCTGCAACTATTGATTATTTTAGTAATCGATTGCTCTGACGATTAAATTCACGTTTAATGAAAGATATGTACAAAGAAACAACATATTTGAACATAGTTAAACCGACCAGATGCTACATTTATAAAGTATAATAAGTGATATGAATGTATTGTCACTTAAAGAATCATCAGTATGGGCAAAATCTCAGAAGATATATTGTTATGTTGTCAGATTAAGAACTAAGTGGGCCAAAAAGGCAAATAAATAAAAATGTGTCCTCAATCTTTTCACCTGCAGGTCAAACAGTACACCCCCTCTGCCCTACCACTATGTGTAGCAGCTAACGCTAATGCTAACGTTGGTTTAATGAACTCCTTGAGGTTTTCAAACGGGGTGACGATTTAGTAAAAAGACTGAACGAGTCCTGAAATACATACCATCCATTTCACAACATATAAAAGGAGTGAATGTGGGATTTTTTAGCTTCTCACCTCGCTGTTGAGCTCCTTCCCTCCCGTCATTGATGAGCACAACATGTTTGCTTTTTAAGTGCTGGATCATCCTGCCGTGCCATCCAAGGTCATTTTTGTCAATAACACGCTGTGTTTTTACTCAGTGTCAAATACTCCCAAACTCTGGACTTTTTTTTGGACAAACGGCTTCGGCTCTGCCATTATTTGCGTATTTACTAGTTTCCCTCACCTGCCAGCTCGGCTTATCCTCCCCCACGCTGATCTGTTTACATGTGACGCATACAGCCCCCAGCCCAGGTAATCTACACTCCAGTCAAGTAGGTGGCGGTAGTGCACCTTCAGCTAATTGCCAACCGCTAAGTAATCTGACAAAAAGGAAGGAGACAAATAAACTGAAGAGAAACTTATACAGTTATGACACAGCACAGTGCATCGATTATGGAAAAACATTGTTGACGCTTTTACTAATCAATTTTTATCAATTTCATCGATTTGTCATTGCAGCCCTGCAAGAAAGTTCACTTACGGAGTCTCTGGGTTCAGTTATGCTCCCCTGACAACATGACCTTTGACGGTTCACGAAATCTGGACCCTGTCTGTCTATCTTAAAACCCATATGTGGTCCATAACAGTGGCTATATTCAAATGCAGTCAGAAACCCTTTCATATTCGAAATAGCTATAAGCAATAACCTGGTTTCACACAGCCATGTTAACACCAATAACCCTTTTGAAAAACCAAAATGTGCTTATATCCTAGTTTCTAAAAACCCGAAAATCACCTCTGGGCTACTCCATTTCTAGCCCAAATATTTGGTCATGTATAAGCCTATCAGGCTATCCCCATCGAAAGGAACATTAATTTGTGTTCTGCAATATCTGAATATTGGTTTTTTGAGTACAGGAAATCTGCCATGCTGCTGGTGTTGTTTTTGTTGCTGCTGCTGTTGCTATGGATACAGTAAGAAGATGTGGAAATGACACGCATTGCGTCACAATGTTCTCCATGCATCAAGATGTTGTCCATGTGTCGCTGTTTTGATCAGGATACCATGTGAAAACAAATACCCACTTTGCTAGCACATGTTAAAGGGTTATTCCGAATTTTTCACAAACCTGAATACTGATCTCAACTTTTAAACGTAACCAGTGTTTTTTCATAAGAATGTAGGTATAATCATCATCGGGTGGTGTCTCTTTTCAGTGTCTGTTTTCAGACACTGAAGTATCACTACACTACACTACACTACAATATCTTTTTTTCTCTGATCTTGCAGTCACCAGTCTCTGTTTCACAGGCTGTAAATGTCAAGCACTCACACTTTCAATTAAGAGCCTTTGTGCATTAGTAAACAGAAAAGTGTATAATTGATAACATATCACTAAGTATAAGGCAGAAGCTTAACCTTATCTGTGAACCCTCAATTCCATCGTACAGGGTGATCTGTGGCCTTCCTGGATCTTTAAACCATCATTTACTGTCCATCAGTAAAGGACAGCCATGAGCACATTTTTTTGTATCAGTATTAGTAAAATATATTAAAAATAGCTAAATATTCTTTTAGTAGAAAGAAAAAAAAAGTTTCTTATACTTTTGTCGCAATCAACACTTACTTCTTGAGTAGATGATTTGAGTTATCAGCATCCAGATTTTGATTTATCTCACTTTCAGTCAGGCAAATAACCTCACAAATATTTGCATTTGACAGCAACTCCTCTGATTATTCTAAAGGTTTTTACAATCAGTCAAATTTGTAATCAGAAATGCTCTTTCCAACTCCAAAACAAACCAATCCTGTGATTGAAACTGACAGAAACACACAATCAAAAACATAATCAAAGAAAAGGGATTAGTGTTTCTTTGATGCTCTTCTTTCACAAAGAAAAGATCAAGACTGGACTGAAAGCTGAGCTGCCAGAGGGTTTCTTAAAGATGCAGTTTGTTTTAAGCTTAAAACTCCTCCAGTGTTTATAGCTATTATATGCTTTGTATGTACAATCTCCTTCTCTGGTCTTCTGGCCGCTAGAAGCAGCTTCACATAAGGAGGATATCCTTAAACTTGGGGTCAATTTTCACATTCACCCATGCACACCACATTCGTACACTCACGGCAGAGGCTGCTACTGTACATAAAGTGCCCTTCAGTTCTGCCCGATCCTTTTCATAAACAGATGGTACAACTCCAGGGGCAGTTAGGGGTTAAGTGTCCTACCCAAGGAGACTTCAACAGATGGACAGCAGGACTTGGGATCAAACCCCTGACCCAACAAATAGTAGACCAACTCTACTAATGAGACACAGCTGCTCCCATTCATGCAACAGTCGTCAGAGGTGTCCTGTTCTTTACCAAAAAAAAAAAAAAACAAAGTGATGAAGATTTGTTTAAGACCATTTGAGCTGCTTTGGAGGCTGTGCACTGAGCTGCAGTCAACTTTATATATGCTTCATGCAAACTAGGGAGGTCCCGATTCGATACATTGATCGGAATCTGTGCCAGATATGGCTATTTTTCAAGGATTGGACTGCATTGGATTTCATTATGGTATCGGGGCATGTTTTCAGCACTGTCACGCTTTACGGCTGCTGTTGCAAACATGTCTGCTGTGTGGGACTACTTCTCTTTGGAAAGCAATGGTAGTAAAACAGCATCTTACAACATTTGTAAAGTGAGTGTTCCTCAAGGAGGTACCTGCAGGGCTCAGTTTAATACAACAAATATGATTCGTCATTTACAACAGAGTCACCCAACAGAGTACAAGTTTATCAGAGAAAGGTGTTGGTATCAGAACGGTATCAGCAAAATATACCTCCCACAGGGACCACATCAGGAAAAAAACAAAGCAGAGGCTGTACTTCCTCAATCAACTCAGGTTCAACCGGCCACAGTAACTGCTCATCATGGTCTACACCTCCTGTATGTCTCCATCTCTGTTTTGTTTTCCCTTTGCCTTTAAATATGACAGGCACAAACTACAGCAATAGGTCAGGTCCCAGTATTCATAATAACTGCATCTTCCTTTACAGTCACATAACTGTATTTTCCCCTACAAGCCTTTGTATTTTGTACATTGTTTACAGAGTGGGCCAGAAAGATTTACCCATCGTAATTCACAGTTTTGTTTGCTTAGATTTTGTCCTAGAAACTTAAAATTTTGGATAGTTTCTCTTTAAGGGCAAAGCTTTTGATGTTCCTGAGTTCATTTGTTTACTCCTGATGATTGTCGAGTCTGGCATCGAAGGGTAAGCGCGACCAGATTGTGGCCTTGAAGGAGGCTGGACTGACAACAATGCAAATCATGAAAAAGCAGATGTTTGTCACAAGACTGTCTACAATGTCATGAAACTTTACAAGGAGACTGGCAATACCATCAGCAAGCCAATCTCTGGAAGAAAACGTTCAGTCCGGACCAAAAGGGTTGTTGAGATGGTGAGGAAGAGAATCCAAAGGAATCCTCGCAGGAGCATGAGGGCAACAGCAAAGGAAGTGAACATCTCAAGAACTTCACTGAGAAGAATCCTTAAAAACAGGATCTCAGACTGAAAGCACTAAAAATGCAACAAAAACAACTGATTTCAGCCGCTTCTCAGAAAAAAAAAAACGGCTAGACAGGGGGAAAATGATGCTGCAGGAGATCCAGAGTGGAGTCTCCTTTGGTCTGCATTTAGGAGGGTGTAAAAAGTGAACAGCCAGGTGAACCTTCAAATGCTTGAAGAAAAAGTGTTGCCTTGGTGTACCAACGTGTTTGGAAACCAGTTTGTCTTCACACAAGATGGTGCACCAGCTCACACATCCGATGTCACACAGGCCTGGTGCAAGCAGCACTTTCCTGTCTTCTGGGACAAGAACATGTGGCCTCCCTCAAGTCCAGACATCAATCCAATGGACTTTGTGATCTGGTCTATCCTGGAGAGGGAGGTCTCAGAGCATCTCACAGCAGTGTCACGGCTTTGAAGACAGCTCTGATAAAGTCATGGTCAAAACTTGATGCAGAGACAGTGCCAGGTCGTCTCCAGTCTATGATGAAGGCAAAGGGCGGCCATAGTGAGATGTTAAACTTTTTTTTAGTGACAGAGGATTTAGTATAGAAACTGTGTTCATTATTTGTTATGTTTGTCTGCAGGCATTTTTGGATAGTGCAGAAAAAACAATGGGTAAATCTTTCTGGCCAACCCTGTATATATCAAAAAAGACTTTTCCCAGTGAGTTACTGCAGATATTAAAATAAATACTGTTCAGATTACAAAACTCAGTCAAAGTGTTTTCATGAAAGAGACACATCTGGCTGAATCAAAAACTCTGCATTAACACAGACACTTGTAAATATGATGGAAATATAAGGACCTCTGTTAGTCTGTGCTGAAGAATTTGTGCAGTGTACGATGCAGTCACATTTCCAGTTTCCTTTGCTAAAAAACACACATGTTGAACAGATAAATGGATGATTTTGGTGGAGATTTCTGCTGTTATCTCCTCAACATAATGCTTCCTCTACATGGATCACAAACTAATGCACCAATAGGCGTGCCGTTCAGTGCACTTTGTGATGCAAACATCCCAATGGAGGATTAAATATAAGCTTTCTTTCAGACACAATGGCAGGCTGCTTGTTAGACTCTTATCAGAGCATCCAGAGGTCAACTAGAGGCTTTGCATCATGAGAATAAGAGAGAAAGAGGCATAAAATTCTCTGCAACCAATCTGAGCTTTCATTCATGACACAAACACGCAGAGGCAGGAGGATACACATGTCACTGAAATCAGTTAAAATGTCCAGAGGATGTTTGTGTCCTCTGAGAAGTCACTACATCAAAGAAAGTGAAGTCATTGCATCTTTATTTGAACCAGCACTTGACCTCCGTACAGTAAGCATCACTTTCATTTCTGCCCTGACCAAATGTCATCAGTGTCCAGCACATCACCAGGCTATCATCTAAAGGCTTCATCGTCAAGATAGTGACAGACAAGTGTTGATCTTTGCTCTGTTTCTGATTGTCTAAGAGCTTAAAGCTGCAGCCCACTCAGTCCAGTCTCTGTGACACCAACAAGCTTTTTACCTCCTTCTCTTTCCGCTCTCCAGCTCCGTGTATCTCTTTTTCACACTGTGGCCTGCTTTAACTTTCTTCAAGGCATCACTTTCTCTGTTACTCCCACTCTACTCCATCGGGAGACACTCCCCTGACTGTTGTGTTTCTGGCAGCTGAAGAGCACCGTTCATGCATTTATTTTTTATTTTCTTATACTCCTCGACTTTGTGTTCTCCCTCCCAGGATGGTCCCTCTCTGCTCTCACTCACTCCGTACAAATCATCAGCTGTCAGAAAAACCTGAGCTCTTCTATATTTGTTGGATACAATTCAACTGGTATGATCTTTGGGCTTCTTACTGCCCTCTGCACCTCCAGGAGGACACATCACATCACATGCATGGATGGACAAAGAGAATACTGCAGTGAATTTGGAGCCCAGGAGGTTGAAAATCCACAGTTCTCATGTTGTTGTTCACATTTCTTTAAACCAGTGTAAATTTCATCAACAAAGACAAATATGAAAACTACCTGTCAACGAACCTTTTTCACAGATTAAAATTGAATAAAAACTGAATAAAAAGTCAGGCATGATGACAAAGACTGTGATGAAATGTTATGGAGGGACACTTTGTCAACAAAAAATGGCGAGACTAAAAAGTTATGAAAGTAGTGGCAGAGGGTTAAAATGTATCACAGAATCTGATATCACTGTCCCTGAGCTGCCTGCTCAACTGCTCTTTGTTTTCCTCATAAACAGCCGCCCGTTACCTTGACAACACGTCTGAGCACGCGAAAGCACAGCAGTGCTTGTCAGACCATGAGAACCAGTACAAACCTTTATTATTACACAGTCTATGGTACAAACACAAAAATACAGACAGTAAGAAGAGCAAGCGTGGCGCTGAAAAGGCAAGAAATAACAGAAGAAAAGCACCAGACCCCACGTGTGCCAAACTTAGATAGTTTTTAATCAAGACGAGCTGCGGGATGAAAAAGAAACTCAGAATGAAGAGGATGAAATGGGAAAAGCAAGGTGTAAGAAAAAATATAACACTGCTGCAAACCACAGTCCAAGTTCATGTATCATTACAACATAACGCTAAATGATGTGACGCCACATAACGTAAACGTCTTTGTCTGTAGCCCCTCAGCAGCAGCAGCAGCAGCAGCAGCAGCAGTAACACAGGAGGAGAACTAATAGGAGTTTGCAGAACTTTGCACAGTTTCCAGGATGTGTTCACAACATTTAGGTTATTTACATTGTATCTGACTTAAATCTGCTAATATTTAGTTGACTGAAACTTGACTAAGACTAAAACTCTTATGGTATTTAGTCGACTAAAACAAGACTAAGACTGAAACATTTCAGATTTTCAACAAGCTGCACCTCATCCAGGGATTGTGGAGGGCTGTTAACATTCATACCCAAGCGATATGCAAACTTAATTGGAGGTAGAATAGGATGGATAACAACTTTGAGAAGTTGCCAGCTCGGCTCGGCTGTTATGGGCCACCAGATTAGGCCATTTGGAGGCGCCACAGAGATGACCAGTAAGAACCCAGCCGGAAAATTACAGAAAGTCGGCCTGACCCAAACAATTTTTGTCTCTTTTTCGGCTCCTCCAGGTTGGCCTTGTAGGCTGATAACGCTCTGCTCTCCTGGATGGTATGCAGACAGATGCTCTACCCCTCTTGCACCTTCCTCCCGTGGGCTTGCCTCTGGTCTAGGACTCTTCGAGGCCGTCTACACGGCAGCCGTGGCCCTGGCATCATCAGACGGCAGTGACATTGTTGTGTCTGGGCGGGGATGAAGTCTGTGGGCTTAAGCATACCTACACATGAAGTCACATGGCACACAAACAACCCTGGACTCAACGCCTTCTTTGGCTCTGTTACAGTTGCAGAGGGTTGATGTGTACATGCCCGAGTAAGGCTGCATGCGCGCCCCTCCATGGCTGTCAAGTGACATTTATGCAAGTCTTCAAGTTTTTGTTTGTTGCTATCAAGTGCTTATATGCTGAGGTGTTTTTATTCTATCTCAAACTACGCCCCCTGTTGGGAATAGTCTGGAATTGACTTTTTTTCCCTCTCTTCTTCCAATGTTTTTATTTCAGATCTATTACAAAGGGGTGCTGGGCAGCTGGCGGCTCCTGGTTTTATCCCATTCCTGTATCCCTGTTTTCTTATGTGTCTTGGAAGGGCTATAACTGAAATGAAATTTCCCCTCAGGGATCAATAAAGTATTCTGTTTCTGAATGACAAAAATATGACTAAAACTAAATTCTGTGTTTTTCAAAAGACTAAGACTGAATCAGAATTTCCTATCAGACTTAACACTAGTTTAAACTGTGATCTCTGTCTTGGTTTGCAGGTAACTGCGGTAGTATAACGTCAATCACAGGAAGTTTCGGCGTAGGGAGCCAGTTTGGCTGAGTTGGTAGAGCCTTCACTACAAACACAGAGGCTGCAGTGCTCTTTCCTCTGATCGCAGGATTGATTTTTAGTCCTCACAGTATTTTGTGTGAGTATTTGCTCATCTTTCTCTCTATCTCCCTTCAAATTTCTTGTCCTGCTCAATCTGTCACATCAAATAAAGGCAAAACAGCCTGAAATAACCTTAAGAAAAGATAGCCATCATAAAGCTGTCCTGACTGTGACCAGGACCTAATTTGACATATGAAACATCATGTTGTCTGCAGAATCAGAATCAGAAATACTTGGTCCCTATATCACAGTTGCCCTTATATACACAATAAACCGAGAACATTAACAGAAAAAAAGAACTTAAAACGCAGTTGTCAGGTATTCAAAGAGTGGATGTCAACAGCTTCTAGTGTGACATACAAGAGTTTAACAGCCAGAGCTAAAGATCTGATTTCCAGTCAGCTTAAACCTTTTTAAAGCTGTGGACAGTGACAGTACAGCTGGTATTATTTTGATGCAACCACGTCTCAGTAAATGACACCATTCCACATTCCCCAAACACTGCTGGACTCATGTCTGCTCATTTACTAGAAATCTCACACTGCCCATAATGAGAGAGGGAGACACATGGTAGATCCAGCTCCTTTTTCCTCCTCTGTGAGACATTCAGTGCTTAACAAAGCTATCAGTCTACCAACCAGTGTAAAGGTGTTTGCCACCATTGCCCTAAATTAACAGTTAAGATGACGACCAAAACAGTTTTTACGTGTCTGTAATGATGAATCACCTAGGATGTGCAACCTCTTTAATCCAAATTATACATTTAATGCTAAACTATAATAATTGTTGTTGTCCATGAATTCTCAAATGTGCTGTTATACAAAAAAGCAGAAAGAAGTAAAGCACATTATTATTTTTGATTAACAAATTACAGTCATTTACTTTCATCCCTGAGCAGCAGAAGAAAAACTGTAAGCCAAAAATGAATAGGAGCAATGTGCACAACTATAACTGTTATTATTGAAGAGGGATTCAAACTGAACAGCAGGTGTGGGTAGTGATTAAAAGAACACGTTCACAAAAAGGATCTGGGTCAGCACCTCTAAGTCTGAGGCCTTGGTTTTCACCCGGAGAAAGATGGACGGTCCATTTTGGGTCGCGAGGGAGTCTTTGCCAAAAATGGAGGAGTTTAGGTATCGCTGAGTCTTGTTCACAGGTGAAGGGAGAATTGAACAGGAGATTGACAGATGGATCGGGTGGTTTCAGCAGTGATGCAGATGCTACACAGGTCTGCTGTGGTAAAGAGGGAGTTGAACCAGAAGGCAATTCACCGGTCAATGTACGCTCAACACTCACTTGTGGTCACCAGCTGTGGGTAGTGTGTACAAGTGGCTGAAATGATTGTGTGACCTTTCTCCACAGGGTAGGGCGCTCGGACACCTAAGAGAGGGTCTCTCTGCATCCAGAGAAGTCAGATGAGGCAGCTTGGGCATCTTGTGAGGATGACTCCCTGAAGCCTTTCTGGTGAGATGTTTCCCACCCAGATGTTTATCTGGGAGGAGGCTCCGGGGGAAACCCAGGACATGTTTGTCTGGCCATGGAATGCATCAGTATCTCCACAGAAGAGCTGGTGGAAGAGTCTGAGTTGCATGGGCCACTGGTCATATTGTTGACCCTGCAACTGAGACCCATAGAAAGTAAAATAATGGACGTCATCTTGTTCAGATTGAAGTGAGGTTGCCACAAGAACTGCTCCCCCTGGTGGCTGGCTGCAGTATAGGTAAAAAAAATCTGGCTCTCCAGTCATTCCAGATGGGCTGTGGTCAAACTTTGAAAAATGAATACACCTCATAGAAATGTTTCTCACATCCGATTGTTGAGGTGATTTGAAGGTATTATTTGGCTGCTTTGTATTTAAGTCCTCTTTTTTCTTAAAAGTTTTGTTTTCATCAGAGATTTTACGTCACGTTAAAGGATGATTGACAGCTGCCGTTCTTGTTTATTTTCTTCAGGGATAGTAAAATATGTCAGAAGGTAGAGTCAAGAAGTGATTAGACTCTCACAAGAAGATAAAAATAACGATGTTTTTGTCACCCTGCTCCACTCAGATTCTGCCAGAATCCCTCACAGTCTCTACTGCGCAGACTCTGGCTGCAATTGCTACCAATGGCTGCGCCTGTGACGGGGGAATTTTGGGTTCAAAACCGTACAATGGTACAATGGTGAAGCCACACTGTCCACTCTATATACAGTCTATGCTCAGACCCAGATAAGCAGCAGAAGATGGGTGGATAGACTCAAATTGAGAACTCTAAACATCATTCACTAATAGTACGACAAGAGTCACTGACAGTGTTTACAAGGAACTGTTTTCAATAAAACACTTTTTGGGGGTTTCAGTTGTTTCTTTGAATAAAAAATTCTGTTGGGGACTTAAAATACAAACTTTAGCAAACAGCTTCCAGGGTGGACACCCAGCGTTCTGCTTACAGACATTCAAACTCCTCTTTACCCGCTGCAGGTTCTTCTTCTTCTTTTCAGCTCTGAGGCAGATCAAACTGACCTTAATCCTTCTGAGTAGCCTGCAGTCACTTCTTGTTACCTTCCTGTGATCTGAACCTGATCAACCCTGGCTTTTTAATGAAGTTATCCACATGTTCTCAAAGCTTTCTGGCAGAAAGAGGTTAAGAACAGCTGGTTAAAGTAAAAACACCATGTACCTGACAAAGTGGTGCAATCTGATGACGCAGGGATGGGAGCAGGTTGGCTGTTTCCATGCTGTGTGTTGCATAACATTACATCACTGTGATTTAGCAGATGCTTTTGTTGGATGCCACCTGCTGCTTGAGCTTCAATCTTAGAGCTATCAAGAGATGAACATCATCAAAGTAAGACTTTCACATGCTTTCATGCAGAGATGCTTTTGTTCTTTGGGTCAGCTCTCTGATGTCTGCTTTACATTTTCTTTCTGAACAATTTTACATCGAGTTCTTCTTTGTCAGAAATGGAAACACAGAAAGGAAAATGGAGGAAAATGGAGAGAAGAGCACTTAAATTGTTTTTCCTATCGTTAAGATTCATCTGAACATTTCCAGCACTAATGGTTCTGCTCTAAAATCTAACTTTAAAAGGTTTCCATTAGTATTAGTACATTGCATCATGTAATAGCAATCATGAAAAAATAACATAATATTTGTGTAACTTGTTTTTTCCGGAGCACAGAAGAGCCAGAGCTGTGGAAAATGTGGGATGCGCCTCTTTGATTTCTGTTTGACAGTTTCTGCACTGACAGGCTCTGGCACCCCGGGGACTTCAGACTGACACATGCTGTGTTGATTGAGTCGATGAATTAGCCGAATTAAAAGAACATCGACACACCATTTTAAGGAATTTGAATGCATTTTAATTTACTTCCCAGACAAAGGACTTGAGAAACATCAATCATTCACATCACTCAGACATTGTAATAAAGTTCATGCTGTGACAGAATTTGACCTACAACTTAAAGCATTGATTGAACAAAAGCAACAAAATGTCAAATGAATAAAACTATTTATGATAAGAAAGGCTGCAGTTCTAGAGTAAATTGATTTTTTGCCCCTTTGTTTTAAAAGTCAAGTCTATTTTCTCCCAATTGACTCAGCTACTCCGTGTGCATGTGTGTTTGTTTATTTCACTTGACAAAAAACAGCTAATGACTCCTGAAGTTTGAAGCCTCAAACTTGGTAATGTAGACTTCAGTATTAACCAAAGGTTATGATTCTGCAAAACCACACCGTAGCAGGACATACTTTTGCCTTTTTACCTTCATGTTCTATACTGAAATTTGCTCAAGCTGGTCACTTCCAAATTGGGTTGCCAGGTCAGGCAGCATGCATCCAACACAGTGCTTACAAACTAGCGATTAATTAGCATCAACATGAAAAACCTGGAGTAACTAGGAGGAAATTACAAACCAGGGGCTCAGTGGAAGAACGTGGGAAAAAGCATGAGACTGCCGCAGAAAATGGGGGTGTTGGCAGGAACGGATGTAAGCGATGGATGAATGGCTCATGCATTGGTAGGTTGCTGTCATGATGCTTTCCACTATATCAATAAGTCAGCTTGCAGACTCCATCGTTACATTGCATAGCCCTGAAGAAGCAACTACTGGTCTTAAAATGTGAATCCCATTTGAAAGTGTTAAAAACTGCAGTTCATCAAGTGTCCACTTGAGGCCGTATGCAGAAGTACAGGAAACCACATCCACACCCATTCAAAAGAGCTAATCTTTACAGCAAAAGTACTCATGTTTACAGCCTGGTTAAAAAAAACAACATACAGTTTGGGTATGAAATGCTTATTTGTCTATCTGCACACCATACAGGAGGGATTTTACACTGTCTTATTTTTATTTTTTTAAACTTTTGAGATTCGGACTAAAGGCTCTATTGTATTTTGAGGCTTTTTGTCTTTATTCAGAAGGAACAGGACAGCTTCTCTGTGTGGCACTCATGAACTAACCAACATATTTGGACATGAGGATGGTGCTGCAGAGAAACACTAAGCTATCAAAATCATTAAAATCTTACACAGTAATGATCCATAAGCTGATTTCACTTTTTACAGAGTTGCAGTCTCTAGTTGGTGGCAGCTCCCTTAAGTTACAAACTGCATCATACATGCAACTAATTTTGTTTTTGCAACCATGTAGTCAAGGTTTGTTTGGTAGTGACAGAAACTGCACATTAAAGGAAGATTAACGCTATTTAATCAGTAAATAAGTAATGATTAGTGTTGGACTGGTTGACCATCGTCAACTGTATAAATCCCTGGGGCGTGTGTCAACAGTGCTGTCAGTTTGCTCGCCTATATGTGGTTGAGGACTCCTTTAAACTGATGCTTCCCAGCTCACATGAAACATTACATTATCAGGCAGTCAAAACCTGAACCTGAAACTCTGAAGCCTGCTCTGTTCAACATGGAGAATCTAACAGCTGTTTTACTTCCCAACAGCACTAACACCTGAGACAGTGTGGGTGTAATCAGTAGAAGGCTGGACATTATTATGTCTGCTGGGGAATTTTCTTCTGGACAGAAATTAAATATACAGTTTATAATGAGAAAATGCCAAAATAATCAAGATATGTAGAGTTTGTGCTGCCCCGCACCTTGTACCTCGAAAACTTTAATTACCGCAACATATTATGGTCAATTATAGCTGCAAGTTAATCAGGGGAAGAAGGAATTGGTGGGAGCAGACAGGATGAGCCCATCCAGCTGCAGAGAACAGCCCTCTTTTAAAGAAACAGACTGTTAATCTCTAACCAGAAGTTTCAGCTACAAATTTTATTCTAGTATTTCAAAGCCTGTTTGTCCGTCATAAGGATCAATTGAAAGCATTTCCGCGATGGCTATTGGTGTTATCAGGTCAGTCACTTTTTTGTTTCCTGTGGCACACGGTAATCGAGCTGTCACAATGAGTGCATATTTCTGATTCCTCATGGCTTGTATATTTCTCCCTTTACAAGGGAACAAAAGTGTGGCATAAACAAGCCTGTATGAGACAGAGATGGAGTCAAACTGGAACTCCCAGAAAGCACAAACACTGCCACATTATCCAGGGATCCCTGGACCTTTGTGAGTAATCAGAAGTATCTCACAGTAACTGTACACTGAAGTCACAAACATCTTAACCTGTGTTTTGAAAAATATTTAGCTTTTTTCTGCCCTCCTGTGTTTTGTCTTTTTTCTTTTTACAAGTCCAGCTCCAGGGTTGCCAACTCAGTATGTAAAGGTGCTGTTGGCTTTTCTAGAAGTTGCTAAATGATGTCATTGCCTAGATTGAATAATTTTTCTTTTGCATGTCATGGACACTTAAAGAGAGAAGAAAACCAGACATGCAAAAGTGTTAAAGAGAAAAAACAGAGATTAAAAACATAGTTAATACGTCAAAAACTACAAATGATCTCTCTTATGTTTGCATGAGTGGTGTGAGATCAATATCCAAAAGTCTGAAAAGTCACTTGAAATAGCAACAAAGTTGTAATGTTGGAATCACTGGTCCAGCATCAGTGTCTACGAATGTGAAAAAAACTTTCTTCAACAAAAATAACAGAACTTGTTACTTATTGTTAAACTTTTCATCCAGCTTAAAGCCGGTACATACTAAGGGATAACTGGGCTGATTTATGTCCCAATCTCCCCCCAACGATCAAATCCAGCAAAAGCCCGACTGTCTGATGTTTCCAAATTACATTGTGTGTGATTTCCGTGTGGTGTGGGGTGTGTTTAGTGTGATTTTGTCTGGTCAGAGCTGCTCGCAGGGCCTCAGATTGACAGCTAACTCAGCTGACTGACAGGAGAGGAGGTTAGAAATCTAGCTGTAATACTTGTGACAACTTTACTCTCCTCCAGCTCATGTTGTAATGCATACAGCCCACATTCCTGCTGTCTCCACAACTTTTTCCGTAATCATTTTTATTTTTGTGTGTTTTTTTTAATTTAAGAGGCCAAAAACATCCATCATTGCTTTCTCCTGTTCATCTGTCATGTTAGTTTACAACGAAGTCACAATTTACTAAGTGAGATTTAGAATATTGATGTGTGTATGTGGTGTCCCCCAGAGTGCAGACCACACAATACAACATCAGAAGAGAAAGATCCTGTGCGATCTGTCTTTTATTATCATCAAGTGTAAGGTTTCTAAATGTGTGAAGGTTTGAAGAATCCTGTAATGTGTGCCAGCCTTAAGTCCCGTCAAAGGGTCTTCGAGTCTCTACGCTATAAATGGATTCTTGTTCTCCAGGGAAACTCTGACACCACCACAAATACTGAGAAAACAGCATTTTGAAAAACACATTTCAAGGCTGATAAAATTTATTCTAAAATGTAAAATATTAACAGGAAAATATATATAAGAGAGACTATTTCAATATCCCAAAGCCTTTTAAGATTAAAATAATAAACATACACAGGCGGTTTCCTTCCTCGAAGTCATGATGGTGCAACAGCACAGCAATGCTTTAAATAACTAATCTAAAAATTGAGATTACCCAGTGGATTTGGTTGCATTTTTGGGTTCTTTTTGGTTCTTCTTCATCAACAGCTGAGCCTGTTTCCCATGGAAGGTAAACAGCAGGAAATGTACGTACGAAAGCCTGCTTAGATATTTTATGCTAGACTACTCAAAATCCCTCACAGTCTGTTGGTATCACTATGATTCTCTGTAGGAGTTTGTAACTGTTTTGTTTGCTTTGCCAACCTTGTTAAAAAGGCATTGTATAAATATACTCAGAGCCTGTCTCCTATAAGGATGAACAGATGCCCAGCGGGGAGCCACCACATGGACCATGGCTTCATCTCAGGCTCTTTATAACCACTGTGATCAAAGACCATTTGTTCCACAGCGATCTTGTACTTTTAACGCTCAAATGTGACAGCAAAGGATGTGACTCGGTCTCCGGGCACAGCAGGGGGTTGATAAGCCAGACATCACAGCCTGTGCTGTGCCAAGGCCGGATATTTTCAGTCTAGCTGTGGGGTCATCTCTGCAAGTAAACAGGGTAAAACGAGACACAGAGTGTGACAGGTGAGTGTATAATCACTGTTCCCTGAAGGACTGAATGAGGCATGCCACTAATCTGCTGCTTGAAATTCAACAACTTTATAAAGTGCACTTTAGATTGAGCGAAAAGAAACCGAGCTTAAGTTTTTCTGTCTTTTTCTTTCACTCTGTGGCAAAGACTTTCCCAGCATACACCACTCCCACAGGAATTGGCAGTAATTTCGAATAAGTTTCTTCAAGTTGGATAAAGTCTCAATATTGATGTGCTGAACTTCCCTTCCCCCCTCCTGGGAAATATCCTCCAATTTTGTGTATGTGTAGCCAAAGGTGAAGATTCACCTGTGCTTTGTGTCCACTGCTGAGTTTGTGCTCCTCAGCCCAATCGAAGGTCATACCACAGAATAGGCTGCAAGTCCACAGCACGGACTGGTCTGGAAAATAACTGACCACACATGGTGGGCGCTGCGCAGTGCTGCCCAAAGGTGGATAGATAAATATTAAAATAAAAAAAATCCATCCTGACTTTTTCCTGACCTTAGACCCCTGGTAACATTCCAACAGAACATGAGGGGAGGGAACAGGAAATTTCTCCTCCAGCAGGTGAGAGGTAGCAATGATTTTTTTAACCATGTGACCCATGTTTTTCACCTATGACTGATTATCTTCTTCTTCTGGTAAAAAATAAAATACTTCTCCCTAAAAAAAATGTGTTTCTTGTATTCATGCTGCAATCCAGTAAAAAAAATACTGGTATTCCACATTCTTATAAAGACAGTTTTAGTCTGTCAAGATCTGTTTTGAGTTTTATTCAGATAGGACACTTTAATTCTAAAATTTGGCAATCGATTTATGAAGTTCACTTTGCAGCAGATGTTTCTCACAGCTGTTCAAACCTGCTAAAGATAGCTGTTGTCTTCCACAGGAATTAATCTCCAACTTCTGATAACTTTTAAATGAGATAATCTGCAGCTAAACTAATAAGTTCTTATCATGTTTAATTTTGGAGTCCAATCTGTTCGTAATGTCTGAGGAATTAATTCAGGGTTTACGTCATTGTCACTGGGATTTAATCATTTAAAACACACTGCCAGCTGCAGTCCCTTTAACTCTGTCAGGGTCTGATATAATCCTGATTTAGACAATAATGATCAATTATGTAGATCAGCGCTCATCAAAAGACAAAATAATAATGTTTAAAGGAGCTGTAAGGACTTAAAAAGTGATACTAGTGTACAACCGGCTATGCATGAACGAGGAAAGAGAGAAAACAGCATTTTTTAAAAACTTTTCTCCTGTGATCTTGGAGCCTTCAACCATCTATAAAGTCGCTAGATTTGTTGCTAGTCGCTTTTCTCTAATTTTCTCGCTGGGGGGTCCAGAAAGTTGCTAAAAACAGCGTCAAAGTTGCTAAGTTGGCAACACTGACTGAGGAGGAATCAATTGTTATCAAAATCCTAGCCCAGTCTGCCATCCAGGGTTTGTAATGAGATTACCAGCACCAACATTTTTTACTTCTAAATACTATTTCTCAGTATCTGTGGTTGGATTGGACTTTGCCTGGAGAGCACACATACTTTTACAGCACAGGACTGGAGCTGGACCGACAAAAAGAAAAAGAAGGTCAGAGCAGGAGTAAGCTAAACATGAGAGAGATGGAGCACGGGCTAAAACACGGGTGAAGCTGTTTGTGATAATGTCCATGCCAACCCACATGCAGCAGTTATTCTGCAGCAGTCTGTTCAAATTTGAGAGTCTATCAATAAAATGAAGAGAAAGAAAATAACTTGTGTCTTGAACAAAGAAAAAAAGATCCGGTTGCCATTATTTGCTTCCAAAACGAACACGCCTTGTAAGTAGCCGCATTTTGATTACAGTTGATGATGGTGCTCATGGGAAACAGAGTCCAGTTTCCAGTTAAAGTTTTCACCACCAATAAACTCAAACAAACAGTCCTCACAGAGCCTTTAATTACTTATTTAAACATCCTAACTACTCTTAAATATTCTCTGTGGGTGAATAAAGTGACTTCAATGATCCACAGTCTCAGTCATTTACAGCAGATTTGTAGGTTATTCACTCTGCTCCAGTCTACACAAGTCATCCTCACTGCTTTATTTCAGAGACCATTCAACCATGCACACTTTAAAATATCATCTTTTTGCTTTGTTTTATTTTAGTTTCATTTTAAAGCAAGAAAATAAAGCTGTCCCTCAGGACAGCTCTGCAGCTACTTCAGGCACCCTGAACTCTGAGCTGCAAACACTCGCCGTAAGTACCGCTTATGTGGGAATTGTGTCAGGGAGCCAGCTGTCAAACTCAACAGACAGGGTTTCTAAAATACTTTGGTTTAAGGCATGCAGGCTGGAAAAACTCCCGCCCTTAAAAAAACACACTCTGTCAAATCCTCTGAGCCTTTTCTACTGCGTGGGATGGCCTAAATGTTCACCTAATTAATCCAACAAACAGAGGCAGGCCTGGAGTAAATTCAATAATGTCACTGAGAAGGGTTAGGAACAAATATTAAACTAAGGATTAGAACGACCAGCAGCCACGAGAAGCTGTAACGCTTTAGCACACACAAGAAAACAAAATGTTCTGTCTGTACAGTGAGAGTACAACACCTCCACACGAATCTCTTTCTGTTTTTTTCACTTAGAGCTAATTGAGACCTCAGGGTAGCAACAATGGGAGAATGTTCATTTTATTATCAGCTGTACAAAAGGTGGTGAAACTGTCAGACTGCTTTTGTAGAGGCTCCAAAAATGATCTAAAAGGGGATACAAAAATATCACAAAGGAAAAGAATGAACAAACAAAACACTGCAGAAGCATGGAGCTATGTGAGTAATTTAGAGTTTAGCCGGTGAAACCAAAATATCCTTGAAATAAGACTTTAAAGAGAGCACTAAAAGACCACCAACCTCCATTTACGGCTGAGAAGGAACAGATTCAGAAGGATTAAGTATTACATTTCTACAACATTGCAACGTGAATTTTTGCTACTGTGAGAGATCTTCATCAAGATTCATCACAGCTCGGGCTGTATCACATTACAGTCATGTCTTAGAGCAGTGGGTTGCCAGCTGCACTAAATACAAACAGCAACTAAACTACTTACAAACTGACAGTGTTTACTTGTTGTCACATTAGCCTACAGATACGTCAGAACACCAGGCTGACAATGTTGCTAACATAGAGTCGGCTGCTACAACGTTTGCTTGATGTCACGTTTCAAATCGTAGCGCTATATAACTGTACTGATGAGTCCCTTACCTCGGCGAGTTGTATCCCGTAAAAAGTTGTCTTGAACAACGAAAGTTTGTTTTGATCCAATCCATTTAATTCCAAAACAAACACGCCCTTCGTCAAAAGTAATTTACGACAGTGTGCAAGGACTCCAGGCCACAAGGTGGCGAGGGAATGCGATTAAAACAGATCCTCCTCATAGCATCACGATATTATATGATGGTTGGTTGAAAGTTTTCTTTTCAAATCAGAAATCTTCAGCTAACCTTACTCATACATTCCTCTGATTGAAATTTCATATGTTTTTCCTGTCTGCTTACGTCACACCCACCTTAAGAGCAGTGGCAGTTGCTGGTCAGTCAAAAAGGGGAAGCTCGTTTTTTTTCTGGCCTACATCGTTAATTTGTTTATTTATTTAAACGTAAATTCTGCCCCCTGTTCCTTTTCAAGAAATAATCTGTGACCCTATCGTACTAACCAGATGTTTTTCCCTGGGATTTTACCAGTGTTCTCTCAACACTCGTTTTTAAGAAAGGTAAACTTGCTGGGGATCGATAAAGCCTCCTGATCAGTCCAGAACAACTCAGAAGGTGCTCCAGTGGAGGGTTATACTTAAGGATCGCTGACTGGCTCATTTCACTGTCAATCAAAAAGGGATTTGGCCTCAGACAGATCATCCAATCATCATGCAGAAGCCCAGCGTCCAGGCCAGCCCACTGCCTCATAGACCCCCAGAGACGCTCAGCGTCCAATGGGCAGGACAAAGCCCAGTGTTTATCCAATGACCATCCAGTTTCCACAGTGGAACAACCCACTCTATGCTTCCCTGCTGAAGTCAGAAGACGCTGCGGGGGATGAATGAGAAGGTCGAGCCAGTTACCTGTGATTGGTAGCTGATTCTGAACAAAAGATGAAGGAATTCTAGCTCACATATTGTCAATGAAATGTACACACAGCAGTAAATATCACCACTTTTTTGGGGACATTTTAGGGGAAGCTGAGCTTCCCTTGCAGTCTTAGAGCAATCGCCACTGCTTACGAGTTTTAGAAGCAGTTTTGGATTGTGAAATTAAGAAAACTGTCCATTCCAGTTTCATTCACTTAAGATACAAGTCCATCAAATCCGGCCAACATTAAAACCAAAGTGATGAGCTCATTTCATAGACTGAATAAAAAATGGAAGTCATCTTGCTTGGCTCAAAGAGAGAGGTCGCCACAAAAAACTGCTCCCCCTGGTGGCTGACTTACGGTATGGGTCAAGAAATCCATCCCCCTTCATTCCAGATGGACTGTGGTCAAACTTGAAATTAAAAATTAATACACCTTGTAGAAATATTTCTTACATCCGGTTGTTGTGGTGATTTGAAGATATTATTTGGCTGCCTTGTATTCAAGTCCTCTTTTTTTCCTGAAAAGTTTTTTTTTTATTTGTTATTAGAGGTTAAAATGAGGCTTTACATCATGTTTAATGTTGATTGACAGCTGCTGCTCTTGTGTATTTTTGTAAAACATGTTGGTAGGGAGAACCAAGAAGCGAAACAACGGCTGCTAAAGGGGGGTATTATATATTTTATAACTGGTATCATCCATGATCTCTCTATGTCACCTTTAACTGGTCCAGAATGCAACTGTAAGGCTTCTGTCTGGTTTTAGGAGTTAACCTTGACGTTATTACACAAACAGCGAATATGGATTTATAGCACAGGCCCAGGGAATCAAGGTGACTCTTTGAAAAACCACATCACTAGTCTGATGGTGGCACATGAGGAAAAGTCAGGGGACAGTCGACATCATAAAGATTCATCCCTCTGGATAGAAATTTCCTGACATTTCGGAGAAATTTCTCCAGACGTTTTGGAGATTGAGTTACAGCCAGTGAGCCATGAGCTGTCATGAAGTTGCATGTTCAACACAGAAAATTTGACCTGCGACTGGCACAAGATAAAATTACATGTGATGGCCAAAGTCAAGTGGGCTCCACTTAAGGAGATCATGCACAGCAGGACACACTTCACACTGAGCAAAAGATGCAGAGATTTAACCCTCGGAGCCGCAGCTCTCATCATTTATCCAGCTCGACTATCACAATTCTCTTCACACAGGACAACAATGAAGACAGCTTGTTACTATTATTCTGCTCACCTGTGATTATGTTGTCGAGGAGTGTTGTTGGCATGCAGAAAATCCCAACCAGCAGGTCACTCACAGCCAGGTTGAGAATGAACAGATTGGTGACTGTACGCATGTTTCTGCTCCTCAGCACGATGAAACACACCACGCCATTTCCCACCATGCACACCAGGAAGATAAGCAGGTAGGAAACGATGAAGATGGCTGCTGTGGACGGCTGGTGAAGGTAAAATCCAACATATGTGATGTTGTTCCTGGGTACGATGGGCTCCTGGGAGGAGCTGTTAAACGTCCAGTTGTCGTACAGTTGAGTCGAGTTGTTCTCCAGTTCTTCGTTCATTTTAAACCTGTGAACACAAAAACAGCCAGCTTAATATCTGCTGTGGTTTTAAAAAGTGTGTATAATCAAAATTGTGCAGGGGACTGAAAACATTTCTCCTTATCTCACAGTTAAACATTTTTTAGTCTGTACCCTCTCCTGAAAACTTTAATGTATCGATGTTCTTGCATTCTGGTGAAAGATAAAACTTTGTCTAGTATAAATGTTCTAAAAATATATAACACAATTATGAAATATTAAAGAGAGACTCTGTCCCAAGATATTGGGAAATGAAATGTCTGAAATCATAATCGTAATCTCCTTCTGATGTTCGGACCAAATAAAACACAGACATGCTCTGTCAACTCTGAAATGGATGATCAGAGGATGATGAATGACTCAGTTAAACAGTTTTGACATGTTAGCATTCATCAGGATTGAGATATTGATCAACCATTACTAAATGATGAGTCCTCCTCTTGGTCCATTAAACCAACAGAGACTAGATCTGTACGCTAGATTAACTGCAGCCAAAAATAAACCCTTATCCTGACACACAAAGCAAAAAACACTTCATTTACAAGCCGTTCAATTTCACCCTCTTATATGTGTGTGACTACAAATTTGATGAAGAACAGATATTAGGGCCAAACAGAGACCACCTTTGTAAACAATCCACGGTGGGGAAGATAAGTATTGAATGCATCAACTTTTTTCTCATCACATTTATTTCCAAAGATGCAATTCAAACTAAATTTCTTCATTGGTATTCACTCAGATAATCCATGCATGAAAAGAAATCACAACATCCAGGTCCATAAATAATGATTGTGCAATTAAGTACGATAACACAGGAAAAAAGTATTGAACATGGTAACTGAGACTCATCTAATACTTAGTGGAGAAGCCTTTGTCTGCAATTAAAGCTTGCAGACGCCTCTTGTTTGTTTTAACTAATCGCCAACACTGCTCAGGTGTGACTTTGGCCCATTCTTCTGCACAGATTGGGCTCTAATTTCGTGGCGCAGCGCAGGGGGCGCAAGCCTGGCGCACCCTGCACAGTGTCAATTTCGTGCAGCGCGGTCTACCAAATTTGACAATTTGGTAGATAAACATGTATTCGGATTTTTCCCTCAATACTGGTGCAATTTGAAACCCATTTAACCCTTTCATGCTCACTGGTCACTGAGCAGTGGGTGGCTAATTTAAAATCTGTTTTCTGCTTAATGCAGGGGTTTCGATGGAATGATTACTTCTCTTCCTTCAGTAGACATTGGTAAGTTACTACCCACACTGCCACTCTCTGGCCATCTGATGCAGGTCAACCAGGAATTTCCTCAAACCAAAATGGGCATCAGAAGTCCAGTATTCACATGAAACATTTTTGGAACTTCAAATAAAAACTGAAGGCTGTCGGAGTTCAAACCGCAAAGTATTGATTTCATGTTTGGGAGAAACGAAGAGTAAACACCAGGACGCGATGCATTGCTAGCTTCACTGCAGTTTCTGGGACATTACAAGTGCCAGGTGAAGGAACAAAAAATAAATAAATAAATATATAAAGTAGGGGTGTAATGATCCATCGATATACATCGATACATCGATTGGTTAAGCAATGATCCAATCACATCGATGGAAAGTCTAAACATCGATCATCATCGTGGTCTTTAATGTACGCCTTTATCTTGAAATCCCGACCGGACACGCATGTCCGTTCCGCGAGTCGTTCTGAAGTTTCCTCTCGAGCCTCACGCACTCAGCGAATGAGACACACATTTGAGCCTTACACGCCACGCCTCCTGCTGTAAAATGTACTGTTTAGCGCCCACTGAGTCACACCGCTGTAGGCGAACGTGTAGCAAGACGCTGTTAGCATCACAGAGCTAAACGGGAGCCCGACATATCGGCCAATCATAAAATAGCTCTCCTGTATCCGGGTAAGATACGGTCGACCTGACTGCAGAGGATGCATGCTGCACACATGACAGGAGTGCATCATCACACGACTGCAGTGAGTTATCTCATAATTTGATTTTTTAGCGCACTGATTCATGAAATTTCATATAGTTAAAAAATAAAATGGTGAGAGCTCAGTGTCATTCCTCCTCCACATCGACTATTACACAGTGAAACAAAGTCTGATCACACTGACATACAAACTGTGATTATCAGGCATCACAGTAAAAAAAAAAAAAAAAAATGTTAAGTTCGTTAAGTTGATAGTTCTAATTTTGAACAATAGAAATGTTTGGGTTTAATTAAAATCAAAGCTTCACATTTTTGGTTTGATAGAAAATGGTCAAATGTTGGAGGTCAATAATAAAGTTTATGTCATCAGTAATTTTTAATTATAGTGTTGCATCATTACTTGATATAATAATCAAACATTACAGTATAACAGTAAGACCCATATTGTAATTGTGGGGGCAAAAAAGCACCTTACCTGAATTTAACCAGTTTTAATTTTAAAACATAATTAGATCATACAGATGGCTATAATCCTCTACAAACTGTCAGACCCAAAGGTCAGCACATCGTTCCACATTTCAGTAATAAAACTATCAAAATTGTTTTGTATTTCTTTCTTGCCTCAGGTGAAATGTTGCTGATTGTGTTCAGTGAGGACATAATATCGTCTTAAATCGATCGAAGGCACCTGAATTGTATCGTATCGTATCGTATCGTATCGTATCGTGACAGACTTTGTGATATCGACAAATATCATATCGTTGTCCAAAGAATCGATATCGTATCGTATCGTCATGAAGCTGGTGATTTACACCCCTAATATAAAGGCCATGTGTCAATTGACTGCAGTTTGCAAATCTGTGCATATGGATTACAAATCTTAAATGATATACTTATAATGCACAGATCTCGAACACTCATATGTTCTCGTGCTGTACTTAAAACAAAAACAAAACAAAACAAAACAAAAAAAAGGAACAAAAAAAGTTCTTTAATTGCATAGTGTCCTCTCTAGAGAAAATTTCAACAGCTTGTTTGGAATTGTGAATTTTCAAAGTCCTGTTGCATGTTCTTGGACATTCAATAAACCAAATTAGAAATTTTAAACCACCAGTAAACCAAAAATCTAACATGATCTCTATTCTTATATCCCAGAGATACAGGAACTGGCAGCCATGTTTTATTCATAACAAAGCCACCACAAAAACACAAAGATGAGGAGAAAAAAAACAGACATAAAAAAAACAGTATTTAAAAGGAAGTAAGGATGTATTACTTCTTAACAACAGAGAGCCAAACAACTGAAAAGGAGGTCAAACTCTGTTCATGTAACAGTCAGTGATTTCTCCCAGGACATGTATGACATTCTCTGGAAAAAAAAAAATCACCCCCACGGTTTCTATTTATGCACACAGTGCAGTGTGCATAATTAATCCTAATGACTTTGTGAGTCCACTGGAGAAAGTCTCAGCTCTTGACATGTAACATGTCAAGAGCTGAGACTCAATTAAATCCAAGACAATATGAAACATTGTTCTGGAAACAGTGTAAAAGTTAATTATCAGTCTGCCAGACGACAGCTGCTGCCAGAGAGTTACAGATCTCAGACCAGACAGTTCCTTAGAGCCTGATTTGACAGTAAACTAACTTCAGGGAAAAGATGCATTACTCTGGGTTCAGCCTTTATGCTGTAGAGATGAGAATCAGAAATGACTGACAAACCGTTGAAATGAGGCTTTGCTCTGCCTGCCTCCGCATCACTCTGATGTTCAGTGTGTTCCTTTACTCCATGATATTTGAGTGCATGCTTTCCTTCATCTTCTAAAGCTTCCAATTTTCTAAATTTCCCTGAAGACTGCTTTGAACAGCCCCCAGAGAGGGCACTTTCATGCTCTATAAATGTAGGTGTAAAGGAGGAAGAGGAGAAGAAAGGGGTTTTCCTTTAAGAGGAGACTTGAGTTACACAAGGAAGGAATACTGAAGTCAATGACAGATCCTCAAACAAGATGAGGTGATACTTTTGGCCCGTCTAGAGTTGATGGAAAAAAAAAAAAAAAAACAGCTGATTGATTTCTCAAGGCCTGATCCTCTGACAGTTTGATTTGAAAACACAATGTTGACTTTCACTTTGAAAAATCCATCAGAAGGAGCCGAGACTAACTCATCAATCTTTCAATATGTGGGATGTTTTGAGTTGGCACAAAGCTCAAAGCTGACATAAATCTATAGATGTCAGCCAGTCCTATTATAATAAGTCAACTCTGGTTGTTTTGCTGTGCCTATGTTCCTACAGCTTTATGTTCCCACATTTCTAAGATTTTCTTCCAAAATCTGGTTTTGTTTATCTGACTTTAGAAAAAGGAAAACAAGTATTTAGCATCTTTAAGCTCTGCTTCAGCTGAAACCCTTTTTAATCAGCTTACCGTATATTTTCTTTGAATAACTGAGATTGTGATGATTTCTATGCTGTGGGAGTATTGGGTCTAATTGTCTGTGGGGGAAAAAAAAGGTCTTAGGCCCAGTCTTCATGACAGCGTTTTAGCCCATAACGCAAAAACAAAGAGAAAAAAATCTGCGGAAATGCTGAGGAACTGAAAATGCTGTAGTAAGCATGCCGGGCCTGTAGGTGGTGCTATAACTGTCTTGTCCAGAGTTGGTCTGATCATCTGGTGTATTGGGGAATGCTAAGAGCAGAAGTGGAGCAACAGATGCACATGTAATGGTGTGTGATTCAAGAATTGTCATGTTAAAAAACAGGTCTAAACTGTCCTCACGTGGAGTGTTAATGATTTTAAAAGCAGGATCTAAAAGCTGTTCAGTGAGTGTCCGGCCTAAGGGACAGAAAGAGCATCACTCCTAAAAAACAGTGTTAGTATAGAAGAAGTATACTATATTAGATTATAGTATATTGGTATATTCAGCTATAAACAGTATTGTTTTGCCCAGTCATGTTGATCTAGTGCTTGTTAACAAATGACCACATTATTGAATGAATCAAAGCTTTGACATGGAGCATTCACAGTCAGTTCAGGCGTGCTGTTGGTGCCAGAGTGACCAACACAACCACGCTGGTTGACTTGTGACAAATGTTGATTAAAGAATGGGATGCCAACATGAAGGGGATGTGCCAGGCTGTTGGGACAGTGTTTGGTTCTTCTGTTAGTTAAATGAAGAAGTTATTAATACACAAATGTGTCTTTTTTCCTCAGGATTCAATAATCTTCAATAATCACTCCACCAAACCCTACCGAATAAGAGCCAGTGGCAGAATAAGTTGTTTGTCATTGGCAGTGAAGTTTTGGCAAATTTTAAATGGGTGCAACCCACAAACTCAGCTCTGCTGCTCATCCCACAAATACATGTTTCTTACAAATGTGACTTCATTTAATACGGAAATAAAGAGGCTTTAAGAGGGTATAATTTGCATTGCTATGGTATGGACAACAGTACTTATGTTTCAATAACACCTAGAACTGCGCAAAACCTAAATATCACAATTTAAACTAGAAAAGCACTCAGAGAGCGCAAATCTCCTCCAAGCATATTGTGATTGTCACCAACACTTTAGTCCGACTTTAATGTTATACTCCCTTTTAGCAGACTGTCTGCTACAATTTGGTGTTAGTTGCAGGTTTGTACGATAATTTGTTACCTGACAGTGTTGAAAATTATGATGACCCTGTACATATTTCATAGTCTGTATCTTAGAATCTGGAATATCACCAGGATCTGGATCATACAGCCCTATCTCACAATGATAAAGAATCCTTTGAAAAAATCCTAGATCCAGACGGTGATCAGGATCACCTCCAAAATTTAATCACTTCTTTCTTATCCCATTTTAAACATTTCCTGAAAATTCCATCAAGATCTGTTACTTTTTGAGTTATGCTGTTTACAGACAAACAAGCAGTGCTGATGTTCTTGTTTCTGACCACCAGTAAAAGCATCAGGAAGGCTGTGAGCAGGTCAGAGTGCAGCAGGAGGGATGGAGGTGTATGTGTGTGAGCAAGAGAGCAGGCAAGCTGGAGATGTTGTTTCTGCCTGTTTCAGGTTGGCTTGGTCATGGCTGACAGTGACCATTGAATAAAAACACATGTGTTCCTGAATCATTGTGCACTAGTCGTAAAGGAAACACAGGCAAGGTGCAATTTATCAAAACTTCACAAGTACTGCTTTTATTTTGGGAAAAGGTCATTAAAACGCAGCTAGTAAGACAACAAACAATCAACAGTGAAGTACATCAGTGGATTGACAGAAAACTGAGAATCGTAATCATTTGATCTGAAACTGTTTGCAGCACAAGCTGAACTACTTATGGAGTTTTCCTCAGCTCAGGGACAAAACAGCTCATCCGCACAGCCTGAGATGGTGTGATCTGGCATAATGCAAGGTAATGAAACTGAAGTGGTTTCAGAAAGTACAGCCATCAGTGTGTGAATGAGTTAGATTACATCCAGATTAGATGGTTAGCATACTCAGCTGTCAGTGCGACTGTGAGTAAATGGAAGAGAGTGAAGAGCTACTCTGTAAGTGGCTGAAAAATGTTACTGGAGCCACAAAAGTGCAGTCTATTTATCATAAACTACATTCCTTTCATAGCAGACTGTAATCAGTGTCTGTTTCTATTCAAAAAAGTCAAATGACTCTTCCAGTTGTATGTCCCTGAATCCATACATGTCGTATTAAGAAGAAGCCCTGCGTGAAAAGCTTGTCTTGGTGTCAGAGTTTGCTTTAATGGGTTTCCGTCACTAGAGTTTTTTCTACACATGACAAGCAGTCAGATTTCCCCACAGTATGCGTGAAATAATTAAAGCCTCTTACACTGATCTGACATGTAGTTGAAATAAAAAGCACAATCTAGATCACAAGTTCTTGCAAAGTAGTCTCTTAACGGTACATTCCTAATCGCAGGGTGAGTCTTTTGACCAAAACAGCAGGAAATCTTCCTGCTGCTACAGTAGAAGAAAAAATGACACCATTGTGCTTTTGAGTGGCAAACTTCACTTTGTCGAACTCCCAGGGGGCCCTGCTGACAAAAGTGATTGGACTTCTGGTTCCAATTAGCAAAAGCTGGTTCTTCCAGCTCCCCAACAGCGCTATAAGGTGTCATTGTGACATGACAAATGTAAAGTGGTGTGTTGAACCATGGGTGATGTGGTTTCATAGAGTTAACTTAAATTATCTATGTGGTTAAAATAAATTGGATCATTCCTAGAATGATGCCGTGCACTCATAGCTAATTGCGTCTCTATCTGAACACCACCAGCACCTCTGCCTCTGCATCTGATTGGCTGTATGTCACACACATTCACAAAACATTCATTCTAAGGGGTGTACTTGCAACTGGCATAATACTAATTGGTGAGCCAAAAGTAGATTGTACTTTGTGTCAAACAGAATTGAAATACAGGCAAAGCAGTTTGAGCTTCAGCAGCCACTTACAAGCTAAGCATATAGGCGCAGCTATTTGGAGTAATGCTCACAAGAAACCACGTCACAAAACCTTGCAGTGCACCATTTCAAAGTGCTCAATTCAACACAGATCTGTGAATTTTACAAAATCAAAGATGATAACTACAGCACGAACCATATGGGGGGTAACTGACTGCAGGCCAGTCAAGTGGTAAATGGACTTGCACGTATCAGAGGTTTTTCAGTCTTTCCACTTAGTGTGCTTAGAACTGCAAGTCACATTCACATATCATTCACACACTGATGGCACTCAGGGGCTGCTCCAATAAGGGACCTTCAGTGTTAGCTAACCTCATTTATATACATTTGCACAAGCTTAAGCAGTTCGAGTTCCAGTGTCTTGCTCAAGGACACTGTCATTTGGCCACAGGATCAAGTCAACCACTGAGCCGAACTGTAAAAGAAAGGGTCTGTATATAGAGTAGACAGCATGGCTACGCCATTTACCATTATAAGGTTTTGAAGCCAAAATACCCCTGTCACAAGCGCCGCCAATAGCAGCCATTTGCTCAGTAGAGGCTACAAAGAAACTGAGTGAAGCTGGGTGACAAAAATAAAAAATATTTTATTCTGTCAAGAGTCTAATCTTGTCTTGGCTCTCCATCCTGACATATTTTACAGTCCCAGAAAAAAAAAATACACAAGCACGGCAGCTGTCAATCATCATCAAACGTGACGTAGAGCTTCATTTTTAACCTCATATAATTAATAAAAAAGAAACTATTCAGAAAAAAAGAGGAATTGAAAACAAGACAGACATATAATATCTTCAAATAACCACAACAATCAGATGTGAGCCCATCAGGAATGGCTGGGGAGCTAGATGTTTTGACCTATTCTGCAGCCAGCCACCAGGGGGAGCAGGTTTTATGGCCATCTCACCAGCTGAACAAGATGACGTCCATTTTTTTTTATTTTTTTTTATTTTTAAGCATTCTACCGCTGTTTTTATTATCTACTCTGGTAAGAGTGACTTTTCACCCCCCCAAAAAAATAAGTTCATCAAACTAAGAGGACCTGCGAAGCAACTTTTTTTTTATCCCCAAGTCAAGGCCAATTTCTTCTGGCAAATTATGCAAACTTAAAGTCAAAAATATCTGTTCCTGCTTTGAGGACTATCCTGAATTAGCAGTGTTTTTCAAGGATGAAGACTCTATATCCCACGAGAACTATCACCCACTGTCTTTTTTTTCTGTGAAACAATGAATGAAGAGCAGATCTTCTTTGTAAAATCACTTAATCCTGGTTTTGTCCTACTGGTGCTCATCTACCAGCTCCAACAAAGCAGTTAAAAACAGACTCAGGATTCTCTAACTGATTCTCTGCAGCTCTCATAAAAATTGCATTTTGTCTCTCTTGTCTTCAGTTTTCAATGACCAATCTTGAGACACATCAGAATCATTGTTGTCAACAGGTGGATGGCAAAATGAGCCCTGGCGTGCATACCAACTGTTCTTGAGGTGCACACTTAATCAAGTAGATATTCTCTCTAAGTCAACATCAAATCGGCAGCTGTGATTGAACCCAGCAGCGAAATAAGTGAAGAGTGTGTTGATCAGGGCCGTTGTGGATTTAAATGCAGTTGATCACACTTGATTACTTCTGTGTGTAATCATGGTTGGCTGCTAACGAGTCAGTGGGAGCATGAGCAAACCTCACATTGAAAACATGTTGAGCTAACAATCACAGCTGTAAGATGATCCTGCCTTGGTCCAGCTAACGAACCTTTATTCTGGTATTATTCTGGTACAATCCTCACAGCTGGTAAAACAGCACACCCGGCTTCGTGCTGTTCTTGCATTTGAATGGGGATGAATAAGAAATAGGGGTGAATACAACATGAAAGGCGTAATAATTGGTATACCAGTGGCTAATTGATGGAACTGGGACTATATGGATCCAGAGAGCTCTTTAATGTGAAAGCAACTCTGGAAATTTAATGACTTATTCATAGAGATGTAGAGATGTAGATGTGTCCTGGTGACCTTTCTACAAACTAAGGGGAATGCGGATGTAATTATTTTTGATGTGATGCATGTTTCTAAGCTTGACATTACACAAACATGTCCAAACTGGTTTGCTGCCTCTGTTTGAAGCTCGTGAATCAGTCATTCCAGTTGAATAATGGAGTAATGCGATCATAAAACATGAATTGTGTGTTCTCAATGATGTGGAAGGTCTAAAACATTCCTCTGGACCCGATTCTTTCTAGATGTGATGAATAATATTTGGTGGGCTTAAACCAACTTGATCAATTTTTCTCATCTTGAGTTCAAATCACATCACTCTGATCGTGTAATAAACCTTGAAAGAGAGTAAATTTCATAATTCCAGATGTCTTCTGTCTATAAATTGTCTGGATTTTAGGAAGATTTGATTAATTTGTGTTTCTAAAGGTTCTTAGTAAGAATATCTGTGAAGGCCACTGTGCCATTCCAGGTTACGGCTGCACAACGGAATAATAATAAATTCAGCACAGCCCCTTTTATCCAACTTATCATACAATTTAAAGAGGTAGTTTTGTATTTTGAAGTGGGTTTGTGTAAGGTACTTGTCAACAGTGAGTGTATTATCCACAGGGGTGCCGAAAAGCTTAACCCCTTACTCATAAAACAAAAAGAAAAACCTTCATCCTAAATACTAAAAACGTGTTTTTAGCACAGATCTGTCAGCACTTCACTTTTCCACTTTTCCACTATTCTCTGTCACAATGCATCTTCTTCCACATGCAGTGAATTGATCAGAAAACTGGGTCCAGGGTTGTCAGTCAAAGGGCATGGTGTGTGTGTGTGTGTGTTTTTTTTTTTCATTTCAGTTTGACATTATTTGATGAACCTAACGCAAAAGATCAACAGTTTTCCATAGTTTTGTCTGTACAGTTTGCTATAGTGGTGCACCTATCACAATTTTCTGGCCAATCACTGATCACTTTTTCATCTTTAAAAAGCCTGACCTGCCGATACCGATTTGGGCTGATAACTGACAGCATATACCTTCAATGGTCCAATCTTATTTTATTGAAAATCATTGAACAATACCTGTAAAACAATAAAATCTTCATGTTTAAACTTAAACAACCAATAAAATCTGACACTGTCCTGAGCTTTAGGTCTTGGAGCAAAAAACAACAAAGGCTGGCTGTCAGACCTTCCCAGAGGTATATAAGATCAGTTTCATATGTAAGAATGGGCCCATCACAGATCTCTGATTGCTGATCACTGATCCCCCAAAATTGCATGTCTAGTTTGTTATCACAGCTCAGCCCCTCCCTTTAGCAGCTCACGCACTGTGTAAAAAATACAGAGCAGAAAAATTAGTCTGAAGACTTTGATTTTTAGATAAAGACTTTGATAAGACTGTGTTTTTCTCAGTTTATGCTTCAGCTTCTGGCATTCATTGAGGCAGGGAGCTCTTGATGGTCACAGACAAATGACACTGGATGTGTCTCCAGAGGTGTCTTAAGCCCCATTTCCACCCAGCAGCCTGGTTTAGATCAGTACGGTTTGGTACGGGTTGGCTTGGTTAAAGCTATGGTGTACGATTTGGAAGCTTTGTACATCTTACTAACACCGTTTATAGGGCTGTTATGGTCCTATGGTCCAATCTACACAATATAAAGACCAAACAGAACGAAAAAAATCCATTCAGTATATCCGCTGCAAAGCTGCATACTAGTTGACCAATCCGAACCGCGCATGCCATGCACGGTTCGGATTGGTCTGTGAGCCCATCCAATCCCCTGTCTCCCTCGTCCTTCCCCACTACCCCTCTCACGTCAGCTAGCTGCTCAGCTACTGAAGCGTCATGGAGCCAGAGAAGACCAAAACCAGGAAGCTGTTACTGTTACCCTCCACAGGGAAGGGAAGAAAACGAAAAAGTTTCAAGGAAAAGGCTGAAGCAAGGAAGAATTATGAGCAATACAGGTGCTAACAGAGACTGAATATTGGAGAAATGTACGGTGGAAAAAGCTGCAGAGGGATTCGGGACTGGAGACTGACGCTGAGACAGCAGAGTTTCTGTTGAACAGGTAATGACTTTGTTTACTACAGTGGGAGATGTCAGCTGAATAACTCTGGTTAGTCTGTGCCTATACTGGCTAATGACTGAACGCTGCTGGTCGGAACGGGTCGGCTCTGTCAATAGATTTTAGCATAAGTTAGCCACACATCTTTAGCATTGTAAATTGAGCTGGTGAAGACACGCCGAGAAAGGTAAAGCCTCGCCCAAAGTCAGCTCTGCTCTGATTAGCTGGCAGTGGCAACGCCAGACCTGCTTCGCCGGCTAATTCATGGTTTTGATCGCGCCGGTCCAATTGAAAAAGCTACCACTGTGTGTTACAAGGAGGATGACTGTCTTGTTTGTTACATTGTCTGCCGGCCGGCTTCTTGCTCTGTGGGAGGGGGCGTGTTGTTAGGAGGAGAAGAAGGGCAATACGAGTTGGGGGGTGGGACATTGGAACACGGAGGTGAGGGGTGAGTGAGGCTGCGTTTTTCAAACGTGTCTCATCAGCCAAACTGGGTTTCAGATCGTAGACCACAGCTTTAAGCTTGGTGCTATTTGCGTTTCCACAACTAACCATGCCCCCTCCTGGCAGGTGGTAAGCCTGATGCCAACAGCCGCATCAATAACACAATAGCGTGACGCCATAGCAGTGGATCTATCATTAGACTGGAAAAAATACTGACATCAGTTAGGGGGCTATTCTTCCAGGTCTGTTGAGTCTCTTTCTTCCTTTGTAGACTCTGGTTCACTGGGGTGTGTTTTTAAACACTATGCTGTCACTCTTAGCGTCATCTGTATTTCTTTATTTGGTTAAATTTAAGCCTGCAGACCCAAGCATCCAGTGTTTTCTGGAAAATATCTAAACAGAGTGTACACTCAGACCAACATCAGTGTCTAAGTCGCGTGGCAGAGCTGATTCTGTTTAATAGTCTAGCCTTTGTTCTCAGGAGCCGAGCTGACCGGGATCCCCTGTTGTTAATACGCTTAATATTGACAACTTGCTTGTGAAACCTCATTAAAATAACAGAATTGTCCTTTTAAGGCCAATACAGAATGGCTCCTAGGTGGTTTGAGATGTGTAGGGCAAGATAGAGAATATAATAAAACCACTGGACTATACAAAAAGGAAAGATGGGGAAATATAAAGCGTCAAATACTCTCTGTGGATTCATTGTCAATGCCTGTATTGCCTCTTTCGCCTGTGTTTCTATTTTTCATCCATAAGCTCAGTGTTTTGTTTCCTCCGCCAACACAATGAAGCTTCTCTTTCATCCACTGCCTCTGTTTTTGTAATGACATGATTTTGTCCAGAGAAGCATCCATTCAGCACAGTCGGTGAGGTGGTTAGAGCTCGATCACAGCCAGTTTGAGTCAATGTTTTGTGGTGAACCGTGGTTCTCCCTCAAAGTGTAGATTACTGTGGTCAGTCTGGGGGCTTACTGGAAATCATTAGCATCCTGTAGAGGGGCTGTGGTGCTCCCAGAGGTTTATTCCACGCTGATGGGCAAAACATACTCAGCTGGTGGTTTAAAACATAAATCTACCATTCACTGGCTGAGCTGTGGAAGAGTAGGGTACCTCAGTTTGATGGAGTTTTAAGATCCTAGAATCAGAGCTGTATGGAGTCAGAACACTGACAGTAAGATTTGGTATTGAAAAAGAATTTTGGCATTTTGGCATTGTAGAAAAAGGAGGATTTTTTCATGTTATGGTGTGTTTTTCAATGCCAATATTCAGATTTGTTTTTACACTCGTCACTAGTTTCCAGTTTCAGTTCTCTTTTTATCATTTTCAACTTACTGGCAGTGTTTGGACATGAAGGGGAGAGGTGTGGATTGGGGGCAGGGCTTGGAGCGCAAGAACAGATTTCCAGGTTTTCACGTCATTTCAACTTTAACCTCATTTTTTTTCCAACTTTATTCTAGACATCCCAACTCTATCCTCGTCATTCTGACTTTAATCTTGACGCTGTTCCATCAAAAATTAAATATCATTGAAATGATGAGAAAAAAGTCAACATAACCTGACCTGATGTCTAGCGGTAGTAAACCAGGTACAGTCAGCTCCTCAACAGCCACAGGCACGACTGACAGTGGTAGGAGCTGCCATACAGGAGCTTAAACAACCGTCTTCAGGGTCTTTATGCGTGACAGGGTCAGTCTTTTACTTTTTTATTGCATGCAGTGTTTTATGAAGTGTGTGTATGTAATGACTTTTCCAACTGGCCCTGGAGTATCCGCCCTTATCAGCTCATTGGAGACTGGTGTGTGTAACTACAGGACAGACACCGAGCAGCACATAGCAGAGAGGAACGACAGCAGGACGACAGCATAGAAAATAGTGTCCTCGCCCGACCCAGAGAAACAGACTTACTGGTGGTTTGGGAGTTCGAGGTGAACTTTCATACATCACTGTCCAGTGTACAATCACTGCCAGAGGGGAATCAAGTTGCTGGTAACCTGGAAGCGTGTTCTCACGCTCCAAGCCCCGCCCCCAACCCCCACTCTTTCCCTCTATGTCAAAACCATAGACTGTATATAGAGTGGACAGCGTGGCTCTGCCATTTATCATTGAACGGTTTTGAAGCCAAAAATCCTTGGTCACAGGCGCAGCCATTAAGGCAGTTGTGCAGCCAGAGTCTGCGCAGTAGAGACTGTGAGGGTGACAAAAATAATAATCCTTTTTTTTCTTTCCCCTGTCCAATCGCTTCTTGACTCTACCTCCTGACATAATTTACAATCCCCGGAGAAAATACACAAGTGTGGCAGCTGTCAATCATCGTTAAACGTGACGTAAAACCTCGTTTTTAACCTCTTATAACTTATGAAAACAAGATTTTTCAGAAAAAAAGAGCACTCGAATACAAGGCAGCCAAATGATATCTTCAAATCACCACAACAATCAGATGTGAGAAACATTTCTACGAGGAGTATTCATTTCTTTAAGTTTGACCACAGCTCATCTGGAATGGCTGGAGAGACAAATTTTTTGACCTATACTGCAGCCAGCCACCAGGGGGAGCAGCTGTTGTGGAGACCTCACTTCGAGCCGAGCAAGATGACATACATTTTTTATTACAGTCTATGGTCAAAACACTGCCAGTAAGTTGAAACTGAAAAAAAGACAATTGCAGCTGATGCTCAAAAAAAAGAAAAAAAAAAAAAAGAGTGTAAAAACACAACTAAATATTTGCATAAAAAAACACATCAGAACGTAAAAAAAAATCCTCAAATAGTGCTTTTTTAAAGTCCATATTCCAATCCAACAATTTACAATGCCAATTTTTAGATTCAGTTCAACTTTTCTACAATGCCAAGTTTCTTTTTCAATACCAAATCTTACTGTCAGTGTCAGTGTTCTGACTCCATAGAGCTTGAATAAGATATATGTTTGATGACATCTGTTGAAACAGATGTGATTGTTATAGAGTGACGGCAAAGTGCAACACATCAGATCAGGGTTATTTTCAGATATTGTGTTGCAGGAAGTTTTATTCTCCGTTAACTTTATAAAGCTGTGGGGTTTTTTTTTTTCTTTTACTGAAATTAATCCTGCTGTGTCTTTATAAACAATTCAAGCAAACCAGACTCTCAATAACAGTATAATTATGTCTTTCATGTTTTTATAAATGCCTAAATCATCAGCCACAGGGTGGACTGATTTTCTGCACACTATAAAGAGTGTATGTTTGTCACAAATAGAAAAAAAACTGTTAAAAAATGCAACGTACACATGCTCCAAACAAATAATTTTGAAGATTAGACGCACTTCTTTGTCCACAGGGGGCGCCAAAATCAGCCCAAACTGAAAATCTCTTAACAGGAATCTCAATAATCCACAAAATCCATGCGATGCAAAATACTGCGAATGTCTTTTTAGGTGAGTGGATGCAGATTTAAGCTAATTAAATCCTCATAAAAACCTAAACAAATTAAATGAGTGTTCATTTACAGTCTCAATCAAGTTAGCTTCTCTGTGAATGAGCTTGAGAGGCGTCCCTTCGGACCCCAGCTCTGTCAAATCCAAGCTTCCCATTCTGCTACACTCCCCCTCATGCAATCACAGCACACTCCACTCTCTGATACCAGCTCAGGAAGCTAAACAGAGGCTCGAAGCCAACACAATCAGATGTCCTGGAGTTGGAAGAAAAAACAAAACAATTTCTGTGGTTCAGCCTGAGCTATCACTGGATTAATCCCATAAATCTGTTAAACTGACCCTTTAAGACACCTTATAACAGGAGTGATCCCTCACCTGCCTCCCTGAGCATTATCTCCACTCAAGATGAGAGAAAGGGGAGGACAACAGAGGGGAAGTTTCAGGACTGGCATCCTCGCACGACTTTAATCTTCCTCCTTTTTTCACTCTGTTTTCACCTCTAAAGTCTTTGCACCAGACTGCAGAGAGAAGTGACCAGATTATGTGTTTGAATCCAGAAAGATGGTGGCCCAGAAGGTCAAAGTCATACATAATTTTCAATCATTTTGACCACTTTCTCTTTTGAATTCTCTTGAACACCATCAGGATGCTGAAATCTTCACCTCCCTGAGGAAAGAAATATTCAGCCTCTTCTTTTTTTCTGCTATCAGGCTGATAAATGTTTGTTCATTCTGGAGTTGTGTTGAGGAAATGATCTCATATTTCAGTCCTCAAACCACATATCTGCTCTCACTAATGTGTCTGAATGCTCGCATAGACAGTTTGTAATGCTGTTCAATGGGTAGACTGCAAAACCAAATTGCTCTTATGAGATAAATAAAGCAGTTTGAATATTGAATCCTCAAATGAAAAATTCAGTCACACTGCAACAGAGGAGAGCATATCTTAAAAAAGAAAAAAAAACAAGCACTTTGCCTCCAATTTGAAGCATCTCTAAAGGGATGCTTTAATTGGGGGACAGTCAGGGCAGCCCTGTGGAGAAAACCTCAGGCGTTTTGCATGTACAAATAAATCACAACCAAAATAGCTCAAAATAAGCACCATAGAACTTAATCCTATGCATCATGCTCCCAGATTCTGCCCCCAGCCCTGAGTGTGCAGCATGCACAATATACCTCTCCCCTCAGCAGAGAGGACCATGAGCTCTTCTCTCCCCCCCAAATAAAACGGACACAGGCAGCTGAGGAACACATGGATGAGCATTGTGTGCCAAGATTACGCGCGTACAGCAGTTTTTACGCGTCACATGACGCCGTCAAGACAATTTGGCATCTGATTGTCCTCCTCAGCTGGGAGCTTGTACGTCAGATTGCGCGCCTGTGATCGGGATGAAAACTTCAAAAGCCAAGTCCACGCAAAACCATGCATGACTGAACACTCCTGGACAAAGAGGTGTCTGTGCCCGAGTGGCGGTCTGCGCAACAAAGCGGTGAGAAATGGGATGGAGAACAAGGCGCAATGAAAGACTTCCTGACCAGATTAATTAAAAGAAGGGGATTCAAACTTTAATAACCCTCTTCACCATTTTTAACCCTGATTAATTTTGACGTATGCTGCAGACAAGTATCTCCTAGAGCTTTCAATTGCACTTTTAAGTGGTTAACAATGCCAAAAAACTTCTCTTACCTTGGTTTACTTCAATTCAGACTGATAACAAGAAAAAGAGTCAAAAAAGCGCTTTCCTCTGAAGATGGCATGCGTAAATCAGGGGGTGAGGTAAACTGCAGACAATCATGGGGAAAAAATGACGCGTGACGCTCCGTCCCCGTTTATGTGCATTTCGAGCCCGGCTTCATGTGCGTCGCTGGGACGCGCTTCATGTGGATCAGAGATGCGCTCAGGCTGCCGCTCGGAGCGCGAGTGGAGCGTTTCCAGCCGGGGCTGAGCGTATTTGATGCGGTGACGTCGAGGGGCGGAGGGGGAGGGATGAGAGCAGGATGAGCGGGCTAATGGTGGAGTGATAGTCCCGCTGATCTCCCGCAGCTGCTGTCTCTGAAATGTCAAGTCGACGATTTTTTTTTTTTTTTTTTTAAAAAGGCAGATGTGACGGTGATGATGATAGTGATGGTAGGACAGCAGGTCGCAGATGGTTTGTGCCTCGTTGATGCTGAGTTTTTCTGAATGGCTGAATTCAATTAAAGAGGATTTGGGCTGATGTTATCCAGCACATGAGGCTGGATGTTAATCACGTTGTCACCCTTTAACATACAATTTAACCCGTAAACAAGACATCAAATTACTTTACATCATTGATTAAGGAGTTTTTTTTTTTATTATTATTATTCCTGCCAACTATTTTAAGAGGCAGAAATAGGTGTTGTAATTAATATAAATGGCAACTTAAACGTCAATCTGTCAGCTCAGGAAGCAGAGGTTAATTCAGATGAATAATTTGCATTAAATGATAATGTCTACAAATATCAATCATGCTTATCTTGATGACTGACTTTAACATCATTTAAGATTGACTGATAAACGTCATTGCTGTATAATGCCTCAGAGGCAAAGTGTTTGAATCACTGAACAGATGTGTGTCTGGTTCAGAGCTGAGCGTGGATAGCTGCTGCAGCTGTCCTCTCCAGTGCAGATTTAAAAAGGAAAGAAAGAAAAACACTACAGATGATTTCAAGCTCCAATAAAAAGGTGAATGACGAAAGGAGGGCCAGTGAGGTGAGGTTTGAAAGTCAGCTGACTTTAGCTCCATCTGGGAGGGACTGTTATACTCAGTCAAGCTTAGTTCACCTGTAACTGACATGAATCACATCACTGCTTCACATCTATATCTACAAAACTTTCTATGTCGTATTCTTATGTCTATCACTTCACCTCTGCTGCCAGAAGGCAAACAAAAACTTGTTCAACATCCCTTTCAATCCTTTCTCAATGTACATCTTCAAAAGTTCAAACTATTCTTCCTGAGACAACTGTTAGTCCTCTCAATCGATCGACTACAGACTCAAGTGTCTTGTTGCTCATTGATTTATTCTTTTTACCAATTTTGAAGTGGGTTTTTCAATCAAGGAGCTGTATTTGAGCAAAACTCACTCTTTGACAGTCAGTCATCTTACATTCGTTTAAAGAGGCTGTGAGAAGTTTCTAAAGCCTTGTTTCAACCAAGCAGTCCGGTTCGGTTAAATACGTTTTGGCACGGTTTAGTACGGGTAAGCCTGGTCGCATTTGTGTCTCCACAGCAAAGTGTGCCTTCTTGCGGTAGGCGGCGCGTAAGCCGGATGCCGAAAGCCAGATCTGTTAATAGCGTGACACCATAGCAGCGCAACACAGTGTACCCCGCGAAGAAATGCAACGAAGAAGAAAAACATGACACAGTAAACAAAAATCAACAATGGAAGACATCCAGTATTTTGTCTTCTTTGTGATTAGCATGTGGCTTTTTGTTACAAAGTGCAATCAAGCTTTGTTTCAGAGAAGACTGTGTGCTGCAAGGAGAAATAGAACAGCCACCATTGCATGGTAAGTGACGATTCTTTCGACCAATCAACGGTCTGCAGTGTTGTAGCTCCACCTTCCGAGATCGGATCGGTTTAGTCTGGCACCCATTCAGAAGGGTCCCAAAAAGTGGGATGCTTATTTGGGGATCTCTCCTGGGAGTAGTCAGTGGGAACACCGTAAAATGCTTGCTGTGCCAAGACGAACGGAACTGAACCACTCAGTGGAAACGGGGCTAAAGTGATCTCTAAAAAAATGTTCCTTCTAGATAAACACCTGTTTGTAATTCACTCTGTAAAATGAGAACATCAGCAACAGTATCACAGGTCACAGCTTATTTTGAACTTGCTACTTCTTAGCTCCCTGATCAGATCAAGCAGGACCAGATTGATTTACGGCACGTCCAAGTCTCTATGACAACACCACGCTAACTGACGAAGTTTAGTATTGAGAAGATAGATCTGTGTTTTTCTGCTTGAAAACAATTTCTCTGACTAACTTTATAGTAATGGTGGATACTGGAGCCTAACTGTCAGACAAAAAAAAAGGGCAGAAGAGCAGAAGAGAGCTAAACAGGAGAATGATACAGCCATAGCTCAAGGCTAATTAGCCTTTAGCTCAGGCTGTATCACTCTATAACACAGGGGCTAAACTGTTTGTGCTAATGTCCACTCCAACCCACAGTCAGCAGTTGTTCTGCAGTGGTCTGTTCAAACTTGAGAGTCTATCAATAAAATGAAAATTGAGGTTACGTTAGCTTTGCTTGACAGATGACTAGCAGGACATAGCTAACCAGTATTTACTAATGTTACACATTACAGACATGTCTCAGAGCACCGGGCTGTCAGCTGCGCTAAATGCCAACGGCTGCTAAACTACTTGTTGTCACATTAGCTTTAAGATACATTGGAGCACAGGGCTTCTAATGGCACTATATAAAGCTGGCTACTACAACATTTCCCTGATGTCACTTTTTCAAACTGTAGCGCTACATAACTGTACTCATAAATACCTTACCTCAGCGCATTGCACCCTTTTAATCCCTAAACAAACACACACCTCATTAAAAGTAATTTACCACAGTGTGCGTGAGACTCCAGGCCAGAAGGTGGCGGGAGGGAGGGAGTGCAATCAAAACAGATCCTCCACATAGAATCTTTAAAAAACACCAGACACCTTATCTTGAGAAGTTTATACACATTTCATCCTGTATCTACAACTGTTATTTTTCCAACAGTCCAAAGACAGGCTCATCAGGTTAATTAGTGGTTCCTTGTCACCTGTAGGTGTGAGAGTGTGCATAAAAGGTTGTCTGTCTCTCTGTCAGTGATTGACTGGTGACCAGTCCAGGGTGTACCCCGCCCCTCGCCTGGAGACAGATGGGATAGACTCTGGATAAGTGGTAGAAGATGAATGAATGGATGAATATGCTACTGTCATTCTCTGTTTTTATTCCTCAGCGTGTCCGCCTTCACTCGCTAACAATAAGCACAGAATGCAGCAGCCAGAGTTTTAACAAGGACAAACAAATGTTCACACATCACCTCGAAATTTCAATCACTTCTGGCTCCTCGTCCCTTATAGAACCCAGTTTAAAATTCTTACACTCACAGATCCTTACGCAGTCAGACCCAAGAATATTTGTAAGAACACATGATTGTTATGATTACAACTTTCCCTCAGAGTGCTGTCATTTGCTGAAATTGGCTAACGATGTTAACAACAGGAGCACAGTCCACTCTGCTCTGGCGCCTTTCTCAGCTGAGGTAAATGGAACGCATCATTAAACCTTCACAGCAGGCTTGCTTCATCCCAATCTGACTCATCTCTCCTCTGTCTTCCTTGATTCTCTATAACAGATCTCGAGCTTTCTGTGTCACATAAAGGGGACAAAATGTGTGCCTTTATATTCTTTAATAAGTAGGAAATTCCTTTCCATGTATGTTGGAAAACAGTATTTGGAAACTTAACAAAAACAGTTCTACAATCTTTTAAAACAAGAGTTTACAAAATGCTTTGACTTTTGAGGAAAAATAGACACATAAACCTGACAAACATAAAACCTGAAATACATAAGAACCAAGCGGCAATCTCCAGTGTGGGGATATGAGACAATGTGGAAGTGCTAAAATCTGCTTTTTCTCGTGTGTTCGCTTGAGGCTGGCTCTGGAAGTAGCGGAAGTCACATACACACCAAGCCAAAAGAAGCTGTTTTCAAAGCAGAAATTAACCTATTTACAGCCAGGTTAAAAAAACGTCTCCTGTCTGAGTCGCTAATTTTACTTCCAGCACCCACTGTACGGGGGGTGAATTTTTCTCTCCCAATAAGAGGCACAGCTGAGGGTCACGTGACCGACAGGCGCCCTCGGGCTGTAGGCGAAGCCCTTGCCACTACCATAATGGCCACTGTAGCCAATGTGCTTCATTTTCCGTTTCAGAAACAGACAGGTGGCGTCGGCAAGACTACGTCCATGTTTTATACAGTCTATGATAAGAACCCAAACAACTGTTAGCATTAGGGATTAAAATCATAGACTGTATAAAGAGTAGACAGTGGGGTTCAGCAATTTATCATTTTACGGTTTTGAAGCCAAAATACCCCCGTTACAGGTGCTGCCATTGAAGCAGTTGTGCAGCCAAAGTCTGCACAGTAGAGACCCTGAGGGATTCTGGGAGAATATGAGTGGAGCCGGGTGACAAAAATAGTATTTTTTTTTTCTTTCGAGAGTCTTATCACTTCTTGACTCTACCTCTCGACATATTTTACAGTCCCTGAAAAAAATTTGCAAGAACAGCAGCTGTCAATCATCGTCGAATGTGACATCAAATTTTGTTTTTAACCTCTTATAACTACTGAAAACTACTCTTCAGAAAAACAAGGACATAAATACAAGGCAGCCAAATGAAGTCTTCAAAATCCCCACAACAATCAGAAGTGTGAAACATTTCAGCTTTTTTAAAAAAATTTGACCACAGCCCATCTGGAATGACTGGAGAGTCTGATTTTTTGACTTATACTGCAGCCAGTCACCAGGGGGAGCAGTTTTTGTGGCGACCTCACTTTGAGCTGAGCAAGATGACACCATTTTTTTTTTTACAGTCTTTGGTTGAAATGAGCAAGGAAGAGGATGTGGGAAGATTTGCAGTAATTGCAGTCGCGCTTTGTAATAAAGAGCCACATTAAATTCACAAAGAAGAAGAATTGCTGGATGTCTTTTTGCGGGGTACAATGTGTCGTGCTGCTATGGCGTCATCCAGCTTACACACCACCTATCATGAGGGGGCACAGTCAGCTGTGGAAACGCAAACAGGACCAAGCTTAACCGAGCCAAACTGTTCCAAACCGTACTGATCTAAACCAGACTGCTTGGTGGAAACGGGGCTTTTGTTTAATGACTGGACGTGTATACGGGCCCTGGAGAGTATGATTAAGAAACAAAGAATTGGTTATCTTTCTGTATTTGTACATTTTTAAGCCTATACATTTGAAGACTTTTTCATTCTTTTAAGGATTAAAAAGTGTCCCAGTGAGTCCTCTGGGCTCCCCCTGCTGTTGACGCTGATTGATAGTTCACATTAGGTTCAATCGACTTTAATCTCCATTCAGTCCCTCATTACTCCAGGCTCTTGGGCTTTCACATTTCTCTGTCTGTGGGCTCATTTTGCATTGAAGCCACGTCTTAGCATCGACATCCAAGCCTTCAGATTCTTACCTGAGTTGCAACTTTGAAGTAGCTCATGGCCCCACAGACTGATGTGTTTGAAGCTTCATCTTTACATACCACCTCATTTACACTCAACCTGAACACTGCTGTCAGGTTGGCGGTGCGTCAGAGCTAGATCCTGGGAGTGAAGTTGTGAGGTTTGTTTTCCTGATTGAGAGGGGAACAAATTGGAGTGAACTCCTGCTGCGGAGTGCTTTAATGGGCACATATTACAGGAACATGGACTTGGCGTTTATCTCGGAGCTTCCTCGCAGCACGCCAAAAGCAAATCTGCTCACTGCAAGCAGAATCACCAGGAAACTGTCAGGGATTTAAAAAAGAAAAAAGAAACAGTACCTTCTCTTGGAAGAGGAAGAAAAATAGTCTGAGAGCTGAAATCAAAACGTCTAACTCCTTAGGTACAGCGCGAGTTCCTATGAGGAGCTAAACGCCAGACTTTGGTACTTTTCAGTGTTGAAAGAACAGAAGTGCTTCAGTACGGTAAATGTCACGCCAATTTTAGATACCAGGGGACTTAATATCATTGTAATTAGAGAACATGTGCATGTGTCATGAAATAATAAGACATCTGACAGGCTGTAACATGTCACACATAATTGCAGGAGATCCACCTGCTCCTGTCAGAAAAAAAGGCCGGTTAATGTGCACTGCTGCCTTAGCTGTCAAACACATGTTACTAACATGGGCCTGATCGTTAAAACCAGGGTATTAACAGGGAATTGTCTTTCAGAAGTGTGAGTATAAGATAGATCTTTCTTTCGTCCAACAAAAGAAAGCGGATGTCCAATTTTTGGAAGTTTATCCCACCTGATATTTTGTGATGTGAGATGTGTGGAGTGAGTTTTCGTCGACTCCTGCTGCTCAGAAAAAGATTGTGCTTGTGCTGATTTGAAGTCATGAATATTCATCCAATCTAATCTAACATTCACAACCAGGTTTCCTCCACGAGGACAGCCATACACACTTTGTGAACAACGACCAATCAGGAAACAAAGCGAGTGAAGAAGCTGGAGCCAGTACAGTAAATGCAAAGCAGAGAGTTGTGCTAAGATCAGCCTACATTTTTAAAGCCCCAACCCAAACCTAGTCCTCCTGGTAGATGTACCTGATACAGTGTTTGGACAAAGTTTGCAGAGTTTTGGGAACACTGGCGTGAACAGGTGTGGTTAAACTTATCTCCATGTGAAGCTGTCACTGTGAAAGAATCTAGCCGAGCTTTCCTGTAATCCAACCTGTCCTTCTCCCAGCAGTCTGTTAGCTTCATTTCATCTTTAAACATGGTCTTTTCTGTCTCATCCAGAATTCATTCTCACGCTGCCAAAGCGGCTCTGGCTGCAGAGCCTCAATTCATGGATCTGTTCTTTCAGCAACGCTGGAAAGAGGTTTTCACACCATTTGGTGGGATGAAGTGCTGTTTACTTATTTTTCTTTACATGTCAGATTATCTTTTAAACGCTCTGTGAGTACTATACTTCTGGCATTGATTATAATGACACTTTTGACTAGATTGGTAGTGATTTTTAAGGATGAAGACTCTGTTTCCCATGAACACCATCAACCCTGAAGCCCAGCTTGGTAGGCCAGTGTGACCTCAACCGTACCGTCCTCAAGCACAATTCACTTCTCTGTTTTTGGACACTTCAGAGAGGTGGTCTTCAGCACAGGTCACTTCATGCATGAGCATAGGCACGCAAACAGCACTTATGAACCCAGACATATTGTCACGAGTGCACCTCTCGCCAATCATTTTAAACAGTAACAGGGGTGTTAGAGGGCTGTGTCTGACCAAAACGACTAACCATAAGCCAAAAACTCTAAGGGTGTATTCACACCTGTGGCTCGTTGCCTTTTTCCAATTCAGGGGCAAAAATTATACAAATGTAGTGGTTGTCACTTGGTTCGTTTGTGTTCACAAGGCAAAAGTCTCTTGAGGTCCAAAGTTGTAAACAAATGTCACGTGAGATTTTTTTTTTTCATCATGCGTGAGTGTGATACCCCCTAAAGTCTAGCTCATATTTGAGTACTATGACCAGGGATGGGTACCTTTCACATTTGAAACGATATGGTACCAATGCCTGGTACCTGGAAATCAGTAACAGTTCTCAACGGTACCAATTTTTAGTAATTTTTGGTGTTTATGTGGTAAGAAATATCAATTTGTTAAATAAAAGAATCTCATTTTTTCAGTTTAACATATTTTTTTCTTCAATTTAAAATATTTTTTCTTTAATTCAAAATATTTATTCTTCAATACACAACCTTGCAATGCTGTGTTTGTGTCCAGCATAGAAAATCGCCTACCCTTCTAGTCCCTCACAGTCACAAGGTACCTAAACATTTTACCTTTTCATTTTATATGAATCCGTACCCGTTACCTATAAAAGTACCTAATTTGGTACCCATCCCTAGTTGTGACCACTGGCAGTACTCTCCAGTGAGGGAATAGCGCTGCGGGGGGGCAACTGTGCTTGAGCACAGCGCGGTTTGGAAGGCCAGTGTGACCGCTCCCTTAAACATGTGCTGCTTGACAAAGCGTGCATTTGTTTTGGAGAGCAGATCTTTTTTACTCTGCTATTCTTTGTTCAAGATAACTTTTATTGGAGGTAATGTATGTATTTGTAGCTACGCAAGGAGATTGTTTGAAACATGACAATAAGCAAAAGTTTGTAAACTCAGTTAGTAGCATGGTTTAGTGTCCAGAAGGTGAGCAGACTACTCCTACAAAATAATTCCAAAATATCATTTTCTTCTAGAAAAATGACAGATATTGCTTCTTGCTGCTGATCTTTGCCAGCAGTCGTAGGGTCATTAAAGGGACATTTCCTCTACTTGCCAGAAATTGATTCATATTTTCCAGGGAAATTATAACCCTACCTCAGATGCAGAGAACTAACATTTACAAAAAAAGCTGTTTTTGATACCAGAAACAACAGTGTTGTCAGTCAGCTGGGCCCTGCTCTACGAAGCAAGTTCGGTCTAGTGAGATAGCCTTGGAGCTACCTCGCTGAACTGAGCGTGGTAGCTGGCGGTTTCGCTACACGGTTTTACGACGCTGGTTATCAACCTCATAAGTGGATCCAGCTAGGCAATGAGCGCGTGCACTCATATAAGGCGGAGCCCACTGCATCTGACCAATCGCGAACATGAAGCAGTCTGGAGCGTCAGAGCAGGCCGGAGAGAGAAGGAGCGCATACTTCACTCAGGAGGAGCAGGAGGTGATCTTGAGGAAGTATGACGAGGTGAAACATGTAATTAACCTTAAAAGTAGCACCGTCGCCGCTGCTAAAGCACGGAAGGAGTGCTGGCAGAAAATTGCTGACAGTCTAAATGTGTAAGTGTAGTGGTGTAGTGCTAAAACAAAAATCTATTGTGCCATTATCATACTGAAATTGCACTATTCACCATGTACTTTTACTGTAACATGCAACATACCTAATTGATTTCTCAGATGAATGTATTCATTTGTTCATTCCTATTGTGTTTACATTTTTGTGAGACATGTAGCCCACACGAGCCCAACATGAATTCCTGTCACAATTTTAATACGGGCAATAAAATATTGTCATGGAACAGCAGTGTTGGCATTGAAGATCTTATTACGGCATTGAGAGTTCTTCATTCCCTTTAACTACCTGTAGAAAGTATCATGTAGCCTACTACCAACCCCTCCCTGGAAAACCGGTAACTTTCATAAAGGTGGTCATCCGAAAAAGAGAGTGGGTCGGGCTCCGATGTCCATGGGATCCTCTAGGAACGGACAAGCCATTTTTTCGTGAGGGCTCATTGGTCAGTGGGCGGGGTTTTTATAGTCCGCGAGTTCAATCTGGAACCTAACCTGCCCCGGAGCAGGTTAGCCGTTCAGCGTACGTTACCATGGAGACTCGCCTCGCTGAGGAGTGATCCCGTGTCGTAGAACAGGGAATCCTGAACCTATCCTCAAAGCTACCTCGCTAGGCAGTAATCCTGCTTCGTAGAACAGGGCCCTGGTGTCTAAGCTTCTGTTATATGTAAATCCTGTTTACCTTATTCCTAAACTCACATGGACAGCTTACCTGAAACGAACTGGGAAGTCCCACTCAGCCACCTGATCATTGAGATGGATGTGGTGACCTCATCGCTCTGTTTCAGCCTCCAAACATCCAGCTCTGGCGTCTTCCTCAAACTGAAACTAAAGTTAAAGAAGGAAAGAGAACATTAATTTTTCATTTTTCTTTGCTCATCATCAAGAGGCCTCACTCCTCGTTTGCACTTCGAGTAATCAAAATTGTTAGAACTTTAAAACTTAAAACTGACACATTCAAATTAAGACCAAAAACTTTTGTATGAAAGAATAAAAGCAGAAGAGAAAACAATTTATCCTCATTTTGCCTCGTCCTTCCTCATGTTTTATCTTTCTGTTAACTTCTTTACTTTTTGTTGGGGGTGGGAAACAAAGCGCTCTTGCCGAAACAGCTTCCAGTTTTTAAGCTGCAATCAAAAGGAAGGTTGTTTCAAACACTGTGATAACCTTGCATTACCTTTGTAATAAGTTCTGTTTAATTTAGAGTTGTAAAAGCTGAATAAACTTTCAAAAGGTTTGAGTATGTCTCAGGACACCCACACATGATGTAACAGGGTTTAGGTCACAGCAGCCCTCCTCTGAGTTACTCTCTGATGTTGACCTGTCAGAGAAAATTGCGGCTGGCTTTGGAAGCTCTGTAAAGTTCTGGTTGTGTCACACCGGAGTAGAGTTTAAAAAGTAATTCTGGTGTCGCAGTTACCTAAGGGAGGGCGGTCTGAACAGGTTTGTCTTGCGTGTTCTCTGTGAAGAAAAGGGTAAAAGCTTCAGAAGCATCTTCAACTGCAGAAGGGAAGTCAAACAGTTATAAAACTGATCCTTGTGCCTGGTTTAATGACGCCAAAATGAACGATGAAGAGAAACAAACTGGGTTTGGATCTGGTAGAGATTCAATCCAGATCACCAACAAGATCACCAGATCTCAATCCAACAGAGCTCCTTTGGGATGTGGTTTAACTAGGGTTGGTTACTAAATTAGGAACTTTTATTAGAGGTGGGTGATATCCAAATATCGATAATATTGATACCAATGTTGGTATTGATATCTAATGTTACTTTACCTATAGTGTTTTACTTTAAGATAATAATTTTTTTGCACTTTATTTTCTTAAGAAAAGAATTTCACACATAATGATGTTTTGGGTAAAAGTTGTTTTGTTACTGTTCTATTGTTTCTCATCATAATTTTGTATCATGACACTAAAGTATTATGTAGTAACTTGTAAACATTGCCCAAATTCTGTCCTAGGTTTTCACAGAATAAAAGAAAAAATCACAAAAAAGGTCTGCAGTTTGATGATACATCAACCTTAAATATCAAAAAGCATCAGTATCAGTAATGGTATGAGTATCGGTATCAGTATCAGTATTGGCGTTACTTGCCCTGTATTTACTTGGTATCCGATCAATACCAAAATTCCCAGTTTTCCCACCTCTAGCTTTTGGAGGTACTGACCAAATTCCATCTGTAATACCAAGTACCAATTCACGTAAAATCAAACAGCACCATGTTTAGGTACCTGAATGCACCATTGTGACTGTGAGGGAATGGAAGAGAAGTTGATTTTCCATGCTAGACATGAACACAGCATTGGAAGGTTATACTTTGAAGAATAAAATGTTAAATTAAAAACCTTTGAGATTTTATCATTAAAAAAACTAATATTTATAACCACATAAACACACGCAAAAGTACTGAAAATTGGTGCCGTTGAGTACAGATACTGATTACCAGGTACTGGGCATTGGTACCCATCTGTACTCAAATGTAAAAGGTACCCATCCCTTGGTGGAACAAGAGCAATTTTGTGATGCTATGTCAGTATAAAGTTTATCTGAGGAATGTTTTCAATAGCTTGTGAAATCTATGACACCAAGCATGAGACAGTTCTGAAAGAAATTCTGTCACTGTGTCCAGGTGTGCAACAGATAGCTCAAACTCTGTCACCATCATCCATGCTTATGCTACAAGTTGCTTTTGGTGCTGGACGGTGAAAAACGGTTTGATGTTATTCAGAGATCAAGAGGCTGCTGGAGCGAATCAGGCTGAAGGAAACACACAGGAGAGGCTGTCACCACACAAACCATCCCTCCCACTGAATTATAAACACTGGTCTCCACTGCACCTGGTCTCCACGTTTGATTGAAACCCACGCTAACGCAGAAGAACTGCCCACTGACGGGAGTGTTGGTGGCTGCAGAGTTGTTGTTTTTTCCCACGGTAAAGAGCATCAACGTTCAAACTGTTCACAGCTCGATTCAAAACTGGATCTATACATGTGATCAGTTTGTTTGTTTCTTTAAGTTTTCTGTGAACTTTGAATCATAAATGGCAGGTTCAGTGTTAGCCAGGGCAGATATGTGATATTGGCTGGATTCCATTTCTCTCATCGTGCATCCTCCCACTTGTTTCTTCATTGATTTTTAATTAGTTTCTCCCTTAAGAGATGCATGGAGACACTCTCTACCTGTTTAAGCCAGGAGTGGTAAAAGATTTAGGCCCCAGCTGTCTGGGGTATCAAACAGTCCGGCCGAACAGCTGCAGGATGAGACTCAGACTTTTGCTCTTTTGTCTGAAATGGTCTGTCTGAGCTGATGTGGACGGAGCAGAGAGGGACAGCCAGAGGGGCTGAATGCCAGCCAGCTGGCTTTGAGCAGGTGTTGAGGATGAAGTCCCTCTGAATCTGTCTTTGACAAGTCTGAAGTGCTCCCTCCTCCATAGAGTCTGATAAAGTTTGAAAGTTTGAGGAGGGACTTCTTCATATTGCCTTCCTCTTTTTTTCTCCTTTAAAGGTTTTTTTTGGCATTCATTTTATATTTTGAAGACTCCAGTCTGATTTCTCCTTGATGTCTTTTGACAGTGCTTCTGCGAAACCTACTTGAAAGTTTTCTTTGAAGCTATTTGTTGTTTCCAGACTAATCAGCGTTTCAAGGCTGATTCTCTAAACACTTAAAACAAATATTAGGCTGATGGAGACTAAATGTGTTTGTGCGTAAAGCTTAACCAATAACCCAGAATGCATTTACGGCAGCCCCTGAAGAGACTCAGCTTCTGTGAACAGAAACTGACATCAAGGTCCGTTCTCAACTTTTCTCTTGAGTGAATACAAAAGAGGAAAAAAGCTGCAACACAAATAAATCAAATATACAAAAAATGATTCATAAAAGTGTTGACAGTGAATTTCATTACCAATGCATTGAGTCACGTGATTATTACATTCTTCCCTGAGTAGTAGAACATGTAAACATTAGCATAACAGGGTGGAAGGTAAAGCTAGAAAGTGTGTTAAAACAAACTGTGCATCAACTTTATGGAACACCACAGGGCGCCTATCGGTCATGTGACCCTCAGCTGTGCCTCTCATTGGGGGAGCTTGCGATCTTAAAGGACAACTCTGTTTTTTTGACACCTGGACCTTATTTATAGGTGTGTGCATGCTCATATACTCACTCAGACAAACATCGTGCAGCTCAGAGTCCTTCAGAAGTTATTTAGATCCAACCGATTTTAGCCGCACTTAGCGGGGGCCACGGCAAGGGAGCTTCAGCACGGGACATAATGTCTGCAAAATCGCTCATTTCAGCTACATTTTTTCATCCATCGCCAGTGTTATCATAAAGTCAGCTTGTCCACGTCTTCAGACTAAAACTTCAAGTTTGACGGTTGTCCTTATCGGTTCGAGCCTGAGTACATGGACAAGGAGCTCCATGAAAGAAGGATGCAGGGAGAGAGACGAAGAGCTGGCTCGAGAACAACAAACAGGAGCACGTCCACGACTCAATGCGAACTGGTGGTGCGCTTGTGGACAGTGTTCGCCTATGGCAATAGAAGAGGAGTGTGTTTGTGATAACACTGGCGATGGATGAAAAAATATAGCTGAAATGAGCAATTTTGCAGAGATTATGTCCCCCGCTGAAGCTCTCTTGCCGTGGCCCCCGCTAAGTGCGGCTAAAATCGGTTGGATCTAAATAACTTCTGAAGGACTCCGAGCTGCACGATGTTTGTCTCAGTGAGTATATGAGCATGCACACACCTATTAATAAGGTCCAGGTGTCAAAAAAACAGAGTTGCCCTTTAATATCCTCTGAATGGCCAAGTTAGAAAAAAATTCAACCCCTATACAGTGGGTACCGGTAGTAAAATTAGCGACTCAGACAGGAGACATTTTTTGAACCAGGCTGTAAGAAGGTTAATTCCTGCTTTGAAAATGGCTTTTTTTTTTTTAGCTTGGTGTGTATGTGACTTCCGCTACTTCCGGAGCCAGCCTCAAGCAAACACTCAAGAAACAGCAGATTTGAGCACTTCAGCATTGTCTCATATTCTTAGACCAGAGGTTGCCGCTTGGTAGTGACATTAGATAAAGTAGAGAGCCAGAATTATGCATTTAGACACAGAGGATGATGAGTAAACGGAAGTACTTAAGTATTTAAATAGTGGCCAGTTCAATCAATCAATCAACCAATCAACCAAAATTTATGTATATAGCACATTTCATACAAAGTCAAATTGCATACATACATAAATACACGTACACACATATAAGCATACATATATACACACACATACATCCATATATACATACCTAAATACACACACATGTGCATTAATGATGACAATAATACTACTAAGTAGTATGCCGCTGTAATTGTAATGAATGATTGGTAGGATGTCAAGAGGCTTTGGAGACTGATGCACACCACAGAAGCTCAATTAAAATAAAAAAATTATAACAGATACAAGAAAAGGCACAGCAATAACATTAAGAGACATCTAAGTAAGACACTAAAAGAGTAAGACACTATTTAAAGCAAGTAAAAGTATATTATAAGAATTAAATTAAGCCAAAAAATAATTAAATTGATAAAGATAAGAACTATATCCTAATATATAAGCAAATAATACAAAATATTATTTCTTTAAAATAAAAATAAAAAAAAAAGTATCAGACAATAAATATTGAGCTAAAAATGTAAAAATGTTAAAAAAAAAAAAAAAGGCAGAGTAAGTGAGTTTTTAGGATACGTTTAACAGTAGCATTTTAAGAATTATGGTATAATATATCAGTAATGTAGTTATACAGATTTTCAGGTCCATTTTCTTCCTCATTCTAAAAGAAAACAACAAACCATGAGGGACTTAGTGCACGATTTTACTATGTAGTCACTGTAATTATGAAAAATAATAGCTCTTAATAAAGGTTATTGAAGCAACAAGATGTATGTTTTTAATCAAAAAATAAATAAATAAATAAATGGCAGATTATTGAATTATCAAAATGATAATTAGTTGCAGCTCTAGCAAGTTGTAACATGTATGATACTTTGGGAAACACTGCATTAAATGACCGAATGGTAATACTTGTGAGGCTGAACTGTATATCACACTTTATATTATCCACTTCAGTTGTCAATATTTCTTTTCCAGACTCACAGCTCCACCAGTGGTTTTTGTGTAATCAGCGCGGTTTGTTGTTGTAATAAGGTTTGTATAATCCAATTAGCTTTTGAATAACAGGTCTTTGTCCGTGTTTTTTCCCCCATGTCTTTGAAGGTAATGATTTCTTTATAGGAGTGGAGGTCACGTCTCAGTGGTCAGCAGGACAGCTCATTAACTCAGTTATAGCTGCGGGTAAAAGCCACTAATACGACCAAGGAGGAACAACAGGGGAGGCTCGAAGTGACTTTATATAGAGCAGGAAGTCAGTTTGACCTTTTCTGGGCGTCAGGATGACTGAGTGATGACCACCCACTTCAGAAAAACTAGTTGACTTCAAAGTTGCACAAATGAAAAAGAAGCTGTTCCTATCTCATTTATGTAAACGCTTATTTGATTACGTTATTGTTCTCAGACCAGGGTTAATGAGCTACTCTAATTATCTTTGTGCATGCATATTCTTTTGAATCTGTTAATTACATTTCTGTCAACTACAGCAAATGTTTTCAACATAATTTGTGCTGCATTGATTAGACAGATGTCTGACTGGAGAGTCTGAAGGACCCCATTCAAACAACGTTTTGATAAAGATGAGTCAAAAAATGATTAAAGTGAATCAGAGTAATTTCTTTAGCCCAATTAAAACAATATGAGTTGACCAGAGTTCCTTATTTAAATGTGTAAAAGCAAAGTTAACTTCCAGGAAAAATGTGATTCATACAGCAGCACAGGGATAAGGATCAAATCAATGACCTAGAATGAGATGATAGCTCATTTTACAGCAGCACTTACTTTTATAGTTCAAAGAAAGAGAAGGGTGAATCCTGATCTGCTTTGAGAGGTCTAAGGCATTTGTCTACAATTTTTGATTCACCACATGATTCACCTTTATATAAAAAAGGAAAACCATACCTTTTTTTATTACCAAAGGGTTGTCAGAGGAAGTCGTAAAAAGTTATAGAAAAAAGAAAGTTATAGAAAAGTCAAGAATACTCAAGAAAAATAAGACATTGAAATATTATGAGAACACAAACGCCCCAGCAACCGGCACAACTGACTCATAACTGTGGCTCACACTGTAGTGATGGGGGCAGTAATGAGCCCGGTTGACAACTGTACAGTCAAAACAGTAGAAGAAGAAGGAGTAGAAGAATCAACGACGGCAGAAGAAGAGAAGACCTAAGAAGAATTAAAGAAAATGAGTTGTGGGCTCCCCGTGGAGCTGTGAAGAAATAAAGTTCCTTATTGAAATGCCTTAAAACAACGGTTTTGAAGCCAAAATACCCCGTCACAGGCGCAGCCATTGGCAGCAATTGCAGGCAGAGTCTGCACAGTAGGGACTATGAGGGATCCTGGGAAAATCTGAGAGGAGCCGGGGGACAAAAATATATATATATATATTTCCTCGCGGAAGTCTAATCACTTTTTGACCTTCCCTCTTGATATATTTTACAATCCCTGAAAAAATTACACAATAACAGCAGCTGTCAAATCATAATTAAACGTGACGTAAAACCTTGTTTTTAACCTCGGATAACTAATGAAATGAAACTTTTCTGAAAAGAAGAGGACTTGAATACAAGACAGCCAAATATCTTCAAATCACCACAACAATCAGACGTGAGATACAATTATACGAGGTGTATTATTTTTCTAAAGTTTGACCACAGCTCATCTGGAATGACTGGAGAGCTGGATTTTTTTGACCTATACTGCAGCCAGCCACCAGGGGGAGCAGTTTTTGTGGAGACCTCACTTCGAGCTGAGCAAGATGACGTCCATTTTTTTTTATTTCTTATTTTTTACAGTCTATGGTGTAACTACACCCTAAGTATCACCTTTTAAAGGGCTATCAAACTTAAAGGTATAGTACATAAGAACTGGGAATGCTAAGAGATTTCTCACCATCAGTTTCCAGATTGTAAAACTTTCCTGCTTACTGCACCTTTAAACTCTCACTTTTTGTACAGTATGTGTTTCTTTACCACTGTTCAAGAACCAACAAACTGGTTTATATTTTTACAAGGGAGCAGTGGGAGAAATTGTTCCACTAATTACTCTGAAATGCTTTAATAAAGTTTTATTTATTCCCTCTTTACTGTTTTTGTAGTCCCACTGAGATTAATTATTCCTTCTGGCGAAGCAGAGGATGCTGTTAATTGATGCAGAGTACCAATTTAAAGGTTTTTATTTCACAACATCATAATTTGTCATCTGAAACAGACATCCAGCTCTATCTCACATAAACAATGGGGAAGTTTAAAAGCAAGTTGCCTCAGGGTGGGATGAAAAGGGAAGCCTCTGTCAGACGGTTTCCCCTTTGAAGTCGTGTAAACGCAGCGGGATGTTTGTCTCTGGTGACGGAGCACACAGGATGTGCTAACTGCAGCGGCGGCATCACCCTGCAGCGCCAACCGTCTGTGGATCGAGTCTGAAAATCCCCCAGCGTGTGGCTGCACGGTGTCAGCACTAGTACTCTGATGCTCGTGGATTTCCCAAACCGTTAAAGTTCACACACAGGAAAGAAAAACTTGGGAAGTGGATTCTTTTGAGTTGTGAACTTTAAATGCTGGTGGATGTTTTGTGTGTGTTTTTGTTGCTCAGTGTTGCGTGGTATGCGAGTCAACAACACAGGCAGGCTTTCCAGTTCACCAAGTTATTCACAGTTATGGGAGAAGGATTTAGTTTCTAGCTTTAATAAGGGCACTGCTTCTGTAAAGGAATAAATAGCACTGATATGACATTTAAATTTGCCAGACATTACAACTGGGTGCTCATTTTCTACTCAGGCATGCAGCTACAGCAACATATAATCATCTGCTCCTGCTTGGGAGTTTCATAAATCAAATCTAATGCCTTGTTCGCAGCCTGTGTAAAGGCATGCAGCAGCCTTGTAAGGCTTAAATTAATCTGCATCAATTTTTGAGCAACAATCATTTGAGACGTTGGCTGTGCTGCCATTTGTCTCCTGCATGTAAGCAGGAATACAAATTGCTTCTATGAAACGAGCCGGTGAATAGAAGAGAAAACATTAACGTCTGTGGGAAATTATCTGCAGTGTAGTGACACATGAAACACATTCACAACAAACAACAGCATCCACACCTATGAGGAGACACAACCAGGGATGCACAGATTTTTTTTTCCTCTTCAGCAACATTAATCTTAGCAGAGTGAGCTGTCTCATAGGGGGCTGCACACAGATGGTATCACAGGTTTCATGCAGGTGGTCAACAGGAAGGGCTCACTTTGCTTTCACCTAACACTTTATTTTAACTGGAAAAGGAAACAAAGCCTTTTTTTGTGGTTCAGGCTGAAACCAAGAAAGGGTCTGGTGAAAGAAAAAAAGCTGCAGCAGCTTCTTCTCCCCAAAGGACGGAGGGAATAAAATAGAGGCTGTGCTCACAGTTTGAAGTGGATGTCCTCAGCAGGACGGTTTCTGGGCAGAGCAAACAGAGTTTTCATCATATTTTGTGGAAATGGAACTCGAAAAGTACACAACATGCTGGATAAGTGAGAATATATTTTGCTTTATCGTTATAAAGAGTTAGATGAGAAACCTCTAGCTGCTCTGGGTGTTCCCTGCTGGTGTTGTTGACTCATGTCACACTCATTAGACGCCGGTTTTCTCATCGGTTTTAATTCTAAATGCCTTCAATAAGTTTTTATTAAAACAAATTTGTGCTTTGAGCACCATATGAGCTTTCTCTAATAGAAAATATCAGGTAATGGCGCCTTCTTTATCCAACTGGGTGCAAATTTGGTTCAGTGTTAGGGAAGCTAGTACAAACTGGATCACACCTCTCCTCTCCTCTCCTCTCCTCTCCTCTCCTCTCCTCTCCTCTCCTCTCCTCTCCTCTCCTCTCCTCTCCTCTCCTCTCCTCTCCTCTCCACTCCTCTCCTTTCCTCTCCTCTTCTTCCCTCCTCTTCTCTTCTCTCCTCTCCTCTCCTCTCCTCTCCTCTCATGTCAAATGTTTTGAAAATAAAGGATGTGAAAAGAGAAAGTGCATGTTTGCCACTTTTGAATCCATAAAATGGCCAAAGAGTGAGGCACCAGTTGTGGTAACTTATTAGTTACACTTTTGCACTTTTGCACTTTTGCACTTTTGCGCTGAAATGACTTTTCATGTCACTAAGGAAGAATTTCAAAGGTTTTTGGGTTTTTGTTTAGTTTTGTTTTTAAAATTTTTTAGTTAAAGTTTTGCTGTTTTCTCTAAAACCATGAATGGTACTAGTTTTCAATACCGTAGTGAACTTTTTCTTGTTATAATGAAATGTCTGTATGATGTATTGATAACAGGCCTGGGCCGATAACAGATTTTGTTGGACAATATATTGTCCCACAGTCATTGATGATAAATGGTATTATCAACAGTATTATTTTGACACCAAATTAACCACTAAAATAAAAAAAAATGTATCACAATAATGCAACACACCGTTTCAATGCAATAAAATTGTATTTCTAATGAGTATCTTTTACTATTGTAATTGGAATATCAGGAGCTTTCAAATATCCTTTCCCATCCTTTCTTTTACACGTCAAAATGTCAGTCCAATCCAAGACCATCCATCCATTACCTTTACTGCTATATCCTTTTAGGCACAAAGGTGAGCCTGTCTCTGCTGCCTTTGGATGCAATGTGGGGGGTACACCCTGTGCAGATTGCCAGACAATCACAGGGCTCACATGTAAAAGGAGTCAACCACTCATCTCCAAAGTCACAGCCAGAGTCCTGAGAGAGAAACCACACATGCAGAGAGGGAACCAGCGAACCACTCACTGGAAGTCTCCTTCCCATCCAAGGAATCAAGCTTGCTGTGAGCCGATGGCTCTATCCTCTGTAATCCCAGCTCAAAATGGTACTAGTCAAATGTGGAGTTGGACATGCATGACTAAAAAATGCAGCTTCTTGTCTATAAACATCACCATCAGTCCCCAAAGTGTTCTGCCCATGCCCCACAGTTTATTGTGTCATTGTTACAACCTCAAAAACTGCACTTCACTGCTGTTTACTAGTTAGGGTATCCAAAAAAAACATGCTAAGCTTTCCTAAAAACAATAACACTTTTTTTATCTTTAAAGTTTCTGTAATGTTCAGTTGAGACTTCTTCCAAAGCCTCAAGAAACCCAACCAGCATTTCCAATATGCTGTCTGCCATCTTTGGCACGGATCATGAGGACACAGATGATAAAGAAATGACCATATGCTGCCACGCTTGTTGTGGCATTAAAAACAAATCCTTGATGATTAAGGTCTTCTGCACCATCAAATCTCTCTGAACAAAGTTTGAAAGCAGACGCTGAAGTCTCTTGGCAGAGTTCATAAGTGACGCCGGCTGTCTGGGCTTTTCTTCTGCTCTGATTTGGCGACAGCTGGAACTCCGGCAAACATTGAGTCAGAATGTACACAAAGTATTTGACTTTGAAATCGTGCTAAATCAAAATATTTTGGATTCAGGATTCTGGTACCAGCTTGCTTGTTTAATGAAATTTGCCTTGGATGTGTGAATAAACAGCTCAGGGCTGGGGATTGTGTGTTTGTCCTGATGCATACCTGAGTGAATCATCTGCAGATGTAATTTACTAACTATTTAACCAGCTGTATCAACTTTTTAGTTAAGTTTTCAACTGAACAGTTTGATTCATGAACAGTTTAGACAGTGTGAAGCAAGGTTAATCTAAGAGCAGAGCAGAGATGGAGATGTTGGGTAGCTGCACAGTAGGGAGCATGGCAGGAATAAAACCTGGATCCTAGTTGGCACAGACATCAGAGTCGAGTTCGGCAGATTCCAGCTGACAAGCTGACACATCTGCCTCTCACCTCCTGGAAGCCTGTTCTCTCGAGGCAACAGGTTCATCAGCATCACAGATTTTGGGCTCTGTCTGTTTCTGCTAAGGCACACACACGATTCAACCCCATTTCTCACCACTTTTAATTCACACGTTCAAGACAAATCTGTTGCTGTGCTCCAAATCGTGCACTTCTGTAAGCACACCTATGTGAAATGCACTGTGTACGCTCTGCATTTACTGGAACAGTGCACTAAGTCGAGCAGGGTAGTGTTGTCCCAAATCAAACACTGCAACTTTGCACTTACCGGGAACTACAAGAGCATTTTACGACTGTTCACAAGTGTTCTTCTGCTTTTACTGATTGAATCGGCAAAATCGCTGGGTCCGTTCCCACCCCTTCCTCTAGATGAGGAGTGTCCACCGTTCCACGCTCAAAAAACCTCTGATTGTTGTGATAGCGCCAGCTGAGAATTCAAAGTGCATTATGTTCTTCCAGCATCTAAGTGCAAAAGAATGTGATTTGGGACACAGAATTTTGTTTAGTGAGAAAGCTTGTATTCAGAATCATAACTTTGCACAGTCATACTCCAGAGTCAAAAGAAAAATCTCCACTTTTTGCAAATGAGCTGCTCTGTCTTTTTCTCCTTTATTTTCCTCTTATTCACCATTTTCACTGCCACACACTACTCTCTGCTGTAGTAAGCTTTTCAGAGATGGTTGGAAGTAATCAGGAAAAGATGGGACACTGCTGCACAGCAGTTTTCAGTTGTTACAGGACCTTTTTGCATAACCCCGAAATGCACAGCATTTTTCAGTTTTGGGTAGCCTTACCTTTATCTAACCTCTGGCATTTCACCCCTTACAGTTGTACAATTTAAAGCCATTCATTGGACTATAACTGCTTGGATTTCATTGACAAACTGGAAAATTTGGGGTTTTCACCAGCCACTTTCTAAGGCACACCTGTCCAAATGTTTGTTGACACAAACATCATATGGCAGCAACTCAGTGCACTTGGGCATGTAGACATGGTCAAGACGATCTGCTGCAGTTCAAACCAAACATCAGAATGGGAAAGGGGATTTAAGGGACTTTGAATGTGGCATGGTTGCTGGTCTGAGTATTTCAGAAACTGCTGATCTACTCAGATTTTCTCGCACAACCATCTCAAGGGTTTGCAGAGAATGGTCCCAAAAAGAGAAAATATCCAGTGAGCTGCAGTTCTGTGGGACTTATTGCCTTGTTTTCAGAGGAGAATGGACAGACTGGTTGGAGCTGATTAAAAGGCAGTAGTAACTTAAGTAACCACTGGTTACAACCGAGGTCTGCAGAAGAGCATCTCTGAACGCACAACACATCAAACCTTGAGGCAGATGGACTACAGCAGCAGAAGAAGACCACACCAGGTGACCCTCCTGTCAGCTAAGAACAGGAAACTGAGGCTACAATTCACACAGCAACACCAAAACTGGACAATAGAAGATTGGAAAAACGTTGCCTGGTCTGATGAGTCTGGATTTCTGCTCCACATTCAGATGGTAGGGTCAGAATTTGGTGTCAACAACATGAAAGCATGGATCCATCCTGCCTTGTATCAACGGTTCAGGCTGCTGCTGCTGGTGTAATGGTGTGGGGGATATTTTCTTGGCTCACTTTGGGCCCCTTAGTACCAACTGAGCATGGTTTAAAGTCCACAGCCTACCTGAGTATTGTTGCTGACCATGTCCATCCCTTTATGAGCACAGTGTACCCATCTTCTGATGGAGACTTCCAGCAGGATAACGCTCCATGTCATAAAGCTGGAATCATCTCAGACTGGTTTCTTCAACATGAAAATGAGTTCCCTGTACTCAAATGGCCTCCACAGTCCCCAGATCTCAATCCAATAGAGCACCTTTGGGATGTGGTGGAGCGGGAGATTGTCATCATGGATGTTCAGCCGACAAATCTGCAGCAACTGTGTGATGCTATCAAGTCAATATGGACCAAACTCTCTGAGGAATGTTTCCAGTACCTTGTTGAATCTATGCCACCAAGGATTAAGGCAGTTCTGAAGGCATAGAGGGTCCAACCAGTGTATCTGCCAGCACCACATCAGAGAAATGCAGCGTGTAGGTGTGATGTCTGACACCAAGTCTTTTGATAGATTTGACAGAACTGTTTAGGAAATGTTGAAATTGTGAAAAGAAAAACCAGTGTACTGACAGGTTTTAGAGGTTTGAAGGCTAGAAGAATTTCCATCAGCGGTGAGAAGTTGTCAGTCCTCTCTCTGGTAGTTTCTGTTTCACAACAAGCTTTATAAGTAACTACAGGAGGTTGACGGCTATTTGTTATTAAAAGTTGAACAGCAAACATGGATTTGCTTTGAATAGAAAACAACAAAAGACCATCAGCACAAAGATATACCTTTTCTATACAGCTGTTGTTGAAGCATAGTTCAGGGTCTCTGCCAGAAAAAGAACAGAGCAGCACAAACAGCAAACCAGGGCAGCTTTTGTTTACATTGAGCACTAATGTATAGGAAAAGCGATGGGATATATTTCTCAACACAATGTGGAGCTACATAACAGGCTTTCAAAACAAAATGAAACTGAGCGTACAAACAGAATACTATTCAACATCTATCTTGCTGTAGCCTCTGAAATATGTTTCAAAATTAGTTTTGATCTCAACATTGATAAAAAAAAAAAAAAAGGGTGCCTTTGAATATCTTTCTGCTCCCGAGAGGAGCAGGAATGGAGACAGAATCGAGTCAGGTAAGTAGGTGGCAATAATGTGGAATCAGTCCATCGTGTCAAACACCACAGAATAATCATGTAGACATGAATATTGAGCAGGGGCTGTTAACAGTATTCTTTAAATTATATATGCAGTGGAAAAATAAAAACTAAAGTGTCTCCATCAAAGTTTCCTTTTAGAAAAAATAGCTCAAAAAAGGTAGAGTCAATTCAAAACAACATCAAAAGAGCCTTAAGTAAGAGGGTATAGCAACTGCTTTTGTGGGGGAGGATTTGTGCTGCAGCTTTATGTGTATTTTTGTGTCGCCAAGCTGCAAACAGACATGAAGAATCCTATTGTTCAAAGCATGATTCAGGTGTTATTGTATACTTCTCATCAACAGATCCTTTGACAGGACCAAAAACAACAGGTTTGAATACAGCGCCCCTCCCTGAGCCGTGGCACTGAGCCTCCTGAGCTCATTCAAGTCCAACCCCTGACAGCAGCACCATGTACGCACGAGACGTATTCAAAAGAAGATGCATGGGCTGTTTTTAAGAGCACGTCATTCAGTGCAACACTACAGTACACAATATAGGGATGAGTCTTTAAAATTGCACACATAGAGTTTGCCAACACAAAGGCGTACCATACATCAGCTTCCAGTGGGATGAATTCAGGGGTTTTCTCTTTTCCTTGTGTTTCTTGAGAATAGTGAAGAGTATGAGAAAAGACATTCTCTATAAAAAGAGAAGTCTGACTACCTTCTGACAGCAACTTTGAGCTGCTCCTGGGCTCTCGCCGTCAGAGTGAAGCTTAAAAAGAATAAATAAACAACCACATGAGAGAAACTCCTCTAATATTGTCACGATGCCATCTGCCAGAAAAATTTACATTTTCTGCCAGACTAAGCCTGCTGTGCTAAACAGAAATATGCAAAATACAGCACTGAGTTCAAACTACAGTCTGTTCATCAGAGCATTCATTTCAATATGCCAGTCATTCAAGGCTAAATGCATCATAAATAAGGTTTTTGAGTCTCTTTATTATTACAAAGTTCAGAGGTTCTGGAAAATAGCTGATAAGGAGGAGAAGCCTTTTTCTGAAAACTTTCCACCCCCATATGTCCTTTTTCAAACTTTTAAATCCTCCACTGTCATTATTTAACAGTTTAAGCCTCCACAGAGAAAATAGAAGAACAGCCCGAGGATTAGGCAACCAACAACTTCAGCATGAGCTCGAGCCAAAGGCCAAACACAAGGCGACTTCCACAGCAGAGCTAGAGCTGTTGATGAATCTTCTGTTAGTGACGGTTTAAATGTACGACACATGTTGACTGTTAATGTTTGAAGCAAGCACAGGTGTATCATATAAATGTTGAATATGATGGAAACAGAGAAGTGAAAAGCAGGGCTGTCAAACAGCTGATCTTTCCTGATTGTGATCAATCACTGCAAGTTTAAAATGTTTTTAGTTTGGACAAGGGTCTTCAACCTGCAGCTCTTTGACTCCTTAGCAGTGGCTCCTTGTTGCCACTGCTACAAGATAAAGAATAAAGTTGTTGTTTTTTTTCTTGATGGTTGGAGATATTTACACTAAATAAAATCATTCCTTAACATTTTGTTGAACTTAGATTATGCATCACATCTGTCAATAAAGCCTGCCACTGCTCTATTACACCTCCTACAACATCAACAGCCCACCAGCTTCCAGTACACCTGAGGTTAACCTCAAGTGAAACACCCCAGGTAAGATAACTAAATCAACAAAAAGACAAATCTGGAAGAAAATGCAGATTTTAATTTTAAAGGGATGGATTCATTTTACTGCCATTGTGCCAGATTAGACATTAGCAAACAACTAAATATGATGAATTGAGGGATATTGTCAATTTATGTAATCAAACTAATGTCTGCAATTTATGCAATTAATTAATTAATTAATTTGATTATTTATTTTACAATTTTTTTTTTTTTACAATTTTTTGGCAATTTTTTAATGGGAATTTTTGAAAACTGTTTTGTTTTTATTTTTATTTTTATTTTTTTTAATTCAAGAAGTTTTGCAAAATTTTGAAGTTTCTGTTTTTGTAAATTTATTAAGAATAAAAAACTAAGATATCACATATACAAATTCATAAATTTAAAAAAAAATCTTGTTTGGACTAGATTTTTAAATATGTATAGAATTCTATAACTTTAAAGTGTTAATTGTGAAGATAAAGTGGATTTTGCGGCCCTGGAATGACTTGACTCTAAGTAAGCTGAAGTCAAAGATGCAGACCCCTGGCTCAAGTGATAAAAATGTGATCCATGTCTCTACTCGAATGGTAATTCAAATCAAAGACTGTCCCAAATTGTTTACTTCTGCACTTACACTTATTATTTTGGGTGCAAAAGTACTTTAACACTGAGAGTACAGAAAAAGGAAAAAAGGAAGGAATGAGTCAAACGATGAATGATGGTTGCAATCAGTGAATAGCAGTTAAAACACATGCAAATGTCATTTCCAGTGAGTTCAAAGTGGCAGTGTTTGATTTGAGATGATGGTGCCACATTTGTGAGGAATATGCATTTGTGGGATAAGAAGTCGAACTGAGGATGCAGAGCTGTTGCTGTTGGCTCTTGTTTGAGCTTCTGGTACCTCAAAGGGCTGCCAGTCAATAGCCTGATTGATAGCTCCTGTGAGCCTGGGCCCTTCCTCTGTGGTCAGTAGCTGTCTGCTTCAAGAATCAGCCAGGTCTGACTGATCTGGATAGGGAAACTCCAAGCTGGTGTTCCTCAAAACCAAGCTCCAGTGTTATTTAGAGTGAGCCTTCAAAAACTGTTTCCCTGTCAGCACAACTCACAGATTTTGTAAAGTAGTTACCCACTGACATCAGTCTCAGCCTGTAGGTGGTAGCTCAAAGTAGCTGCACTTTGATGGTTATTTAATTTTGTTTGACACAAAGTGCAGCCATGAGTAGGAGGACACTGGCTGTTGACAGGGGCAAAATGACATGATTAAAAGAGAATAAATGTATTTCCCTCAACTTCAGCCACCTCTTGTTAAACAATCAAAGAAAACAGAGAAATGGAGACAGAAATTGTGAGGAGTGTGCACCAATTAGCATCTACACTTAAGGAAAAAACCCCACAACACTCAGGAATTGCATTATACTGTCAATAGTTCACATGACCCCCGTTGGCATCGTGGTCAGCAGTTATTTGTTGTCTCATGGATCGGCAGTAGTGTCTGAGTTGATCCTGTGGAATCGCCGCCCATTCTCCCACCAGTGCCACCCTCAGCTGCTGCTGAGTTTCGGGAAGATGTTCACATCTGCGAACACACAAACTGTGCAGATCCAAGACATTTTCAACGGGATTTAGGTCCGGACTGATGGCTGACCAAGGCAGGATATGGGCGTCATTCTCCTCCAAGAAGTTGGTGCGCACACAGGCCACACGGGGACGTGCATTGTCTGCTGGAACAGAGCTCCCGCCCCAACTTGGTCAAGAAAAGGTAGCACCACAGGCCTCGGGATCTCACCCCTATAACGGAGACCACTGAGGTTTCCTTCAATGAAAACCAAGTCTGTGCGGTGATTTGCCGGTATGGCTGCCCAAACCATGACACTGGGACCACCCCACCGGTTCACTTGGCGCACACAAGGTTCAGCATACCTCTCCCGACGTCTTCTTTTCTACCCAATCTCAGCCATCTGCTCTGAAGCACTGAATCCTTTTCTCGTCGCTGAACACGACTTGGGACCACCTCTGAAAAGTCCAACCACGATGTGCAGTGAACCATTCGACCCAAGCTCGGCGATGTTAGGGGGTAAGTACTGATCCAACATATGGCCGATATGGTCGGATACCACCAGCACAGAGGGGATTACGGATGGTTCTGGCCAACACTGGCCTGTGGTGTGTTCCAATGGTGTTGGCCGGTTGGCGCGGTCATGTGCAGCGGTTGTTACAAGGGGGCGACCAGTACGAGGGCGGTTGTTAGAGGAACCAGTGGCGTGGTATCGTTCAGCAAGACGATTAATTGTAAAGCGGTGGACTCCAAACACCCTGGCAACAGAAAGGCAACCCCGTCCAGCTTGGAGCATGCCAGTGGCTCGATCCACCTCTGGTTGCGACAACTGTGGCATCGTAAAGAAGTGTGGTTTTGGCTTCATTCTGGTGCCCTTTTGAGCACAGTTAACCAGTGGTAAAACTCAACTCTGAGTTTCAAACATGAGTTTGTGTATTTATTATCCTAAAATGCACTCTTTATTGTCCTCACAATCAGTCAAGCGGAACCAAGAAATTTGTTCACCTGTCTTCAGCCTAATTCAGAGTGCTAAGCCATTTTTCCAAATGCACCCGAATTTCGTAGGAATTTTTGAAAATTAAAATTTTGCGTTTCTTTTTTCCTTGAGTGTACAATGATCATTACATCCCCAAAGTGAAGTAGCAGGGGGTTCACGATGAGAGACGATGGAGCTGTTATAAAAGCCAAGACTGCTTTCAAGAACCTCGATGATCGTGACAAGAAAACTTAGTGAAATGTGATTTTAGTTTTAATACTTCAGTGAATTAGACTCAGCACAGATTGCTACAGTCAGAGAAATGATGGTAGATTGTCACTTTTCCCTGGTTGGAGAATGTGTGATGGAAAAGAAAGAAACTCACAATAATTGGATGCTGATGTGGGTGTAATAACACAGTGAGCCTCTTTGAAAGCAGAGGTAGGACTGTGCTTCAGCTGAGCAGCTTACAGGATGTTTGAAGCAGAGATACTATCGCTGCGTCCCTCATAATGTAACACACAGGCTCAGGAATCAGGGAGTGACTCTTATCCTGAGCTGCTGGGAACCTTTGATATGGAAACTTTGAACCCAAGAGGCCAATTAATAAATAAAAAGCAGAGGCACCTGAATACATCATAACTTCCTCTAGCTCCCCTCACCTTTGATCCCCTCCAGAGGAGAAGGATATATCAGTCCTCTTCAAAGAGCAGCTCAGATTCAACACAATAATAAGCAGCGGGGGGGGGGTTGTCTTTTTTTCCTCATTGGAGAAACTGCTGCTACAAACACCAACATCAGAATTAAAATAATGAAACTGCCAGTCTTAAATCAAGCAAACAAAATGTTATGTAACACCCTCTCAGTTTGAGTGAGGAATTTCTGAAGCCAGGCGCTTCAGAGTTTGTTCCCTGATGGAGTCCGGAAGATACGGTCACGTCGACGCTGTTTGTAGAAAAGACTTTTGAAATGACCGATGAGTCCTTGCCTGAGGATTTGAGAGCCACGAGGCAGCTCAGTCTGTCTCCGTGTGTTGATGTGATGTGTGATCACTGGCTGATCAGATTTTGCTCAAAGAAACATTGAGGGGGGATCGAGCAGTGGAAAGTTTAGTGTGAGGTCTGTAGCAGCACAAACGACAATATTTACAGCACAAACCAGCACAAATGAAACAGACTATTTCCCTGAAATTTTGCGTGGGCTGGGGGGCCATCTTCAAGCAAGTTGAGAGTTGACAGGGTGAACTAAACGGTCTTCTTCAGGGGTCATTTTAGGACGCCTACTTTGCATCCAGTCACTGATATCTCTCATTATACAGAGCTTGGTCTTCACTTTGTGGATGGCATTTGGGTTCATTCAAAGCCATGCAGTAACTGTTTTTGTGGAACACAAGCTTAAAGTGTCAGCTATCCCCAGGGGTACCATGAGCTCAAAACCAGAGTCTATTGGCAGAGAGGAATCGACAAATTTTTCATTGGTGCAACCCACACACTCAGCTCTGCTGCTCATCCCACAAATGCATGTTCCTTACAAATGTGGCTCTGTTTAAAAGAGACATAACAGACTTCACAACAGTATGAGATTAAATAATATTGCCAAGAAGCATTGTTACAACAAAGAAACAATCTATTAAACCTTATCTTACTTACTTTCCATGCTAGGTTTATCTGGGCTTCAGGTGCTGTTGGTGAGCTATAAAAGGACACATCTGGCAGCCTCCGTGCAAGGGTACCTGAGCTAATGTTGATTTTGAAGCTATCAAAATAGTTTTTAACAAACTGTATATCTATGTGATTACACAGTGATTTTCACACACTAGAAATAATGTCAATGTCAACTTTATTTATATGGTGCATTTACAACTTTAAAAGCTCAAAGCACTCCACAGGTTAAAAGTTTTAAAAGTTAAAAACAGTTTAAAAATTAAAAGTTCAATCCATTCTTCCATATATACCAAGATATTGTTTGGGCCAAAGAGGATTTACAGGCCTTTTTAGATCTCAGGAGAGATTTTAGGTTTTGATCACAAATTTCTCTGATTATAGACAAGACCAGGGATTCCCAAACTTTTCATACTGCAAACTTCCAAAAATAGTGTTGGTTGAGACCTGCAACCCCTGCCATGGACATGGGCTAATTGGAAAATAGACAAAAACAAAGAGTCAAAAAAATAGTGTTGTCAAGTGATGAATAAAAATAATCGGGTTAATCACATGTCTATTCTGTGATTAATCATGATTGATCACACATTTTCTTTGGGCCTAATAGAGGCTAAATAGATAGAATCTATCTAATTAAATACTGCAATTGACTTGAATTTTGTTTTAAGTAGTGCTGTCAAACAATTAATTCATTCATATTAACAAAAAAATAGGTGCTTCTTGATGGAACCTTGTACAATGCATTTTAAGAGTCATTTTGCCAAAACTTTGTAAAAACCATGTCCTTGATGATATCAATGGGTCTTGAGTTTGTTGCAATCCAACAAACAAAGAAATGTGAAAAAACAACTCAAAATTGTTCTGTTTGCATGGTTTTGTATACATTTCAATACTTTTTTTTATTTGTATTTTAAGATAATGTTTGAAATCTGCAATGACAGTTTTCAAACAGTTGTTGATTTTTAAAGGCTTTACCCATCAGCGTTTCATGACCCTAACTTTAGGAACAACTATCCTAGAGTGTACACATAAAGACCCTCTCATGTCAGTGATATTAACAATTACTTCAAGTTTCAGCCTTAATGTGAACTCATTTAACACCTCTCCAAACTCTGGGAACAAAACCCCATTTGACTGCTTGAGATTGGAAGTAAGTCAGGGATGATTATTAACATGCTGGGTGAGTATCACCCAGATACTGCTCTTGTCAGCAATGTTTCATCAGAAAATCTCTTTATAGATCTTCTGATTTGCATCCTGAGCAGGGACAAATGAGTACATTCAAACATGGGACTGTGGAGGATGAGGGTCTGCTTTTTAAAGAATGCCTGTATTAGTTCATGTGTGCTCTTCATGACGTCAAGGAGAGGGCTGTGCATCAGCTGCTGTCGTCATCTGATGAGTGTTTGGATATGATGGTGTGACAGTCCGAACACAGTGACAGGCTGATATTACCTGAGTAACATCACTAATGCAGTCATCACACTCCTGCATGAGCAACACAGGCCAAATATCATCTTTATGTACGACAATGCTGCGTGCCCGATCGAGGTGGTATCATCATGAAACTGCTGCTTGAGGCTGGAAGATCTTAAAGGGTGAAGCCTGCACTTCCTCCAGACTCGAATCAATTACCAGGCTGAGAAATGATAGAGAGTCTGTCAGCCCACTGCTCACTTTGTTGGTAGTAAATATTTACATCTCTACACATCGTAAAAGCCATTCAAGCATCCTCTTCTCGGGTCTTTCCAAAGCATTAAAGAAGCGTGTTTGATCTCCAGCACAAAGGAGGAGAAGTAAACTTTGTGTCTATGCTGTTTAACATCACTGGCAGGTTTCCTGAACCTCCTTCAGCAGTAGCTCCAGGTGCGCCCACTCTGCCAGCTCATCATGGCCAAGGCCGTCTCACAGCGCCGCACAGACTTTGGCGCCGTTGACTGTGCAGAAAAGAGAAATCTGGCTGCCTCTAAAAAGATTACATTGTTTTTCTGAGCTCATCTCTCAGGCCTAGTTTTCCAAACATGCAATGTTTAGAACAGCTTCATATTTTGTGAGATTTGTTGTTGCTCATGAAAAAACTGCTGTGTGTTAGACTCAGCTGAAATGGTGTTTGGCCAAAGCTTCTTAAGCTGTCTGTAGAAAAACAGCTCAGAGTCCTGGGCTTCTCTGGGTGTGATGATTTTTAAAATCACAGCGGGTTGATTTGATGTGCTGCTTTTGTTGTTACACCCGCCATGTTTTTCTATTGATTTCTGAAGGCTGGTGTATTTGTCTTTAGAGTGAATGTTTAAGAGTTTTTATCACATGGCCTCGGAGTAAATCAATGCACAGTTATGAGCATGTGAGAAAAAGATGTTGGATCTTCAATCAGTAAAGTCCAGAAAGCGTTGGTGTGGAGACGTGCAGGTTTTTAGCAGGCTGCTTTCATGGTCATGTGTAAGTACAGATCAAATACTGTTGTTTAGACACTTCATCACATAACGACACTGATTTATGAAAGAAAACTACAACACACTCCTTGACGTCAGTTTTAAGCAGCGCTCTCTCTGCAGTGAATACCAAGAGGAGCAGGACCACCAGTACAAACCTCTCTCCGTCCTCCTTAGTTCTCACGTTCCTCCATCCCTTTTCCTTTATTCTTTCTTTCCTTCATTTCTTTATTCCTTTGTTCTTTTTTGTCACTCCTCCTTTCTTTCATTTCTTCACTTTCACGCTATCTTTATTTCCCTCTTTTGTTGTTCTTTCCTTCTGCCTCCCTTCTTTTCTGTCCACCATCCATCCTTCTTTCCTTTCTTTTTTCTTTTAGTCCATCCTCATTTCTTTTTGTCCTTCCTGCCTTTTTATCTTTCATTTTCTTTTCTTCTTTTCAACCTGTTTTCTTTCCTTGCTTCCTCCTGTTATTCCTTTCCCCCTATCTTTCCTTCCTTCCTTCTTTCCTTTTTTGTTTTCCTACTTTTTCTTCCTCTCTTTGTTCTTTCCATTCTTTTTCCTTTCTTCCCTCTTTCCTTTCTTGCCTCTTTCCTTTCTTCCTTCCTTCTCTCTTTCATCTTCCTTTACTGCCTTTCTTCCTTCTCCCTTTCCTTTTTTGTTATTTGCCCTCCTTCCTTCTTTGCTTTTTTTCCTTCCTTCCTTCCTTCCTTCCTTCCTTCCTTCCTTCCTTCCTTCCTTCCTTCCTTCCTTCCTTCCTTCATCACTCACTTCTTTCCATCCTCTCTTCCTTTTTTCCTTCCTTCCTTTCTGTTTTTCCTTCTTCCTTGCTTCCTTCTTCACTTTCTTCTTTCCTACCTCTCCTCCTTTGGTGCATCCTACCTTCTGTTTGTTCTTCTTTCCTTCCTTTCTGTCTCTATTCTGTTCTTCTTTAGTTCATTTCTTTTTTAATTCTTTTCTTCTTACCCCTTTTCTTTCCACCTTTCTTTCCTTATGTTTTTCTTTTCTATTCATCCTTCCTTTGTCTCCCTTCTACTTTTGTTTTTTTTCTTACATGCTGTCCTGCTTCCTTTCAGGTGGGTGGATGGGGTGACTTCAGTCACAGTTCAGATTAAATTAATAAATCATTGTCAGATATCATCCTGTTGATCCTGTTGATGGAGTGATCCTTGCTTGTAAAAGTAAAACAGTGGCTCGGCTGTTGTTGCCTGGATTGCAGGACAGAATGTTACTCTGCTATCAGAAAGATTCATCCACTGATGTTTATATTTTATTTTTTGCTCTTTTGGATTTTTTGGAGTGGAACAGGTTAGGTGTATTGATTTAGTATGACTATTACTGTTTTGGGGTTTCAGGGTCAGGTCTCTAACACATCCGGGTAAAGAGCCAATGGTTTGCTCAATCCTTGACTATCAGAGGGTAAGAGCTGGATCCTGGTCTCACCATGGCACTGAGGCCATTCCCTCACACTCTGCTCTGTGAAGAGCTGGAACAATCACAGGACAGCGTGTGCTCTATATGATTGTTCTCAGGCTAAATGCCAGGATCATCACCTATAGCTTCCACCAAGACCATCCACTTCAAAAGAGAAGAGGAAGTATCGCTCTAAAAGGTCAATGACTTAAATGTCTCCATTCATGGATTGGTTTATGGCAGCAGGACTTCAAAGTAATAAAGGCTTTGAATGGTATGACTTGTGTAGGGGAATAAGATCTCAGGTTTTTCTATCCCTCTCAAAAAAAAAAAAAAAACAGAAAGGAAACAGATCTTTTTTATTAATGCTACAGATTTGTGCTGACTTCTCTTAAAAAACAATCTGCACTTTTCTTTCCCAGAGACAGATCATGCAAAGATAATAACCCGGAGCACTTTGTGTCATTAAACGTGGTGCTCTGTAACGGCTTAATCACTGGCTTCATCGTCTCATACGAGCAGAAAAACTCTCTTCTCTTGTCGTCTGTACTCACTTTGCTCAGGTCTCATATGATTGTGCAAACATGAGCTCATGTGCAGAAACTGAACTCAACTCTTAGAAAAAACTCAAAACACTTTGGTTCCTGTTTGTTTATTTCCCCCACTGCAAAGCTTCAAGTCTTGTAATTCTTTTATATCTCCTGCACCATCAGATCACTTCGGATCAAACAGGTCACATTATCCTCCTTCTGCTCATGATAATCTGTGCCACATCCTGTTTGGAATTGAGTGCCTTCATCTTTAAATCTCATCGTCTGTGCTGGTTTAGGAATGGAGAGAAAAACAAATGCGTTTACTTCTGTGCCGTATTTCAAACAGTGAGGATTTAGACCTCTGATGTCACAGTCTGCGCTAAATACGGGATAACAGTCAGCCTGTAAGAGCCGACCGACTGAGAGTCACTCAAAGAATCTGATCCACCTCTGTCTGATACTCGGTGTGGAGCTCAGAGGAAAGGGTTGTCAGGGTTTTGCTGCTTATTTTTGGTGATGGTGTCTGTCTTTTTCTCAGATAAAACAGACTGTTTCATCTCTGCCAGGCAGAAAGTGGATAACAGCTTGTTTTTTTCTGCTGACTGTTTCTTGCACCCGTTCTCTTGAATTTCTCACCCAGGCCCTCTCTCGTGTTTGCCAGCTCTCTTCACTCTCCCTTCCTGAATCAATCATTTAGTTTTCTCATCTCAGTGAGCAGTTTCCTCCCGTGTACAAACCTGCCTTTTCAGTTTACACCTCTCCTTCTGCATTTCTTTTGTCTCATCTCTGAAGATGAAGATTTATTCCTTCTTTGGTTTTAAAGAAACAGAACAATCACTTTTTTATCTGGTATGGGTTCAAATCCGGCCAGGGTATTTTGGGACTGTAAGGGTAAAATGACAGACAAGACCTAACCAGGACTCAACATTAATGTCGTTAAGCACAGTTGTTCACATGGAGGCCCAACTCCATCAGAAAAGTCTAAATCCAGACATGCCAATAATCACACCTACATGTTTTTTTTTTAAGTTGGTTACCAAACTCGGGTTGACGTTTTTTAGGCATCAGGAACTTTCATACCTCCAGGAACCTAATCTTGTGAGCTCAGCAGGCCTTTTTTTTTAACATCACAGAAACTTAGAACTGCTTTATTCCCCAGAAACAAAACTAAAGGAAACACTTTAATAATTCTCCTGGCACAAGAGAGATGTGAGTGATGAGCTTAAAAATGTAGAAAAAACAAATGGACTGACAAGATAGTCCAGGTTTTGATAAGACATTGTGCAACATTTATATCAATGATTCATGATTTTCTCAGTATTCAATTTTGATTTGTAATATTTTTACGTATTTATTCACATTTATGCATTTTTACACAATTTGGACTCAGCAAAAGGTAATATTAAAATCTATGAAGTGTTTTCCTGAAAGCTTGCCACAGATGGTATCCACTGCATAGCAAAGAGATGCTGTGAGAAGATTAAGAAACTCTACGAAAGATAAAAAAAAAAAAAAAAAGAAGAAGAAAAAGCAAACTGACCGAAAAACTAATAAGTGGTATATGGACGTAGCCAAAAGCCAATAAATTAAGCACAGCAGCATTGTTTCCAGGCTCTCATAGCCCCTCTGTTCAGAACGCTCTGATTTAGTGGGCGTGACCTTCATATGTAAATGAGCCACCGCTGATACCGCGCCGCTCTTCCATGTCACTGGGAGCAGTGCCACAAGCTCCGAGTGCACAATGTTTAGAAACCAGCGAAGCTCATTTATCGTAACATTACAGGCTAAAACAACAGGCTAACCGCAGCTAAAGTTAGCATCCTGAAGCTAACACAGAGACAGGGGGGACACTGAGGAAAAGCTCTTACATCTGCTCCACAGCACACAACATTTAAAATACTCACATTTCCAGGGTCCGAGGTTTGTTGGTGGATGGTTGGTAATGCACCCGGATTCAGGACCAGTCTATTCGCTAGCCCTCTGTTGTACTGTCCAAAGTTGGAAAAGCAGCCGACCGTGAAGTGACTAGCACACACATGCACAGTTTTACCAAGTGTAGCTGGCAAACTTCCTTGAACTCCAGCCACTTAGTCTTGTCTTCTTCCAAGATGGGAAGCTTGAGCATGGAACTATGTGGCTGTTTACGGCCAAAAACAGAGCAGTGATGGCTCTTCAACTTCTCCAGCAGCAGGGAGGGGAGTGGGCGGGGAGGGGGTGAGGTGGTATCTGCTCCAGTGGACTAATCAGGTCAGACTTGCTCCTGATTGGTCAAAAAAGGGAATCACTGACGTCGGCAAATACCCGAAATCCAAACAGCTCATTTTAGGTCAGGATTTTACATTCACAAGCACTACTAAGTACAGGTTTTGTCATTACATATCACACTTTGTGGGCTGGGAGGAAATCCAAAGACCCACAAATTTCACTAAAAGACTTAATAAAGTGATTTTTGCATAATATGGGACATTTAAGTGTCCTTCAGAGACTTCTTCTAAACAATATACTGATATAGCTTAACATAATTACAGCTTAAAAAAAAAAAAAGAAAATGAAAGAAAATTTAAAGATCCCAATTTTTCTCACACTGATGTTTCATAAAAACCATTTTCTGCCTCTGTTCCAAATGTTTCATTTTGGCTTCCGTCTCTTTAAGGCTCCTTGCTCTACAAACCCCCTTCCCTCTGATTGGTCAGCCCTCTGCAGGCCTGTCAGCTGAAGGTAGACCTTGGTGTTTTGAGGCCTCCCCATCCAAACCTCATCATTTAGCAAGCTCTTGTGCTATTTTTGGAACTGAACTTTCTGATCAGTTTACAGAGTCAGGGATTTCTACAACATATGAAAATGTAGAGGCTTGCAAATTTAAATGTTTAGTATGACCATCCAGCATTGTTGCATCTTATCCATGTAAAAAAATAAATGGAAAAGCAGAATACCTCCTCTTTAAGAATCATATCATGGTGCTGCAAGCATAGATAGTAAAAATCTGCAATAACGAGACGATCTCAGGGACTCGATTGTTTCGGCCTCAAGTTTTGGGCAGCTGTTATGTCATACATCTTTTTGTCTGTCAGTCTGTGATTTACTATTGCTTTTTACTGGTGCATCATATTTAATCCAAAGAAAGACTGTCACTGATAACAATAACTTTTCCACACTGAGATAGAGTGATGCTTTCTGCAACTATCTGGGTTTTGTTTATGGACCTGTCGTGTTTCCACCTGGGTCTGTAGTCTTGGCGCAGAGTCTCCATTTAGAGCACACATGATGTGTGGCACAATAGCTGGTATTTGAAGAAAGTGACACCCTGCCATATTAATTAATGACCCTGAAGAACAACCATCTGTTTCAACCCGGTAACTGGCAAGAAGAAACAATCCCACATGTAACACGTTCGAACCATTTCTCCGACACAGATCCTCTCTGAAAGCCAGTCAAAGTCTTTTTTTTCTGGATTTCCACAATTCTTAAACATGATTTGTTTGCCCTACATGCCCCTGAACACATTTAAATGTTCCTCAAAGAAAAGAAAATGGAAAAATATCAGTGCTGTTTTTCTATAAGATAGATATTTAAACAGCATGAGCATCTGTTGCCTGGCTGATGTTTCTGCAAAACATTCGATCTCTCATACAGATAAACACACCGTGATCCTGTCAAAGCAGCGTGTGTGAAAGCTTTCACAAAGCATCTGCACTGATACACTCACAGTTAAAAGCCTCAGGGTTGGTTTGCTCTCTTTATACTTATCTCTTCAAGTATATAGTACTGTATCAGTGGTGTACTTTTCAGCAGCACAGTATGTGTAATGTAACAACTCAGCTGCTCCATCAAAGTGCTTTCACTTCCCTCACATCCTTTTGATATGAATGGATGAGTGAATATAGATAAAAGCCTGGACCAGGAGGGAAATAGTAAAATGCATCTTATTCCCTCATCTGATGCATCCCCAACAGTGAGAAATATTAAAAAAATAAATTATTTGATGGATATTTTTCCTGGACTCGTTTGGAGCCATCATCCTTTTTATGATGTCATTCATCCACACCTGATCAAAAATTCATGGCCAGTTAAAAAAATGCACAAATTTACATTTTACACTGTGGGATATTAGGAATATTTTAAGTGGAGATTTAAAATACAAAAAGAAGAAGAAACCGGAGTGAGACAGGGGCAAAAAATTGAGTTTGCTGATCTAAAGTTTCAGACCTCAGCCTTTAAAAGACAAAATCTCTGCAAGAATGTGGATTCAATTGAATTTTTTGTCAGGTTTTCCCTCTGTCATGACCTCCTGATTGCAATGGCTAAAAAGCTTTCTCTCTTTGAATGTGGCAGGATTACTGAGCTCCGTAAGCACAAGGCCTTTCCCTACGCTTGATAGCTGCTGAGGTTCGACGCAGTAACACAGCCATTTTGATTTTTTTCAAAGATCTTGAGGGCTATGGAACCAAAAAGTCAAGTGGTAAGAGTGCAGATGGCCATTAAGTGCATACAAGCCAAAATAGTTATATAGATTATAAAAAAATAAAATTACAAAAAGTCAAGTGGAAGTCAAGACCCAAAAAAGTTTCACCGGTGCTGAACTGAAAGATTCGGCTGTCACAGGATGATCCTCAACACCAAATAAGGCTGTTACTGGTGCCAACTGCAGCCCAGTAACTATCACAGAGTATCTGTGAGAGAAGAACTTGAAGAACAAAAAAAAGTCCTCCAAGGCCTTGTCTTTTTTAATGCCACAGCATTACCTGTCTGGGCACCAACATTCCCACCAGCCACCTGGAAACACTCACATCAAACATGCCGAAAGAATTTTTCAAGTGATCAACAAGAATGGTGAAGCTCCTCATTACTGAGTCCTGTTTTGAAATTTTTATTTTTATTTTAGGGAAGTTTTGGTTTTTTTTAAGAGCTGTGGTCTCAAACTTTTAATCAGCTGGTCAACAGCCTGTTTCAGTTTAATTACTGTTCACAAATTTATTTTGTCTCACTACCATTTCTGTTTGTTTATTTATTTATTTATTTTATTAATTTTATTTGAGTATTTATTTATTTATTTGTTTATTTATTTGAGTATTTATGTTTGTTTTTTATTTGAGTCTTTTTTTTTTTTTTTTTTTTGAAACACTACTTAGAACCCTCTTAAGATCCAACAATATGAAATGTGAATTAGAGCAATTTTTTATCTGGTCTATAAATTTTGATCAGGTGTGTATTCCTATATATGAAATGCATCCCAATTTCTATATGCTGAATTTGAGTTGTGCAGAACTCTGTGATTTTGTTTTGAGACAACATGATATTCCTCTCATTTCTTCATATGTGTTAAAGTGGACACACTGTAACACTCTAGAGGAAATTGTACTAATAAGAAACCAACATAAATTTCCCAACTAGAAAGTAACAAACAACAACACAAAGACACAATAGAAAGCCAAGCCACATATTGACTCATCAAACAACCCAAGCAACACCAGAACAAAACATGAACTTATAAAACATGCTTAATTTAGCTGAATGATACAAAGCTCATGCTCAAATTGTGTATCCCAATTTAACCCCACTATTGTTATCCTGGCTTGGTCTCTTGTCAAACCTTGTGGCAACAAAGAAATCTAAAACAACAGCTCAAACATTGTCTGTTTGTATGGTGTTATGTCAAATGAAACCCCAACTTTGTTGTGTTTTTACAATAATGGATTGAATATGCTAGTTTTTTGATTATGGAAGGCATTGTAGGACACCCCTATCAGTGTTTTGCAGCCCTCCACTTCGGGAACCACTGGTCTAGCCTTGGAAGTCTGGCCTTATCAAAGTCATACACATCCTTTGCTTTGCCCAGTTTCCCCCCACGTATATGGCAAATCAACCTCCCACCAAATCCAATCCACTTAATTTTTAAAGAACATCTTGAAAACAACCCAGTTTACCAAAGTGCTGAATGTTTGCTTGATGCCTAACACATCCCACACACTGACAGGTGCCAGTGAAAAGAAAATCAGCGTTATTCAGTGCACCTGTCAGTGGTCATAATGTTATGACTGATTGGTGTAAAAACCAAATGACCAAGCGCAGTATATAATTAAAAAAAAGATTACAGGTGTGAAACAAGAGAAGGAGAGTAACAATGAAGACTCCACATAAAGGAAATTGACAGCTGTAGCAGCTACAGAGAAAAGTAAGCTGCAGTGAATCAACAGCACAGATTTCTGTTCAGAGTTTGACTAAGGGAGACATGATGACCTGCTGATTACAGGAGAAGAGCAGCAGATCAGTTTGTCACAGTGGATCAAAATGCACTTCATTTCCCAACATGGAAGAAACAAAGCACAGACTTTCATTATAAATCACTGCATTATTGCTAAATGATTAAAAGCACTGTATTGTAGTGATGAATCCCTCGCTAATTAACTTCTGCTTGTGGTTTTTGTCTTGATGAGTTATTAACTGTCCTTATTACACACTACATTAACCCTCAGATGAATTCACTGTGAAAGGAGAACCAATGCCAGACATCTACCAAATAGAAACACAGCGTTTCACTCAAGGTTGAGCTAATTATTTGGTTTCTTTCTTTAGCGAGAAAAATCGTGTTCAACCTGCAAGAATTTCAATAACAGTCTGGAATGGATGATGAACACATAGCATGGATGAACAGCTCCCTAAACCAAAAGGACTCTGATGAAATTGTCCATAATGGTACCAGCACACGTTTGAAAGTATCAGGAGAAAAGCATGTGGTGGTAAACTGAATGGAATGGATTTTTTGGCCGGTAAATGGCACTGAAATTAAAACTTAATCCGAGGGGAATTGAAAAAGGTGCTGGTTCATGGTGTTGATATTTCTTATGGGAGAAAATGGAGGTTATCCCAAGGCAGGGACGTTATTACCTCTCTGGGCTCCTCTAACACCATGACCGGCTCTTCAGACATCCTTAAAAGTCAACACTCGGTTGGAAGTATTGACATTTATCAGCTCAGGAGCAGTAAAAACTCTGCAGAGGGAAATTCTGAGAAAAATAAATGTCAGCTTTTGCTGCTAATGTCTGATTCGGAGTAAGTATTCAAAGTTCAGAGCCGGTTTAGTTCTTGGCTGTATCCAGAAACCAAAATAACTTTTTTTTTCACCCCGTAATTTGGGATTTAATGCTCATAATCCTCTGCTCTAATGGCTGCTAAATAACTTATATCTTCCGTCTTTGACTGCATACACAGATTACACAGTGGGGAAAATTAAGTATTGAACTCGTTAACTTTTTCTCATCACATTTATTTCCAAAGATGCAATTCAAAAGAAATTTCTACCAGACATTGGTATTAACTCAAATAATTCACACATGAAAAGGAATCACAACATTCAGGTCCATAAATAATGATTTTGTGGATTCAAGTACGATAACACAGGAAAAAAGTATTGAACACACTAGCTGAGACTCATCTAATACTTAGTGGAGAAGCCTTTGTTTGCAATGACAGCTTCCAGAAGCTTCTTGTATGTTTTAACTAATGGCCCACACTGCTCAGGTGTGATTTTGGCCCATTCCTCTGCACAGATTGTCTTTAAATCTTGAATATTCTTTAGTGCCTTCTGGTGAACCCTTTTCTTTAGTTCTTTCCACAAATGTTTTATCGGATTTAACTCAGGTGATTGACCAGGCCGTTCTAACAGATTGATTTTCTTTTTTTGAAACAATGTGAGAGTCAACTTTGCAGTGTGCTTTGGATGGTTGTCCTGCTGGAAGGTCCAGCCACGTCTCATCTTCATCATCCTGGTGGATGGCAGCAGATTCATATCAAGAATTTCTCCATACATGTCTCCATTCATTGGTCAGTCAGTTATATGAAGTTTGCCAATATCATGAGATGAGAAACAACCCCATGCCATGATGCTTTCACCTCCAAACTTCACTGTTGGTATCGTATTCTTTGGGTGATGTGCAGAGCCATTTCTCCTCCAAACATGGCATGTAGTGTGACAGCCGAAAAGTTCAATTTTGGTCTCATCTGACCAGACAACATTCTTCCAGTATTCTACAGACTTGTCAAAATGCTGTTTAACAAACTTTAAACCAGCTTCAACATGCCTTTTCTTGAGGAATGGAGTCTTGTGGGCTGAGCGTCCACAGAGACCATAGCGGTTGAGTGCATTGCCTATTGTTTTCTCTGTAACAATTGTACCTGCTGCCTCCAACTTTCAGGGTGGTCCTTGGCTCGTTGAGTACTCTTCTGACTATCTTTCTGACTCCCTGGTCAGAAATCTTGCAAGGAGCTCCTGTGCGTGGCCTGTTGATGGTAAGGTGGTGCTTCTTCCACTTGCGAATAATGGCCCCAACGGTGCTGACTGGAATATTCAGGTGCTTTGATATAAGTCTGTAACCAGTTCCATTCTGATGCTGAGCAACAATCAGGTTGCTAATGTAATCAGAGAGCTCTTTGCTTTTACCCATCATGAGGTGTGTCGTATTTAACTGCTTGGTGGAAAAATGACCTTTTTTTATAGGACCATCAATTTGCTCTAGCCCAGCTGATGTTGGTTTGCACTAATTGGAAGTTCAAGTAATAATTACTGACAGATTTCAGGTGGTATGGTGCATTTCCTTGCCAAAGTACACAGCCTTTCCATGGTGTGTTCAATACTTTTTTCCTGTGTTATCATACTTTATTCCACATAATCATTATTTATGGACGTAAACATTGTGATTTCTTTTCATCTGTGGATTATTTGAGTTAATACCAATGTCTGGTAGAAATTTCTTTTGAATTGCATCTTTGGAAATAAATGTAATGAGAAAAAAGTTGACGCGTTCAATACTTATTTTCCTCATTGTACTTTCATCTTGCTGATTTCACTTAGAGCTGTGGGTGTGAAACTAAAAAAGTTCAGGAGCAATAAAATACATCAGTCATATGCTAACTGCCCAGATTGCCTTGACATTAATGGGTTTTGAGTCAACCCCTGATCACTCAAATTTTTATTTTGGCGTCATCTTTTCATGAAACTAAATGAATGATGCTAATGGATGTGTTCTTTCACAAGATGAAAAGACATATTTCTACCTTTTTTCTCAGAGGAAGCAAATTTATTTCAAAAGCACCTCTCAAACAAAAAACAAATTAAGGTCTTCCAAACACAGATGATCTTTGACTGACTCTGAAAAGACCAGTGACAGACAGCCACCCACATGTAAAAGAAAAAAAAAAGGGGGGTTGTTACTGAACACAAGATTTTTCAAGGCTGTAGTCTCCTGCAGCTCAGACTTAATTTACTCCCAGTGATCTGAAATGTAATGGAAAAGTACATCAAGCTTTCCAACAGGATGAGTTCACAGGTTTGTAATGATGTTTTACTCAGAAACCCAAAGATCTGAAGATGCTCAGCCCACTATCGGAAAAACTCACTGAAAGTCACTTTTATGGTTCACTTATTATATCTGATTTAAGTAAATCCAGACTTGTCAAAAATGATGCCGCTCAGTACTTGCATGAACCTTCTAAACATCCCAAGGTTTGCAGTGTAGAGTCCCAGAGTTTGTTTTTGCAGCAGTAGTAATTATCTTCTCTAATTATCAAGGTGCAACAATTAGTCATTACTGTTGACAAAACTAATGGCAAAATTTAACTTTCACTGATGAGTCATTACCCGTGTTTTTTTTTAGCATTTTGGAGCTGTTATAAACATTCACATCTCTGCTTAGAGGATTAAAGTGCCGGTAGATGATGAGACATCTACACCTCTTAAATGTGAAAGCATTTCACCTCACTGCAAAGAAAAGGGTCACCAGGATTTGCGTCATGAACTTTGCAAAGCATGGGGGTCTATCAGTAAATGTGTGTGTTTAAAAAGACTTGACCTGTTGAGAAAACTCCTGGACCTGTAATCACGTTCAGTCGTTAAACAAATGGGACCGTTAGTCCTAACTTTCTGTTGTAGAACGACCCGTTGAGCTGCAGGGTTAGCCGCATGCACCTTCAAATAATCGGCCAGTTAACTAATTACACTGTGAAAAAGACGCAGGTGCAGATTATGTCATAATTCAGGGGAACCAAATCAAATTTGTTAAACTGACGGCAGTTAGCTTTGCCAATTTGAGACCCTGATTGCCTCCCTTATCTCATCTGTTCACTGAAAACGTGTGTCTCCTAAATCTAAATTTCCTGTATGGCTACACATTGCCACCTTTCCAAAGGATTGTCCACTGTCTTTCTATGTTTCGTCTCAAACGGTAACACATTGCATGATGTCTGCCTTTAAACAGCCAAACAGGCACTGTAATCCTGCTGTTGGCGTCTGTAATAGTCGGATAAGCCTCCATTAAATTTAACACTCTTTTGGCCCGTTAACCTGGCTCATGCATAGCACTCATCAACATTTTTTTCACCACTAGTACAAACGGTCCATTTTCCCCGCTAATGGCTTGTCATGCATGTGGGCCCTGATCTTAATATCCTTTGAAATCACTTCTATACATTGTGTGCCAGTACAGAATTTGGACTTTGATTTTCTAAACTGAGTTTTGATTTTTTCCCTCAAAACTTTGTTGCCTGGTTTCACCTGTGCCTCAGGTGTCTCTCCCAGGCTGTGTCTCTATAGCCTGGTTCAAAAAACGTCTCCTGTCTTAATTGTTAATTACACTATCCGCACACTGTACGGGCGAGCTGGCCCAATCGGAGGCACAGCTCAGCTCATGTGACTGATGGACGCCCTATAGCTGCACTCCAGACCCCCATCACTTCCTACGGCAGCGATAGCTGATCTGCTTCAAAAATCCATTTCAGAAACAGACAGGTGACATTGGGGAGACTACATCCACTAATTACACAGCCAATAGTGAACATCAGCAAACTCTGCTTCTCACCAAGGAACATGTTCTCCATCAGGGGGCGATATGGGGGAAAATATGTCAGGATGCTTTAAGGGCAGGATCAGGATCTGGGTTTTATCAGGATTGGTTTTTATACTCTGAATATTTTGGCCAGCAAACAACATTTTTTTAGCCCCAAATATGTTTTGAGTTTCTGCAGAATATACAGAGCTTAAGCTTTATACAAGTAGCCTTTGCACAGTCCAAATTTAGATTAGTAAGATGTTATTAGATCTACTTTGCTTTTGTTTGGGGACTGGGCATGATATAAAAACAGATGAAAGCTGGGGATCCTACAAAAACGGATCTTGGGCCATAGTTGGCCCCCTGGCCTGACTTTGGACATGCCTCAACGACACTGAAAAGGAGGGTAACCTCTGTCTTTTTCGAGACTAAATAAAGGTTTGAATTGCCTGCTTTGTATGTAGCCATCATTTATCATGCTCTGATTGGTTGGTAGCGTTTCCCTCACAAAGAGCTTAATGAAAAATAATTTCAGAACGAGGGGGAGGAGGAAGACACTGTACAGTGCATATGCAGGGGGTTGTTTCTGTCCTTCTTCCTGTTTGCACTTTGACCTGTAATCACAGGAGGCAGCACCAGAGTCAAGAAAGTGTTGACATTTTTCTCTCTTCACCTCTGGAGCTCCAGCTCGGTTCGCTGCATAAGATGAGTGGTTGTATTTGCTCATCAAACCATGCATGCTTTTATGACGTGCTCCCACACAGTTGGAACGGTAACAGCACAACAGGAGGAGGAAACAGGGCTCGTGTGCTGCCTGAGACCTGTGACGCAGACTAAGTGTCAGGAGAACAAAGAGATTTCTTTACAGGTGAGCACACAAACTGTAAAAACATCTGCTCTCTGCTCAAACAGATCACACAACCCTCCTCCACCGCACTAACATTCACCTGAACACACCAGATGCTTATGCAATGTGTCTCTGGGGAAGAGTAGCTCTAATCTGATTAGCCGAGTCAGATTTCATCGAAATCCAGCTTTGGGGTAATTAGCAGTTTAGGGCCAGAGGAGGCAGTTTGTAGCAGAGTCAGGAGGATGTGTGAGGAAGGCTGTGCTCTGGTTAATCTCTGTTTACAGATTAAAGCCTCTGCTCTGAGCTCTGGGTTTTAGGAAGGGAAGTGTTGTAATTTGTGAGTTAGAAGTCATGATTTATTACATATCTGCAGGCTTTGGTGTTTGTAGGAAGAGGAGTACAGTGAGCAAAAGCAGACAGGATGCTATCTTGAAAAGTTTCTTTAAAAGTCTTCTGACTAACAGCATCTGAGTCTCAAACATTGTGAGCGTAAAGTCAGGGGAAATTACTGCTCTGAGAGTACCACACTTAATGGAGCTGGAAATAAAGTTGACCTTTGTGAAATTATATGCATTTACATTTAGTAAGAAGTCTATAGGTATGAATTTATATTTTAAAAAAGATCAACTTAAATGGTTTCAGGTGTACATTATGGAAAATTGCATTCACTCTTAGTTTTCCTGTCAAAGCTTACAGAAGGTTAGAAGGAAAAAGTTGAAACCACTTCACTTTCAACACAGGAAATCCAGTCTTTACACAACACATATTTTTGTATAAACTCACTAAAATAAACAGAGGTACTTTTTGACAATGATTGTCACAAAAAGACCCAAAAGCCACGCTGGAGGAACTACAGAAGATCAACTGGGGTGCGTCTCAAAGCAATAATTTCCTGCCTCCTCCATGGCACCGGAAGTACTTTCTCAGTCACCATTTTGAAGGCTGTGCCAAAGCGATAATTGTGCTATGATCGAGGAAAATCAAGAGCTGGCTTTGCGGAAGTCTTTTCACTGCCAAACACACCCCCATATGGAATATCACTCTCTGATTGGACGCTGCAGCGGCTCAGACTTCTCTACATGAAACTTTACAAACACAACAGAGTTTGATGAGAGAAAAGACGGAGCTGAGGACAGGCACAGAGGATCTATCTTCCTGAGACACAATAAACCAGGTTATATTAATAAGTTTCAGAGTTCACAATCAGATGCACTCTAGATAAAGGCTAAATAATTCATAAATGATGTAACAATGACGGATTTTTACGGTAAAGTGATCCATGTGTTTATGTTTTATCAGAGTTATTACAGCGCACATGTGCAGACGCACAAACAGCTGTTAGAGCTGACTGACAGATGATCCAGAGGTGAGTAAAAGCTTTCTGGTTTCGGTCTTCTCTGGCTTTATGACGCTTCAGTAGCCGAGCAGCTAGCTGACGTGAGAGGGGTAGTGGAGAAGGATGAGGTGGGACCATGGGCAGGATGGTACTGAGACAGGGGATTGGATGGACTCGCACACAAACCCGAAATAAGGAGAACAGCAGTTCAGATTGGTCAATTATTATGCCGTTTTGCAGTTGAAATACTGAATGGATTTTTTTTTCGTTCTTTTTGCCTTTTAGATTGCGTATATCTGACCATCAGACCATTAAGACCTCATAAACGGTGTTATTAGTAATTACCCTGCTTCCAAATCATAGACCATAGCTTTAAAGCCCAGTTATCATAATTCCAAAATAAATTATAAGAATGATAACGAAATAATTTTTATTCAGATTGTTCTTTTAGAAAACAGGTTAGCAAAGTGCTCTACGAAAACATAAATATGAGTAAAATACAGCAAATACATAAAAAAAATGAAAAGGTAAGAAAAATGTATCAAATAGAAATAAATTTCAAATCACAAAAGATTAAAATAATTGAAATTAAAAGTTTTCAGCTTTCCTACTACTTACCAACAAAAGACACATTTCACAGATTAAATGATCACATCTCTCTTCTTGTTTTATTGAGTTCTTATCTTTTTTTGTTGATTTTAAAACTCCAGTAGATCTTCTGTAGTTCCTCCAGCGTGGCTTAGATTTTTTGTTTTTTTCATTGAGAGCCAAAACTCATGAAAGAGTCGTATTGTTTTAACTTGAGGTGAGCTTTTGGGTCTTTTTGAGACAGTCGTCAAGAAGTATCTCTGTTTCTTTTAGTGAATTTATATGAAAATATCTGTCATGTAAAGACTGGCAAAACTAGATTTCCTGTGTTGAAAGTGAAGTGGTTTCAACTTGTACTCAGAGTGGTTTATCCCTATCTTCAGCAGGCTTTGACACAAAGTGAGAATGCAATCTTCCATAATGTATACCTGAAACCCTTTAAACCCTTTAAAGTGATCCTTTGTTAACTATAATTCATACCTATAGACTTCTTACTGAATGTAAGTGCATGTGATTTAACAAATAACTCTCATCTCTGGCTCCATTAAGTGTGGTACTCCCAGGGCGGTAATTTTCCCCTGACTTGATGCTCACGATGTTTGAGGCTGGGATGCAGTTAGTCAGAAGGCTTTTTTCTCAATATGTCACTGTACAGTCATAAGAAAAATGACACATTGGACCTCATTCACTGATTAATGCAGGAACTGTCTGTACTCTGTGCAAAGTTTCGTGTTTAGGCAAAAGAAGGCACCGTCAGATTCACGACACGTGCGCACCAGTCAATTTTGGTTATCAGTAACCAGCAGGCTCTCCTGGGTGCTGTGTGGTAAATCGCAATGGGTATTAAAAACATAAATGATTATTGATTTGCAAATAAATAAGAAGAAGGCAACAGTGAAGTCATGTGTGTGTGCGGTTGTTTTACTCAGTTTCACTCAGACGCTGCATTTATGATACCCAACAACACAGTAAACATCAAAATTGTGACATTTTGAAATTTATATTGTGATATTTGGTACTGCAAAACTAAGAATTTTATTTAAGATTCAATATTACATATATATCATTAAGTTGAATATGCATCTGTTCCATGGTTATTTAATGTATTTTGTCAATTCACAGTTTGTTGTGATTGTTCTGTTTTTCTTTTGCTGGAAATAGCGTTAATATTTCATTCTTTCAGGTAAAAGTCTGTGATTACATTTTCTGAGAGAGTTAAGTACAAAAATACTGATTAAATACTTTGTATCAAACATTCGTACGCACAATTGAAGCACAAATTTTTGCGTACGCACTGTTTGCCTGCAGCTTATCCATTGACCAAAGTTTGACGTCTAGAAAACACCCAAACACAACTCCTGATTCTGATTCCATGTGTGAAGAAAGGCTGCCGTGTGTGCCATGTGCAATTTTTGCAACTTGCTGGTAAACAATGCAGAAAACAAAAAATATCATCCACGGGGCTCATGATATATCGACATGTCGTCTTCACTACACGACCCACCATCTGCAAAGTGGCGCCTGTGCTGAATGAAACACTACAAACTTATGGATTAGATGTCAAGAATCCCCTCAGGTCAGTCGAGTCTAGAGCGAAACTGATTTTTCTGTCACTTTGAAGCCACTACTTTAAGTCATGGAGAAGTTTAATAACTCTTGTGATGCTACTGTTGTTTTTCCTGCTCGACACAAGAGACACATCTGTCACAAGCGGTCAATCGTGGCATTGTATCCCTATCTTAAGCTTCAAATAACTCAAACTACAACTCAGAAACGGTTAGACACTGTGTAAAATTTTATGAAATACGATTTTGATGGTTTGCAAACCATTCGAACCCTATATACCCTTAGAGGCCGGAGCATTCACTTCTAATATAAAAGGGTTTTGTTTATATAATGTTTTCTAAAAATGGAATTAAATTTGTTTCTATAACATCCAGAGGATTTTCAGTTCCTCAGAGAAGAGACTACTCAGACTCTGTCTATCAAAAAAAAAGACAATCTGTCATGATTGAACAACAAATCTGATGCAACATGATCATATCTGTTAGCTGAGAGTGCTAATAGGAGGCTGCCATCTTTGTTTTGGTCAGTGAACAGGTCAGTGGTTGTGGTTGGAACAGCTGGTCACTAAATGTCTTCTGGGATTTTAATCCCTGCTCTGAACCCCAAATCTATGGTCCTGACAATGCCAAAGGCAACCACATCCAAGGACCTGTCCTGGACCTAAAACACCACAATCAAAAAAGTCCAGTAGACTCTACTTCCTGAGAACGTAATCCTTGGCTGCCCACCACCCCCCATTACAGGAGCTTAATACCACCAGCTTCTTCAGTAGAGCAGCCAACATTTAAAAGAATACAACATCATGGCTCTGAAGTAGAAGAGTCTATGATGTTGTAAAATTTGGTGTGCTAAACTGGCCTGTCTGCAGTCCTGATTTAGCACCCTTTATAAATATCTGTTCCACCACAAAACAAAAACTATAAGATGAAGAAGAGATATCAAACTGTCAAGCAAGTGGCTTTGCATGTTGATAATTGCGAGTAGAAGAAGCTATCCAAAATGGCTACGATAGAGGATGTAGCACAGAACAAGAAAAATACAACCAAAGTGAAATACAAGCAGATAAAGACTTTTACGAAATGAGCGTGAAGCTTGGCTTGACTTTCACTCGCAGCAGCTTGAGATGAAGAGCAGTGCGAGTTGACTTTCTGCAAACCAGGTATGTGTCAAATACCTGTGATTAGCTTGTGCTAACATGCCAAGTCAGGTGCACGGCTCTTGAGTCTCTCCTACATAGAGATGCAACGCTATATGTGGTTGCTGAGCTAGTGGGTGTGGTCATGTAGCTTCAGTTGGAGGCTGTGGGTGTGTGCTACTGCTGGCACTGACCCAAGAAGGAGGAGCCTAGTTTGAATGTTGTGTTTTGTAAAATTTCAGCAAAATCAACCTTTAAAGGCAGGACAGTCAAAGCCACAAACAATTAAGAATAAAGCAGAGGAATCTTTAAAAGTGAAGTTTGTAAAGTGAATACCCTCAACAGACCACAGTAGGGGAAGCAGAGGCATTTAGAGACTAAGGCTGTATTCAGACCAGAAAAGTCCTTTGGTCCACTTTATTTTGGTCTTACTTTATTTTTTTTGTTTGGTGCGGTTCGTATTCAGATTGTACTTTTTGCAAGTGGACTATATTCTGTAAACACATCCACGTGTGTGACGATCAGTGCTCTCATTGGACAGCACTGACAAAGGGCGGCACACAGAATACAGACCCGGAAATGGAGGTAAACGTGTGTTTGTGCTCTTATTAGAGATGCAAAATCATTTTCCGTTTCAAGAGCAGCTCCTTCAAAGAAGGCTTAACAACAGAGTTTCAAATTTTGGAACAGCGGAGACGAATGTGCGCAGCAAGGAGACGCTATGCTCTGCATGTCCTGACCCACAACGTGCTAGCAACAGCGTGACTAAACAGAAGACGGAGGATTAGGTATGAACCAAAGACGGTTAGGTTACGGTGGCTTTATAGGCCCAAAAGGCATCAGCGGCATCCGTATCAGCGTGGGAAACGAACCCTGGTCCGTTTAAAGTGGACCAAACAGTCCAGGTCTGAATATGCCCTAATAAAGACAACTTACCCAATCATGTGCCGCTATACAACCCAGATCTGGGTTTGTCTTCCAAGATGTTGTCTATCTGGCAGCAGCTGCACCCTTCCTGGCTGAGAATCTGTATCTTCAGGTGAGTTTCCTGCATTAGGTTTCTTGTTTTAGCCATATCATCTCCAAAGAACATACGAATGTGCTGACTTTATATAGACACGACGCACGGCAACAAAAATTGCATTTTATAATTGAAGCACGACCTTTATCAGTGGTTCACTAGTACCTAAATGACCCAGTACTCAAAATTTATGATGTACTTTGATGGAATCAATCTATTCTGTGAACTGTATGCTAAAGCTGGCATGCCCTCTTTGGATTAACGGCGATATACACACTGGATGACTCTGGTTTATAAATCTCTTCTTGGCCTGGGTCCATGCTATTTAAGCACTTTTCTTAGGAGAAATGAAAGCCATTATGCTTTACGGTCAAATGACATCTTGTATCTTTCTGTTCCACGTTTACTAACTGAAACAGGAAAAAAAGCTTTTCGTTACTCTGCTCCTTCTTCTTGGAATGCCCTCCAATCTGAACTGAAACTGACTGAACTTGTTTCTTTGGAAGTTTTCCGCTCTACCCTGAGAAACCGACAACGTGAATTCACTCAACAGTGCCTGTGTTCTTAAATTGTTTCTTATGACAACTCCTGCATTTTATTGTGTGTATTCTAATCTATATTCCTGTACTCTGTTTTGTCTACTGTGACATGTGTTGCTGCCTCTCTTGGCCAGGTCGCCCTTGTAAAAGAGGTCTTGACCTCAATGGGTCTTTTACCTGGTTAAATAAAGGTTAAATAAATAAAATAAATTTAAGTTTTTAATGGCTTTTATAGATTTTTTTTAGTATTTTGGCTGTGACTGTGATGTCCAAGAACTTTTTCCTACCACTTTATTTTGAGGTAAAAGGGAGGACTTCCTGATTTAATTTGACACAAGTAGATGACTCTACAGATAACCAAAAAGGGCAAAATATTTAAACAAACTCTTACCTGACAGAGTCCAAATTCAAACATCCACCGCAGGAACATGAGAGACATTAATCCAAAAAAAGTAACCCAGAAAAAAATCACAGGGAGCACAATAAAGACTAAAGGGAAGCAGAGGAACCAAACACACAGAAGGTGATCAAACACAGGTGTGACACAAGACACAGGTGAAACTAATCAGAGTGGAGCGCACAGAGAAGGGAGATGGAGGAGAAAACTCCAAAATAAAACAGGCCCAGAGCAAATAAGGACAATAAACCACACAAAAAAAGAAAAATGGATGGATTAAAAAAAACTGTCCAGAATTATAAATCAGAAAATGATGAGTGACACAAAATATGAAGTAAATCTTCAAAATAAAACAGGGAATTATAACCAGATACATTACAAGAAAAATTCATTATCTTCCTCAGATCATCCTTGCCAAGCAATATCCATCTCTGTAGCTATTGTCACCGCAGTCAGAGGTTACACCGTTCAGCTGCATGAGAGATAAAATGCTGTAATTGGTTCTGTTGCTCAATAAGGACAAAAAAGCAAATGTTTCATCCATTACATTTCATGTGCGTTCAACACTACTTTGGCACACAGTAAAAAACTGAAATCTTATCAAGTGTTTTTGTCTTATTTTAAGTAAAAACTTAAAGGTCCCATATTACGCAAAAATCACTTTGTTGAGTATTTTAGTGAAATTTGTGGGTCTTTGGCTTTCCTCCCAGCCCACAAAATGTGATATATCATGACAAAACCTGTACTTAGTAGTGCTTATGAATGTAAAATCCTGACCTAAAACAAGCTGTTTGGAATTTCCGGGGTTTGCCGACATCAGTGATTCTCTTTTCTGACCAATCAGGAGCAAGTCTGACCTGATTGGTCCACTGGAGCAGATACCCCCCACACGCACTCCCCTCTCCGATGCTGTTCAGAATGCCAAAGCTGAAGAGCTGTTCTGTTTTTGGCTGTTAACAGCCACATAGTTCCATGCTCAAGCTTCCCATCTCAGAGGAAGACAAGACTAAGTGGCTAGAGTTCATTTATCAAGGAAATGTGCCAGCTACACTCAGTAAAACTGTGCATGTGTCTGCTAGTCACTTCACGGCCAACTGCTTTTCCAACTTTGGACAGTACAACAGAGGGCTAGTGAATAGACTGGTCCTGAATCCAGGCGCATTACCAACCATCCACCAGCAAACCTGGGACCCTGGAAATGTGAGTATTTTAAATGCTGTGTGCTGTGGAGCAGATGTAAGAGCTTTTCCTCAGTGTCCCCCCTGTCTCTGTGTTAGTTTCAGGATGCTAACTTTAGCTGCGGTTAGCCTGTTGTTTTAGCCTGTAATGTTACGGTAAATGAGCTTCGCTGTTTTCTAAACATTGTGCACTCAGAGCTCGTGGCGCCGCTCTCAGTGATGCGGAAGAGTGGGTCATTTACATATGAAGGTCACGCCCACTAAATCAGACCGTTCTGAACAGAGGGGCTATGAGAGCCTGGAAACAATGCTGCTGTGCTTGATTTATTGGCTTTTTGGACCAAAACATGTTACTACCATTTCATGAAATCAATGATTCGTATTAAACTGCACAAAAGGAGCATGATATGGGACCTTTGAAGGACAAAAAAGGTCTTAATTCCTTGTAACCAGTAAAAAAAATCTGCCAATGACACAAGAAAAATTTGCTCCAAAATTTGCTTAAAACTAGAAATATGTCTTAACTTTTCTCTTGTTCCACTGGCAGATTATTTTTTACTTGTTACAAACAATTAAAAACTCAATTTTGTCTTTAAATTACTTGAAATTAAGACATTTTTCTGGACTGACCAGATGAAAGTGGCTCATATCAAGTCTGAAAAAACAGTTTCGTCTGAAAATAAGACAAAATCACTCAATGAGATTCCAGTTTTTGCAGTGCATTATGTCTGTTTCATGCCAAACACATTGACATCATTACATGCAAGTATCTCTTCAACGAACAACAAAGAGGAAACGTCTCAGACTTCAGAAGAGGATGAAATTAATAGCTATTAGAATCCTGCAAAACCAATTTTCCCGGAATTATTGTAATAAGATAAATAAGATAATGTGGAGGAGCACAAAAGTATCTTCTAATAGAGTAAACGGGAGAAAAAGAAAGACAACACAAGTGTTCTGATGTTCATAGTACAGACGACTTTAATGAGGTTCATTAGCTGCCTGCTGCTCTTGGTGCTTTCACTCTGTAATAAGGTAATATTTCTGTAGGCTACTGCTGGTGAAGCTTTACAAAAGGAGCAGGGGATTGTGTGTTGCAGGTTGTTTACAGTGACAGACTCAGGGAGGATAAAGGAGGAAAAGCTGCTTTCAAAACGCAGAATCATTACGACTGAACCATCGGGAAAGTATTTCTACCGCCTATTATCCAAGTGTTTGTAGCTGCTGCCCGATCCACTGGAGCAGATAAGCCGTATCATATTTAGCTTTGTATTACTTTTTCTTTCTCTTCTTTCACCTTTTCACCTTTCCGTCTCACTCTTTTTTTTATAACTCTTTCCACACCATCACGCACAATCTGGCTTACCTTCAAGACGCCCCCGGCAACAGTCTCAGAAGTCATCAGAGAGAAAAAGAAGTTTGTTTGAGAGCTCAAAGATGTTCCTCTTTCAAAAGATTAACATAATTAAAACACTTGAAAAATAAGTTAAATGTGGAATATTAGCCCTCCTTTATGATCACAAGGTGTTGAGTTATTTCACTTTTAAAGTAAAGATAAAATACCTGAAGAAGTCACAAAGTAAAGAAAACACATTTTTGATAGTGTCATATAGATGAATCTTTGCAGCTGACAGAGAAGTATGAACCAGTGTGTATATATGTGAATCTTCTCAGCGTGTGATCTCAGCGTGTTCTTGTTGTTTCTGATATGATGGGATGTCTCTCTGTAGATTTCTCAGATGTACCTGTGCATTCTGTCTGAAGGCAAAGGAAAACCTCTGTTGGTTTCTTTGTGAGCTGAATGTCAAAACAAACTTCCTCATGTGTTCTTCGGTGGGAGTAATCCTGCTGTCACATCCATCAGATCCGTCTCTTTAATCTTTTCAGCATTTCAACTTTTCCTTCCCTTCAGCGACAAATCTGTCACTTGTAGTTATGTCCTCTTTTTATTTGACTGAAGAGTCACAAAACAACCTGACATCCTCCTGGAAAGCCCGATATAAAGTTTTACCAAATTGATTTTGAAGGGGCTGTGGGGAGTTTGAAAGTGAGCTCTAAAAACTCTCCTTTCTAGATATATGCCTGATCGTAATCCACACTTTAAAATGAGATTATCAGTGCCAATGTAGGTTATTTCTAAATGCTTATTCGTAGCTTCTTCATAGCTTGCTGATTGGGTTGAGAAAGACTGGACCGCCAAGTCCAAGTCTCTATGACGACACCACGCCAACTGATGAAGTTTAGAAGTGAGAAGAGAGATTTGTGTTTTTCTCTGCTAAAAATGATTTCTGTGATTAATTTTGTAGGGATGGTGGACACTGGGGTCTAACTGTCGGACAGAAAAAGGACAGAAGAGCAGAAGAAAGCTAAACGGGAGACTGATACAGCCCGAGCTAAAGGGGGTAAACTGTATGTGCTAATGTTCAATCCAACCCACAGTCAGCAGTTATTCTGCAGTGGTCTGTTCAAACTTGAGAGTCTATCATTAAAATGAAGAGTGAGGTTACGTTAGACATTACACATTACAGATACGGCTCACAGCATCGGGCTCTCAATAGCACTACATATGTACGGCTACTCAACTACTGTACGGACTGACAGTTTGTTTGTCGTCACAGTTACGTCATGTCATAGCCTACAGTTACGTTGTAACCCTGGACTGCTACCGCTACATATAGCCGACTACTGACGTACGGTAAGAACTTGCAACATTTGCTTGTCACATTTCAAACAACAGCGCTACATAACTGTACTGATAAATACCTTACCTCGTCGCGTTGTAAATCAAGTTTCACTGCATGTTTCTTTTCTCTCTTGTCTGCACGTTCACAGTAACAAAACCCGATAACCTCAGAGGGATGGTGACAAAGACTGTGGTCCGGATGTGTTTGGTAAGTGTCATTGAATAAATACAGGAATACCTTTGAGCTAATTGAAGCAGGGATTTGTGCTGCATCAACTTCTTGACAGAATACCTCATTCACACAGTGGGGTGGCAGTGGCTCAGTCCATGGAGACTTGGCTTGACGAGCAGAGGGTTGTAGGTTCAAGTCCAAGCATGGATCAAGTTTGGGTTCTGGGCTGATAGCTGGAGAAATGTCAGCACAGTTTCTTGGGTACTGCTGAGGTGCCCTTGAGCAAGGCACCCAGCCTCCACCTGCTGAGGGTGCATGCTGATGGTGCAGCTCCTTTACTAGGCACTCTCTATCAGTGCATTGTGTGTGTGTCTGTGTGTGTGTGTGTCTGTGTGTGTAAATAGCATGATTCATTTCAGAGAGAAAAACTGAACTTCCTTCAAGGGAGAAAAGTAAAGTTTATCTCCCTTTTCAATCATTTGACTATCTGTGCAGCTGTGGCTCAGGGGTATAGTCATCTCTTACTCACAAGGTTGGCGGTTCCATCACAGCTCCCACAGTGACATGCTACTTTGGGATACAGCTGATAAATCCAGTCTGTATGAATGATTTTACGGATTGTCCTCTGTTGACTCTGTTCTCCCTTTCAGTGGGAAAGTGAGTTATTTCAAAGTGCTGTGAGAGGTTAGACAGAAAGAAAACTGTTTCACAGGTACAAATATATCCTCTCAAATAAGGCAGCCTTATTCATCTTTAAGATTCCCAACAATAATCCAAATGATGAAACAAAAACTGCCAGCAAAGTTGAGCAGTGAGAAGCAAGATCTGTGCTTTTTCTAGAAGATTCAGATTTCCTGGGTTTATTTTTCTGTATTGGGGGACTCTAGGGCTGAACTGTCAAAAAGGAATAAGGACAGAAGAGCAGAAAAAGGACGAATAGGAGAGTGATAGAGCACTGGAAAAACACAGCTGATTTACAGCCTCTAAAGCCTGCTTTTATGGTGACTGTCCACCTAATCCTCCTTTGATGTCATGGTTCAGTCCATTGGCCAGTAGGAGTTGTGTTCCCAACACCTGTTGCACCATGTTTACCCTCCCAAGGCAGACGTTGCAGATTTGCAACAGTTACCTAATTACTCCACATCCACATTTTATGAGCCTTTTTTTTCAGAAGTACCACTGCAGAACTTAGTTGTGTACTAGCAACAAACAGTTTTCTACTATCCCATCAATTGGCAGAGCTGTATCACTTCCAACATGGCAGCCTCTTTGGTTTCTCCGAAACAGATTTTCAAGGCACCAATCTCATGCAAGTTTCACTACCAACCTCCATTAATTTGAAACCAAAACTGCATACTATGAATCCTGAATATATAGAGATGCAGCATACACACAGCATACATACAGCATACATAGAGCAACATCCCAGAATGCATTACTTCTAAAGGTCTCTCAAAAAAAGTCAGAATTGTATATAGCTACCCCATATGATATTTTTCATCAAATATCTGATTTTTTTTTTGTTACTAAAACTACATTTGAGCCTGAAATGGTTAAAGATGTGTGTCCTGTCTGTGTTACACCTGCACTATGTGACAGAGGAACAATGAATCGACATGAATTAGGGGTGCACCAATCACAGTTTCTGGATGATCACCGATCTTTAAAAAGCATGACCTGCCGATACTGATTTCTATTTTTTATAACTGACAGCATAAATCTTCAATGCTCCAATCTTATTTTATTGAAAATCATTGAACAATACCTGTAAAACAATAAAATCTTTATGTTTTAACTTAAACAACCAATAAAGTGTCCTGAGTTTTAGGTCGCAGAGCAAAAAGCAACAATGGCTGGCTGTCAGACCTTCCTAGAGGTATATGAGATCAGTTTCATGGGCCGATCACCAATCCCCCCAAATTAAGGGAATTGGCACCAATCCATCTGCCAGCCTATCTATCGGTGCATGTCTGACATGAATGTGACAAGTAAAGCACGGATCCTGCTTTAAACACAACATTTGTGTTTATCTGCAACTTTATTAAGCTTCCCTACACGTTAAACTTTTCTTATCTTGTGCATGAGTCAGAGTTTGAAAGCGTTGCCTGCTCTGAGAGATACCTCACAGGTGAACTTCTTTATCTTCAAGTAAACCTCGTTTTATAAGAACTGTTGTATTCTGTGGGCCATTTTTAGGACGGTTTCTGAGAACACTCACCTTAGGTGTTACCTTTGTTGGTGTATTCATGAACTTCAGCTATTTCACTTAAAAGTATGTCAAAACTTTGCAACATCTCTAAAATGGTTTGAGGCACTGGGCAGTCCAGGTCGAGACAATCTCAGAAAGGAAAATTGTGAATTCCTGAAAGGACTGGAAAAAAAAAAGGCTGGAGCAGAATTATTACCTTTCAGGTGGTGTAAACAAAGAGAAAATACAAGAGTTATTGGAGCAGAAAGCTTGGTTGAGGTGTTTGTATAACCTTAGATCTAAAAAGGAAAAAACAAAACCCATCAGTCTCTGCTCTGCTGCCGCTGCTGAGAATAGTTGGCTTATTTTTCTCACCACCTCAGTTAGAGCACCGTAAGGAAAAAGACAGGATGGAGCTCAAAATAAAGCATTTAAAAGCACTTTGGAGGTACAAGGAGAGGAAACCTCTTCAGCAGCATGAAGTAAATGGAAGGTATGACAACAATAGAGAGTGAGAGCTTTCTAAAATGTTGTGAGACAGTGTGTAGTCTGTAGTCTGTCCCTATAGGTCGGGACTCTTGCAGCAGTGATGCCACATGACGTCAGAAAATAAACACACTTTTCAGAGTTTACAGATCACTGCTGCAGCTCTGTGATCATTCACACTCTGTTTCCTCTGAGCAGACACAGACGCTTCATCACATGTTCCAGTTTCAATTGCAGCTTATTCTCTCTTATCTATTAACTTATATTTGGCAGTATGTTTTTGAGCATGCTAAGCTTCTACCAAGTCAGCATGAAGAAGATTTAGTTAGCACAGTACACCACCTTTAATAAGTTGCTGAGAAATTTCTCTCACAACCTCAAACGGCACTTGAAAAAAAGTCAGGGAACTCGCTGATGTCTGTGTTTTAACTATAGTGTCAGACGTAACAGAAGTTGCTGTTATGCCTGAGAATATCTGAAATTCTTCTTATGTAGATTTATATTTCCACCATCAAACCTAATACAGACTTTATAGTCCTGTAAACCCCTTGATAATTCTGCAACTGATCATTATGACATCTCTGACCATCATATATAATGTGAAATCCTCCTTGAAGCTTCATCTTATTAAACTTCAACTCCAGTCTACAACATCTTCAAATGGGTGTGAAAAATTTAAAAAAAAAATCACACCTTTTCTCTCACACACCATCTCTGTGCTAGCTCTTTTGAGCCCTCTAGTGGATTCAATACAAAATTACTTGTAATTATTCTTGCATGAAATCCAGCCTTCAGAGTCATTATGTCACTTTCTGATCTGTGTTAATCTGACAGTTAACTGCAGTGTTTCTTCTCTTTCCAGTTCCTGCCATTAGGCAGGTGGTTTCACGTTCCACTGGCCTGGAAAAGCATTCCTCCCCTTAATCATAACCCTCCTGAACAACAACAAAAAGCCTACAGTTCTGCTTTTTCTATTTGAATGTGTTGTTTTCGTCTGAATGTGCTTTGTTTTTACGAAAGTTATACATGCTGTCTTCTGAGCTATGTCAAAGAAGAATTTCTTATAAAGTCTATCTATCTATCTATCTATCTATCTATCTATCTATCTATCTATCTATCTATCTATCTCTATATCTATATATATATATATATATATATATATATATATATATATATATATATATGAGTCAGGACTGAAGCAACGAACGAATGAATGAATGAATATAATGAATATACGAAAGAATGAATGCATGAATGAAATGATTCCTGGAACTGAGTATGAAAAAGTTGGTCGGAGAAAAATGGAGAATGAGAAAAAGTTTCGGGATAACGCAAATACAACACGTTCAACATGACTCTCCAGAGGTTATTTGTGTTTGTTTCATCACACCTGGATTATGTAGGTTGTAATACAGCTAATTGTTCACTAGATGGAGCTGTTGAATCGATAAAGCATTCAGAATTTCCCTGAATATTCTGCAAAGGCAGTACATTATTGCTGTATTTTCTCCAAATCATATTGTTTGAGAAAGATTGAATGATTATACATCAATTAATAAAAATCTTTCAAATAGAGTAATGACAAAACTATGGACAGATACTTTAAAGAAGGGACCATATACAAAAGACAATTATTCCAACAGTTGAAGTAATGAATCCTAGACTGTATAAAACATATTGAATACGATTTTAATTAAATAAAAAACATGAATGTGCTTAAATAATATTTTTAAAAAAGTTTAAAATAATTTAGTCATCAAAACGTTGAAATACATGTGTTTTATTTATTTATTTATTTATTTATTTATTTATTTATTTATTTATTTTTCACTTTTTATGTTTAATTCGTTACATAAGGCAAATTGAAAGAGTAAAGCTAATACATAATTAAGGGTTTATTCCTATAAAACTTATTTGTAAATACAAATTGTATAAATTAATTTATTCATCTGTTTGTTTGTTTTTCAATCTTATTCATTTTTTTATTATTATATTTTTTTTATGTTATCCCTCTTTTTTTCGTTTATTTACACTTAAAAGGACACGCCCATACAACCTCCAGTAACATCGAAAGAGATTTTCGTCGCGCTTTTCTACGTCATCAGAGTGTGTCTGGGAACATCTGATCCACCGGCAGCATGAAGCGATGGTGGAGGACCGGAGCGACCTTGCTGATCGGAGCCGGACTTGGTGCTTCGGTGACCTGCCTGGTGCGTTCCAGAGACGGGCAGGAAGAAGCCGAGAACGACGGTCTGTTAAGCCGAATCCCGGTTCTCCCGGTACCGAGTGTCCAGGCGTCCGAGTTAACGGTTAGAAGAGCGTGTGTGTGCGCGTGCGTGAATGTGTTTGTGTAATTCTTTATTTCAGTTTCGTTTCTAAAACTGTTGAAATATTTTTCCAGTTAATATTAAACACAAACTGATTTATACTTGTTTATACTAATTTTTAAATGAAGAAAATAGAACAATAATTATCGTGAAGGACTTTGGAGCACCATGTTTGCATCCTTTTGTGTGTTTGTGCAGAAGACAAACAACACGATCATGTGCTCATGAACAAATAGCAGCACAGACTCAAACTTAACAGAAAGTTTAGAGCCTTTTATTTATTCATTAAACTGATAACAGAACATCATTTAGGTGTGTTTCACTTGTAGAATACAACTATAGGATTATGATAAATGCCAACAAAAACACTTAAAAAGTTGTGTCTAAAACTGTGAACTTTTTATTTTACTTACGTACTTACTGCTGAATGAAATAAAACACTTTAAGACAAAATTATGTGATACTGTATATTAAACATTCATCTTCCTGTACTTGAAGGTCATTGATGTGTTTTGTTGTCCAGGTAAGCCAAGGTGGGCCAGGAATTGTGATGAAATATGGCTTTCCCTCTATGGCCAATATCAAGACCAGAGAGTCCTACGTTACCTCATATGATCCCCGCACCCGCACTGCATCATGGGTAATAGAGAGGCTAAACCCTGCAGTTGTCAACGGCTCATCTGACAGAAAGTACTGCGATTTTAAAGAGGATGACAGGTAAATATTTGAAGGACAGGCAGTGCTTGAGACTTTGGGCCTCGCTTTGTGAAAAGTCTTCAATCTTTTTAACTCTTTCTCCTTCCCACAGTGTGCACATGTTTCACAGAGCAACTAATGCTGACTACAGGGGGAGCGGCTTCGACAGAGGTCACCTGGCTGCTGCAGGCAATCACAAGTGGAGTCAGAAAGCCATGGAGGACACCTTCTACCTGAGCAACATAGCACCACAGGTAGACACCTTAGAAAGAATTCATTCCAAGTTTGGAATTTGGCAGCTAATAACTCTAGAATTGCATATTTTTCAGCATTTCAAGGTCTGATTCACAGTGATGTTATATGAGCCCAGAAGCAGACTGAAGAGTCACATATGGTCTGTGTTTGTTTTCAGAACCCTCACCTGAACCAGAAAAGCTGGAACAATCTGGAGAAAATGTGTCGCTCTCTGACTAAAAGTTACCTCAACGTTTACGTCTGCACTGGACCACTCTACCTGCCCAGGTAACATCTGGTTCTGTTCATTTTGGTCAAATGTTGTTTGGGAAGAGCCACAGTATGACAACATCTGTTGTGCTTGTATTTTAGGCCGGAGGCTGATGGGAAATTGTACGTGCGATATCAGGTCATAGGGAAAAACCACGTCGCTGTACCAACACATTTCTTCAAGGTAAGTCCACCTCAGATGCTGCTGGTCCAACACGTATGAGTTTTCATCAAGTGACCTAGGTACATCTTTCTGAAAACTCACCTGTTGCTTCTCTTCAGGTGCTGATCCTGGAGCAGTCAGACGGCAGGGGGGTGGAGCTTCGGTCTTATGTTTTCCCAAATGAACCAGTGGATGAGAAGATTCCTCCGGAGCGTTTTCTGGTTCCAATAGAAACCATCGAGAGAGCGTCAGGACTTCTGTTTGTCCCAAACATCATGAAGAGGACAAGCACCCTGCAGGCTATCACTAGCAGATGAACTACACTACCTACCATGCATTGTTGCTCCATGAACAATGGTATTGTCAGCACAAGTATCAGACCAACTATCATGACTCATAGAAAAATAATAATAATGACAGGCATGAACGTAGGATGGACTGAGTCATCCATAATCCCTTGGTGTGGTAGACTGAAAAGCCTGTATGACAGCAGGCTTTGAGTACACAAAATCCCTGTTCTAGTGCAGAATTAAAGAAACATATTAATTTATTGCTGGAGAAATGTTGGAATTTTATCATTTTTAATTACAGAAATGCTATATATGCATTTATCTATACGATAATATCTAAATACATCTAATGTAATACACTTATACCTCCTGCAGAACTGACAGTTTGTAAAAATGAATGAACAATTCTCAGTGTTTTCTCTGGTGTTACACAGATCATGCTATCACTGTTGATGTAAAGCTTTATGTAAGAAGAATCAGGGAATGTATTAAACAGGTCATCATGTTCTACCTACTCTTAACGTCTTTTTGTTCTGGAGATAGGTAATCAGTTTTTTATACATTAAAAAGCAGTCATTTACCTTTAATTCTACAGTTTCATTTAGCAGACACTTTTGTCCAAAGCAATGTACAACACAAGTAAAACTTTGGACAGAAGGGAAAGCCTAGTGCGATAAAGTGCTACAAGTTATTTAGCTGCAGGTGCTGCCATTAAGTGCAAGAAGATTTTCCTCCCTGTGTATAATAATCGAGCCAACTAACCACAATTAATTGCTGCAACGATATACTTCAACCTTCAGCAACATTTAATAATGAGTGCTGAAAATTCACCAAGAGCTGTGTCTGACTCATTCTGCCCCTGAGGACAAAGAGAAGGGTCAGTTTAAATGCTTAATTCATAGTAATTTACACAATGTCATTACTGTTGTTGCTTTAATAATAATAATACATTTTAATTGTAATGCACTTTAAATTTTCACAATCTCAAAGTGCTACAGAGTAAGACACAATTAAAAACTGTACAAAATAAAAAAAAACACCTTAAAAATCCTTTTAAGGAATAATTTCTAGGAGAATAATGGAGAGCCCAGTACTGACAACTAGCTGAATGCTTTTTTAAAGAGATAAGTTTTAAGATTTCTTTTGAAATCTTCTGTAGTCTGTGGGGCCCTCAGGTGGTCAGAGAGGGCGTTCCACAGCCTCGGGGCAGCAGAGGAAAAGGCCCGATCGCCCATGATGTGGAGCTTAGTTCTGGGGACCCTGAGAGTGTTGGTGGCAGCAGAGCGAAGGGTACGTGAGGAGGTCTGGGGGGAGAGGAGTTCCTGCAGGTAAAGGGGGGCGTGTCCATAAATGCACTGGTGGGTGAGAAGGGAGACCTTGAACTGAATTCTGTATGTAACCAGGAGCCAGTGAAGGGATTTTAGGATGGAGGTGATGTGCTCATGCTTACCCACCCTGATCAGGATCCTGGCAGCGCTGTTCTGGATGTACTGAAGCTTCTGGATGCTCCTGCCAGAGATCCCGATGAGGAGTGTGTTGCAGTAGTCCAGCCTGGAGGAGACAAAGGTGTGAACAAGCTTCTCTGAATCTGCCAGGGTGAGTGTTGGATGGAGTTTTGCAATGTTCCTGAGATGATAGAAGGATGTCTTACAGAGGTGTTTGATGTGGGTATCAAAGGTGAGTTGAGGGTCCGTTTTGACTACCAAGTTGGTGACAGATAGAGAGAGGGGGATGTTTTAGCTGGAAAAAGTGATGCTGGTGATGGTGGAGGAGCGGAGCTGATGTTGTGTGCCAATTAGGATGGCTTCTGTTTTTGAACTGTTTAACTGTAGGAAGTTGAGTGTCATCCACGCGTCTATCTCCTCCAAGCAGGTGGTCAGTGTAGATGTTGGGGTAGTCCTGATGTACAGCTGTGTGTCATCAGCATAACAACAGAAAGGTATTCCATGTTTGCTGATGACATTTCCAAGGGGGAGCAGTTAAATGGAAAAGAGGGTGGGGCCCAATACTGAGCCCTGTGGGACCCCGCAGGTGACGCTGTGGGTGTGAGATCTAGCTTTGCCCAGGGCGACATGCTAAGTTCTGCCAGTCAGGTAGGAAGTGAACCAATGGTGAACAGTATCTGATTGTCCAATGGTGTGGTTCAGGCGGTGGAGAAGGATATCGTGGTCAACCGTGTCAAAAGCAGCTGTTAGGTCGAGGAGGATGAGTAGGTAGGGAGAGCCGGTGTCTGCTGCCATCAGGAGATCACTGGCGACCCTGACCAAGGCGGTCTCGGTGCTGTGGCCAGGGCGGAAAACGGACTGGAATTTTCAAACAAGTTATTGTCTTTGAGGTGATCCTGAAGTTGTGCTGCAACTGTTTTTTCCAAGACCTTTGACAGAAATGGGAGGTTGGAGATAAGTCTGTAGTTGGAAAGAACCTCTGGATCCAGGGAGGGTTTTTTCAGAAGTGGTCTGATGACAGCAGCTTTTAATACAGATGGGACAAGACCAGCCAGGAGGGAATGGTTTATGATTTTTTGGTGATGAGAGGAGAGATGGCAGAGATGTTGGCCTCCAGCAGGTCTGTTGGGAAAGGGTTCAAAGAACAGTAGGAAGATTTCATTGTCTTGATGATGTCCTCCACCTCTTCCTGTGTGATGATGAGGAAGAAGCAGAGGGGCTGGATAGTCTCACATGGTGAGTCGGTATTTGGAGGTAGAGACACGGTGTGGTGGAGAGGTGTGAACGGATGCTTTGTGAATTTATAATTTGAGTTGAGATTTTAGAGCACTGGTTTGATAAGTTGTTCAGTATTTCAATTACCTTTAAAACACTGGTGACATTGGTGACTTGAATACTACACTGGATCAGCCCTACGATCCGTAAAGCTTTCAATGGTGGTTTCAATGGATGTATAAAGAAAGGAAACAAGGCACACACAAGGGGAAAAAAAAGTGGTTCTTTATAAAAATTTGGAAAACATAAAACATCTTTCCTGGGTATTCTAAGCATACTCTTAAAGGAACAATTTAAAAAAAACACTGCCTTCAGCTGGAATTCAGTGATCCAAGTTATAAACAGCCAGTTTCTTCTGGCTGGTAACTGACGAACAGATCGTGGCAGGGGCAGTGCTTAAGGTTTAAAACTACCCCTCATATCATGTCTCTACACCTTTCAGCATCCTTTTTGCTGTGAGGTTAGCTAACTGTTGTCCAAATCCTCAAATTCTTCCTCATCCTGTGAGTCAAAGATGTCAGACAACTGGTACATCCTTTCTTGCAGCTCCTCCCCCTGATGCTCTTCGTCTTCTTTTTTTGCACGGGGCATTTCCTCTTCCATTACAGGAACAACTACCTCATAAAGGAAGTCAACGACCTCTGAACAATCAAGAAAAAAGCAATGTCAAAATGAGGATGGCAATGATAAATCAGTGTGTTATATTAAGAATGATAAGTCTAAGCACAATCCCAAAAAAGGATGAGATGCCTTGTAAAATTTCAAAAGCTATGACCTTTGTCGAGCTGCGAGCTACAAAGTTTTCTGTGACTAACCTCCGAAGGACAAACAGGGCCAGTGAGGAACTCTTGTTTTTTTCAGACGGAGGAAACTCTTCTGGACACACACAGGGGTTGAATTACTGGAACACAACACAGGACTACTTTTAGTACAGCAGCTCAGACTGCACATTTATTACCAAATGTATTACCATTAGCACACAGAAAAAAGACTTCATAGACTCATTACTTCTATGACATAACAAGTAATCTGTCAGTGTGACAAAGACCCTTTTAAGTCCCCAGAGAATTTATCAAGGGCTCATGTGAGCTCAGACAATCTAAAAAATGAAATAAACCACAAAGAAGCTCTTGAATAGCAGATTCAGTCCCAATCAGCTGACTGAACCTTGTAACAGATCTGAAAGTTTCCACCTGAACTCACCCAATAGCCTTTGCGACCTCGTGCCAGTCAACATCTGCTTGATCGTCTACATTCATGTTATACAACCTAAAAGATACAAAATGTGACCATTATTGGTAATAGGACAAGTAAACGGTCATATCCCTGCTTAACTTTGTTTACAAGCTTTACATAGCAAAACAAAACTTCTCTCAAAGTTATATTTTGCCACAGCCAGCATGGATCAGTGTTTTTACTGGTTCAGGGGATCTTACGTGTTAATGAGCTGGATCTTAGCCTGACATGCTTTTGCTCCTCTCTTGAAGGTGCTGTTTCCAGATGTACTAAGCTTTGTCTTCAGGAGGGAGAACCTGAAACACCAAAAAAATTAAGACACCTGAACACTGGTAACCTTGTCAGTTGAGCTCTTGAGCAAGCAGCTGTCTGCACAACTGTGCAACCACGCATTTGAACATCTGCACTGAGCTGCAACACATCTGTGTAAGCTCAAAACTAGACTGATCAAGAATGAGTTTACCCTCTTCTTATGCCTTTGGATTGTATCAGCTGTAAAAGATCCAATGTGGGTTACATCTTCAATTTTACTTTGAGCAAAATACTTCACCCTTCAATAGCATCCTCACAGGTGTACTAACCACTTGAGTCGACACTGGGACCACTGTCTGGTCTTGACCTTCTGACTGATCACCGTCCAAGGCAGGTTTTCACACAGCTGGTCTCTAGTCAGACCAGAACTCTCTGGATTCTGCTGCAACAGATCCTTCAGGTGGTCCTTCAAAGCCCCCTTTAACCTGGACACCTCATCATCGTTCCATGCACCATGACCTTGAGCTGGACAGACACATGTAGGAACAGACTCAGGTTAAAGACTTAAATTTATGTTCTAAAACATCACAGCAGTCTTTCTCCTAACATGTCCTTATTGTCTACAAACCAATTCTTCAAGGATTTGGATCACAACATCTTTTTTTTTTTTTTTACACATGACCAAACAGAATTCAGTGTTGGGCTTACTGCAGGTAGAGAAGCGTTTCTCTAGAGAGTAGATACTCCGGCCCATAATCTCTGAGATCCTCTTCCAGTCGTTACCATGACGGTTCTGTAACTTAACCAGAGTTTGAACCTCCTCATCTGAGAACCTAAAAGAGGACAGACACCACATGACTGTTATATGAGACAACTCTGATTATAAGATGTAAAAGGATCTTCAAACATCTCCGCTACAGTGAAGACTTTTTTTTCAAAGGAGCATCGCAACTAAACCCAAGTTGTCGGGTATTTTGTCTAACTTAACTTCAGACTGATTGTGAAAGTAGCACAGGTTTTAACAACATACTTCCCCATCCTGTTCCTTTCATCGAATAGCTTCCTCACTCTGGTGTTAACATGATCACATATCCGTGGGATCCCTTCAGCTGGGGAGAGATAGCCAAACATTAGGAGACGACGTGGGATCACTGCTCTTCACTCTTTTCCCATAATAACAATGATTGCAAATGTGTCTGTACCAATTCTCTCCACGTAGTGATGGTGTTTCCGCAGCCTCTTGATCTCCACCTCTTCTTCTTTGAACCTTTCTGGAAACACAACCTTTTCGACCGAGTCGATGCCTATCAGAGCCTGGAAATCTGCCATGTTCTTCCTGATTTGTTGGTTCTCTTCTTCAGTGAACTTCCCTTTACGCACAGGAATGCCTGCAAAAAAAGAAAACAGCAGTTTGTCTTACGAAGATTCGTTCTTTTAATAGCTTGTACTTCATATTATTGTTTTTATTGTCACCAACAACCTGCTGAAGTATTAAAGAATGTATTTAAGTCACTGACAGTAATGACGGAATAAAGAGGCAGGATTTAATACTTCTTTTTCGCACATGTATATTGATACACTTCAATTTTTGATATTACAATTTGTTGGGGTTTTTATTTACATGTTTGATAAGAGGAAAAATCAATCAGTCTTACTGTCTGCAGTATTCCTACCTTCCTTTTTGAACTCCCTGAAGCGTGGCAGATCCAGTCTGAGCAGTCTACTGATTTTTTCATCATTGAATTTTCTTATATCTGGCAGAAACTCCTCCATCTCATCCAACACTTTAGAATCAAACCTGTAAAGACAAAACACTCACTGTTAAAACTAAGCTCTGAAATACCTACAGAAATACTTATGAGATGAAGGTGAAATGTTCTTTATAAGCATTTTTTTCTATCTTATGATAAAAACCTTTTATTCTCATGAAAATTAAAAAAGAAAAACACTCACACATCATCTGCAGGTGAATCTCTCGGTCCGGTTCTTTTCTGTGCCCCTTTAGTCTGTTTTCTTTTCAAACCTACTTGAGTTCTAACTGAAGCCGAGGAGTTTGTGTTGTTCTGGTGTTCTACAGCATGCACTTCTTCCACCTCTACGTCCCCTTTTCTCTCCTTCTTCTTTTTCCGTACACTGTTGGTTTTAGCCAACACTGCAGGGTTTGTGTCTCCAGCATGGTTGTCGGTTGTTTCTATGAGTTCTTCAATCACAGAGTTTTCTTCCACAGCATGAATCTCTTCATCCTCCTGTTCCTGAGTTCTCCTCTTCTTCTTCTTTGCACTGTTGGTTTCAGTGATACTTTTGATTGTGGAGTCTTCTTCTGTAGCATGCATTTCTTCCTCCTCTTCTACCAGTTTTCTCTTCTTCTTTTTCTTCTTTTTTGCGTTGTCAGTTTGAGCCAACACTGCAGGGTCTTCATTCACAGTGTCTTCCTCTTCAGCATGCAATTCTTCCTCTTCTTTTCTCTTTTTCTTCTTCTTCTTCTTCTTCATTCCCAACAGCACAGAGTCACCTTCTCCACCATGCTGGTTAGCTGTTTCTGTGTCAACACTCTCTTCACACAAAGTTTGCTTTATTTTTTTCTTCTTTGTTTCAGCCCCAGATTCTTCCGGGACAATATCAGTCTCTTCCTCTCCTTGCATATGCCTCTTCTTCTTCTTTTTCTTCACACTGTTACCTCCTGAGGAGAGCCCAGAATCAGTTTCTCCTGCATGCTGGTCTGCTGTTTCTTTCACAGATCCTTCTGGGACATTTTGAATCTCTTCCTCATCCTGCTCCTGTGTTTTCTTTTTCTTCTTCTTTTTTTTCCCAGTGGTAATTTCCATCAGCACAGAGTCACCTTCTTCACCTTGCTGGTGAGCTGTTTCGGTGTTATTACTTTCTTCACACAAAATTTGCTTTTGTTTTTTTTTCTCTGAATCGTTCAAAGAATCGTCTGGGAGAACATGCAATTGTTCCTCTTCCTGCTCCCTGTGTTTCTTCTTCTTCTTCTTCTTACTGCTCATATATGCATCAGAAGCAGGGGAGTTCATGATGGCAGAAGGAAGCTACGAGAGAGAAAGTGAAGAATGTAAGTTAATTTTTTCATTCCCATAGATGTAAGAGAGATAAAGAAACTGTTAGTTGAAACGTTTTAATGTGATCTGGACTACAGCTAATGCTGAGCTGCTACATGGGACCAAGGTTGTAATAGTTAACTAAAATGAAACTAAATACGAAAACTAAGATTTAAAATACATTGCAGTTAACTAATACTAATAAAAACTAGAAAAGAAAACAAAAACAATAAGTAAACTAAAAGTGTATCTTGTATTCACAAAACTAACTGAAACTAACTAAAATGATAGACAAAATTCCCTTAGTTTAAGTTTCTGACAACATTAATAGCCTTTAGGATTTAAATTAATCCGACACATTTTCCCAACCAATTTTAGACAGTTTTAGGCAGTTGTCAGTGCCGTACAGCACCATCATAACGGCGTAGAGGGATGAGCTTGTTTACTGCACTGACTGGCTGTGCGCTGTGCTGCGACGAAACGTAGTGGAGCAATGAATTAGAGCATCTGTAATAGTTTAATTGTTACAGAGTCCAAGTTTTTATTGTATTTGAGTCTGCCTTTATTGTTGCAGAGTCTAAGTTTTTATTTATTGAAGCTCAAATTATATTGTTTTTTGATAATTTATGTTAATATTACTTTTATGTAATTTAAGTCAACATTATTTTATATAATTGATGCTTATATTTTTTATACTAAGTTTATATTATTTTTATGTGTTTAAGGCAGCAGCCAACATTTCGGTATCAGCATTGACTGAGCAGTGAGCACTATGTTGGACTTGAAAATAAACAGAATGACAAAATATTTACTCTGACCTTTTTGAATCCTGCACCTGGTTAATAAGGTATGAAAAAACTAAAATCTAAACTAAAACTAAACTAAAACTAAGCCTTGTTGCAAAAATCAAAACTAAATAAAAACTAGAATGCCTGCTCTAAAACTAATTAAAACCAAACTGTAATGGAAAATAAAATGTCAAAACTAACTAAAACTAAACTATAATGACAAATCCAAAACTATTTTAACCTTGCATGGGAAAGAACAGTTATGACAGGTTTAAGCAAATGCTTTTGGATTCATTTTCACACACAAGTGCTTGCTCATTTTTGGACCATGTTTCGTTGAGCATATTACACAGTGAACATATCACTCAAAACTGCAGTTGTTTAAAAACTAACTTCCAAAAATGTCTGTGAACACAGCTCATTGCTACAATGCAAGAGCATTTTTAAACAGTTCCATATAAAAAGGAACCCACAAAAATGTTGCATAAATTCGTAAATGTATGACGAAAAAATGCCCCGGAGGTGCAGGATCGATCTTGGTATCGATTCTGTAACCCCTGTTATGTTGCCCCTTGTAATATAACGAAACTGCTTTAAACCTACGCCCGATGAAACATCTGATCATCGTGACCCCGTTTTAAATCTCTACATCTGCAAGCATCATTATTGTCTACTCATAGGGGAAAATCTGAATCAGGATTACACAAGCTGCCACTATCTATTGTTTTTGAAGTTAAATTCGTTTAACATGAAACGAAACTAACCCTATCCGCCATTCTAACCCATGACAACGTACTAAAAAGGATCTGATGGGACCCGTGATCCTGAGCAACAGAGCATCTACTTAAGACAGGACCAAGCTCCAAAAATATCGTCAAATGAAGCCAATACCTGTGAGAAGGAACGATTCCAACACGGAGAGCGAATACCAAATCGGATTTTAGATGCTAACGTTTAGATATGGTCAAAAGTTCTGAATTCACTTGGTGAACGAAGTCTCCGGTCGCTAGCGTCACACGTGCAAACGGTTACAACGCTGTTTGTTTTCTTCCGGGTTTTTTAATGCGCATGCGTGGTGGCGCCTCTTGAAATGTAGACATTGAGGCCCGTTAGCTCCACCATCGGGTAAAACTGAAAACTACACCTTTTGTACCATTTTTTTCCCCAATCAGTTCTGTGATATCTGCGAGTTTTTTTGTATAAATCAGTCTCGACCCATCATATTGTATTTTTATAGGCTATTTTTCATCACACAGCAGCGGTTGGCTTGATGTCATGGTGTTTTAGGCGGGAAAACCACGGGGCAAGAGTTACAACCAGTGTATGGTTACAACAGACTAACAAGACAGGTAAGAGAGTTTAAAATGTTGGATATGATACGAAAATATAGTTAATTCATGAAGTGATTGATAAACAGATCACTGTATGAGAAATGAGGGTCCAGAAGGACGGACAAATTGAAAAGAAAATGCCTGAGACTAACAGTGACAAAGCAAAAGTGAATCGCTATCACTTCTATGTTGTTTCAGTTTAATGTGAGGAAGAAAAGCTAGCTTATTTTCAGAAGTGAAATAGACATGAATGTACCTCAGACTCTGGGCGTTTTTTTAGATTTCTTTTCAAGCCTTTATTTGGAGAGAATAGGACAATTGATCGAGTTGGAAACAGGTTGAAATGGGGAGTGACATGCGGAAAACAGGCCGCATACTGGATTCCAACCCAGGCACCCACTCCAGCAAACCTCATTAGGCACAACCCAGACTGCTAGGCCGTCTGTGCCCCAACACACTATTTTTAACAGAGGAAAGTCTGATGACTTCTAAGTCAATAGCATCATCACTGTTTTGTATTTTCTCTCAATTGCTAATTCAATTGTCTGTTCATTCAACTGCTGTATTTTATCATTGTTTCTTTTCATTTCAAATTAATTTGTCAATTCACCCCAGACGTGATCCAGAGGTTTTTTCTGTGAATTAATTGGAGTAAAGGTCTCATTCATTAACTCTTCCTGCTCCTAATCAGTTAGTGAGAGTGAAATTAAAATATGACTGAGTTTTCTGGGAAATCAAATGCAAACATGTTTATATCAAGTAATGTTAAAATCCTTAACTGTGAGGACTCACTACAGGACTTGTATCAATATGGATCCAATTTCATCAATTCTTTGTAAACCTAGTTTGTCACAGACACGAATCAGACTGGGCCTTAAATGAAATTTGATGATGGCTTACATTGTATTTATGATTCAGTGGTTACGAGAACAAGAAAAACAGTTTTTATGTGATCGATGTGGTTGCATCACGGTCATCTAGAAACTTCATAGATAAATTTCTACTTCCCCTTTTATTGCACATGGGGCACAAGGGCATTGAACATCTTTATGACTTTTATTGTCATTTAAAAAAGCAGCGGTATTAATTACAGTGTTACATGACCAGCTAAAACCTCCTCACAGGAGCCTTAAGTTGTTAAAGTGAGGCCTATACATTTTCTTTATACCCAAAACATTAGTAAGGATCATAAATGAAATATTTTAAATTTGTTGTTACATCAATATTAAACAACTGTCAGTTCATGACAACACTGGAGGAACATTTAACTACCAAAGTCAGGAACACCAAAACAAGCACCAAATCATACAGTCATTCAGGGCCATTTTGCCAGTCCAAGATCTGGCCCTGTGCTGTTTCTTCGATTTGGGTCTTTTATTGCTGTTTACATTAGACGAGTGGTTGATGTTTCCTCATCAACAACAGTGGGTTCCAGTCTGAATCCCGCAGGTGGATGGGTTAAAACAACAGCCCAAAACATTTGAAATGTCCATCAAAAAACAAGACGTGAACACTTCCCCATACATCCGAAACACAGAAATGATGCAGGACCTTGTACCCAGTCAAACATTGTCCCTGCCAGTCTCCCAAAACCCTTAAGGTTCTGATGTTCATCATTGAGGATGATGATGATGATGATGATGACGATGACGGGGAGAGGAGCCAGCAGTACTGGTGTGTAGGTCGTCCTCTGTCTGTGTTACCATCATGGAGGCTCTCTGCTCGTCCATTCTCCTGGACTGAACTCTTTGAATTAAACTGAAGAAATCATCCTGACCTTCAGGAACTCCACCAACTACATCATCCAGATCAGGGAGGGAGCACCTCTGGTCCTCCATCCTGTCAGACTGAAAAGGGACAGATGGTGAGACATGCAGAAATGGAGGAGAAACTGGCTAGTGAAGTCCCTGAAATGTTTGTAGATTTTTAAAGACCGACAACCTTATACCCTGCTCTTCTCTGAAAAATGTTTCCTTGTGGCACTCTTGCCTGACTGCTATTTTTCCCAGAAGTTCTTGCATTAAAGTTCTATACCCTCTACCTCACCCATACCCTCTTCTTCCCTCTGTCATTTTTAAAACTGTGCTTTTGTTCTTTCTTGTATCATATTCCCTGGACCTGGACCCCATTCTTTCATTTACCCTGTTAACTCAGTCACCTTGTTTGGTACTTACATACCATTTTTCTGTTTCTTACTGTAAACCTACCCCATTCCTACCTTAGCCAAATTTTGCCCCTTTTATTTCTTGTATCCAGTCCAATAAAGCCTATTCATACCCATATTGTGTGCACTCGAATATCCAGTTCAGACTACTTTTTTTTTTTTTTGGTTTGCATTCAATTTTCTGTTTAACACCTTCCCAGACAATCTTACCAATCAATTTTCTCCTGTTCTTTCTTGTGACATGTTCAAACCTGCAACCTGCATATTCGCTTTAAAACAACCATTAATTTTTGTTTCCTTCCAAAATTTAATGCCTATTGATACCCCTACCTAGTCCTTTCAGATGTCCGGAAAGTATATCTGAAGGGACCAAGAATTTGGTAGGCCTGATAAAAAACTAGACCTGCTGCTCTTCTTGTAAAACTGATCCTTGCCCCTTTACCCACTTCAAACAAGAACTCGCTTCTAATTTGGACCTAGTTAAACTTGAATCCTATTTGGTCCTTTACCCTGATCATTTTGAAGCGAGTCAAACACGAACTTAGCCCTGTACCTTCCTGTGTTCAAATAGCATTTGTACCCTGTCCCTGTCTTGTACCAAACATGCCCATCCCTTGCTTTTGCTAGCGGGTAACGCATAAAGCCTGTTCCTTCCTTGTGGTCCGTTAAAACATCGTACATTCTTTCCTTTTTGCTGTGTTGAACTGATCAGTACTGGGAAACACCAGAAAGGCAACTTAAAGATGGAAACAAAAGTAGTTTCATTTGCCTGACACCAAAGCCAAATAACCAAGGAAGTTTCCCTAAAATAGATACAATGACATCCTGGCTGGTACCTGATAATGTATGAGCATGTAATAGAAGTCCAGACTGGGTAGTGCAGGCTGATCCGAGCTGCAGGCCCCACATGGGGCAACTGCTCCTGGATCAGGCAGCAAGCTGACACTGGCTCTCTGGTCATCCAGTCTCTGACCCTGGCACTCCAGGATCAAGTCTAACAAGGCCTCAGGCTCCTCCTGTTGACTGCTCCTACGCTACAGCAACAATGTAAGGATCAATCATGGGTTATAAAACATGCCTGGGACACTAGGAAACAGGAAAACTTTTGATCTAGTCAAGCATTTAGCACTAGCAGTAGAAGGTTATAGTTACCTTACTCTTGGAAGATGAAGCTCTTGTCCTGGAGCTCAGAGCAGAGCTAAGACTCTGACCCCTGGGTCTTGTAGAGCTGCCTCCAGGATTTGGACTAGATGTAGGAGTAATAAGACCAACAAGGGTCCTAAGGGGTGAGCTTGAGGCCGAAGTTCTGCCACTGGGTGTTGACTGGGACTGGGGTGCTGCCCTGGTGTTTCTAGGACTCGGGTACCCTGTTGTAGTCTCCAAGCTGCCATTATGGTGGGGGTGTGGAGAGCTTTTTGATGATGTCACCACGATTGTCCCATTCTGATGAGAAGGTGAAGACAGGGAGGGAGAGGGTACACCTGAGAGTTTTTTGTCAGCCATGATGAAGCTGTGGAGGTGTTGGCAGGGCTAAACCCCTTGTTTTCATCAGTGAGAGGCACTTAACCTAGAAAAAATAGACAAGTGACCACAGGTGAGACAGAATTCTACTTTCGGAAAGAGTCTGGGCAACTACAAGAACTGCATTCTCTGGACATATGAAAAGTCTGCCATCTGGTTGGATATACTAAGCATAGAGTTTGTTCAGCCAATTCAATGAACTGAAACGTGGTGGTGTGAAACAATCGCTTTTAGAACTGTATGAATTTTTACAATTAGGTTTGTTTAGTAGCTGTTAGTACTGCAGTATTGATGAAAGAAATTTTGCTTATGTATGATTTCCTCTTGTTGAAAGTACTTTTTGCTGATAGTACTTGAACACGTTTTCTTATACAGATTACACAAATACAATGTTTTTTTAACTATATATATATTTATTGCTTGCTAGTACTCACATATATTATATATACGTATCTTAGATTAGAAATGGAAGTAGTTTGTCGGCACAAGTTTCAGAAAACTCTGGCCATGTCCACACGTAGTCAGATATTTGGGAAAAGGCATATATTTTCATACGTTTAGACCTGTCATCCACACGAAACCGCAGCTTTGAGTCACTAAAAACTCCAGTTTTGTGGTTTAGTGTGGACCCCTGTAAACAGAGTTTTCTACAGTGGCCTAAAGGTGTCAGCCACTTTGCAAAAGCAACAACACCAATGCTAACGCAACAACCCGAATATAAACACCACAATGTAAATGCAAAAGCCACTACACAAACGCAAACACCACAACACGAACGCAAAAGCCAAACACAATGGAAGTACAGCCTTAACGTAAGTTAAAAGTACGGGTATCCTAACGGACACAGAAAAGTTATGAAAGTAAGTTAATGATTGTTTTCTTCTACAACTTAAGCTTTGATAAATATAGCTCAAATACTAATGTAAATGAAGAAATATAGGTACTATAAAGGATACCAAAAGGTGACTACCCTTACGAAGCTTTATTTATCTTAGATGAAGTAAATCATTTACTTACTTTTAGAACTTTTCTGCTTACGTTTGGGTAAGTCACTTCTTTTAACTTTTGTTGTGGCTGTACTCCCATTGTGTTGTGGCATTTGTATTTGTGTTGTAGCTTTTGCAAATCGTCAGACACCCACCAGCCACTGTAGTTCTCAGTTCCCAAACGTCACAGCTGAATGACAGGGGCTAATTCTGATTGGCTGGCACAGGTTCAAGTATGGGTTTGGCATGCCTCAAGCCGCACTTATCGGCGGATTTGCCCACTGCTGTGTGGGCAAAAGTATTTTTAAAAACTAACGAGGGGGGGGGGTATTCATTTTTGAAAATACCTGGTTACATTTGGACATGGCCTCTGTGTCTGCAAAGGTCTCTGGAAACCTCTTTGCCTTTTCGTGGGGTACTTCGTGTGTAGTGGCACAGTGAAATTCCTCATATGAATGGCCTTTAACCACCTGCAGCTGTGCTCTTACAGCAGCAAGGTGTGCCCCTAAAGCAAGTGAGACCCACGCTTTGAGATGTATTGCTCTTGGTTGGGGGTGTCCAGGACTGTCCTTTGTGTGTGTACCTCACGTTTATTGGACCGAGACATATGTAGGGTATGACCTTTAATTACTAAAAAATAAATTCATATAAATATATTTATATCTTTACAAACAGCCAATGAAAAACTGTTAAAGAGAGGAGGGTTGTCTTAAAGGTCGTTTACATAATTGAAAACGCATACTTTGATTTCTGGGGGTGCCACTTTGCTGGCTCATGATTCTTGATTTTTTGATTCTACACTTAGTGCAATTTGGAATATTGGACTTAAGCTTAAAGAGATTTCAAAGTTTAGCAGTCATTTAAGACGGAGCCCCGGCTTTGAAGATCTGCTTCAATTTTATCCACAAAAAAGACATGACAGCATCTCAATATTAATAAGCTGTTTTTCTAAGCATGTCCATTACATCCTAATGGCACAATATCCTGTCAATGTGATGCAGAATATTGTCCTAAAATATCTGTCAAGACAATATTGGGGTTACATATTGTCATGCAAGTTTATCCAGCAAATCAGGAAATGTATATTTGCTGTGACCTCCATTTTCAGCCCTCTGACAAGTTGAAATTGTTTTCCATCAGAATTCATCATATCCTCCAGAAAGATACCTCAACCAAATTAAAAAGAACTGCAGAAAATACCCCAAATAATTTCCAAAGCTCTCTGGTTTTAAACAGTCCAGCTTAAAGTAGACCAGCTCCGGTCTGCTTTCATTCAGCTTCAGCAGAAGTAGGTCAACAACAACACAAACCACAGAGTGTCTAATCACATTTACAACACAAAAGACAGCCACACACTGACTGACACACACACACACACACACACACACACACACACACACACACACACACACACACACACACACACACACAAATGCCTTAATAAACAGTGTCACTGCGTTCACGTCTTTTAAAGGTTTGTTCAGTAAATTAAGAGTCTCCAGCCTCATCTAGTGGTTGTTAGAGGAAATTATGCAAAGTTACAGAGTGGCCACACCAGCAGAAGTCCAGATAGTCTAAATCAAACCAAATTACAGCAAACCATCATTGAAAAGTCTGTATTTTCAAAGTTTTGATACTGTCTGGCATAGAAACAAGATAGACATCAAAATAAAATCGATTCAAACCTCTTTTTGCTGGTTGCTCTTTTAATCAATGACAAATCCAATGTTTGAATAAATCTTGTGTCCAAGCTACTTCACCTCAACATCAGAAAGTTTCCTCAACTTCTCGTAGACGTTTCCTCTTCTTTTATCTTCTGTTTCAGCTTTCCCTTCCTCTGGTTCCTTCGTCCCACAGTTTGAAATCTGGTCATCGGCTGCTGCATACACGTATGCACTATAACACACAAACACACACATACACACACCGACACAATGAAAGAGGGAGAGAGAGGGCAAACTCCCCCTCTGGGCTTACATCACGGTTGCTATAACAACTAAAGAGAGGCTTCCAAATCCTGCCTCCAAAAGACACACACACACAGACGACACACATACACACACACACAACAACACACAGAGACACGCACACATACATTCCTGCATTGTTAAGATCCATTCAGTCGAACCCAGAGAATGCTGCTCTGGTGCTGTGGGCCTCAAACACACACACACACACACACACACACACACACACACACACACACACACACACACACACACACACACACACACACACACACATTAAACACAAAAACAACTACAGCAAAACACACACACTTGTAATTAGGGAAGTTACAAAAGTCTGACAAAAAGTTACAACAGACAGAGGAGTAAACATATTTATTTTTTACCAGGTTCATAACCAATAGGTACATATTCAAAAAAGTCTGATTTTGTCTGGGTTTTTCTTTTAAGTTGTTAGTTCTTTCTACTCACATGCAAGTAAAGTGAGTCTAACAAGCCACCTGTTCACTCTACCTCCCCCGAATCTCTCAAATTTTATGGTAGAGAGGAAGGAGTCCATAGAAAAACATAGGGAAGTGGGCTAATGAGAGAAAGCAGTCCAATTTGGTTCAGTAGAGTTGGGCACGGTTTGGTACAGTTAAGTCTGATCCCGTTTGCGTTTCCACAGCAAAACTGTGCCCTATCGTGGTAGGCAGCTGTAAGCCGGATGCCGGAAGCCACAGCGCTACACAGTTTACCCCACTATTAAATCCAACGAAGAAGAAAAACATGACACAGTAAACAAAGAGCATGAATGGAAGACATGCAGCATTTTGTCCTCTCTGTGATTAGCATGTAGCTCTTTGAAACAAAGTGCAATCAAGCTTTGTTTCAGAAAAGTCTGTGTGCCGCCAGGAGAAATGCAGCCACTGTCAGGGTAAGTGACGATTCTTTTGACCAATCAACGGTCTGCAGTGTTGTAGCTCCACCTTCCCAGAGCAGATCAGTTCAGTCTGGCACCCATATAAAAGGGTCCCAAAAAGGGGGACGGCTCGTCACCGGGCCGATCCGAACCAGTCCACTTGGTGGAAACGCAACTAAAGACTGATCTTCTTGAGCTAGATAAGGACTTCAAGTGTTGACAAACCTCTTCTGAAAATGTTCTATTCATCTTTTAATGAAACGATTTCAACTTTTGTGATGATCTGCTGGTTTGGTTACCTCAGCATTGTTAACAAAAACAGGCTAAGAAATGTTGTTCAACTATCCAGGAAGATAGTTGGTATTGACTTGAATGACCTTGGCCATGTCTCTTGAGCAAGAGACATTCAAATGACAAAGTCCATCTTGGAAGATCCTCAGCAACCCCAAGAGGGCAGAGGTTCACTTATGTAAGGAGGTAGAAATCTATGAGATACCTAAGGTTGTTTGTTTCATCAGCTGTTGGGTTTTTACAGTTTTTCTCAGTTGCTATGGTTCATTTCTCAGATCAAAACAGTTTCTCATTTCTTTAAACAAGCTGCAAATGCTTTGGGACATAAATGCAAATGGTTATGTGCAATGCTCTGCTGTATCCCACTTTATCAATTGCTTATGTCATGTTGATAAAAATTGATTATCATGGGTCTCTGTTTAATACCCCACACACACACTCACACACACACACACACACACACACACACACACACACACACACACACACACACACACACACACACACACACACACACACACACACACAGCATTTATTCATAAGTTCACAAGTTCATCTCAAAAGTCGTCATATGCAAAAATAAAAGGTGAATAAGTTATCTCAACATGTCAAGCATCTTTCCGTTAGACTTTTTTTTCTAAATCTGTCTGGATTGGTAAATTGCTACCAGGTCAATCGTAACTTTCTCTAACAAATGGAAAACGTGTAAAGCATCAGATCGACCAATGATCAACCATTTTTTTGAAAAAGCTCAGAGGTGCATTTCAGGAACAGGACAGTGGCCACAAATTTCCTGTAAAGGACAACAAAGATCTATCACACTTAAGGACCATGTTCTCAATCATAGGCTTACAATGGCTGGTTGATGGATGCAGCCAAAGGCTGGGAGAACAACTGTGTCCTTAATCATTCAGACTTTTTGTGGACCAAGAAGATATTAGTTGTGATGTGGATGAGAATTTGTGGCCCAACATACAGGAACATATGGAGGTGTAGGAAGACTGCACAGCACTGTAATCCTAACAGCAATGCACAAACAGTTTTCCCTAAAGAGACTGTTTCTACTTTGTTTTTTGTTCTTGTTTTATGTTATATATTTGTTTTCTTCTCCTTTCTGTATCACAATGATGAGGTCAGTCACAAACTTTAAACTACTGCTGTGATATGTAATACACAATGACACAATGATTTCTCATTCTGATGCCCTGACATGCTCACTGACACAGAAATTTACTTTGGAGAGATTAACTAAGAATTTTAAGAAAGAGACTGGCTTTTGCTGGTAATCCATGGTGTTTTGTTATTTGCACAATCTGTTTTCGAGACTTTACTTACTATTTTGCAAATGGCTATTGATGATTCAAGAAATGTACCAGAGCAACAGAGAAAAACTGTAATCTTTGGCTATCTTTAGTTCAGCCTGTACTCATGTCTGAAATCTTTGGCTCTCCCACTGTGTGTCACTGTGATGATGTCACAATGATGCTCATGTGTCCAAGCAGCTCGTTAGCCCAGTTAGCCGGAGACATTAAGAATAAACACAGGTGTTACTAAGGGAACGGCTCATGCCACCTGATGCTGCTGTCAATCATTCAGATGCTGTCGCAGAAAAGCTGCTCCAAGGACATAAGGATAGATAGATAGATAGATAGATAGATAGATAGATAGATAGATAGATAGATAGATAGATAGATAGATAGATAGATAGATAGATAGAAAAGTGGGCAGAATAAAGAAAGAACTGAAACAGATCAATGATAAGATGTTGAACAGCAAAGAAGTGAAGGACTACCTGTCTCACCATCACCTCCCTCAGCTGCTCGAGGTGAGATTATTTTCTCCTTTCTTTAATGTTTCTAACTTCACTCTCTATTAATTAATGTTTTAAGTAATCAGTACAAAGATTTTTTTCTAGTTGCTATTGACATTTTAATATTTAATGTCCAAATCTTGGCCGTAAATCTGGTATTTACAGACTTTCATCTCTTGGAAAAGCATTAGCAAAGCTTCTAAGACAAATTTTCCTCTTGAATTGTTGGTTTTGTCATTTTCTACAAGAGATAGAAGATTAAAAAAAAAACATAGGATGAGATGTCCCTTCAGTCAACAAGGCGCTTGTATTTTTGGGACTGTGTTTTTTTTCTGGTTGTGGAATTATCAGTCTTTATTTGTCATGTACCAACAAATGTGATCACAGTACTTACTCGTTAACTTTGAAAGTGATGAAAATTTGAAAACAGTGAATTTTCTTAAACTTAAAGTCTAGACATTGTTGTTATTCAATGTCATATTTCAAGTGATCATCTTAAAGAAACGGACTTGAATGAAACAGCAGCAGGTCCACAGAAACAGATGAGCTCAGTGAGGCTGTTATTTGCACAGATTAAAGCTTACAGTTCATCGTAAGAGTTCTTCTAACACACGGACACAATGAGCGGTTGGTTTCTAAGGTAGCAGTGCTTGAGACCACAGAAGTGGCTGGGACAAGAGACCTACAGAGCCAAAAAGAGAGGGAGAAAGATAAGCATCTCATCAAGTCATCAGCTGTTAACTCTGATTAATACAGCAGACTGAAAATCTACAGTTTTAATGCGAGTTTTTTAGGTCAGTCAGACAGGGATAGTACTATTTGAATGTTATTGGTTTGTGCCTCTCTCTTAACATATGAATTGCCATGCGTTTTCATTTATCAGTTACTTCAAAGGTTATTTGAGTATATCATCAAATTATTGTGTATCATATCGTATAGTATTCTATTGCATTGAAGGGTGACGTCATGGAGACTACGTCCATTTATTATACAGACTATGACTGTACTGCATTGTTCCATACCTTACGAAATTAAACCAGAAAGTATCTTACCATCAGTATTGTACAGCATCGCATCCACATATCACCATTGACTGTATACTATCATATTGCACCATATTGTATCCTTTTGTATTTTATCATATTGTTTTGCAACGTTTGGTATGGTATGGTATGATCTTATCTTACTGTAATGCACAATACAATGCATCACATTGCACCACACTGTGTCATATCATCCTACCGTACCGTGTCGTACCGTGTCCTGTCATGTCGTGTCCTGTCGTGTCCTGTCGTGTCCTATCGTGTCCTGTCGTGTCCTGTCGTGTCCTGTCGTGTCCTGTCGTGTCCTGTCGTGTCCTGTCATGTTGTGTAGTGTTGTATCATATCGTGTCGTATTGTGTCGTATTGTATTGTATCTTTCTACCTTGTGATGTGTCCTTTTGTATCTTCTACTCTACACCATCACATATCCCATGGTACCAAAACATTTAGTATCATATTGTATCACACCTTATCATACTGATTGTATTGTACTGCACTGTAGAAACCATAGGATATCAACTCAAATCCAATGAAATAAAATAAAATAAGATAAAATCATGGGTATAAATATTTAAGTTCAAGAAGCTCTTTAGTTGGTAGACAAGATTTAAGACAATCAGCACAGTTGATTGTCTTAACTACAGGGGCACTGATTTATCTCTTTCCCTTTCAGTGTCTTATTTCATGTTATTCTTATCTGTGTCTTAGAGTTTGTTAACAGGTCTTCTGTATCACCATCCTGAAGACCCAATCAGCTTCCTGCACAGCTGCCTGATCACAACCACTCAACTTGGAGGTCCTGAGGCTGTTACCTGGGACACCTTTATCCACCTGGGAGGACAGCAGCTAAGTCATGGACCCTCTAGGACAACATATGTTCCCACTAAGGCAACAACTAAATCCACCAGGAGAGCATCTGTACCCCCAAAAACAACATCTGTACTTCCCAGGACAGCATCTGTTACACCCAGGACGACACCTCTACCTTCTATAATACCACAAATACCGCAAACAACTTCTCGGATTAGTCCATCACTAATGATAATCCCCAGAACAGCATCAGTATCTCCAATAAAACCCAGCAAAGTAACCCCATTACCCCAAACATCAGCTCTTTTCTCCCAACCAGCAATCCCAAAATGCCAAACTATATCACCGCTGTTGCAAACAACACCACCTAGGTCACCAACATCAGCTCCTAAACTTCAGATAATACCTCCAATAACCACAACAACCACAGCAGCCTTACCCTCATCTTCTGGGCCCCAAACTCCCCCCATGAAGCCCAAAATAACAGTCCTACCCCCATTGAAAGCCCAGGTTTCTCTCATTGATGGTCAGACTGTGATAGGACCTCCACAAATAACTTCTCAACAACTTCCCTTGGTTCTCCACCAAGCTCAGTCTGGAACAGAAGTGATCGCCCCAGCAATCTTCAATGAGAGAAAGGAGGAACCAGAAACAGTCATCACAGGAGGTAAGGTACAGGACTCACAGATTTGACTCAAGTTGTTCTTTAAGGTTTTGTTTCATTTCATTTAAATAGGGGTTCACCTAGAGGTCTTTAGAAGTTGTCTTCAAGATGTTTTTAGTTAGAGCTTAGTCCAGCTGGATTCCCGTCCTCCAGAAGTGTGATTTTCACAAAGGTTACAAGATTTTCTATAAAAGCTTCAGGTCTCTACAGTTTTCAAAGAAATTTCAAATACCATTTGGTATGTTTACAAGAACGTTTGTTCTCTGAGAATTTGTCATTGGAGCAAAGTGTCCCTTAGAGTTCTGTTTACAAAGTGTGAAGGTCCAGTTGTTTGGTCTATTGGAGTTTGTTTCTCAGGCTGTTCAGATTTTGGGGGGGTTATCTGCGAACCCTTGAAATGCGAGACAAAGGAACTATTGCCTACTGGACAAACTATCAAAGAAGATTGCATCCTAAAGAGTTCAGTTGTTATTTAGTTGGTTTTCAAAGTTTTTTGAGAAACAGATTATCAAAGATTTGATCCATCTCTCCACTGTGCTCTTCCAGGTCTTCCCCCTTCCCCAGCCCGATCTCAGCTCTCCATAGACTCAGACTCTGACATGACAGAAAGCTCTGGACTTCTGCAGGAAGTCAGCATCAAACCTCATAAGAGGCCCCGCCCAATCATTATTTTTATTATCGGTAAGTGAAACCAACAAAGATAACATCACAACCAGAATGAGCTAGATCTCCCAATATGATAAACGATTTGATCATATACAGATAGAAATTCAGTTAAGCTGCACAACATGTTTCCCAGACTGTGCACGGTAACTTACTCAACTTCTTTTGCTCTGTTAGGAGGCCCAGGAAGTGGAAAAGGCACTCAAGCAGGTCGGCTAGCTCGGGGCTTCAACCTCAAAGTGATCTCACTAAACGACCTCCTCAGGAGGCAGCTGCTCAGCCAAGCCTCTCCAAGCAAGAAGTGGGATGTTATTTCTCAAATGATGTGTCATGGAGAGCTGGGACCACAGGTCAGAGTCAAAAACACTTAACCTAAACCATCACTAAGCATTCTTGCTGAAATCCTACTTTAACAGGTTGCTGTGACTCTAGACTGTTTGCCTGCAGGAGGAGACGATCTCAGAGCTCAGGCGACAGATGATTGGTCAGCAGGAGGCCAAGGGGTTTATTGTGGATGGGTTCCCTCGAGATGTTCACCAGGCTCTTAGCTTCCAAGAACAGGTATTAACCAATCTGAGTCTACTGTTCATCAGAGCTGGAGTGTGGAGTTTAAGGATGAATAAAGACTGAGACAGAGTTTCTCTGTGGCGCATGATTTCAGCTTTTGGTCAAATGTTGACATCCTGTTAGGTGTGTCGTAAACTGCCTCAGTGGTAACAAGTTCAAGACCACAAAGGAAGGAGTAGCTCAGGCATCAGCTGGTTAAAAATGTAGATTTGTTAAAAGGCTCTAAGAGTCTGCAATGTCATCAATATGGACAAAGTTAAATATTTATATTGAGGATTAACAAGAAATAATTGAATACATTTTAGAAGAGCCCACATGGAAGAGGATAGAGCAGACTGTGACCACAGTGTGGGCTTCACCTCCCATGTCTTCAAGGGCCCAGCAGAGAGTGCTCATGGAGCACAGAGCAGACTAAAACAACAGCTACTGGTAATCACTTAGATATAAATTCCTGCCCTCTCTGTGTTCAGATTGGCTCTCCTGACTCAGTGATGCTCCTGCTCTGCTCCAATGAGACGCTGCGCTGTCGCCTGCAACGCCGAGCCACAGAGCTGGGTCTGTTAGGGGACAGTAGCCACGCCTTCCGGAAACGCCTGGACACATTTCAGAGAGACATCATCTCTGTGAGAAGATACTACAAACAGCTGAAGCTGCTGAGCCAGGTACACACTGCAAAAAAATGAAATCTTATTGAGTAATTTTGTCTTGTTTTAAGTAAAAATTGTCTCATAATGAATGAATGACTTTATTTCATTCATGTAGATGACAAGTTGAACAGTGAGTAATACAAAAAAATGTTAATCAGAAAAAAATGAAAACAGAACAAGATAATCACGAATTGAGTTTCTCAGTCTACATGAGCGAAAAGGAGTAGAAAAAAGTATCAACTTATCTAATCTTACTCCTTTGAAATGTGTTATATTAGGTTATAACAGTCTTTTGTTTACAAAAAATTTTTAAACATGTACAATGGATATACAACTTATAATTGAAAACAAGCTAAAACCTTGTGATATTTATCCACTGATGTACTTCTGGAAAATCATATCTTTAGGCTTAATATTGAACAAACCTAAATTTGAAATTTGCTCAGGTTCTGCACACAGTCTTTTCCAAAGTTTAACCCCATGAACGGTGGTACAGAAACTTTCGCTCTCAGTGCAGACCTCGCTCTCAATACATGCCTGGCTCTGGGTGCTTGCCCACTGGCTTGCCTACTGGCTCTTGGTGCTTTCCCCTTGGTTTGCCCTCTTGTTCTTGGTGTCTTCCCCCTGGCTCTTGGTGGTTGCCCCCCCGGCTCTTGATGCTTGGCACTCGGTGCTTGTCTCCTGGCTTGCCCCATGGCTCTTGTTGCTTAACCCCTCCGCTTGCCCCCTGGCTCTGGATGCTTGGCTCTCGGATTGCCCTTTGGCTCTGGGTGCTTGCCCCCTGGCTCTGGGTGCTTGCCCCCTGGCTCTGGGTGCTTGCCCCCTGGCTTGCCCCCTGGCTTGCCCCTTGGCTTGCCCCCTGGCTTCTAGATATTCTTGGTGTTTCATGTTATTTGATACAAAAGTGAGGTCTAAATTCCTTGTAACAAAAATTAAAAAGTGGCCAATGGAACAAGACAAATTTGTTTGAAAATTTGCTTGAAACTAGAATGTCTTGATACAAGCAACTTTTCCCTAGTTTCATTGGCATATTTTTTCGAACTTGTTCCAAGCAATTCAGACCTCATTTTTGTTTAAAAAAAAAACCCTTTAAACAAGACATTTGTTTTGGACTGGTAAGGTGAATGTGGCTCATATTGAGTCTAAAAATACATTTTCTACTGCAATAAGACAAAAACACTTGATAACATTTCAGTTTTTTGCAGTGCACGCTCCTGTTAGACACAGGTACAGTTACACTAACATTTAACACACCTGTACCCAAAGATTTAGGTACATCCTAATTGGGTTATACCTTCTGATACAGTATCACCTGTTTGCTTGTACAGCTACACTTACCAATAGTACATCTACCCACCCACACAGCAACACCCTCTGAACCAGATACACCTGCCTAGGCTATGACACAGGTGCAGTAACATGTTGCTTGATGATGCAGGTATGCCTACCTGCTGACAACATACCTTCACCTTTTGACTCTGTGACTCACTTGCTGATACATATTCAACGTGCAGCATGAATAATGTGATATTTTTGTGTGCTCAGGTGGATGGAGACCGAGATGAGGATCAGGTGTTTGCTGATCTGAGTTCAGTCATCAGAAAGAAAATGCCTCAGAAGGAGTCATCCGGTATTTAGTAATTAGATCAATAATAATTAGACCTAAATAAAGATTAATTTTATCACATTTAGCTGATTACTGATTGTACTGATAAAAAGGCACTGATTGATGTTTTTCTGTGCTTTCAGATCCTGCTGATATCCCAGAATGCAGCAATGCAGTTCCTCCTGTCACCTCTACCACCAACTAAAAATAACGTGAGCTTTATCTCAAAACTGTGTGAACCAATCAGAGATCAGCATTAACCCCCAGCAGTGTTTTCATTGGATGATGATTATATCTGATGTTCAGTGTTTTCTGTCTTTGAATTTTTACACCCTGTCTTATGTAAGGAGTGGCGTCACGGTGTGTTTTTGTCTGTGTTGTGTCATGGTCCAGACAGAAACTGGTTGTAGGATTTTCAGGTAAAGTGAAACTATAAGAGCAAAGCGTTACTGTTACAAAGTCATGATGAAAGATGAAGCTCAAAGATGGATTGTGTCATGCATTAAATGTGATGTAAACAGTTGTGTGTGATAACAGGTGTACATAATAAAGCATTAAACCCACACACGTTCATTCATGAGGTATATCATAAGTTATCACAGCTCAGTGTGAGCAGTCCTTCCCCTCTCTGTGTGCTGCTCTGCTCTCTATCAGCTCTGTTATTTAAAGAGTCGAGCATCATGGAGCATCAGTGCCCTTATCACAGAGGAGAATGTTAATGAAGGCTTATCTGACAGCACAGCAGGAGACACAGAGATGGAAATAGACTGAAGAGACACGCAGATTGACAGGCTGACAGTTATGAGACAGTGTGTCATGAACACCAAAAAATGAAGACACTTGAGTAACAAAACTATATAAAAGAAATAACCAGAGTCTCAGAATTTTGAGCACACTTAGTCTCTCAGTGGCAGGAGTTAAAACCTTTTCGAGGGATTATAATTACATTCAAAACCTCAAGAGTACATGTTCTCAGATTTGTTCCACCAGTATGCAATGGCTCATTTTAAATTCTGACCTAATGTCAGGACAGTAATTCTCAGCTTTAATGACTAAGACATTGTTGTAAAGCTGAAATTTCATCAGTTAACTGTCCTATAGTGTTAAAGTAAAACCAGGGCTGACTGAATTTTTGATTGAAATCCTCTAAACCAGTGGTCCCCAACCTTTTTTGCACCATTCTGTCTACCCACTGGCTCTTTTACCCTGCCTAAAGAATCTTTCTAAAGATGTTTGTTTGTCCATTTTGCTAGCTTGGAGATTTGGTGTCAAGAATGAGTCATAGACGGGTATGACGGAGAAATTCTGGTCATTTTTCAAAATAAAACATGGTTCAGATACATCAAACTGAAACATTTTCCGTTGAGTATTTTTTATGTGTGGCCCAGTACCAGTTGATGCACAGACCGGCATTGGTCCGCGGCCCAGGGGTTGGGGACCACTGCTCTAAACCACTGATTCTCAAAGTAGGGTCCCAGGATGCCCAGGGGTCTGCAAACCATAGCTTGAGGGTCTGTGGAATAATTCAAAACTGATTGTAAAAGTGTACTGTATCACTGGCAAAGCATATCAACTAACTGGGATCTCTTGCACCAATAAACTCAGCAATGTTTTGCCTGAACCTCCGCCCAGTGTAGTTTTGTACCATGGGATCAATTCTGATATGATGGTGACATGTCCACCACGTCATAGTGCACAATAGTATAAAATAAAATACCTTGGAGCCAACATTCTCTCAAAGTTCAAAAAATAATTTTTTTGGAAAGTAAAATTATAGCCTAATTCTTTGTAAAGTACTTCATAGTTCATTTTTACGTAGTTTTAATAGTATCAATTATCTATGTTACCATAATGAGGGGGCCCTTGGGAAAATGTCACACTTGAAAGGGGTCTGTGGTCTATAAAAGTTTGAGAACTCCTGCTCTAAACTACAATCGACTGCTGTCTCTTTTGCTTTCATCATGCAAATGGGATTGTATGGCGTCTAAACACGCTGGTTTTAAAATATATTTGGTTTTAAAGTCATGGCATCCAGGATAAGATGTCTCTAGTTATTCTACAGTATTTTATTCAACTGCCCTTTTTACCGATCTTCAATTGGTCAAAACTAATGAAACCCTCTGATGAACCCATGATGATTATTAACTTTAAATCCAGGTAATACTACTGTCACACCCTGTTCGGGATTCTATATCCCATAACAAACCATCAACCAAACATTATACTTTACTCAAAGCTCCTCTGGGAGATTTTTGTTGGTTATGAAAAAGATTTGAATTTCCATATCAGAGTTTTAATTTTGACATTTTACTCAACATTTCAACAAAGTGAGGATTGAGATTTTCTCAGGAACAGCTCAGGCCCCTGAACCGGAGATGAACAGACTCTGGCTCTGGTTCAAGCCGGTCTAGTCCTAGTTCTTATCTTCTCTCTGAGTGTTTCTATTCCAGTTCTCTTCCATCTTTGGTCGTCTCTTCTCCTTTCTCCCTGTCCTCGTTATCATTCTTTCCCCCCTTGATTGTTCCCCTTCTGGTTGCTATAAAACCCCAGCACCTCCATCTCCCTCTGTCCTCTCTGCACCATGGCTCCAAAGAAAGTTGAACCCAAGAAGCCCGAGGCAAAGAAGCCAGAGGCGAAGAAGGAGGAGGCTCCTGCTCCTGTCAAACCTGCAGAGCCTGAGCCCAAGCCTCCTGAGGTGGACCTGAAGAGCATCGTGGTGGAGTTCACCCCAGACCAGATCGAGGAATTCAAAGACGCCTTCACACTGTTCGACGAGACACCCACAGGGGAGATGAAGATCACCTACGCCCAGTGTGGGGACGTCATGAGAGCGCTTGGACACAACCCCACCAACGACGAGGTGCTGAAGCTGCTGGGGAGGCCGAAGGCGGAGGTGATGCACAGCAGCCTGCTGGACTTCGACAGCTTCCTGCCCATGCTGCAGCATGTGGCGCGCTCCAAAGAGCAGGGCACCTTCGAGGACTTTGTGGAGGGTCTGAGGGTGTTTGATAAGGAGGGCAACGGTACCGTGATGGGGGCCGAGCTCCGTCACGTCCTCTCCACACTGGGAGAGAAGATGACGGAGAGCCAGGTGGACCAGCTGATGGTGGGGCAGGAGGATGCAAACGGACACATCAACTACACCGAGTTTGTCAAACACATCCTGGCGGGGTAGAGACAATGGACACTAGATCTTCCTCTGATGGACTGAGGTTCTTTAAAATGATTCTGCTGTTTTAAACATAAAAACCATCAAACTGTAACTGTTTCCACTTTCAGACTATTAAACAGCTTCAGTCCTTTTTATGACTTTTTCTTTCCCAGGATGCTGAGTGTCTTCATGAAGTATGTAGGTTCAGGATGTATCTGTAGGTTTATCAGTTGCTGGTGTATGTGATATGTCTACATTGATTTAATAACCAAAGACCAAAAACCAAAAGAAAGACATTTATCGCATTTTATTAATGGTGTATCAAGTTGCATTAATTAAAGGTTTGTGAAAATTTTTAATTACTAGACTTTAGATTGATGAGACACTGTAGTTTACCTTGAATACAAAGCCCACTAAGCAGAGTTTTGGGAGTCCTACAAGGGTTTTAGTTGTCAGTGACTGTCAGTGCTAATAAAAAATGTGAGTTTGTTGATTAAAAATGCGAAAGGAAAAAAGATAAGGAACAGCTGAAAAACAATGCAGCATCCAATTTTGGAGTGTTATGGTTACATGATGCAAGAACACAAAAATCACACATTGATTAAAAAAAAAAAAAAGTGGCCAGTAGGTGACAGCAAAGTGTCAGGGAGGTGGAAAACAGAAGTAAAGAAGAAAAAGACACAGCCAAACAAACTCCAGCAACATCATTGTTTAATGTAAAACTTCCTTTCCAGCAGATTTCAATGTTTCATTCTTTTAATCTTACAGGAGAGCTCATAAATCTTTCTTTCACTTTTCATTTACCCTCATTAACAGCATCCAGTCTACTCTTCTAGTAAAACACATTTAGTTCAGTTACTGCAGTTAAAATTTAACACTTTATACTTTGTCTAAAAAGAATCTGAAAACAGTAAACAAATATTTTTATGTCTTTATATAAGACAAAAGATGTGTTCCTCTGCGGTTATTCTGTCTTAATGTTTACATTTAAAATGTGAATTAAAAGGAGCAGTTTTACTGCCTCATGTTTCTCTAATCTAATCAGTGTTAATCAGGCAGCTCTGAACATGGTGATATGCTCATTAAGATCATGCTAATGCTAGGTCTCCTTACCAACAGCATGTTAGCATGCTACTATTAGCGAGTTAGCTGTAAACTCACAGCCCAGGAAAGGCTGGATCACCTGTGGATGTTTGATCATGAACCAGAGCAAATGTTGTCCTGATGGTGCATGACAAAGAGTAAGAGGTCATCAGGGTTATTAGAGGTCATCTTCTGGGGAAAGTGAATGTTGGAGCTGCATTTCACCACAAACCTTGAAGCTAAACCCTGACATCATAGCACACTTATCAAGTTTCTAGACTAGAAACAGAGCATGTGATGATATAATTTTCTGCTTTATGTTATTTCACCTTCAACTTTTTATGTTAAGATAAAAAAGGTTTAAAAAATGACAGTAATCCAACAGATGCTTTGAATAAAACCTCTCAGTCTCCTTAGTTCAGTTTCTCCTCAGCCTGACGTCTCTTCTTCATTCACTGTTGGCTGACAGGTACCGGTCCAGCTCCACCTCGATGTACTGACTCTGTCGTATGTACGCCCTGATTGGCCAGCTGGGCGTAGAGGTGCGACCTCAGGAATCGTGGGTAACTGTCGGTCTCCATCAGACCAAAAATCTGATCCTGGGCCAGCTGGAAACAGTCAGGGTTAACTCCCAGGCGCAACGTTTGATCAGTGGACTCTCTCACAGACGAGTCCACATTGACCTCAAGAGGAACACAGAAAAGTGAAGACGTTAGAGCAGTCCAAACACTCAACAAATTAGAAGACTTGGGCAGAAAAACAGACAGACAGGTACCTGTCTTGCTGCTTTCGTAGATATGAACTCATCGTAGATTTTTGAAGCTCTGATGGCCATCTTGCTGGGAGGTCGCGTCCTTTTAAATTTCTCCACAGCCAACCAGAAATCCAAGTTTTCCTCGCTGAACTCTGACCTCAGGAAATGACGGAAGACTGCCAGGCCGTCTGACCAATGAGAAGAAAGGGAAGCAATCGTCAGCTGATTGTTGTAGACTTTTCCCCCCTCACGAATTATTGATTGAACACAAATTAGAATAAATAATACATCTTACACTGGTTGTTCAGCAGAGCTTCTAGACTTTCTGCCCACCTCAGAACTTCCTTTGTAGACGGTCTGAAAAACAAACAAACCCTCAGTCACACTGGATCCAGGAGGGCCAAAAAAAGCCAGTAGAGACTGTTCGATCACGCTGAAACCTTTTGGGTAAAAGCCACTTTGGGTTGAAATGGATTGAAAATGTCTTGAGCTTGTTCTCATTAGCTTGAATTAAGGAAATGCACTGAGTAAAACTGAAAGTAAACACCAACAGGGACTGGTGAGAAATGGTTTAAAGCAGAGAGCCTTGATTACCCCATTTCTGACAAAACGGAGCATGATATGACTCTTCGGATTGGCTTGCAAGATTCTCCTGTGGTATATGGTGTGTTAAGAGCAGGTCAAGAGTGACTTTTCCTTTCCCCCTGATCAATGCAGACAATGATTAGAGGAACTTGAAATTGTGAATATTGTTCTAAATTTATGATTTCATAAATCATGAAATGGGTGAAGCCCAAAAGATGACAGAGCATTGACCTGTAGACTGCAGCAGAGGCGGCACCATGGGTGGGCTCAATGATCCCAGGCCCACCCACTTTCTGGTAGGTCCACCCCAAACTTTGAAAAAACTATTTTGTCTTTATTTTGTTTTTTAGAATCTATTAAAAGGGGAACATTATAATATTTTTTTCACTTTATGTTCGTTTTGCTATAACTGGATGCCCTGTCTTTATAAAATGGGACAAGTTTGTCAATCTTCCAGCTTGTTGGTGAAAAAGTGATGACTCATTCACCCTTATGTTATACCAGTAAGACTAGAGAATGATTTTGAGACACACTGTAGATTTTTGTCTTCTATTTAACTGTTGTTAATGCTGCTGCTCCTACAGCCTGTAATACATGGAAAGTTGGGCCGGTGCAGCCCATTGGTGCATTAGAGCACTACTCTTTGACCAATACCACTGAGAGCCATTGCTGTCTGATGCACTAAAATTGTATCAAATATCAAAGGATCCAAAAGCAACCAATTCTGTAATTTAAACTTTTGTAATTTAAGGCCCGCCCAAAATTGAAATCCTAGCTCCGTCCCTGCACTGTAGCCAACGTGGAAGCAAGCTAACTAAACAAGAGAGCTTAACAAACGCAGCCATGGCAAAAAAAAAAAAAAAAAAAAAAAAAAAGGTAGCACCCAACTTGTTGATTGGTGACTTTTTTTCACAAAAAGTGAAAAGTTGAAAAGTTACTGAATAGTTTTGACTGTTCAGTAAATGGTTTCAGGTGGGAAAAAAGAAGTGTTAGGTTGTGGTATGCTTTTTTGACCATATTGTTGTATCCCTCACAATATCAGGGTACATTTATGTGAAATGATCCCAACAGAATATAAAATCAAAAACAACTACCTCGAGCCACTTGAAAGTGTATAAAAAGCAGACAAAATTAGTCAGAACACTGTTTGCACCATCCAGAATTAAGTGGCAGTTGCAAGACTCAGTCACAACCTGCTGGGAACTACAGGAACCAAAGGGAACCTTAAGGAACCAAACACAGCCATATAACCTACTTCCCCTTTTCTGCATCTGATTTTTGGTTTGGACTCTGATGAAGAATTCAGGTTTGAACGAGGACTGGATTCAGCATTGATGTTGGGGGTTGAATAGGCTCTTACCTGGTGTTTCTCAGGGCTTTCTCCAAACTGTTTCCTTGGAAGCTGCCACTGTTTTTCCTTCGCCGTAAAAAGGGCAGCCGGTTGCGGACATCAGCAGCTCTACAGAGACACCAAGGATAAGTCAGAGTTACAGTAGGTAAAGCCTGTGATTGATGGCTACAGGCTGTCACAAGAAATCACTCAACACTTTAAAGTTTTCTTCAACTCTCATTACAGCACATGATTTGTCGAGTATCTATGGATGCTTGCGTGTACTCACAGATTCTTTGTCTTCTTTCGCAGCTGGAGGTTTCTGAGCTCTGTATCCTGTAAGAATAGAAGAACTGTGAGCCTTTGTTCATCTCCAGAAGTCTCCTTTACTCTGCTCTCTTATGGTTTGTTCATGTATGTTCTTCACTCTAATGTTTGTAACTGGTCTGTATCGTTCCCATGTTCTCCTGTCCTGCAGTAAGGAAATTTTTCTACGTCTATGCTGGTCTCTACTGTTGTTTTCTGGTCAAGTCTGGTCCTTAATGGTCAGTTCTGGTTCTGTCTGGATCTTTCTTTACCTTTGGGCCGTTGAGCAGCAGCATCATGTGGTGTAGAGACCCTCCCTCTTTAGTCAGCTGTTTCCTCAGCATCTGGATGGAGGGGCGCCTTGGGGCGGGGCCTGTGGCGAGGTCGAGGTCTAAGGTCCCTGGGCGGGTGAGTCGATGGATGGTGCTGTCAGACAGGAAGCGCGGCGACCGAGGCTCCTGCATTAGAGACCCCTCAGAGAGGGAGCGACGCAGGGCTGGAGGAGAAATCAAAAAGATTGATTTTAGCTGACACTTCAAAATGTCCTCATGAAAGCTGCAGAAGAGACTTACCTGCAGGTCTGTGGGCGGAGATAAACTCCTCAGCACCTCCTCCTCCCTGCTCCTCATCATCATCACTCTCCACTTCTTCATTCTCCTTCAGGTTGAGGTGGAGTGGGCTGAGTAAGGACCCCCTTCCTCCCACATTCTCAGACGTCTCAGACGCACTCTCCCCCTCCCCCTGCTGTCGCTCCTCTTCCTCCTCCTCCTCTCGCCTCTTCTTTCTCCTCTCCTCCTCCTCTGCTCTTCCTCTCTCCTTCCAGACTGGACTCCTCAGCTTGGAGGAGGATTTGGGGGGTGGTGGGAGGGGCTGAGATGGGGAGGTGTAGGTTCTGGGAGGGTGTGACATGAGGGTGGCGTACGGGGAGAGGGAGGAGAAGGGAGCAGGAGGAGGAGTGGAGGAGGTGAAGGCAGGGCTGGTGGGGTAAGGAGAGGGGGAGGGAGGTCTAAGGGGGTCACAGTAGGAGGGGGAGGAGAAGTTCAGGAGGGGAGGATCAGAGGAGTACGGAGATGACGGGCGGTAGAGGAGATCAGATTGGGTGAGGGAGAGGAGGCCAAAGTCTGAGGGGAGATCTGAAAGCTGAGGAGAGGAGGGACAAGAAGATTAATCACTGCACTTTGACGCCACCTGCTGGAGAAAAAATAACTAAAGCTGGAAATCTGTTTCAGGTCTGTAATCTGCATTTTAACCCTAACAACTGGATTATGATCAAAAACTTCAAATCAGATCAAGAAAAATGGTCAAGAGGAAGGTGTCAACACATGCAAGAATAATTTTTTGTTTTGTTTTTTTCTTTTGTTGGAGATGCTCCAATTGAAATCCAGACAAAGATGTAGAATATGAAGGCCTTGAGTTTTAGATTTGTGCTCATTTTGTTCTTATCTAAAATTTCATATAAAGCAAAAAAGAGGAGCCTCTGAAGGAGACATCAAATATCTCTCTTTGTTTCATCTGTTTTTGATTTGGCCTATTAGTGTATTCAAAAAGCAGGTAGGGGAGGGGGGTCACTAGTCCCCAGCACCCATATTTTGGGAATTCCTGCTCTATGGCACTCATACTTTGACACTCATATCTCACTTTTCCAGTGTTGGTTTAGTAACGCCATTACTTTTTTCAGTAACAGCTAATCTAATAAATCACTATTTCAAATGTTAAAACACAGACAGAGAAATGAGGCGCATTAATATGTATCTGACCTGGCTCGCATAGCCAGGCCCAAGAGAGGAGCAGCAAATAAAATGTGGGGAAAAGCCTCAGACACACAAGTAATGATGAGAACAATCATGTTGACACGTCTTTTAACAAAGAGCTGGTGCTAAAGTCAACTTTTCAGCAACAAATATCACACAGCTACCTGTGTGTGTCTGTGTAACCTGCAGTCAGAGAGGATCTCCTGCAACGTCTTTGGATCAAACCAACTTGAGGGAGAGGGGTGGATGCCTTTTGAGATTTGAATGTTAAGCACAAGTAGCCGACTTGTTTTGACTTGAAAAAATATTAGAGATAAGAGAACCATACTCAAAAATAAGGGGTTAATCGGTGGAAATTACGAGTAGGTATTGTCCCTCCTATATCAAGACTATTGGCAGGTCTATCCGACCTGGCCAATCAGCCAGATGCAGGACAGGAGCTGCAAATTTATAATGTACAAGTGTCGAGCGACCCATGGGGTTAAAACTGGTGTTTTCAGGACGGGAGTAGGCCTACAGGCACTACATTAATGTCATTTTCAGGATGGAAGTAAACAAACACCGGTTCAACACCTTAGATGTAAATTCAGGAACGTACATGTGAAAATTATGCCCTGAGCAAAACTGGCTGAAAAACTGACCTCTTTTGCAAAACTCAAGGTTTTTCAAAAGTTACTTTTTTGAAGTAATTTGCCCAACAATGCACTTTCCTGTCAGAGTTTAGAGTCTACAGGAGTCTTTGCAGTACCTGGTGGGGGCGCCCTGCATCCGTGGCGATCATCTGGAGCTGAATGTTGTCGTGGAGGCAGAGGCTGACTCTGACCTTCTGCTCGATGCTGAACGCCTCCAGGCTGAAGAGACAACGCCAGCAGCCCTGAGAGCTCTGCAGGAAGTAGATCTGGAGCGGCTCTGAGGGCACTGAAGACACACGACACACACACCACACAGTTTTAAACCTCATAAATATTGTGAACGCTTAAACTCTCTCTTTGTGTGTTGTGTGCGTACCCTCCCGTAGCTGTAGTGTGTTCAGGTACACTGGACTCTGTAGGACGTTGCAGCGCCCGGCTTCATCCTCTCTTGTGAAGAGCAGGAGGTCACTGTAGATCAGTACTGTCACCTGAGACACACAAATGCACACATTGAGAGAAAAAATATCAGTTTTTTTTCTAGAAATATTTTTTTAATCAGGTCTAGAATGTAAAAAAAAAAAATGTGTCCAATGCTGTGATGCATCTAAGTCCGGATATGATGCCACTTTGACTTCTGACCTCTTCTAGTGTTAACCCCTAACTGACCACAGATAGATGTCTCTTTGTCCCTCCAGATCCTGCCTCATTTCTTCTTCAAAACATGAAACTGAATCACCGCAGATTCCAAGAATCAGACACTAGTGTGTGTTTGTAAATGTGTGTGTCAGCAGTAAAAATCCATTAATGTGAAACTGATCCTGGTTCAGCCCTTGGAGGTCGTCGAGTCCTTCAGAATCGGGATCTTTTTCCTCTCTTGAGGGAAAAATGTGTACAATAATCTGCTGTAGAAACAATCAATAAAGAGCAGGAAGGAGTGCCCACAGACTGATGACCTTACCAGAAATGTAAGTATGTCTGCTCCAAAATCAGTATTTACAGAGTGTTTTACAATACTGGATACCTCAGCGGCAGTATCAGTTTGATAGCAAAATGTTTTCCACTAAAAATAACATTTTTTACTCACAGTCATTTGTAAAACTAATCCTTTCATTTGTCTCAGTTTTAAGTTGCAGTGTAGTTTGCGGTGCACGTTCGGTTCCCTGGTTTCTGTAGTAGCATTGTCAGTAAAATTGTGGTCTATAATTTAAGTACAGGTACCTTAGTGGGCAGCAGGTCGTTCTGGTGCAGCACCATCTCCTCTGCCATCAGCAGGGTTCTGTCAGGGCTGCACAGATCCAGAGGCTGAGAACAGAAACAACGGCACATAAAAGCTTACGTTAAGGTTTGGGGTTCTGTGTGTTCTGAGATGTGTTAAGGACTATGTTTGATGTTCTGACCTGGACAAAGATGGGGAATATGAGCGTTTTGGGTGCCAGGGTGACGTAGGTTCCGTATGTGGAGCAGGGCAGATGTGATTGGACGATGGTGCAGTTCTGGTAGTTGCCGTAGCTACTGGGAGGGGCAGTTACAGAGGAGGTGGTGGATGTTTGGGGCGGCGGCAGCGTGGAGTTGCAGCCAGCATAAGGTCGCCTCGACGTCCCAGACCGAGGGTCGTGGAGGAGGCTCTGAGCGTGACCTCTGCTGGGGTGAGTCTGGTACAGGCGCCCTAATGTACAATAGCACAGGAAACATCAGTGTGTCGTCCATAAACAGATAATACTGAGGGCAGAGGGTCAACATGTAGTGGAGACAACGTACCAATCGTTCCATTCCTGTCATGGTAAACGGGCTGCAGCAGCTGGAACAGAAAAAGTTTCATGATGTCATCATTGTTAAAACTTTGATAAGAAACTTTTATTTATTTTTTTACGACAATGTTGGCGCCCCCTGTGGATAAATTTATACATGTCCCCCTTTTGGCTGATCTTATCTTGTATGTGTAAAGTTTTTTTCTGCTAATAGTCCTGGCCCTGTCAATCACATCATCCGACGACTTCTCCACAGAGCCAATCAGGCTCAACAAATCAAAACAATACAGAAACGTTAACACTGTTTGATGGTCTTGTTGGCTTTTGAGTTTTTATAAGTTCTGGTTCTACTGAAAGGTTGGGGTTCAAATAGAAGTTTCTAGATCTGGTGAATTGTTCTGGTTCTACTGAAAGGTTGGGGTTCTTTTGAACAAGCTTGGTTACGATGAACAGTTCTGGGTTTAGTCAGAGGTTCTGGTTCTAATGAAAGGTACTGGTTTGGAAAAAGGTTCACTTCGTAGTGAATGAGCCTGGCTCAAGTCAAAAGGTTCTGGTTCAGATAAAATAGTCTGGCTTTAATCTATGGCACTGATAAAGATTCTGGTTCTAGTGAAAGGTTCTGGGGCTGGTGAAAATTTCTGTTGGTAGTGCAAGGTCTTTGTACTAGTGAATGGTTCCGGTTCTTATCCCAGTGAAAGGTTCTGGCTCTAGTGAAAGGTTCTGGTTCAGGATGTGCAGGTCGAAGGAAAACCCGATCCTCATTCCTCAGACTCACCTGTGCTCCTTGATTCACAGGTGATAGAATGATGTAGTTGTCCCCATTTGATGATGTCACGCGGGTTCCTTTGAGTGTGGTAGTGTGAGGTGAGTACTCAGTCATCTCCTGTTCCACCTCCTCTTCCTCCTCTTCCTCCCGGTTCTCCTTCCTATCCCTCCATAAGGAACCCAGAGCCCCAAAACTGGACCTGACCCCTGACCCCTGTCCTCGTCTGCGGCCGTGTTTACTGTGAGCTGGGTGAGAGAGCAGCTTCCTGCCAGATGTCTGGAAGACAGAGAGGAGGACATGCTAATGTTAGCTTAGCGTCAAACCTCCTAGCTGCACTGATTCAACTGAGTTACACCACAGCAGGAACGTGAAGATACACACTGACAGTTCAGTGAATTAGAAAGTCATGGTATCAACTTTGTAAAAAGTATCTAAACTGATGAAGAGCTTAACTCAAGATGAAACACATGAATTAACGTTAATGAACTCGTTTAAAGCATAAGTCAGATTCACATTGTTGTGTGCTGGTTGGTGGAGCAGTGCGTCACAGCCGGACCTGAGCTCAGGCAAACCTCTCCACACCACCATGGAGATTTGAGACGGACAACTCCTGAACACACACAGACAGTAGAGAATGGAGTGATGAACAGACACATTAACACAATATTGGGCTTTAAGATGTTTACTGGTTCATAAAGAGACAGAACTGATGTTCATGTGATAAACTAAAATATTTTTTCCTAAGGGTTTCCACAGTACAATTCAGCCAAGTTGGTGCAGTGTTCAAAGTAAAATCAAAAAGTAAACCAAAGTCTGGACAGGAACTGAGTCTGACTTTGAAGGGGCAGGATACCTGATGGCGTGGGCCACGTCGGCACACTTCCAGGTTTCTACAGGAAGTCCGTTCAGCTGCAGGACTGAGTCTCCCTGACGGAGACCAGACTGATGAGCTGGACTTCCTACAGACATACAACACATGAAATGAGACAAGACATCAGAGAGAGTAAAGATCAAATGACTGCTTTTTATTTATCTTTTGTGAGCACGGCTGTCTGATGGGAGTGTTTCAGATTGGCTTTTCTGCGTCCTGTTTTTCAAATGTGTTTGACTGTGTTTCAAAGCGTGTGTGTGCACCAAATTTGTTTTTTGTAGTGCTTGTGTGTGATATTTCTCACCAGGATCGACGGCTTGGACTCTGACTGGACAGTCAGAGCAGATTGTGAATCCAAAACCATCTTTTCCTCGATGGATGTTCACCTGCAGAAGCGAAACAAACCATCAGCTCATACTAGAGAAACACACCTGTAAAAGTACACACACTGTGAAATAAATTATGAAAAGATTAGTTTAACTCCTGATAGTTGAACTTCATCTAAAAAGTTCATCTGCTGATCTCTCTTTGTGTTGTAGTGCAGCTCACAACCTGTAGGGGGTAGTGTGTCAGGACTCTGCTGCTTTTCAGTCATGTTGACAGAGCAGGGATGTTTCTGTCAGGTCTAGCATGAAGGTCTGTCTGGGTCTGGGTCTCTGAGCTGTTTCCATGACTGTGTAAACAGCCACGGAGCGGAGGAAAGGTCGACTCACCCTGAGAGTTTTCTCTGCACAAAGGAAGTTAAATGTCCCTGAGTTCAGACTGACAGGATGATATTAAACTCCTGAGGTACGGGGAGGAGGCGGGGGTCTGTTTGAAGAGGTATGAGACTCCCAGTGTTTGTGTTTCACTGTGAATCAGTACGGCTCTCATGTCAACACAGCGATGAACCGGAAAACACCTCTGCTGGCTCACAATGACATCACCGCTCATCAGGACAGAGAGGACCGCAAACAGACGTGAAACTGGTTCAGTCTTTGAGTCTCTGTTCAGTTTTACAGGTTTAGCTCAGAATCTTAATCCTGGTCTAGTGTCCATTTCTAGATCCAGGTTTTCTTTTATGCTTTCCTAGCCCTGATGTAGCTTCCTGTCACAGGAACTCATCACAGTTTGGATGTCCTGTCCAGGTTCCCTTCTGCTGTTTCTGGATCCCTTTTCTGGCCCTTATTCTGTTTCATGATTCCTTAATTTCTCTTGTGCAAAAAACTTCTAAAACTTCCCAGGTCATCTGTGTGTGTATGTGAATTAGAGATGGGCTGATACACTTTTTTACATTCCGATCCAATCCGATCTATCTAAGTTTAATTCTGCCGATACCTGTTCCATACGGATACAATAGGCAACATAGTAAAACAAACAAAACATTCTCAATTTCAAGCCATTTATTAAATAGCTTTGCAACAACCTGAGTGCAATACGTAATGGCATGGTAGTAGGATTGCACCAACCCAACTTTTCTGGTTCCAATACCGATGCCTTGGCTTTGGGTATCAGTCCATACCGATACTGATCCGCCAACAGTGTCAAATAATAACCTGCATGCCCTACTGTGGGATAAGACTGGTAATGTTTTGGGTAAAAGGCAAAAAATTGAGTAGATGGAAAAAGTGAAGTAAACATTTATTTAAACTATAGAAAATTCAAATGTTTAGCACTATTTTGGTAAAAGCAATGCTTCAGAATGTACAGAAATGCTATTCAAATGTAAAATTTTATACCCTGTAGACTGGTAATGCAGCAAAAAAAGTGCATAAAAGGTAAAATTTTAAATCAAGTAGCCAAGAGCACCAGTGAAAAAAAGGCATGGAGCTGTTTGCCTGGATCGGCCCCTTTCCCACCGATACCGATCCAGCTTTGAGGAGCACCGATACACCGATACCCCATACCAGGATCCGTATCGGTGCATCCCTAGTGTGAATGCGTACATACAGATTTTTTTAATCCAATTATTTAACAGACTTTCTTTCCAGCCCTTCATAGGGAAACTCTCTGCAAGAAGTTTGCCAAAGTGATACGAACAGATAATCGGGAAAAGTCACCAGGGCCAGACCAAAGCCAGGAGCTCATCCATCCATTTACACTTAGCACTGTCAGAAAGACAAACTAGCATTGTCAGTCCCTGTTGTCTTTTAAGGTTCTAGGTCTTCCATGTCGTGGTTATTCCTAGCTTGATCCAATGAAGCCAAATGGACTTGGTAGAAATCTTGGAGACATTTCAACTCTCCTCTGAAAGGCTTCTTCACTACAGTCCCTTTCCTTAAAAGAGGTTGTGATCCCAGAAACAACTTATCTCTTAAGAATGATGCAGTTATGAATTCTTAGCAGGTAAGGCTAAGATCACATCGAGGATCATGTGACCCCAATGAGTCTCGGGAACTAGGTTAACAACTGCGCTTGCAACAACCACAGATAACTAAAGACTCCAACTACTTCCTGGAACTAGGTCAATGACTCAGCTAACAACCCAATGTGACAGCATTAGCATACTGACCACCCTTAGGGTGCAGTCACTCTGGCCGGTTCAACTGTGCTGTACTCAAGCACTAATTCCCCCCACAGTGCCGTCCCTCACTGGCAAGTACAGCCCGAAGTCCCACTACCCCGATATGAACCAGACCTTAGGCCCCCCCATGGCCCACCTACATCACCACAAAGCATTTGTTTACAAGTAGCATGGTCTCATCAGAGTAAGCCCAATGAGACACAGAGAACACGCTATAATTTTACTGACTTTGGCTTATGCTTAGTCATTTTGGTCCAACATGGCCCGCCAACACTAAACTGTTGCTCAAACCTCTCTGCAGCGTGCAAGAGGGGAGTGTGTGCCGCCCCTGAGTAAGATAGACTTGCAGCCACTTTGGCCAAACAAACCCGTCTTTAGGGTTTAAACGTGCTCAGGCACGGTACGGACAGCCAGTGTGACCATGCCCTTGGAGGCTTATATATTTTCCAGCTCTGTTCACCAGTCTGTTTGGAGCTGAAGTAGCCTTTTGGAGGAAAAGTGTAACGCCTTCAAGAATTCAGCTTAGTTGCCATTGGTAGATCAAGTTATGGATAGTGTCCTTGTGGTTTTGTCTGCCAGTTTTGTGATCTTTGCCTTTTTGCCGAGTGCTTTTGGGGTCAGAGCTCAGGAAACTTCCAGAAAACTTTATGGGGCCATTTACACGACCTAAAACACAAATGTTTGAAAATGACCTCCAGAGTGGGATTGTTCTGAAACGCTGCCAACACCATGTAAACAGTAAGCTGGCGTTTTTGGTAGAAACGATGACGTCACGCTCTGCTTCGCACGAGTGCATACAACAGAACGACAGTACCGTTTTTACGATCGTCGCAAACTACCATGCTGTGCTTGTGCTGCTCAGTCTGCTGACTGTCTTCATAAAAATATGCATCTGTTGCTCCACTTCTGGACTTAGTATTCCCCAATACACCAGATGATCAGCTCAACTCTACTTCAGTGGAGATATCCCAAAAGCTGCTTCTGGACAAGACAGTTACAGCACCACCTGCAGGTCTGGCATTCTTACTACAGCGTTTCCGTGTAAGAGCAGATTTTTTCCACTGCATTTCAGCATTTTCAGATGAAACGTTGTCGTGTAAACAGGGCCTAAGAGTGGTTTCTTGCTCCAAGGTTAGTTCTCTTGCTTCAGTTCAGGTTACCAGTTCTGGTTCATTCCTCCAGCTCTGGTTTCTGTTTTCTGTTCCTAGCCCTCCTCATATTCTGATATTCTTTGTTCTAATTTGGTTTCTCAACCAAGGTTTAGAGTCTTGCCCCACTACAGACTCCTGTTCCCATCCTTAGTTAAGTTGTTTGGATAGAGTGGTTCTGGACCCTTTTCACTGTCCTGTTTTTTTTCTGTTTCCATGTCCTGTTTTAGATTTCCACTTTCCATTTTCTTGATCAAAGTTCACTTTCCAAGTCACTTTGCAATGTCCTAGTTCTGATGCAGCCTCTGAGTCATAGCTTGGTTTTCCTGGTCTGGTTAGCTTCCTCTTCCTTAGCTCTGTTCCCTGCTTTCTATCAGTTTCCTGGTCCTGATCCAAAGACTTGAACCTGGTTCATGGTTCTGATTGATTCTACAAACCTCTAATTCTTGACCCTCTTTGGTGTCCAAGTACTGGTTCAGTATCTTGTAGATTCAGTTTTACTGTCCTCTTGTGGTTTCCTAATCCTTGTTTGTTATAAGTATTAATTCATTTTAATTCTTTCACATTTCCTGTGTTAGTTTTGTGTTCAGATGAGTTTCACAAGCTTGGGAAAGTCTTTGGTCAAATTTTAGTTTCCCCAAGTTCAGTCACTTGTTCTTGTTCAACCCATTCCCACTTAAACCCCCAGGCCCTAGTTTCTAGGTTTATTCGAGCCCTTCTTAAAAATCCTGATCCCTTTCTGGTTGATCCCCTAACTTAAGTTTCCCTGCCTCATTTCATTTTTTTTACATCTTCATTCACCTTCCTGCTTTCACACATTTATCATCCAGCTTCAGTTTTCCCAGCTCTGTTCTACTTCCATCTCCTCTTAAAGCTTCCTGTTCCTGACTCAGTCCTGGTCTGTTACTGTTCCTGGTTCAGTTTCCTGCCCACGTTCAGGTCGAGTCAGTCAGGTGACAGTTTTTGGATCAACATGATTCTGAAGAGTTAAACTTCAGGAGTCAGATTCTGTTTGAACAGCTTAGAGTTTGTGTAGCGATGGACAACACGGGGGAACTCCGCCTGTTCAAATACACACACTGTAACACACACACACGTACACACACACACACTTTCTCTCTCCGTCTCTATCTCTCTCAGCTGTCAGATGCATTTTTCAGTGAAATCATTCAGTTTTAATCTGCGTGTAAATTATTGAGCGACCTGTCACAAACACACACCGACATATGTGAAGTGCAGCTGTAATAAACATGAAGACATGAAACATTTATCTGACCTGCTGGACTGGAAAAACACACACACACTTACTACACACACACACACAAATGGAGGGACTTTTCCGGGAATGGACAAACAGTCCGCAGTGACATCACACTGTGCGACCAATCAGAGGAGACGCTGGTTTCCTGCTGTTTTGTTCCCTCATGGGTTGTGAGTTTGATGTTCCAGATCACAAAACTTTCACACCAAACAGCATAAAAACTTTTAATCTGTTCAAAGATTTAAAAAATGTATTTGGGGATTTCTTTCTCATTAATTGGGGCAACTTTTTGTGAGAATTTCATGTCTATCACAGGCAGTGAAACTGAGTTTTGAAGGTTCAGTGTGTAATTTCATTCAATAGCATTCATCTCAATAAATGTGTTAGATTTAGAATACTGTATTCAGTAGTGTACTTAAATGAGTAATCACCTAAATATCAGGGCTGGGGCAATTTTCTATTCTTCCGATTCAATTTTGGGTGCCGATCCAATTTAAATTGCAAGTCTTCGATATTTACAATTTTTGCGATTTTTAGTTTGCTTTTTCAACACCAGACCATGTGAAAATGTTAAATGATGATGGTCTACAGACTATATCAGGAGCCATATTTTCTCATAAATGCACATCACGTGAGTCAGAGAGAAACATTTCACCCTGTGCTGGAGAAAAGTGGTATTTTTTTTTTCTAATCCAGTTTATAAACAAAGACTGTAATGAAGAATTTGAATTTGACAAAAATAAATAGAAGAATCCTAATTTTGAAATTGCCAAACAAAAATCCTTATATACCGATTTTTGTTATTTTCAAAAGAATTTGTATTGAAAGACCTTTTTTCCATCCATTGTAAACACTTGATAAAGGAGGATCATGTTTGACATGCATCACAGAAGCCTTAAAGGCCACCACTACACAATTAGGAGCGGTTAGTAAGAGAGTGCTTCAATGAAGAACTGACCGCCAAAGATATTCCCATTTCTACACACTAAACCTCTAAAAAAGACAAAAAAAATAAGATTTTAAAATGTTCAAGAGATTGTCTCCAAATACCCAGGATACCTCATTATCAACCATGCCAAAATATCTTTACAGTAGAAATAAACATGTTTTAAATCCATAATTTCTTCTTGATTCTAAGCTGTGTCTCCTCAAGATGCAGGCACTGAAAATATACATCTGAACTCCCAGCTACACTTGTTATGAGTCACATCTGTCATGAAAACCAAGCAGTCCCAAGTTTCTCAACCTTAAATTTTACCCAGGGATGTACATAGAGGCAAAAGGATAAAAAGTGACTAATCCACCTCCAAACCTGCTCACTTCTCTGCCCACTCTTACACAAGGAGCATCTCTACAGTCATGACATTAGTCAACAGTCAGAGGCCTTTGGGCTGAATGAAATGACCAACAAATCCAGGGGGTGTGTCGCACGTCTAATACACTTGAGAAAAGAGATGAAGAGGATGCTAAGGATTGGTAAAACATTTAGAGAAAGTGTTTTCTTTTAACTTCGGGATTAGGTAGCTCCTTAACAACTACTAGTCTACTTTCGTTCAGTGTTTCTCCGTATTTTGTTTGTTTTTTTTTCTTGTTTTTTTTTATTTGTTATTTGTTATTTGTTTTGTTTTTATGTTTTTTGGCAGATTAGCTTTTATTTCATGAATACTTTTAAATATCTTTGAATATTTTTATCTTTATGGATGATTGGATGTAATCATTGTGATTATAAAGTTAGCAAAAAAAAAAAAGTAAGGTAATTTGTGTTTGTAGATCATTTTTTATGTTGAAACAATACTTCTAAGCAATACATTTAATCACATTTTAGACTGTTTGTCTTTACTATAAAACCAAATTTTTTAGGAACATGAATTTGTGGGATAAGCAGCAGAGCTGAGGATGTGGGTTGTGCCCATTCAAAAATTGCCAGATCTTTTCTGCCGAAGCCAAACAATTCGCTAACCCGAGTTCTAACTTTGTGATTCTGTGCTGTTGCTGTTTTATTTATAGACTCATATCAGAATGTCCCCAACTTTAAACCACATCTAATCCTTTTTTTCTCTTGGATTTTGACCGAGTACGAGAATTTGCAGTTTCTGTCTTTGTGTTCTTTTTTTTAATTTTTAGATTTCTTAAAGACTGCTACATGTTTAAACGATTTCTTACGTGTTTTTAACATTGTTTTCCTTTTCTGTTTCAGCATTTGAAAAAATATTTTTTGTAGCACTTGAAATTTTACAAAAATTGAAAAGTGTGCTACTAATAATAAATCATTATTATTATTATTATTATTATTTATTTATTTATTTATTTATTTATTTATTTATTTTAAATCGATTTATTTATTTTCTTTTTTTTTTCAATCAGTGCCCCAATTTTGTTTTTGTTTTGTTTTTTAATCTGCAACAAAAAGAAGTACTATTGGTTGGATGGTGTTTTCTTGCCTTGTTAGGTCTTGCTTTGTCAAGGTCTTTGTTGATAACAGGCTTTTTATCTCCATGCATGAGCAGCAGACTGAGGGTGCTGATTGTTTTTATTGATTTTGTGTCCATGAAAAACACTTTGAGCTACGTTTTTGATGTTTGAAAAGCGCTGCACAAATACAGTCTGATTGATTGAATGCAGAGCTGAAGCAAATCCCCTGATAAAGAGAGCCACGCAGAACTAAATCATCTTTACTGGTTGAAAAACAAACTGCTTTTAAGACGTCTCAGTACTGATACATAAAGAGGGACTTTAGGTAAACAGACCGACACACACTCACAGTCTTAGGATGATGAAGCTCACCATCTCGGCTATTACAGCTCAGAACAAACATCACCATTAGACAATCTGTTCCTGGTTCATATGAACAAACAGATCCAGACCTGAGGCAGGTTTTGTCCGATGCACTCTTGACACAGACGGTGGATCGTGTGCATGACAGCAGCTCTGCTCGTTCGCTCAAATCCTGCAGGTCAGCTGCTCCATCTGCTCCTCCAACAGGGCCCAACCACAACCAGGAGAGGGACCTACCCACGTCCAGGTTCAGTCAAATCCAGAATTATACAGCCAAATCCAGGTCTACTCTAAGTCCAGATCTACAAATACATGAAAGGTTGAACTGAACTTGAGAAGAGAAGTTTCAGGGCTCAGCAGCATCTGAGTCAGTATCAGAGTAAACAAAGTCCAGTCAAGACAAACAGAAGTAGATCCAGGTGAACCTCTGGGTGAGAGTATCAGCAATGTTCTGGATACTAGAGAGCAGTGTGTGTGATCGTACATGTGTGTGTGTGTGTGGGAACCAGCAGTAGAAGAATAGCAGGAAACACACACACTCACTCAGACTCACAAAAACACTGGATGTATCCCTGCGATAAGATACACACTTCCTGAACACACATGCACACACAGACACACACTCCCCCTCCCCCGTGTGAACGCTGTCATTCAGAATCAGGGGGACAAGTCCTTCCCAGGAGCAGGGTCAAAATCTGGATTAGAGGAACCCTGAAGGGTTAATAACTGCTGCAGGTTTAATCTGGACGTCATGCTTGTGGTTTCCCTTGAGAGCTCACTGACAACGGCCTAATGATGTTTATATTTTACCTCTGACAATAAACACATTCGAAAGTGACCTCCAACATGTATTTGTGTTTATGAATGAACAACAAGCTTTCCTTAGATTACGTAATGTCGTCAGAAAGCTCAAAGCGAAGAATGACCCAGAAGGAGAAACAAGAAAGCACAAAGAGATGCTGAGAAAGCTGCAAAGTGACTAATTTCTAAAGCTGTTTTCACTAAGACTCTGACTGAACAACAAGTGTGAACGTGAGAAAACAAACTATTCTTCTCCATTTTCGAAACCAAATTGTGAGCACAGCTGATTGTGTTGCTTTTTCATGTGTCTGTGACTTAGTTCGGCGGCTACCTCAACCAGGTCTCTCTTGCGAAACAGATTTGTAATCTCAACGGGACTTCCTCGTGTTCAGATAAAGGTTATATCAAAAAAATTAAACAAACCTGACCAATATATCCACTGATGCATTTAAATTTGACATCTGATGTTACATAAAAACACAGAAAATGACTCTCTCTATTCATCTGTGTCACATAATCCAGAGATCAGTGAAGGGCTTGTAATACTTGCAAGTTATTTCCTCCTGATGAGAGATTATGGAAAGATTTGAAGGCTCTTTTGTGTAATATAAAATAATCCTCTTTTCATCCAACAACAGCAGGGAAACTTGCAGAATTACAGAAGTAAAAGACAGTGTATAGAACGAATGAAATTGTAAGATGAAAACATAAAGAAAGGAAAATATAAGTTTCTACAGTTCTACAGTTCATTTAGCAGACGCTTTTGTGCAAAGTGACATTCAACACAAGCAAGAATTTAGACAGAAGGAAAACCTGGTTAGTGCAACAAAGTGCGACAAGTTATTTGGCTGCAGGTACTGCCATTAAGTTTCAACTTATTTTTAAATAATTAGAATAATGTAGCCAACTAACCACAATCAATTGCTGCAACAATATACTTCAAACTCTAGCAAAATTCAGTGATTAGTGCTGAAAATTCACAAAGAGCCGAGTCTGAGACCTTCTGACTCATTCTACCCCCGAGGACAAAGAGAAGAGTCAGGTCAAGGGGCAGTTTACAAGACAACTGTTATCGGGTGAAATGCAAAAGTTTTGTTGTGTTTCAGCCTCGCCGACCTAAAACTTAAACTTTTGAAAACGCCCTCCAGAGTGGGATTTTACTGTAAAGCTGCCGACACCACTGTCGTGTAAACACGACAATATGCCGGTGTTTTCAGTGGAAATGATGACGTCAAGCTCTGCTTCGCACGAGTGTATACAACAGGACGACAATACCGTTGTTACGATCGTTGCAAACTACCATGTTGTGCTTGTGCTGTTCAATCTGCTGAATCTGCTGACTGTCTTTATACAAAATGTGCATCTGTTACTCCACTTTTGAACATAGTATTCCCCAATACACCAGACGACCGGCTTAACTCTACTTCTACTACGGCTTCTAGACAAGACAGTTATATCGCCGACTATAGGCCTGGCATGCTTACTACAGCGTTTTCAGTCCCTCAGCGTTTCTGCATAAACGCCGATTTTTTTCACTGCGTTTTAGCATTTTCAGAGGAAACGTTGTTGTGTAAATGGGGCCTAAGTGCTCAAGTGTTCCTTGAACAGATGAGTCTTCAGACATCTCTTAAAGTAAAAAGGGACGCTGTGGATCGTATAGATTTTGGTGATTCATTCCACTGTTTGGGCACAACAAGTAGAAGAGTCTGGCTAGTGATTTGGAGCCGTGCTGGGCTGGGAGCACCAGGCGTCTTTCACAAGCAGAGCGTAGTGGGCGCGAAGGAGTGTATACCTGGATGAGGGACTCCAGGTAGGCAGGAGCTATACTTGTCAATGTTTTATAAGCCAGAAGAAGAGCTTTGAATTTTATACGAGCAGTTTAACTAGAAAAAATTATGTGCAACAATAATACGGTTCCTGTACCTCAGTGGCATTTTGAGGTGACAAGATTAGTGGGACAAGCTCTTGGTTTGCATCATAATGAAAGAAGGTAGTCGAGTTAGCCACTCATTAAAGACAGGTATCCAAGCCTGAGAGCAGATTACGTTTCCTGTCAAAGTCATGCATAATTATCTGTATAGCACATTAGGATCAGTATGAACACTCTAAAGAGCTTCACAGACAGAGGCTAAATACAGCAATGCACAAAGACAGAAACTCACGATTGAAGCAGAATGATGTACTTAAATGTGCTTTGAAAAATGTATTAAAACAGCACATCTGATGTGAAAGTTAGCAGTTTCCACAAAAAGAAGGAGCCACAGAATGACTTAGAACAGGTAATAATGTATAAAATGTGTCTTAAAATCAAAACGAGCTAATGCAAGGAGGCGGAGACGAAGGTGATGTGCTTCTTTTTACATGAGCCTAGCTTTTTGCATGCTCTGTAGACGTGTGAGTGAGGACTGACTGACCTCATATAGAGCGCTAACAGGAGTCCAGGCGAGGTGTGATAAAAGCTTGGATAGTGTTTTTCCTCCACATGGAGCCATAATTCATGAAATGAACATTATTTTGCTTTGAAGGTTTATGCTCAGGTTCAAAATCAGTTCAGGGTTAAAGTTCAGCACTTAGAGTCGAGTGGTTCGAGATGTAGATGAAGGTTTAGGGCTGAAGTGAAGCTAGTGGTTTGTAAAGAATGACTTCAAAATGCCTTAATGAGTCTCAGTTTCACTGTAAATAGTAAGTCACAGAGGTTTCATTTTTTTACTTATTTCAATGATGTGAACCCAAAAAGAAAGAAGTCATTTTTTGTGATTTACCTGAAACTGACAGGTCTGATGTCAGGTGATACTAATAGAGAAACCACAACTCTTAACGTTACTGGAGCCCAGTATTTACCTCACCTATAAACAGTATTTTGTTATGTGGACTGATGGAGGGATGGAGGTAGGGTTAGATTTTAGGGTCACATCAAGGTTCCAGCAGTAAGAGCCCTCACAAACACAGCAGTGCAGAGTGTGTGTGTCGTGTATGTATAGTGTGTGAAGAGCAAAAGCAGCTTCACTCTATAATTCATCACATGTGAATGTTTGATGAGTCTTTAAAGAAAAAGAGTAAAACGCTCACAGAGTGTTTCTGATCATCTTGTCTCTTCCCTGAATGGTTACTCATGATGCTCGCATGTTAAAGGGATAGTTAGATTATGTTCCTGTTTTCCTTTTTTCCTCTCATGAATCATGCAAACAGGGGGAGATGTTCTGTTTTAGAGCAATATTGTCCTGAAAGTCCAGAAGTACAATCAAGTCATTTCACCAAGTCGCAGGTCATTGCAAGCCTCAAATCAAGTCCAAACGTGTCCCTCCAGGATTATAAAGCAACTTTCAAACATAATTCTTAGTCATTTGTATTCATATAAGTAGGATTTAGGTCTTATATATCAACCAAAACCAAAAAATTTCAAATGACCTATCCCAAGGCAGAGCTGTGAGTTTCAACTCATACCTAAGGTCCAACCCAGAAAGAGATCAACAAATTACCGGTCCACCAAGCCCTGAGTGTGGGACCACAGAGTTAGGAAATGAGGTAAAGCAAATAGCCTTTAGTTAGAGTTAATAAACTTCTCACACTTAAGGGAACTTTTTTTTCTTCTTTGGGACAAGTTTTGCCTAGAAACTCGATGGATATTAATTGTGTTCTTACATTAATGTTTTCCTATCACAATTGTGTTTAGTACAGAAATTCACAAGTCAAGACATGTAGCTAAGTGAATCAAGCCAAAATCATAGTGTCCACTGTTTATTTTCTTTCTGTTTATTCTTTACATCAATGACATCTGCAATGTAACAGATTTTTTAAGATATGTAACATTTGCAGATAATACCAATTTGTCTTGTGTAGAAATGGAGCTGAAAAATCTCAAAACTTGGTTTGATGTCAATAAATTATCTCTAAGGAAACACAATTTATGGTTTTGGGGAATCTAAATGACAGTCATGATTGTAATGCTAAATTAAAAATCTGCAATGTTGACATTGAAAGAGTATTTGGGACTAAATCCCTTCGGGTTGTCATTGATCACAACCTAACATGGAAACAACACATTGAATACATTAAAGGGAAAATCTCAAAATCACTTGCAATCCTGTATAAATCTAAAAATTATTGAATTCCAAGGCCTTGCATTTAATTTACTACAAATTGATTGTTCCCTTTATGTCTTACTGTGCTGAATTGTGTGGATTCACCTTTGAAACCACCATAAATTCAATAATAAAACTGCAAAAACAAGCTTTACTTATTAGCAATAAGACTGACTACTATGCTCACATGGAGCCAATGCTTCTAAATTCTCATGTTATGGAATTTTCTGGTCTGTTTTATTATGAAAAAATGCAATTTATGTTCAGAGCAAAATCGAAAATGCTCCCTGACTCAATGCAAAGGTTCCTTTCAATTCAAGACAGACCGTATAATCTCAGAGGTGTTTGCAAATTTATTGTACAAAATTCTAATTCTTTTTTGTTTTTTAGGAAAATGGTTAGTAAAGCTATTTTTTAAGCTTTGAAGTGTGATTAATTATCTGTGTTGTTGCTTCTTTGCTTTTCTGGAGGTTGGTAGCCTACAAAGTTGATAACATAGGATAGGCCTTAATAAGCAGTCTGCCTATGCCTTTCAGTCATTTTTCAAAACATGACTCTTGATTCTGTTATTTTGTGTGAAATGTCAATATTGTGTATAATATTTGGTGTCGACACGTCTGACTTAAAAAAAAAAAAAAAGACAGTCCCATCTCTGGTCAATTCACAAGTAAGGACGGTGATGTCTCGCTTCAATGCCAAATGTAACAGTCTTAACTCACAAGTCAAAACTCGATATTTGACAAGACAGGTGAGATTCAGATTGAAAATGGATAACTCTATGACTTCAAACAGGTATAATGTTTGGTGAATCCCAAGATAAGACTGATCTATTCAGAGACTCCCTATGAAGGGATCTGTTTTGAGTTTGTGTTGAGATAAAGGTGGACTTACCGTCAGTCTCTGGATGCTGCTGCTGTCTCTCATGGTTTGCCGTTGGTTGGTGTTTCCATACACAGTGGACACGTAGCTGCTATAGTTTGCGTTGGCGTTGACTGGCCCAGAGCTGTAGTTGGCATTGGTAGGGTCAAGGCTGTAGTTCGTCAGGTCTTTCAGTCCAGTGGCTGCAGTGGTGGTGGTGGTGGTGATGGTGGAGTTTGAAAGGCTGGTGACGGTGGTTGTCGTGGTGGTGGTGGTAGTGATGCGGTTCAGGTCGGCATCTGGAGCTGAGTCCGGTGTCTTCCTGAGGTCTGCTGCGAGTAAATAACCACCGTCATCATCACCTGCAGAGTCATCCCAAGACCAGGCTGTGTTCTTCCAAAACATCCTGACTGCTTGAGGAGACTACGCTGAACCAGATCACAGAGAAGGCTGGTTTTGAATCACAAGTTAACCTGCAGCTGAGGAAAAAGCTTAAGTATGACTGATCTGAGAAGGTATCTGACCCAACAACCTGCAGATCTTACACCTGACGTCTGTCCATCTTATCTCTGAGTCTGATGCTCCACACTGCTGTTATATATGCTATACTGACCAGAAACCATTTCTATTTAAAGCAGGAGAGTCCTCAGAGGACAGCCTGTATCCTTGGTCCCAAGTGTCCCTGCTGATGGAGTGAAATCTCAAGTACACGAACTGCTGCCCTGACGCTCGATGCACTGATGAGAGCCCTGACAGCACTTCTGATCCCACAAGAACTCCAGCTGCACAGACAGCCAACAAACAAAATCAAAGAAAGAAGTCGTCTGGGTCTTTATCTTCTGTGCGTCTTTTGTCCCGTCTGTTTCTCTCTTTATGATCGTCCGAGTGTCAGATCTCAGTGTGATGTCAGCGAGAGCGCGGGGGGAAAGAGAGAGCTCTGCTGGGAGGGGTAAATGGAGATAGATGGAGTCAGGAGAGAGGGAGGGAGGGGGTGGTCTAGAGATATAAGGACAGAGGTATTGTGAGGGTCACATGGTTACTGGGCAGCTTCTCATCACCATGGTTACCCTGTGGACCCCCGGGGAGAGAGTAAGAGAGTAAGAGAGCAGGAGTCAGGTTAAATCTATATCTACTAGTGTTCACTGGACCCGCACTCCCCCATCACACTAAAAATAGAAAAAAACATATACTTTCACATATGGGATGCAGTGTGTGCCTGTGCGTTTGTGTGTGTGTGAGAGTGTGTGAGTCCTCCGGGATTCTGTCAAAGCTTATAAAGCAAACATGTTAGCCCATGTGTGTCTGTAGCTGAACATGTCCCCAACTTCCTGCATCATTAGATCACGTTAACTCACCGATCAATCCTGCAGCTCAGTTTGACTCGCCGATCAATATCTCATCAGTTTGACATGTGCCGACTTTTAAATAATGGAAGCCATTGTTTCATAAAAGATTAGGAATAAAGTCAGTTTCACAAATAATCCCAGGTTAATCCTGAGTGACACAGTTTCTTCTCACATTAATATGTATCGCGTATCTGCTAGTCCTGCAAATGGCGGTTTATTTATAGATGACTCCATGTGAGCGTAAGCTCTGCTACCGGCTGCTGGTGAAAGACGCTAGACTACCCACAAGCGACTCTACTATCTCCTTTTTCCCATTGGAGCACGTGTCATGTTAGCTTTTATCAGTGCTAACACCTGCTGCTCCCTGTTGGAATATGATGTTTGCGTTAGCACTTCTGTAATTTGATGTCACTTACAAAGCTTTTAGGGTTTTTTTTTTTTTTTTTTTGGGGGGGGGGGTACTGAAATATATATAACTGATGGCTCTGCTTGTAGCCACTATTCCTCAATAAAATATACATCATGTTAGCATTAGCACTTTTACATTTTGCTGTTACTCGCTGGAATTTACAAACTAACTGTCAGGCTTTGAGCAATGTGTCTTTACATTTTGGTACTGGCATTTAAATGATTTTAAGTACTAATGCTAGCTACTATTCCTCATTAAAATACGTATCATGTTAGCATTAGCATTTCTAAGAGCTATTCTACAAACTTAATGATATAATTTCATCACGTTAAAACTAGTCAATAGCCTCTATTTTTTTATTCTATTACATTTCATTTTCACAGATGCTTTTTGCTACAATAATGGAGTAGTTTCTGATTTAAAAATGCATGTTAACACCAGCCCAAAAACCAATCTGACAATTAGGCAAGAATTTTGTGCTTTACCTTTCAACTGAACATCACATTCTTAATCAACATTGTAAGTTATAGGGCTGGGACGATATGTTATTCTCGTGATTTGATTCTATTGTGATTTTTGGGGTGCCAATTCGATTTAAATTGCGATTCTTCGATATTTACAATTTTGAGTTTGCTTTTTAAAACCAGACCATGTGAAAAAGTTAAATGATGATTACAATGTCTACAGACTATATCAGGAGCCACATTTTCACATAAAATGCACATCATGTGAGTCAGAGAGAAACATTTCACCCTCTGCTGGAGAAAAGTGGTAACTTTTTTTCCAATCCAGTTTATAGACAAAGAGTGACATGAAGAATTTAAATTTGAAAAAAAAAAAGCTTTTAGCCAAAGAATTCCGATTTTGATATTGTCCCAATGTAATGATTTTCCATTTTTTCCTCCCACCCCTACATGAGTAAATAATGTTTTTTGATGCTAGAAACACTATGTCTTAAATTTTACTCATCAACTTAATGCTCAGATAGAATTTGTAATATGAACTCATCACTGTTTGCTGTCCACACATAACAACCTAGTCTTACTGAAAAAGTCTGCATTTAATGAGTATGTCCTTAAACTATCAAACACATCAGATACATTACCTAAGCCACTATTCTAGTATTTACTAGCATCTCTCATTGATTAAACAGTCAGATAACGACACGGAAAGTCACAAACATCAGAGAATAACTCCTCCATCTGTAAACAGCAACCATGCTGTTTTTTTGCTGGACTGAAGAAACCTTCCATGTTTGCTGTCAGGTATTCCTAACACAGCGGTCAGTAATGTAATGACTCCAAATTTGAAAATTCCAGCCTCTAACAGAGTAGCGTGACCTAATAACTGTAACTTACTGCAGTATGTTGGCACGTTCTCATTCTCTTGGCCCCTCATTGGTTTGCTTCGTTGTGATGTCACTCTCAGGTGTTTGCTCCGCCCAAACTCTTCCCCCAGCAGGTAGAACCAACCACTGACAGACTGTTGGAATAAAAGATGCAATATTCTTATTAAAGTGTTTATGAGCTTTTACATCTTTTTCATTATATAGCAGAAAAACAAGACCTTGTCCAGCAGCTGTCAGTTTCTATGTTGTATACAAAAAAAACCTCCAAAGGGAGAGTTGCATCAGCTTTTCATGAAATTATCAGCCAAGCAAAGCTTGCAATACTACTATACAGAGCATCCATTACCTTCATTTAATTAATTTCCAACTGCACAGCATAGCTCTTTGAAGCCCACTGCATATTAAGCCTTATAGAAAATCTTTCCTGGAATATACCAACGCTCCATCCCTGAAGCATCCTTACTCTATCTGGCCTCCTTTTTGTCTGTTTCTTTTTATAAATCATTAATGAGCAGCTCCTGCACTCGCCGTGTTCACATTTCAAAGAGATGCTGTGGACAGACGATCCAGATCAACATTATTGATCCTTCAAGTAGGAGCTGAGCACCTTGTTCATCCACAATATTGGTGATGATCATTCTTGATAAACAGAAATTAAATAAATATGTGTATCTTTCTTGTTTGTTTGCTTTTTTATTTTTCCATGTTATTCCTTTTGCACAAGACACAAACAACTCTGCTTAGTCCAGCTTTGTGTACTATTAATTGACTGGCTTGCAAGTAATTGATCTCTTGGTGATTATTAAGGTAGGGACACAGTAACTGTTCAGTTGACCCAAATATAACATCCTCCCGTTAACCAGTCAGAAAATGAGGAATCATCAGCTGTTGATATGTTTAAACCAAGCTGGAATCTCTGAGCTAAAAGGAGAAAAAAAAAAAAGTGCAGTTCTTCAAACGTCCACTTGAGGCTTCTTCCAAAAGAAAACCTCTTCGCTTTGAAATTATAACTCCTTTTTTTACAGTAGAGACGAACTGATCTCTGTGCATTAAGATAATATAAAGACTGAAGTTAGCATAAACTTAAACAATCAGGGGTATGACTGAGATGACTGACAGGTGTGCTGTTGTAGCTGTTTGCAAGGAAAGTAAAAGCCCACCCCATTACCTGGGTTTACAGAAAATCATATTACGCCAGCATTTCCAACATGGAGACACCATCAATGAGTTGTCTAGCACTTCTTCAGGAACTACGGTGGCCAGTGGGTGTCAGACAATTTGCAGAAGCCTCAGCATAATGTAAGTGCAAATAAGAGATTAGTTATCTTAACGGACACAGAAAAGTTGTGAAAGTAAGTAAATGATTAACTTCAGCTATGATAATTATAGCTTCATAGGAGTGTCACTTCATGGTATTGTTCATAGTACTTATATTTCTTTATTTACAACATCTTAGATTTAGCTGTATAAATAATTCATGTCATAACGTTAGCATCAATATAGCAGAGCTATATTTATCACAGCTGAAGGTACATAAAAAAAAAGAAAAATAAAGAAAAGTTTAAGAAATCATTCATTTACTTTCACAACTTTTTTGTGTCCATTAGGACATCTGTCCTCTTAACTTTTGTTGTGGCTGTACTCCTGTTGTGTTGTGGATATGGCATCCATGATGTTGCTTTTGCAAATCAGCTGACACCTCCCAGCCACCGTAAGAAACCAATGGGTAATGCCACACACTGTTTAATACAGTCTACGGTTTAAACTGACCTCTGAAGAGGAGACCAGGGAGCCAATCCCAAAACTCATACAGCCAATCAGCTGACTGGACCTGAAGAGATGGACAGAGAAAAATCAATGCAAAGGGTAATTAAAGACCAACAGGTTGACAGGTTTATTAGGTATGCTCAACTACAAATCCCATCATTTTCAGCCTCTAGAGTCAAATAGTTAACTCATGTTTAACTTGGAGGAGTGATTCCTGTAAGGTGGTTGGACTCTGACAATATGTCAACAAAAAAGTTTGGTATAAGCTAAAAAAAAATAACAATTCCCCAAAAAAGAAGCCAAAAACTCTTCCCCACAGCTATAAACCCCACCCCCTCCACAACCTATGAGTCAGAGAACATGCCTCAACAGCTAACTCAGCTTGGGTTAATCCTGTGAGGATATGAATCTGAGCTTTAAATTAACACAGGATTCTCATATCATCACTTACCTGCCGCACACTGAAATCAACAACCTGCTCCTGATGAGGTCATCACTAATACACCTGAAACACATGCAGACGCAGAAAACTTTTAACACAGAAATGCAAAATACTTGATTCTGACTGATCAAAACTTTAACAACAGTTATTTTTTCTCAACAGCAAAATACAGACAGACCCACAGAGGAGGTCAGACAGCTCTAATCACTTCCTGTTGATCCTGTGACCAAAATGTTGGCTTCTGCTTAAATTCTGAATCTACTAATTGGGTGGAGAATAATGAACTGCCTAAAACCAGCTGCTTATCATACATGCCTTTTACAAAGTCCAAATTTTACAATTAAAACCCATGTTTGGGCTTACTTTTTATCTGTTATGTTTATTTCTTGTATGTATGTTTTAATTTTAAGGGAACACAGAAAGGGCATTTGAGCTGTTGCTGAGTTCTGCTGCATACCCAAAATGGTATTTGACCTTAATATGCAAAAAGGCATTCTTAATTAGGTGTAATTAGGCACAGAAATGTTTGGGGCTGAAATTAATTTGTCTTAAAGAGACATGATCTCATTCCAACCATGTTAGATTTATTAAGTGTGAGTCTGTAGCTCTATCAACTGATTTCTTCTGTTAATTTCATGGTAATAGGTGAGTTTTGGAGGGATTGTTGCATATCAGTTTTACTCTGCATAATGATTAGGTTGATTTCTTTGTGTGAGAGAAATTGAATTTACTTGAATTTAGTGTTTCCTTACAAGTAGCTGAAGCATCAATTTACTTTTTTTTGGTGGTTTAGTTACAGAAACATCTGTCTGTCTGTCTATCTTACAGTTTAAAGCGATGGTTGTATGCCGGGTTCTTGTTGCCGAGGACTGTTGGCGTTTTCATCCTAATTCTGCAGTTGAGGTCAGAGTTCACCACCAGCTACAAACACAAACATAGAAACACTTTTTATGCATTACAGAACTGACACTACTGAAAAGTACTTGACCATCATCATTTCTTGTAAGGTGATTGGGCTATTCTTCAGGCTGCACAGGTTTCCACATAACAAGAAGGGTCTACAAATGTGAATTAGCCATAGACTGTTAGCTCAGATTAGCATAAAAACAATAAATAAGAATAGTGTAGAGTAAAACTAACCTAAAATGAATTACCTTTAATAAAGTAATCAAACTCATTCTTATCATTTTTACGACACCACCCTTTGTTTACCTTGACATAGGAGTCACATGATCTCTGAGATTTTCCCATCAGCCCCCTGGCTCCATGAACTGCAGGGACACAAAACAAAAACAAAAACATTCAGCTGCCACTCAACCTGTCGTTACAGACCGCTAACAAACTCTGCTCAGGTGATGACTGTCCATAAGAAGGCTTGAACGACTCTGAATTGAATTCTGGAAACATGATGGGACTCTAGTGCGCCCTGCTGGCTGCCTGCGGAACTACAACCTAATACTGTGTTTAATATGCAGTCTGTTGAGTGCCCATGCCCAGAGTTCTGTTTACTGTTCTGTATGAAAAAAATCAATAAATCCCTGAATTTGAAAACTTGCTGTCAGCATTCTTAATGTGAAATATGAAAGCTCTGTTCTGATTGGCTGCTTCGTCACTTACTATGAATGATGAGCTGTCCCGCCTCCTGGGTAATTGACAGCTGCAGCTGACCTGTACACACAGAGAAAAGAGGATGAATAATAATTATTTATATATTCAACATCCACATCTTTCTCTTTTTACTGAAATCTCACCTCTTCCTCGAAAAACAGACGGGTGGATCTTCCTCCTCTTTCTGATCCTGGCCTCGGCCCCTCCCTCAGACTTGGTCCTAATCTTTTCCTGTACCCCCTCTCCTCTGCAGGGTTTTGGACCTGGGACTCCCTCAAACCTCCTGCTGCTGGTGGTCTTGGTCTTTGAGGATTGATCCGAGCCTAGACTTGCGGTTTTGATTGAACCTGATGTAGACCTGGACTTGGCCTGAGACAGGGAGAAAGAATGAACTCAAACAGTGTGTGCTCTGTGTGTTAAGTCGTATCCATCCAGTTTCTCTTACTGACCTCAGAGTCACAATCTGGGACATGAGTTGGTCTCCTCAGCTTTAAATGGGTCTCAGTGGATCCTGGATCATCCTGGTCCTTGTATATAAAACCTTTATCCAGGCCCGACCCTCCTCTAAGGTCTGCAGCCTGCACTGTAGTCTTGATCCTGGTCTTCCTAATGTGAGCCACTTTGACTTCAGGTCTGCATGACTGGATCACTACTCCAGACCTGAATCCAGATCCAGTCCTGATCTTGGTCCTGGTTCTGATTCCAGACTGTGATAACCTGAGAAACACAAAATCTACCATCAGAAACTGATCAGTAATCACACCCATAATGATGATGAAGATGAAGAGTTACCGTCTGTGATCTCTTGTGAGGTTCTGTGTCCTCATGTTCCTCGGCAGAAGTTCTGCTGGGTCTGTGTTCTCGTCACAGCCTCCTCCTGTCCTCCTCTTCCTCCTCCTTCTCTTCATCTCCTCTTCCTCCTCTTCCTTCTTGCATCTCCTCTTACAGGCTGGAGGCTGACACTGGGCCTCCTGGTGCAGCTGGAGGACAACTCCACCAGAGGGCCTATCAAAAAATCATAGGACAGCAGGTTAAAACCACTGATGAGACCATAAGGGGGCGCCATAAACTGACAAGACAATTCTGTTACTGTGTTGGGGAGTGTTAAAATTATCAGTATGTTACAATGATTAAGAGCAAACCATTTTCATCCTCCGTCAAATTTCTAGATTGACTTGAAGAAGGTGGAGTAGCTTTTATTGTGCTGAGTTGTTTACACCATTTAAAGACAAAAGAGCTAAAACTTTATATGAGGTCTTTTCATCAGATAACAATAATGTTTTAATTCACCACATTTGTTTTCATTCTGAAGTGTTTCTTTAGCGTAGAATTTGTGACATTTTAAAATGAACAATGTCCCACATTAAGTCACAGTAAGAAAGTCTCTACCAGAAAGATTTGAAGACTTAGCTGAGTAAATTTTTAAAAGAGTAAATTAAACTGGAAAAAATCAGGTCAGTTTAAAAAAAAATACTAATAATTGAAAAAATGAAGAAAAAGACAAAACTATGGAATAAAAAGCTTTTATTTGCCTCTTTTTATTGTGCCTGTGCTGCCGTGTCATATTTTAGGTTTCATATTATGTGTTAGGGGTTTTCTTTTTAACCTTCATTTTACATTTTTAATGACATTGTTTTTAACTTTTACAGCACTTTGGTTAACAATGCTTGTTTTTAACTACACTAAAAAAAATTACTTTGCCTTTCCTTAACTAAAAAAAGACAATATTGGTCTTCTTTACCTCCAAAATATGTGAAATATTATTTTTTTTACTATTTATGATTTAATTGAATGTATGTAACTATTTATATCCTTATTTTCTAAATGTATATATTAAACTTTTATCCCATAATAATGACTTTTTATGTCTTTTGTTTTTATTTTCCTCCTGTTTTCTGAGAGACTCCTAATTAAAAGCTTCTGTGAGGAAGTTTATGTTTACATACCATCAAGATAGTCTCTCTTCTCCATGTTTTTTCATATTTTTTTATCTTTTTTGTGAAGCGTCTTTAAGTATCTTTTAAAAAAGGGCTAAACAAATCTGAATTATTATTATTATTATTATTATTATTATTATTATTATTATTGTTGTTGTTGTTGTTGTTGTTGTTGTTGTTGTTGTTGTTGTTGTTGTTGTTGTTGTTGTTGTTGTTGTTGTTGTTGTTACATAAATTTGCACCCCCTTGTGGTTAAATGTGGTATCTTCCATCTCTTTGGTGACTGTGCCTTGCTTTCTATTTACAGTTTGTTTGACCTCTGACGATTGACTGTTGGCCATAGTTGGTCAAAAAGAGGAAGAGATTGTGCCTCTAGTCTGTTTTATGATCTGTAAAAATCAAGCAAGACAAACAAGAAAAATATTGGCAGCAGTGTAAGTGTTTGTTTTCTATTAAAATATTAAGATTTTATTTTTTAAATATCTAATAATCTACTTGTTTCTTTATTTTGTTTCTTATCTTTCTGTGATTTTTTTTTTCTGTCGGGAGGACAGTTCAGAGACACACCATAGCGTCTAAATGCAAAGCAGGCTGGGAAGTGTATGCTAGCCTGCTCAATCTAATATTCAGTTCGCTTACTCAAAACAGGAAGAATGAAAGAAAAATAGAAATAATGAATGATCTACTTCACAGTTTAAAGCTTCTGAGAAGAAACAGCATCAGAATTCAGACTGTGAATGAAATGTGATGGAGAAATGAGCCGAAACAGGAAGTGAAGCTGCAGCCCATCACCCTGATTGAAGTTAATGAGGGGGATTAACAGATTAACACACTCATGCATACACACATATACACACACATCGCCCCTGAGCACACACGCCAACCTGTATCCCAGGGGACACTTCTCACATTTCTGATGGTTTCATCAGCATTTAATCAAAACCCATCAGATGTGTTTAAACATTAAAACTAAACAAGCAGCTGTACATTCATATTCTGATGTTATCAGCATATTAAGCAGTCTGTTTGACTTCTAGATGATAGAGTCTTGTACTTAATTGATTTTTACAGATAAATCTCATTATAGTCTTCACAAAACTGTGAAAACATTCAGCTCTGCAGGTCTCTAAAATCTTAATGAACCAGCAAAAGCAGGAAACATCAGCGTGAGCTCCTTGATTTGAGCTGACAGCAGTAGACATGCCGGCTCACTGTTGTGCTAGAACAATAAAAACTCTTTATATTTCTCTTCATTGTGTCTCCATATTCATAAAATACTCCAACTCTTCATCATGACACAAAGTTAAAACCCAGGTAAAAATTCTGGAGGAAGCTTGCTCAGCAAATTTGGTTCCTTCACATAAAAAAACAAGTTTCTATCAGCACTTTTCCTTTTAAAGTCTGTTCTAAATCCAGTTTCTTGCGCCCCAAAACTGGTAAAAAAAAAAACAAACAAACAAACAACTTGTAATGAAACAGTTTCTTTTGGAGTCAGTTTTTCATACAAACTCCCTTCAGTGAAACCTCTTTAGCTGCCATTCAAATTACGTTTTTGTCACTGTTGGTGTCACTTTGGGTGTTTTTATCTGATTTCTTTGTACTGTTTGCTAAGTGTTGTTTTTTAAAACAGTTGTATGAGATTTAATTACACCTAAAGTACAATAAAGTTCACTTTGATTCCGAAAGTTTAATTGAATGAAAGTTCAATCTCACCTTTTCCTGCTGTATGGAGGCACATCCATTGAAATCCCACCTGAGTAAAAAGCTAACCAACTAACCCACTTACTAACTAACTCAAAGAGACATCTAACTTACTAACTAACAAACTAACTAAGTCTGACTAACGGCTTCTCCTTTACCTCTCTTCCTCAAACTCAGTTTGTGTTTCTTCAAACTTTCCCTCTGGAGGAAAAAATTCAAACCTGGAGCACATTTTCACCTGGTCCAGTTCAAACACATAAGCCAGGCTGCTTCCTGTTGGCTCTTTCAACATAAAAGCCCAGTATATCTGAAACGAAAGTTTTCTCTTAAATGTGAAGATAAATAATTCTCAGTAGAATAAGGTAATACAAGAGAGAAATGTCATTTTTCCAAACTTTGTAAAGACACATCACATCTGTGCCCTCTGTCTCCTCGCATGGGTGGGTCATGTCTTAACAGTTCACTTTGCCAATCATCAACTTTGTGGATAATTTGTATTCCTTTGGGATCAAATTTAAGAATTGTGTCTTCAATTTTACAAACAGTGCCAATAAATGATGGAAAGGTTTTTTCTTTAGCATGCTGTTGATCCTCTAGTCCAGGGGTGGCAAACCAGTCAGAGAGCAAGAGCCAAAAAATTACTGTGGTACTACAAAGAGCCACATCACACACAAACTTCCTCTCACACATAAACGAAAGGACATAAGGTGAAAATCAAAAGATTTCCGAATTTTGAAGTGACATATATTGCGTTTTTAAGCGTGTTTCAATTCGTACCAAGAGCAATGTCAAAGCCAAATTTTTGTTTTTACTGCAGAAGAGACAAAGTTTCATCCATCCATCTATCTATCTAGATAGCTATAAGCACATGTGCAATGTAGGGAAAAGAAACTGAAACTTAAGTATCAATCTCATCACCCAAGTATTGATCAATACTGATCACAACATCAATATACAGATAATTTTGATTGATTGGTACACCACTGCTCATAATAATAATAATAACTGGATCAAAGAGCCACACACCGAAAGGCAAAGAGCCGCATGTGGCTCGCTAGCCGCAGGTTGACCACCCCTGTTCTAGTCTGATCCGACACTTTCACATTCAGCTGTTGCGAGCTTTAAAAAGTAAAATATAGACATTGTCATGGTTGTTTCTGAGAATTTTTTCAACTATTATGGGTCATTAAGGGGCATCAGTCTGTCAGCCAAAACCAGCAAAACCTCCTCACACTAGTTTTAGATACATATTTCAGAGACTGAATTAAAAAAGCTTCGGAGAGAGGAGAAGAATAGAATTGACTTGGTTTTTATACAGTTGCCTACAGCTGAGGAATAAAAGTTAATGGTACAGCTCTCTCAACAAAAGTTATGAAGTGCTGTTGATGCTTGTTCACGACCCGAAGAACTCATTGTTTGAAGCTGAATAATTTAGTTTTTTCACTCTTTCTTGATGTTAAAATGGACAAACTTAAGCCAGCACTTTGAGTGTTCTTCACAAGAAAAAAAGCTAAACATAATCTTCGAGATGACTTAAGAGCAGCTGTGGCTCAGAATCACAGACGCTCATTTCTGAATTTCTCATGAGTCAGGAGGTTGGGGTCAGGCGAGACACATCACTGAAATTTGCTCCTGAGTGGCTGTGACGTCTGTGTGTGGATGTGTGGATGTGTGTATGTGACATGTAATGTGAAAGTGCTTTGAGTGGTAAGAAAACCACAGAGAGTCCATTTATCATTTAGACTCAAGGAGACATCACAGCCTCTTCAAATGCTTGTCAGATTTTCATTTTGAAAGCAGAAGTCAGTCCTAACCTGAAGTGCATGACTGGAATTTAACGATCAACCCTTTTCTTGACTTTACTTTGAAAATCCAGGCTGAGTTTCCTGTGTTGTTGACGTTACTTGAGGTCCACATGTGTTTGTCATTAACAGAGAGAAAGGAGGGGGGCTGTTTCTACAGCAACAACCCAAACTGCTGTCCAATAAGGGAGAATTTAAGGTTCAGGGTTCCTGCCAGTTTAGAGAAAATCAAACAGGACAGTGACATTTACAGAGCGACACATGTAAGAGGGGACAGCAGAATATATCTAGGTTTATCGTCCAATTTGTTTTCAGTCATGCTAGAAAAGCTGCAACAACACACGAGTCGTTAAAGCTGAACATACAGGCAGTTAGGTTTAGCGATAGTGGACGGTCCAAAGCTCTTCTAACCATGCTCTCTTGAAAATCAGCAGACAGAGGGAGTGAGGAGGAGGAGGGGAGGGGTGTTTGTTGAAGTGGCTTGGAGGGGTCAGCAAAGATTGAAGCAGAGAGACCAATTAACCCAGCAGAAATGTTCATTCCTCTAGGGGAAGGAAAGCATGGTGAAATGGGCTGTGCTGCATGAGAGATTCGCCAACAGTCCAGTTCAAACCGGGGATGTTAAGTGCTCAGAGTGATCAAAGAGAAACCACCACCCTGAGAGTCCACTCAAGCACATATAGAGTACTTCATCTAGCATTTACTTCAAGTGCTTTTTCTTTTTATTTATGCTAAATTTAAACAAAACTAACAAAAAACCTATCCACTTGAAGTCTAAAGCTGCAGCTCTAAAATTGTCCTACATGTCCTGGAGAAAAGCAGGGCTCCTCTGATCACATCTGGGACAAGTTTAATCTGGAAACTGTGTACATCTCTGGTTTCCATGCTGAATGTTATATCACCACCAAACCTTGTGCAACAGGATTTGAGGCACATTTTCTCTCATTTGGCAGCAGAGTTGAAGGTTTAGCCCAGTCAGAGCAGGAAATCCAGGAGTATTTCCCCAGATTATTAATGTGACATCATCATAAAAGTAAAGCCAGTAAACCTTCGTTTTACTTATGGGGCGGGAAAACTGGGGTGATTCTGATGGCGGATGGCTAACAGAGACCTTGAAATAAGACATTTACAAAACCCTAATTTTAAAGTAGCTAGGGCACTGTGTGAAATAATAAAATGTCTCATAGTTGCGTGTGAAATATATGCTTATCTTTCATTTCTATCATTTGTTAAAATTTTCACTCTATCTTAGTAGTAGTAGTTTTCTTTGCTTTTTACTGTTTCTGTACTGATTTATATATTTATGTATATTCTATTTCATTTTTTAAAATGTAATCAACTGTCTTATTTTTGTAAAGTACTGTGTGTTACCTTATGAATGAATTGTGCCATATAGATAAATTTGATGCCAGCAAAATGTTTCTAATGTGTTGGGACAGGGTCAACAAAACACTGAAAAAGTTGGGCAATGTTTGAAAAAAAAAATCAATAATAATATATTTCAAAAACAAAAAAAGATAGAAAAGCAGACCCATTCACTTTATTTATATATATTTTTTTATTATTCATTTATTTTTTATTTTTTTATTTATTGTCTTGTTAATTTTCTTATCTATATTTATTTTTAGTATTAATTTTAGTATGTATTTAGTTTTCATTAAAAAAATTTTTTTTTAATAAATAAATAAATAAAAAAAGTAGAAAGCATCCGTGATGGTATGATGATACAGGGTACCTCTGGCATTGATACCTTACAAATCTTGGAAGGAACCACTGATTCTTCACATACATAATTACTGGTTTAGGGGGCAACATACGCTGCCATCCAGACTAAAACCTTTTGAAGCGTAGACCTTAGTTCAGCAGTAAACCACATTCAGTCAGCTCAGTAGTAGAAGAGACCAGGTGGAAAACAGTCCAGACATTTCAACCAAAAAAAGAAGAAGAAAAAAGGAGACCCTCAACTGTTGAGCTGCTGAAATCGTAGCTCAGATAAAAAATGAGCTTCTAGTCCTCTTTCAAAATCCAGAAACTGGTATTCTCTTTCCCAAATTCTCTGGATTAAGATTTTGCAGTGTAAGCTAATTTTAGTAGGATCAGGGTGCTGAGGAACGCCTGGAAATGAGATGTTGGAGAAACATAATTTTTTCATGGTGCTCCTGTGTGTGAATAACTTTTAACAGTGCAGTGTCCATGTTTCATTAAAAAGGGTTTTGAATGCTGTTGATGTGTATCAAACATATTGTTAGTGCTCTGTTTATTTGTTTAAATGTGATGTTAGAGTGTGTTGTCAGAAATCTTGTTTGTGAGTGTGACAGACTGCAGTAAATCTGCAGTAAACTGATCAGATTATCACAGCATCACGCGTCTCTCTCTGTCTCTCTGTCTCTCTCTATCTCTCCCGGCGACCCAGCAGATGGTCTCCGTCTCTCTGAGAATCTGTTTCTGTTTTGGTGACCATCTGATCACAGGATGCATGTGTAGACGTACAAACACTTGAATTTTGGACTTTTTCATCACTAACTGGAGCCTGAGGATAGAAAGGTAAGAGGGTCTGTCGTTGATATGCGAAATCTGTGAGCTTTATACCAGTTAGTTCTCAGTTAAACATGAGAGGCTTAAGTAAAGACTCCATTTTCATGATTTTGTTTCTGTCTTAACCTAAAAAAATCCACAAACTAAAACTTTAAACTTCAAACTGCAAGCTTAGTCACAAACCAAAACTTCTTGTTTGGGACTTCATTGCTTTAAATGGAATTTAGATGATATTTCAATGCACTTCAAAGCCTGTTCCTGACTTCTTATTGAAAGTGAGACTTTGTTCTTGAAATAGTTCAAGTGTCCAGACATCTTTTATATTATTCAAGCTCCAGAACAGCGACATAATAAACCTGCTGCCTCTAAATTTGTCCAAACATTTTTGCAGCTTTATGAACTAAATCTCATCTCTGGAGAGATTTCCAGCTTCAAGTACAATTCTTAAGGTGGAATATAAAAGCAAAAGCTTATCAATTTGCATTATATTTCTCGGATATGATTGTTTATGTTGCCATGTTGTTTTGTTGACTTTTTCTTGCCCCAACTTCCTCCAACAGAGTAGAGGAAAAACTTAAATGTTAAGGATGTTTCAGGAGATATAATCAGTGATTCATCTCCTTGTCTCTTCTCTGTGTTTGCTCTGATGTTTTGAACTCCTAACCTGAGGTCAAAGGCTGATGCCTGGGTTAAAGGGTTAGAGTTAAACGTGGCAAGAGTGCACCTTGTTGTCAGTGCTTCATAATAAGATAAAGCTGCTTTTCATGTTTTGACTCTGTTTTCTGTGACATCAGGGGGTTTAAAGACACACTGAGTGACAACCAGTCACTCTTAAGTGGTTGTGACAGAAATGGACATTAAACACCCTCTGAACAGCTGCTCAGCTTTACCTTACAAGTCGACACAAAGAATTAACAAGTCATTAGCAAGTCTTTAACAACAGGTCCTGCCAAGTCTTGAACATGTTTAGCCTGTTTATCCTGTTTCTCTTCCACTTACTTCTCTAAAAAAAAAAAAAAATCACATCCAGTGACTTTTCTATCACCTCCACAGAAACATTCAGGGTTTTCTTCCTCCAGCCATGAGCACAGATGTATAAGAAAATCTGAGTAACAGCATCCCAGACATGGAGATTGGCCTCGGGGTGGCATATTTTGACAAATCCAGGCTAAAAGCAACATAGCTGCAGCTGCCAAATGTGAGCAGGACAGCTGGCAAAAAAAATGAAATTGTGTAAGTTGAGGCTTATGATATCGCTGACCCTTCATCAGGGCACGGGTACACGTAGCTGAATATTTACATGGAAATGAGCTGCTTGGGTTTATTCTATGTCTTATGGTGTTATAGTGAGGCTAAGCTGCCTCTTCTTCTGTTTCAGACTTGGTTAGATATAAATATGACCAGAAAGCAAACTTTATTTCTGTAGAAGTAACGTGCCAGTAAAATCACAGCAAGTGCCACTTGTATTAAATGCTGTGTTGTCAAAGATGAGAAGGTTTTTATTCCTACAAACATCTGTTAAAACTGGGATTGTTTTATAGTCAGGGATTTGTAACTTATAAGTATTATTTAAAATAGTCATAACCCTCATGTTTGAGGTCAAATGTTGCTGAATACTTACTGCACCAGGGGAGAAAAGACAGAAAAAAATGGTGAATACAATTGCCAAATCAGATCCGACATTTAATGTGTTTGCTTAAACATCTAAAACAGTTTTCATTAGAGCAATATTTCCTCTTCACTCAGTTGCGATCTTGTAAAGATACCGTCGTCTTATAATCTGGATTGTCCTATATTCAAGCCAACATGTTAATTATTCTACATGGTGTTAAGTCTCCGCAATTTCCACAAGCTGCTCATGGACTGTGGGATCAAGACAGTTAATTGTTCAGAGTGCTTATATTTGTGTCAAGCTTTTATATGGAATACACCATGATTTGGAGCAAATTGGATGTCCAGTGTTAGCAACTACACATCCTGGGTAAATGTAAACAAACCTCAGGTGTTCCAGAGTTTACCCTGACGTGACCTTACAGCCAGGTATAAATCCTGCTTTGTAGTAAGCCACACTCCCATACTGTGGTGTTTTTCAGTGACGGGTAAAGCAGAGAGCACGTGGTTATGTGAAACATGACAGAGCGAGACAACATGTTTTAACATACCTTGCTAATTCATGCTAAGTTTTGCCCTCCACTCTTATATTCTGTTCTGGTAACTAGTCAGACATTGTTGTGCTTAAACCATGCGTTTGTACTTCTGACATGATAACTGTATTGTTTGGGATCCCTAAACACTGTGACTTAGATGGAAGTGGTCAGTATAGATCTGATACATAGACTGTATATAGAGTGGAGAGTGTGGCTCCACCATTTATCATTGTACTGGTTTGAAGCCAAAAAACCCCCATCACAGGCGTCGCCATTGTAGCAGTTGTGTAGCCAGAGTTTGCGCAGTAGACTGTGAGGGATTCTGTGAGAATCTGCGTGGAGCTGGGTGACAAAAATATATATATTTTTTTCTTTCAAGAGTCTAATCACTTCTTGACTCTACCTCCAGACATATTTTACAATCCCCCCAAAAAATACACGAGAATGGCAGCTGTCAATCATTGTTAAACTTGACGTAAAACCTAGTTTTTAAACTCATACAACTGATGAAAACAAAACTTTTCAGAAAAAAAGGACTTGAATGATCTTCAAATGATATCTTCAAATCACCACAACAATCGGAGAAGCATTTCTATGAGAAGTATTGATTTTTTAAAGCTTGACCACAGCCCATCTGGAATGGCTGGAAAGACAGATTTTTAACCTATGCTGCAGCCAGCCACCAGGGGGAGCAGTTTTTGTGGAGACCTCACTTTGAGTCGAGCAAGTGGACGTCCACTTTTTTACAGTCTATGATCTGATATGTTGTTATCTGTGACACCAGAGAGCTCATTACCTAAGAATCTTCTTCAGTACAAATTTTCCCAATTGCAACCGCCTCTGACGTCTCTTTCTTCAATGTCAAACAGGTGGATTTTTGGGGGCCATTCACTAAATACTAAAAAAAAAAAAAAAAAATTGCTTTCTAGTTTGTCTATTCTGTGTTTTGGACTGTTTGGACAGTATGGATGTGTAGAAGTAGTTCATAGCATGTCAGGCCACATGTATCGGTTCTGCATCCACAAAGGGCTACACAGGCCTACAGCAAAGGGTACACCATTGATTCAGCACTGACATACAAGCCAGCCTTGAGTTAACAAAAACAAAAAATCTTTTATTTTCAGTTGATTACAACATATGAAAGCATGCAATGTTTAATTTCTGCTAAATACTTCATTCTGTAACTTTAACAAGGAGGTCTTACGCAACAAGTCTTTGTCTAGAGGACCATAATAATGATGCTTTCTCAGAAATTCCTCACCAAGGATTTTGAAGGCGTCTCATTCAATATTTACCAAGAAGCTTTTAAGCTCAAAGTTAACATGAGGTCATTTCCAACAGGCTTTCACAAATAAGCATTGAAACAGGACTGTGCCAAAACACAGTCTTTAATATGTCCTTAGCAAGTCTTTAATGACAGGCCTTGCCAACAAGCCTTTAACAAACAATTCAGCAACAAGTTTTCATAGCAACAGTCTAATAGGCTGATCTTACTGAGTCTCTGATATCAAAAAGGGGTCCCATTAAGAGCTGTAGGATGCCACCAAAATTTTAGAGTCTCTTTAGGAGGTTGAAAAAGCTCCAGCTCATCCAGATGGTTGTAATTAATTTAGGTCTTTGAAAAGTCACTGGAAGTCAAAGTAGGTTAGTAGGTTCTGGAGTTACAGTCATTGGTCATTGGTCCAGAGTTGAATCACAGAGGTCTCTGAAAGGTTGTGGGGTTCCTCCAAAGGTTTCTAGAGGTGCAGAGTTTACCATTTGGCTTGGTGCAAAATGGACTCCAGATAAGCTGCAACATGGTGAATGTTCTAAATGCTCCTTTAGTCACCTGGGAAATGTAGGGTGCAGTTTGTTTAACCCATAATGAAGCCATTAAAATGGGCCAGCCATGAATCCAATCAGTCTTGACATGCAGCCTTTGAAGGATGCAGCTCCTGAATTGGGACTCAGCAGGTGGCTGAATACCAGTAACATGTGGACCTAACATCCTAATATCCCATCTGACATTTGAACAAATGACCTACACCTCTCTGTGTTTCTACAGGTATGAAATTGTCACAGTCTGGAAGAAGCAATGACCTGAGTGTGTTTTCATTTCAGGATGATGATGAACGACAGATGGACCATTATGAACAACAGCAGCTCAGAGCTGGATGGCAAAAGACCGGGCAAGCACAAGGTACATGGCATGTTTGCTGTTAATCTGTTAGTTTGCACGCTAGGTCAATCCTAGTCTGAGTTCTTGGCTTCACCACTAACCCTCCACCATTTCCCAACCCTCACTGCCACTAAACCAGCCCAGTAATCACCCACTAACACTGCACCAACACCTGCCATTGCTTCACATACACTTCTCCACCATCTTCCAAATGACATCCTATCAACAAACTCCATCTCCCCAACCTTCTCTCTTCTATCCTTCCTTATCACAACCCATATGTTCCAGATATCACCTCCTCAATATCATCTCAACATCTCATACCACCAATCCAACATCAGCCATCTTTATTCCTCCATGCACCTCCCAATCATCCCCCCAACAACTCCAACTCCAACAACAGCTACACCATTATCATCAAGCAATAACCATACAACCCTGCTCATCAGTTCCCCCATAAAACCATTGCAGAATCCCCAAACATTAACCTTTCACACTTCACCCCATCATACCATCTCCTACCATCATCTTATCAACATCATCTCCAACAATCAAGAGATTTTGTATCATAACCTTTGTTGTTTGACGTGTCTTGGTTTGATGTACTTTCCTGTGCCACGTGGAAACGAAAGGTTTTGAGGTTGTAACGTAATCTTAGAACCAACTGGAGGATGTTTGATAAGAATTTCATTGTCATTATTTTTTAATAAACTCTTAGCCTCCTTCTCAAGATTTCAGTCTGGCAGTTAATACGAGAAGCTTTCTAAACAGGAGGTCTTTGTTGGAAACCTCTACTTGTTATCCAATCTGATCACCTGGTCACACCAAAAGCTTGAAGAATTAGGCTGTCGCTCACAAAGGATGTGCCAATACTGGATGAAAGCAGATCCAAATCTTTGTTCTTGGTCTAGGGCACAGTCATTTTAACGTGTAAAAGCATTTTCTAAATGGAAGATAAACTAAATAGCACAGCTTAAAAAATGATGCAGTGCGTATTACAACTTACCAAACTCTGATACCATTCTGATATTGAAAGCTTGGTTGGGCTTCAAGGGTCAACACAATCTCATAAATGGAAAGGAGCTCATTTAAGTCTTTATGGTCATAGAAATTTCACATGTTCTTAAAATTGTGAATAATAATCCTCTTTTCAGCTCTTTAGAGGATCCTTTGTGCAGAGGGGGCAAATGCCCCATTGGTAGAATGGCCCAGAAGGTCACTGATTAAAACATTTCACAGAACACAAAATGATTTTATTAGCTGAACATTTTCATGGGTCAAAAGAAAATTTCATTCAACAGAATCATATTGAATGAAACATAAACCATTTCAAAAAAATAGCAGCCTTGCGTCGTCAGACCCTTTGACCTTGGTGACCCACCTTGGTCAAAGGGTCTGAATCTGCTTCATTCATTTCTTTTTTTTTCATGGGGAATAGAAAATTGGACACGGTGGCATGTAAGAGCACTTCTAAAAGTAAAAGGACAAACTACAAATCAAAGCAATGCGAGAAGTTGATTTTAAACTAACATCAACTTTGAATTCAGCTTTTTGGTTGGGACAAGCTCACAAAGGGGTCCATTTCTTTCCTGTTCCCAGATAGTCAAAGTAGTCTCCAGCACTACAATTAGACTCTAGCAAAAATGGTTTTCAATCACAGTTTAAACTTGTTTCTCTTCCAAAGTCAAGTGTAAAGATGGTCAGTCCAGATACTCCAGGTTTTAGCCTGTAAAGGGTATCCATGAGAGCTACACTCAGGGAATCTCGTCAGGGCCAGGGATGAAGGAAAAAGCCTTCGTGTGTGTGTCTTCATGTGTGAAGGGCTTTTACTTTATCCTTGGCTTTGTCTAAAGACGGTCTTCAAGCCTTCTCTGTAGTGACAGTAGCTTTAGTCTTCAACACGTGGCGCTCACCTGAAGCATACCACACTGCCTGTGTGAAAGCTGTACAACTTGAGCTGGAGTATGAATAGTGCTGTTTTTGGTTGTTTTTGCTTATTGCATTTTTGTCCCAAAGAGTTAAGATTAGAAAAGATCTAGCTGGTTGGATGGAGATTTTTGCGAAGGTGTCTCTCATTCAAAGGCTTAGTCTGACGAAACAAACATCCATTTTTTTTCATTCCCTTCTTTCTTTTGCTTCCTCGAGACAACACTATTGAGGGACACATCTCATTACAAACGGTTGAGAAAGGTGGTCCAACTCTCATGAGCCACCTGGCCTCTGAGCTGTGAGACACCCTGCTGAGTGATCAGCTAAATGACATGGGGATGAAGAGGCCCACCACGCCTTACCGTCACCCCCTACCACTAAATCTGGGATGAGTAGACTTTAACCTTTAACAAATTAATACATGAAAACAGCACTTTTGTTATCTGAAAATTTGGTTTTCCTTAAGTTTTTGTTATTATATGTGCTCCTACCTGACCCCTTAACGCTTCACTTTATCTTCTGCTGCATTTTAAATGCTTTATCACCAATTTTTCCACGGTCTCCGATCAAGTTCGTGCCTGGATCTGACCCCTTGGATGCAGACAGATAGGCTGATAGACCTACAGACTGACAGACCCACAGAGAGTTAATTCGTGTTAATCTGGAGTTAAACTGTCAGATCAAAGTGTCTCTAATCTGCAGCAGCTGTCGCCTTCACTGACATCACTGAGGATCTACAGATTAAACACACAGAGATGTGATTTTCTCTGCAGGGGGCTGTTACCCCACAAGCCTCACCCTTAACCCCACCATACAGTCAGGTTTCAGAGGGTCTGCAGTGAAGTGCATGTTGATACATACAATAAAAAATAACTTCTGTTAAATCTTTGAAAATAATTACCTGTTGGAAATAGGTTAAGTAGTATCAGCATAATTGTACTGTAGTTTAATATTTCAAATTTTCTACCTATTCTTTTTCTATGTTTATCCAACAGATGCCATCACTAAACAGATTAAGATTAGAACAAAGACTGAGTCGATATGCTGCTTTGTAATAGATTAAAAAAATGTACTGAGCATACAAACTGGTTACAATAAGCCAATAAATGTAAGTGTATAATAGTATAAATCAACAGGATTTCAATTTTAACATTAAATTCTGCTTTAAACTAGGTCACATTCTGCCTCCCTTCAAAACCAGTGAACCGGGTCATGTTCACAGTAATGTCCCCCTAAAGTCACTGTCTGATAGGACACAATGTGTTTTGGGACACAAGACATCAGAAATGTGCAGTTTGTGTGCAGCCGTGTAGCCCCCACCAGTGCCATCTTTTTCTCCTTGTACTGGCCCCCTCTGCTGGTCATGTGCCTGAACAGAATAGTCTTATCAATCAAACAGCACTCAAAGGGTTTATTCACTTTTTAGTACAGCACTGTTTTGTTTTTGTTTTTTTTGAACGTGTAATAGTGAATTATTATTATTATTTTTGATACTTTAGTGGTCTGCATACATTTCAGAATACATTTCAAAGCAGTTCTTGGAGTGGAGTTTTTGAATACTTTCTTGATTTTTAGGGAATATGAATGTGGCTTTTCCTGCTCTGTTATCGAAAAAACACACTTTAACAGATTAGTACTGTACTCATAAAAACACTTGTACAATGTGAAAACTGAAACAAATATATGTTAATCAAAATGTTTGTGTGTGGGTTTAGAAATGCTGCAACCTCCTGTCGTGGTCCATCGGCGTGTTGCTCATCGTGGCAGCTCTTGTCACAGCAACAGTAACCATCCTGTATGTGAACCAGTATCCTCTGCCCTTTGTCAACAGGTAAACACACCTGTCAGCCTATCTGACTATTTCAGTCACCTGTCTCTCTGTATCTGTGTCGGTATTTTGTTAGCCTGGCTGACCTGTCTACCTGACTGCTAGTTTGTCCAGCAATCTGTCTTTATCTTCTGTCTCATGTATACCCTAACCTGTCGTCCTCTCACTATTATCACAGTAACAGAGGTGGGGCCTCCTCCTCCTCCTCACCTGTGATCTCAACCAATTCCAAAGACTCTGGGGCACTGGTGACCGTCTCCCGTGTCACAGACGGCGAACCAATCAGCATCTTCCTGGACCCTAACTGTCCAGACTACAGCGCCAACTTCTTGCGCTGGGAGGCCCTCCAGGGCTCTCTGCTGCGGGCGCTGTCCAGTCACAAAACAGAGGAATGGCCCAGTACAGGATTGTTCCAGAAGCTTTCAGAGGACCTGAAAGTGCTATCAGGCCACGCCCACAATCTGAGACTTGAAACTGATTCGCTGAAGAGGGGTCAAGGTGTTCTAGACCAAAGGCTGGATGGACTGCAGAGCGAGCAAAGCCGCATCATACAGGTTCAGTCCAGTATTTGAACAGTACAAAAAAATATCTGCAGCATGTAATGTCTTTAAGGATTTGTTGATTTCAGAAAAATGGATAACTTGTAATATGGTTTAATGAAACATCACAGCTGTATGAGTTATAAGCCTCATGTCTTCCTCTCTTACCTACACAGGTGTTGTCTGACAGCCACTCAGGTGTCCTGAAACTGGCTGCAGGATTCAGTGATTCCCTGCTCAACCTCCAGAGGGAGACAGAGAGTCTACGGAGACTCAACAGTGACATGCAGAGGGACAGTAAATACAAAGGTAACTCACTCTACACCGTAACACACAAGAGTAACACATGATTTACTCTAGTAACACTATCAAAGACACTACCATGGTTTATTAGACAGTGACAGCCACACAGACAGCACACTGTGCTCATCTGTATTGATATGTTTGTCTCTCAGCTGTCAGACCCAGGGACTGCAGCGATGTCCTGGCATCCGGCAGCACCCAGGACGGAGTTTACTCTGTGTTTCCAACTCATGACCCAGATGGCTTTATGGTTTTCTGTGACATGACGACTGATGGAGGAGGCTGGACGGTATGTGACACATGAAATCATCAGACACAAACTTCCTTATATAACCTCATTTATTTTATAAAACACATCTTATGTATCTGTGTATCTGTGGTTGGTGTGTGTGCAGGTGATCCAGAGGAGGGAGGACGGCTCAGTGAACTTTTTCAGAGGCTGGGATGCCTATAGAGATGGTTTTGGCAAGACTACAGGAGAACACTGGCTAGGTCTGTCATACAAATTCACACACATAAACTAATGCACACACTATTACACTGTATATACGGTGCTACTCGCATGCCAGTTAAACACAGGCTATAAATAACTGTACAATTTAAAACAATTGTGGTTAAATGCTGGAGTGACATATACCTGCATTATTTCTAATAGCCAAAAGAGGTTGACTGGTTGCAAAACAATGTTTTCTAAAAGAAAAAAAAGAAAAAAAGTTTTTGAGTTAATGAGCCAAGTAGGAGTTTAATATCAGAGTTTGGGGTCTTCTTTAGTTGCAGACCAATTAGACTAGGTTCAAAGACTTTGAACTTTGATGCTACCTTAGCCACAAACAAAAAGGAAAAAAATCAGACTTTACAAACTACTAACTATTCCTTATACTGCGGGCAAGTTTCTATGTGAGTTCAATCTTGCATTTCTACAGCTAAAATGATCAGTTCTCTTGAGACCAAGACTGAATTGTTCCTCAACTTAACTCAAGAGAATCTCTGAATGACAGCTACCTGTTGCTCCCTGTCTGTCTCTCCATGTCCATCTGTACCCAGGTCTTCAGAGGATCTACTCCCTCACCAGGTCAGGGGGTTACGAGTTGCGAATCGACATGGCTGACTTTGATAACGCTACTGCATTTGCACAATATGGGGATTTCTCTGTTGGTCGAGACTCAGTGAACCCCGAAGAGGATGGATATCCACTGATTGTAGACGAGTACTCAGGGACTGCAGGTGAGAATAACACAACATGGTGTATCACTGCAGCACTGCTCAGAACTTCACAGTAATTACTCTTCTGTCCTTCAGGTGACTCACTCTTGAAGCACTCTGGTATGCGCTTCACCACCAAAGACCGTGACCAGGACCAGTCAGAGAACAACTGTGCGGCATACTACCAGGGGGCATGGTGGTACCGTAACTGCCACACATCCAACCTGAACGGGCAGTATCTGAGTGGAGGCCACGCCTCGTACGCTGATGGTGTGGAGTGGTCCAGCTGGACGGGCTGGCAGTACTCACTCAGGTTCACTGAGATGAAGATTCGACCAAACACTAAATCAGACTCTTTACCATCTGGTCCTAAACTTGAAGCCTGACCTGATCCCCTCTCTTTAAACCCTGCCCTACCATAAAACAACCCTTGAAATGTACTGATGCCCATAAACCATGACCTAAACCTGACCCCTTGCCCTTACCTCAGCCCTTAAACCCTGACCCACTTTTCAGCCCTTTGTTTTCCCCTGCCCTTACTTGGTTGACCCTTGACCTTTGTCTCCTGTACATATCTCAGCAGCAACTTCAGGAAATGAAACATTTTTTGTGTGTGTTCTGTTAAAAAGTGATTGGTTCTTTGTATCTTAAAGTTGAGATGTAATGAAAAATGCCTTCTTAGACAATATGCCCAGTCAAACTGTGTGTTTATTTGAGAGTTATTTATTGTTATTTAATTACATTTGTTTTTTAAAACTATTTATTGACCAGTCTCTGCATTTTGTAAAACAAAATCAGAAAACTTGAACCTATCAACCCATTGGACTATGGCATTAACCAATTAATACATTTTTTTGCCCATTGCTACACAGAGTTAAGAATAAACTCAATTCAAAATTTACTGACTCAACAAGCAGAGTTTTATCTGAGTCACCAAATCCCGAGTCTGAGTCACTCCCATCACAGAATCCATTATGAATGGATTTCTTGGAAGAACCGCAGTCTCAATCCAAACTGTTGACTGTATAAACTTTTTCTGGCTGTGTGGGACTTGGTTGTGAAGAAAACAAACTTTATTTGTGAACATAACATTCTGAATTATTTTTATCAAACTTTTTGATTTTGCTAACCTAAAAAATACTTACAACCTGCTCATTTTTGATCAGATGTTCAACAAACCAAACATCTTAGAGGCAGTGGTTGAGTCACCTAAAAGGCTACAGTTAGCTTTAAAAAAAATTTAACCAAAATTGATACAGATCCTCCTCAGGACTGTCCAAATGTAGTCAGTGCTGGAGTCAAATTCTGAGTCATCAGTGCTTGAGCCCAAGTAAACTCATGTTACAGAAATAAGGACCATTCTATCCCACACAGAGACTTGCGTGCAAACACTAGGGTACATTAGCCTGGAATCAAATCAGGAACCTTTTGGCTGTAAGGCACCAGTACTAACCACTGCTGCACTGCCCCCACAGTGCTGCTTTACCAATCCAGCAGGATTAGTAATGAAACATTAAAAAACACTGTTTAGTCTACTTTGTACTTTAAGTCATTAATCAAAGTTAGAAAAAGAGGTCACAGAGTAAAGCCTTTCCCTTTTTCTTTTCCTTTTTTAAATACAAAGACACGTGGCCAAGACTAAACCTTCACATTTTGGATTGAGGAAACCCACACATTCTGGGAAGCAACCTACAAATTAAGTGGAAGAATAACAATAAATAATCCAATGACAAATTTTAACATCCTCCAAGCATTTAATCTCACCAGTCATGTATGATCTGTTTCGATGCAGAAACTGGGTTTACTGAACTGTCATTTTATCTCAATTTTAGAGAGCAGGGTCATGTATTATTTTATTCTATTTTGGATGTTTGTGTGTTTGGATCAATAACTTTTCATACTGATCTCAAAGTTGATGTGAATGTAGAGCTGATGTTTCATTAAAGACTTTTTGAACTTCAGTTCTGCCCTTTTTTATTCTCCACCTGTTACAGTAAATGTCTTATCATAGTAAGAATATAATTGTAGGTGTATTAGCTTACATTCTGATGTTGAATTGGTGATTACCTTTACTTAATTTGTATCTGTGTATGTAAAAGTTTCCATGTCAAATAAGAAGGTCTGATGCAACAGGCATGTATGTTTCTCATGTAAAGATATTTAATTTGATTGTATTCATGTCTCACTTCAGGTATAATAGTACTCTGTTCATACAGCGTAGAATCCATGCTTTTAAAAAATATATTTAAAAGATAATCAGCAAAAATGTATGACAAAATATAAACTGTATAAAATACATTCAGAATCATTCAAGAAAACAGTGATCGGAGTTTGATTCAAATCAATGCAGTTCAGCATGGTTTTCTTGACGTCATGACGCTGTTGTAGACGCAAGTGACGTTGGGCTTATGCAAATAACGGAATGCCTCCTCTTCTGATTCGCGGGAAAACTGAAAAAATGGCGACGGATGAAGTTTGAAGTTTAGCGCCACGAAACCCGAGACAGGGAGAAAGGATACGGTAGAAACTGACAGGACAGAGACAGGGTTACAGGACGAAGACAGTAAGACAGGACAACGGCAGGTATAAACTGAAGTAACAGAAACGCAGACTGTGTGTGTGTCTGTCCCGTTTGAGTCCAGCTTGTGTTAGAAGAGCAACCGCCCGACTGTGTCTGTGGTTCGGAGGACAGGTGGACACAGGCCGGAATAGAGAGGTAAGACAACTCCTTTTTCTGCAACATCACCAGCCTCTAATCCGCAGTTTTAACTAAAGGAAGCCAGACCATATGCGGTTCATTCAGTGATATCATTGTACAGCGAATACCGACCCGTGCCATGTCACACTTTGATGCTTTCCGTTATAAACCGTTATAACAGTTAAGTTACCGGAGCCGTTACGCAGCACTTAGTGGTAACACGGTGTTGATGTGGGCGGGACAGGTTGCTTGCTTGTGAAGTGGTTTATCCTTTTATTTTTAATTGTAGTTAACGTAACTTTTTGTGCCGTATGATTATGACCTGGGTCAGGTCATTGAGGGAAGCTTAACAGTGGTTAGTTAGTGGTTAATCAGTTAACGGTACGCTTGTCTCGGTTCTGCTGATAGGATGCACTGCGCATGCTCTCATGTCAAAAAAAGCCCCTGACAGTACAGGAATGAATCACAGCCACGGCCACAACCTGAGTGTGACAGAGGGAGGGTGCGTCTATCTGGTTTCAGGCTTTAAACAGTAATATGAAGGTACATATACTTGCTGGACACTACAAGGGGACATTCTTCAAGAATGCTTTGTGGGGATAAAACCATATACCCATCTGTGAGCTGCTACTCAGAGTGTATTTGTATTAATATGTATGTAATTTGAAGCTGAATCTATGATGCGAGTCATGTAACGGATTGAATGCAGATCTGATCTACATCCGCTGAATTGTTGGCCTAGATTCTGCTAACCAGCACATCATATAATCCATTCAGAAAAAAAGTTACATCAGTTTGCTTCAGATTGAAGTCTGCACAAGAAACTCTTTCCAGATTTACGTAACTGTCCCTCCTGTCCATTTGCCATGACCAGCTTCAGGACCAGCATGCTACATCAGGAGACAGGATTTTTTAAGTGAACAGCAGCTACTTGCACTCTGCTAAAGTGACCATTTCTGACGCAATGTCAGGAAATGATCAAAATTGCAATGCTCATCAGCTTCACAACCCAAAATCACATTAAAACTTTGACTTCAAGGAGTTCTTCCAACTTTTCATGCAAGCACTTAAATTAGCATTTTTGACTGTGTATGAGATAACACCATGGAAATAGTTTGCTCTTCTTTTGGTCTGATACCATGTTTCTGTCTTCCTGCAGGATGTATGAGGACCTGTATGAGCCCTTCTGTGATCTGGAGCCTCAGGTGTCCCCAGGAGGCGGGGCCTGTCGGAAGGGAAGGGTACTGGATGATGGGGAGTGTGTGGAGTCAAGTTTGAGTGTTGGACAGTTTGTCCTCTGCCATTGGTCAGATGGACTCTACTACCTCGGCAAGATCCAAAGGGTAAAGTGCACACAGATACAAAGACACAACCTATTATGTCTTTTGATTGGTTAATCCAAATGTCCGTGTTGTGATTTGTGAACAGGTGAGTCCCCCAAGGCAGAGCTGCTTTGTCACATTTGAAGACAACTCAAAGTTCTGGGTCCTTTGGAAGGACATCCAACACGGTAAGAGACAGAAAAGTGGACAGAAGCTGACAAATAGTAATGAAACTTAGAGAAGGAGACAGGTGGATATTTATGTTTATTAACATTAATACATCTGTCATTGTCTTATGTAACACTCACTATCAGTCACAATCTTTTACCAAATCCTTTGGCAGCTGGAGTGCCAGGTGAAGAGCCTCGTTGCTCTGTGTGTCGGGAGGCGGAGCTAAACTCTGAAAACAACCAGATTCTTATATGTGGGAAGTGTGGGATCGGTGAGTGAGACAGATGTCTTGTTGATTCTACTTCATACCTGTTGCACTTAGTTTTCTTTGTGACAGTACACTTATTGTGTTATGCAATGATCTGATCCTTTATCTGCGACTTCAGGGGTTTTAAATATTAAATAAAAAAGCTTCGGTCTTTGATTTAAAAAAAAACTTCATAAGAACTACTTAAAGCTTTAGCTTGGCTGTGTGTATCACTAAATGCATCTATACCCATCTGTCCCTCTCTGCCAGGTTTCCATCAGCAGTGTCATGTTCCTCCAGTAGATGGAAGCAGCAGCCTCAGTCCCTGGTTCTGTAGACGCTGTGTCTTCGCTCTGGCTGTCAGGGTATAAGAACACACCTACACATTCTCACTCAAACCTCAGAAAGTTGCAGGTTGTGTGATGGTTGTCTTTGACATCAGAGCTGATGCTTTTTGTTCTCAGCACAGAGACTGGTGCACACTTTATTTCTGGAAACAGACTAGAGAGTTTTGGTTCATTCACTAAAGCACCAGCGCTCTCCTTGACTATCTGTCCTCCCTCTTGCAGAAAGGTGGCGCTCTTAAAAAAGGCCCGATAGCCAAAGCTCTCTCAGCAATGAAGCAGGTGTTACAGTACGACCTGGACTCTCTGGACTGGGACTCCCAACATCGCACAAACCAGCAGCAATGTTACTGTTACTGTGGAGGGCCTGGAGAGTAAGAATGACTGATTATTAAAAACTCTATGATATTTACTGTCAGTTCGTCTCTAATGTGAAGCATTTAATGTGTGTTTAGATGGTACCTGAAGATGCTGCAGTGTTTTAGGTGTCAGCAGTGGTTCCATGAAGCCTGCGCACAGTGTCTGCAGGAGTCCATGTTGTTTGGGGACAGGTACCAAAGCACCACTTCCCCTCTTTTTATACTTCTTTTTTTCCTTGTTTTTTTGTGTCATAATGATCTTTCTTCTTCTCCCCAGGTTTTACCTCTTCCTGTGTGCAGTGTGCAATAAAGGATCAGAGTATGTTAAACGTCTGCCTCTGCGATGGGTGGATCTGGTTCATCTGGTCCTCTACAATCTGTCAGTCAGCAGCAAGAAGAAATACTTTGAGCTGGATGAGATCATGGCTTTTGTGTCAACAAACTGGGACCACTTACAGCTCGGGAAGGTACGCCAAGACTAACCTGGCTGAACCAAACCCAGATTGAATTAAAATGACATCTTTGCCAGATTTCAGTGGACTAGTTTCTTGTAATGAACGCTGACTCTGATTTTGAAATGTGTTTATTTATAATTTGTTTGTTTTTGTTTGTTCTTCTTTAAGCTTGCTAATACGCCCCCATCAGAGAGGGGGCAGTACCTGCTGGACTCTCTAAACAAATACAAGAGCAAGTAAGACACTTGTTTTCACTTGAAGCATCTCCACACAGGATCAGTTTGGAACCTAACAGAAGCTATATGACTACTTTGTGTTGCTTTTAGTATTATCAGCTTTATTTACGCTCTTTGTAACTCAAAAGTAAACCCCAGGTAGAATAGTTTAGCACGGTGAGATTCTTTTGTATAAAATTGATAAAAAGGAAGGTTTTTTTATTTAAGTCTCCCATCTGTAAAAATACAATCCTGATTGCTCGCCTTGCGATGAAGCTTGAACAGGTACTAATTCATGACGCCATGATGGTGTAAGTCTGTGACAAAAGCTTTCGCTGGCATAGCTCATCTTGTTAAATCACTGTAAAGCAAGCTCCTAAAACTATTGATTAGACCTTTGTACAGGACATGACTCACTTTTCAGTTGGAAAAAAGGAAGTACACTTTGTTGATGGAACAAACTGACACACAGCATCTTACTAAAATGTCTCTTAGCTGAGACGCAACTGTTAAGAAGCTAGAGAGTGTTCAGGAGTCTGCTTTTGTATAATTTACATCAGTACCGTAAGTTATTTCAATAAGAATTACCACAGCGAAGCAGCCAGTCATCACTTTGGATCATGTTGAAAACCTTTTTTTGTGTGTGTCCAGGTTTTTGTGTGGAAAGGAGATCAAAAAGAGGAAATGTATCTTTCGTCTGAGGACTAGAGTCCCTCCTAACCCCCCTTCTAAGCTCTTTCCTGAGCGTGCTCAGAACGATGGAGGACGGGGACGTAAGAAAGGCGTGGTCAGGTATTGCATTTCTCAGCATTTCTAAACTGGGCTTGAATTTTAAGTCTGTTTCCAGTGCTTAACCCAGGTAGGAGGTCAGTTTCACCTTTAAACTACAGCTTGAGCACCTGAGATTAAAACGAAAATGTGTGTTTTTGTGTGTTCAGCACCTCAGCTGAGAGGAAGAAGAGGAAGTCCAAGTGGCTACTAGAAGATGCTATTCCAAATGTAAGAAGGGCCTCATCTTTCTCATCTTTTAACCCATGGAGCTTTGCAATCCAGTCATGTAGCGTCTCATTAATTTTCATTGTTGGTATGTGTTAATATTTGTTTGTGTTTTTAGAATGAGCTGTCCTGCACCTGGACATCCAACCACCACATGGCAAACATCTTTGACTTCACTCTGGACGAACTGCAGAGCCTCAAAAGGTGAGGCAGGGATCAGTTGACGTATCATCTATTTTCAAACGATCATCATGTGACAGTCCTCATCGTGTTCTTCCCAGTAGTTCCAGTAGGACCGTCAGTATTGATCAGGACTCCACTGATGCCTCCACCTCAGGCTCTGCCACCACCAGCGCCTCTTATCACTTCAGGTTAGTAACTAACCCTTCGATATCTTGTAAACAATCTGGGTAGCGTGTGTTTGTTTCTCTGACCTTCAACCTCCTTTTCTTTAGGAGGAGGGTCGGGAGCAGGAAGCGGAAATTGCCTAGCAACAGTTACAGCCATTGGGCCAACCGCAGCGAGGCAGGGGAGGAACTGGTCGAGGAGGAGCAATCTGCAATGCTGGAGGACCAAGAAGTTACAAACCATTCTCACCTGGCAACAGACTCCTCCCACTTCTTATCTGATCCCTCCCAGATTCCATCTGACTCCTCCCACCTCCACTCATCTATCTCCTCATATTTTGGAGTAGCAGGCAGACTGACTAACGGGGAAAGGTACCAGGTGTTGGCTCGGCGTGTTACTCCACAGGGGACGGTGCAGTATCTGCTGGAGTGGGAGGGGACTACACCTTATTGAAACGTGAACAAGATGCTGTGAAGCTTTGACTCCTCTTCCTCCACTCCCATTTCAATTAGAACCTGGTCACTCTGAAGTAATCATTGATACTCAGACCCTTCTGACCGAGCAACTAGTCAGGCATTCCATTTCCTGAAAAATCCAAGTTTTAATGCAAGTTTATGATTTTACAGTTTTAGAAGCCAAAAAGATCACATTTTTAAAAATTATCTTCTCTTATTGCCCCCTCACACCTTTTCCACATATCCTTATATCTTCTTAGCATGTTCCCATCAGAATATTTTACTTTACAAGTGTCCCTAAAGCAATCTAGTTCTTTCTATATTGAGTATTTGTACTGTTTATCCCAGTACTTTGTCCACAGATTAATTCCCCTATATATTTTTAATATACTGTAGCAACATATCTAAATATGCCCCACTGATATCTTGCCTCTTCTAAATTTCCCCTTGGCACTCTGTCCTTTTTAATTCCCCACATTATCTGGCATTAAACCCACAAAAAGTGTATTAAGTATTTTCCAGAGGTACCTTAATTCCTTTGTCACACCAAATTCCTGTCCTAATTTTGTCCCCTCCAAAGAACGTATTATATTTGTTACCACAAACCCTTACCTTTTGTGTGTCCCCACAAAATAATTAAATAACTAAAATGTATTTCCATTTACCCTACAAAAATTGTCTCACAGTAGGTGTTTTTCATCCGGAATACCCAAGAACCTTAAGCCCCTGGCAGAACATTCCCAGAAACAATTTCCTCATGTGTCTCCAAAATTTTTGGAAGATATGTTCTCTCTGTTTAGCCTGTCCCCTTATTTTCATATCCCTCACAACAACTGTTACTCTTGTCGTCCAGGAGTTGACCTGTCAGTATTTAGTCAGACATATTGTAAATTACCCCCTAAAATTCACTCTGAAGTTTTACCAAAAGTATTTGTATCGACAAATTACACCTGTAACCTGCCCCACAAAAGTCCCACAACATTTGTCCAAGAGATAGCTGGACAGATGAGGTGGAGTTTGAGGATCAAGCTGTTCACAAACCTTCAAAATCAGTGTTTAGTGAGAGCAAATGTTTTAATACAGCCAAAGACCAGCACACACACACGCACACACACGCACACACACGCACACACGCAAACAAACATTGCCATACATGCTCTCATTTAGTAGTGTTATATGAATGTTACGATAGTATTGAGCTCCGTTTATTATCATACTGACATTAGTTGGAGTTTGTTTCTGATAAATGTAAAACCAAACACATTTCCTCTCTGAATGTTAAACAGTCAGAGGCTCCTGTAGTTCCCTGTAGCCCCCACTAGCTGTCAAACAGCGCTCTTCTTCACCGCTGGGTTTTTCACCAGCAGATTTCAATGAATCAACCAACTAAATCTAAAGCACTTCATGTAAAGCAGGCTGAGACCTTCAGCCGCATGTTAGGAAACAAATGCTCTGATCTCCAACAGTTCAACAGGTTCTTCTCCCAGTCAGTGACTCTGCTACAGGTGTTCCCTAACAGCATTAATACCTGTCCTGACCTCACAGTTGGTGACAAGATCAGTGAGTCAGTGTTGGTTACCCTTGATGCTCCGGTGTGATTTGGTTTTAACTCAACCTTGTCTCCTTAACAGAAAAAAAAAAAACTGAAAACAAACTCAGACAATCAGACGGACCTGTGAGGTGCCCAGTCCCTGGGCTGAGGGCCAATATGAGGCCATGAAACATCACTCTGTAAAACAAGACAAATCCACACACACTTTGAAAAGTTGAACTAGATTTTTACAGATGCTCACATCTTGAGTCTAAAGTCTTTGCACCTATTGATTAATAAGATGAAAACTTTTTTTTAAATTACTGTAACATGTTCTTTTGTATGACCAATACACAAATGTAAAAGATTAGACAAACTTTGTCTTTATTATCCTTGAGATAAACAAAACTCACAAACACAGCAACCATAAAATAACCAAGATAAAATACCTGAAAATAAATATGGTAGTAGAATTTGCCTAGTTATAAAAACATATCAGATATAATGTAAAAGATGAAGGCTAAAAATAATAAACAAATGTTTCCATTTATTCTGTTTGGATCCCAATTAGTTTCCACATAGTGGTTGCTAGTCTTCCTGGGTTCTACACAACAAAACAAAAACAAGAAAAATAATTATTTAAAATCACTCATTAATCCATTCAAACAAAAATGCAACAAAAGCCAAATTAAAAAAACATGGGTAACAAAAAGTTTAAAAAAGGACATGAGAAATTCAAGTTCAAAAGCTTTTAGAAGTCACACTTGGCCAAGATGATATCTTTAAAAAAAAGTCTCTTGTAAAGGAACAACACACCATTCTTTGACAATCAGAGACTATTTACATGATTCCAAATAACAGACAAAGATGTTGATGTCAAACATTGGAAGCACTTAAAAAGAATCAAAGCAACAAAGCCTAGTTAGACATCACTAAAAAGTTTTATGCTGATGACTGTGGATTTGGCTCTCTGTGTTTTACAGTGTGGTCAGTTTTAAAATTGATGCTGTTAAGAGACAACTTTAAAAAAAGAACATAAATTCCGCCGGAGCTTCACAAAGTCCAGGGTTTTCTTGTGTTAATTCAATCATGTGTTTCCTGTGAGCAGCTGTTTTTCTGTTCTGTGCTCACACTCGGTATCTATGCAAACATCAACCTCACTGACCCAACTGATCAATCAGAAAATTGATAAATGATCGGGAGTCTTTTGCGATTCAAATATGTAACATCTAAAAAAAAAATTAATATGTTGATGTTTCAAATTTTCACTTCTGTTTGGTTAGCTCAAAGCTAACTGGTCCTTTAGTTTGAATGAGGAATGCTAATAGCGCTAACAGTCTCTGAGACGTTAAACAGTCACTCTGTCACTTTAAACCTGGAGCTCTTCATCCATGTCACGGTAACCATGCTCCCCTCCCATTGGCTTGTTGGACAGTTGTTTTGATCACATGACTGTAAGTTTACCTTATTTCCTGTTCAGCTGACCAATCAGCTGTCAGCTTTCTCTGTAATAAAAAATAACTGTTGTCTGATCTTTGACCTCCACTGTCTGTTTCTAATGTGTATTTGTGTTTGTGTGCAACATGTAAAAAAAAAGTGTTTACATTTCAGTGTGCGTGTGTATGTGTGTGAGTGAAGCAGTGAGAGTGCCACAGCTGATAATCTGTTAATACCGTTAAGGCATTAACGACACGTGAGAAACAAGGTGCACATGAACAGACAGTTCAGGTGTGAGTGTTGGTGTGTCTTGTCATCCTTAGGGTTCCTGCAGGCAGACAGACAGGTAGTCAGACAGACATGCAAAGTAAATGTAGAGCAGAAGGAGAAACCTACAGCTGAAGAAGCTCGCTCCGAGCTCTACATTCACCAAAATGTCTTTGGGTTCTTCCTTCCGCTCTGGGACCAGGACGGTCGATAGGTCAGTGAGCAATGCTTTCATACCTGTGCATGTTATCCTAGATGTACAGTAACATGAACACCTGTTTCTTTAAAAGAGGTGTTGTGTTCAGATTGAGATGTCTGAGTGATGTACCCAGGGTTAGAATTGAACTTTATAGCCCTAAAAACCTAAGATTAACTCTGCAGTTGCCTTGTTGACCCTGAATCCTGCTTCAGAGCCCAGTCTGGTTTCCCTGACACAGAGCATCGTGCTGCCATGGACGAGCTGGTGAAACACCTGTCCAGGTGTCAACACATGGGCTGGTTGCAAGTGATCGGTGAGTTGATGCTATTTCTCAGGTTTGTGCCTTGTACAATAACCTCTGACAGAGTTAATTAGAGTAAGACATACTTAAAAGTTGTGCTTTAACTTAAATAGATGCTTATGGTTTTCCTTTTTAATCACACATCTTGCATTTAGAGTTAAAGTTAGATGCAGGCATCTGGCAGAAAAAGTCTTTTTCTAGGATCCACTCCGACTGTTAATCCATTAATCTCTGTCCGGATTGCAGGACCTGCCAGCTAGTTTGTGGGTTAGCATGCCGAGTCTTAAGCGGGCTGACCCTTCACATGTCAAAAGTTCAAAACTTCTCCGTCTTCTCTTCTTCCTCGATGAGAGTGTTTGTAACTGTGTTAAACTGTAGTGAACATTTATCACATGTCTCATTAGAGAGCAAACGAGGTAAACAGCCTTTGACAAACAGAGATAGTGAAGATCTGCTTATTAGGATGACCAGAGAGTCACTTTTTGTCCGGCATATTTCCCTCAATCATCATGAAATCGTCTCACTTTTATGTACTTTTATGATCATAATCCACAATTTGAAATGAGAATATCAGCGCCAAAATGTGTAAATCCTAAACTATAACCTTAAGCTTTTTTTGATAATGTTCATTCCAACCCACAGCCAGCAGTTATTCTGCAGTGGTCTGTTCAAACTTGAGAGTCTATCAATAAAATGAAGAGCCGATTCTTTACAACAGTAGGGGATGATGCTCATGGGAAATGGTGTCTTTATTCTAAAAAAAAAAAAACAGGTTTGGCCAAAGGTGTCACTACACTTAACGCCAAACAGAAAGCCCTCACAGAGTCTTTAAACAAGCTGTTTCTGTAAAATGATTCAGGGTTTCAAACTCTCAAATGTGTGTCCCACTGTTTTTTTGGAGATCTAATTTGGGCCAGTTACCTGAAAAGACAGCCAAAGAGAGACTGAAACCACAGGACAGAGAGAGGGTGTGAGAGGTCCAGATTTGAACAGCGAGCTGCTGCAGAGAGGACTCAGCTTCTACAGTTGGTGCATGATCCACCAATTAAGCATCCCTGTTTGACTTGAGTTGTGTCTCTGCAGGGGGCGGCAGTAGCTCAGTCTGTTAGCACGGTTTGAGAAACTGAGACACCTGGGCACTGTCCAGGTGTCCTCACGCAGGACACCAGACCTCCAGTGCTCCTTCTGTTTGTCCTGTTTGAGCACTGAGGCCTTGTTTACACCCATCAAAAGTGTTATTCAGATTAGACCATGCAGGGATGTAATTGCATTAAACAGAAAGTGTAAATGACTTTTGATTCATCAAGTGTAACATGAACCATTCAGAGGCACAGTGGTGTTGTTAGTTTCCTTCAGGGCAGCAGGAAGCAGGAAGTCATCACAGGGGATCAACTACTATCATATAAAGGGTCCATACATCAATTTCAGCCTTTAAAAAATATAAATTTAATAGTATTTATTAAGCACTTTTCAAAATAATTTTACTTGTTTGAAGTGCTGCAGCTGCTGGAATATAATGATGTGATGATGTCACAGAGCTGAAGAGCGCCTCCATCCATTGGCTGTCGTGTGGTCAGAAGGCGGAGACTGATGTGTGGAGTAAAATGTTCTGCATCCTGTCAGACTCTCAGTTACTGATGCTCAACAATCTGGAGGTAAAACACACACACACACACACACACACGCCATAGTTATATTTTTCTACTTTCTTTCTGCCTCTCCTGCTGTTTCTCCGCTGTCTGCCTGTATCTATGGGTTCTCACATTAAACTGTCTTCTCCTAACTTGTTTGGCTACTTATTTCTTCTGTTGCTCCTACTTGTCTTCTTGCTCATCTTCTTCTGATTTTGTTCCTCTGCTTAAATTTAGCTCACTTTTGCTCCTTCTGCCTCTTGTGTCTACTCCTTTGCTTTAGTTTTTGTTCTGCCTCTTCTTCTGCTGTCTCAGTTCTCCAGCTACTTATGCCTCCTCTTCAGCTGCTTTCTGCTCATTATTTTCTCCTTCTGGTGATCCTTCTTCTGCCTCTTCGCTTATTTGTTGCTTCTTTTTCTTCTTTTGCCCACTCTTCAGTCTTTTTGCGTTTGTATCCTGTTGTGATATTAAGTCCTTGGTGTTCATCCATGCTTAACCCCTTACCAAATTTTTTGTGCTGTCTCTGTTTTTGCTTCTTCCTTTACTGCCTGTGTGTGTGTGTGTGTGTGTGTGTGTCTGGTGCTTCTTCTTTTGGTGATTCTGCTTCTTTTTTTGAGTTCCTCTGGTCTTCTCTTCTCTCCTCTTTTCTTCTCTTCTCTTCTCTTCTCTTCTCTTCTCTTCTCTTCTCTTCTCTTCTCTTCTCTTCTCTTCTCTTCTCTTCTCTTCTGCTGTATCTTTTCTTCTTTTCCTCCTTCCTCTTGTGTCTTTTTTTTGCATTTTATGCTGTCTTTTTCAGCTTCTTTCAACTTAATTCCTTTGAATTTATCAGTCCTGTGCAAAAAAGATTGCATGCACGTTGCCCTGACACTCCGTCACCCCTCTAAACCAATATACATAAAGATAAAACATTAAATAGAAAATAAATAAGGAGAAGCAAAATAATAAAAAACTTTGTTAAAAACAATTAAGGTATCTTTCCTTGATCTTTCTCTTCTTTTCTCCCTCTGCATCTCTGCAGGTTCATCCTCTGCTACTGGCAGAGAAGGCGGAGACTTGTACGGTCTGGTTGCTCAGATACACTCTACATGTGACCCCGGGACTTCCTTGCTCCACCCTCAAAGGTAAGGAGGGCGTGAGGGGTTTAACAGCTGCAGAAGAGGAAGACAGACAGCTGCAAACAGACAGAAACACAGACGGACAGCAGCAGACGACTTCAGATAGACAGACAGCCCCAGGCAGGTAGAGACAGACTGACGGACAGGTGATGGACATGGACTTTGACGCAGAGTTTGAAGACTTGAACGGTAAGGAGAAAACACATTTTTTTGTTTTCATGTCATGTTTGTGTGTTTGCTACTGCAACTGGATAAGCTGCTCTGCTTAATCTTGATGTAATGATGATAATAATCTCATAATCTGACATCTGAGGTCAGCTGCCATGGAAACATGATTGACAGCTCCTCTGCTCATGAAGTTACTTAACCAAGGACAGGTTAGCATCACCTGCTGAGCCAGCTGAGGGTCAGCGGTCACAGAGGAAATAAATCCCATGAGTTAGAAAAGTTTAGCAGGTATTTATTTTAAATCATGACATAGTATAACATTTATTGATATTTAAATTTAACTCTTGACATTCTTAGAGCTGATTTCATGCCTGTTTTCAAGCTGATTCAACAATAAACTTCTCTAAAAGTTAGTTATAAACATTTGATTTGTTAAAAAAAATCTCTTAGCCTGTAACCAATAACTGGAGCTTTCCTCTTCATGATTTTTACTGCTTATATCCCTATAAGAGGGGTGTCATCCCCCTTAATTTTTAAATTTTTAAATCGACCAAAAGCCCTCTACGCTTAGCTGCTATAAGCACATTACATTTGAATTCATACAGCATGATGTAAAAACCCTGTATGGTACAAATGCCTCTGCTTCAGTCCTGCAAGGGAATCTTTTTTTTTTTTTTTTAATAAATCTGTAATGGTAAAAAAACAACAACACAGCAGTGGCCAAAATTATCTGAAAGAATTGAGGCTTTTTGCCTCCAAAGCATGATCATGAACCATGCAGATGTTAAATATTACAAATAAATATCAGATGGAGTGAGTCCTGTTGTTTTGTATCTACTTTTTATTTTAATATTTGGTTTGTTGTCCCCTTTTGCAGCAGATACAGCAGCACAGGTCTCTGGTATATATAGCATCATAATGACTCTGTAAATTTATAGATGGGCTTTCATTCATTTTATAAGTAATTTATGGCCATTTCAACAAAGCAACTGTCTCAAATACTATAGTAACATAAAACTTCACCACTGTACATGATGAAATTATTGGACTGCACAGAAGAAGAAAAAAGCTACTCATTAGAGCTCAATGCCTGTCTCAACTGTCAGCACAGAGCTGAACTTTATGAATTTTAATAGGCTACCCATTTAAACCAACATCTGCATGGAACATCTTCTATTTATTCATAAAGTCATAAAGTAAAAAATTCTGATCAGAAATGAACAGGCTCATTTTTTAGTGTGGATACTTCCAGCGTTGCGTCATAACTTGAAGAGGGTTTTCAGTTTCTGATTGGGCACACAGAAATACTCACTGCAGCCCTTAAGGATGTAGGCTAGCGGCTTGTTTTCCCCTTGACATAAACTGGATTTCCTGGGACATCAGCTGTATCTGTTGGTCTCTTTTTGTAGACACTGTTTGTTATAAAGCATAAAAATCATTTTACATTTTTTCAGTGAATTGTTGCATGTGCAGATACAAAGGAATACAAGCTGTAGGAATAAAACAAAAGAGTTATGCGTTGAATGCTTGTGTGGTCCATTAGCTAAAAATATCACTACTGAGCAAAATTCAAAACACAGGAGGACTTCAGAGATTGCTGATGAGAGGTTTTGACTGTTTCAACTCTTGAGATTGTATCAGTAGAAGACAAAATAAAATAAACCACAAAGACGTCTGTCTCAGCTATTTACTGATAGGACCAGGAAGAAAGTGCAGAGACTTATGGCTGATAACTCCCATCCTCTTTTTGCTAATGTGAGTGGGCTCAGGGTGGTGCTACAGAGTCCAAAAACTGTCTGTTTAAGAAATCCTTTATCCCAAGCACCGTAAATTTCCGACTTGGAAAAAAGAGACTCATTATTTTCTATTCTATTCTATTTTTTATGTTTCAAATCTGTTCTGTTCTGTTTGATGTGTTTTATTTGTTTACACACTGTTCTGTTCCATTATGTTCTCTTCTTCTTCATTCTTTTCCATTCTATTGTCCTGCTCTGTTCTTCTCTGTCCTGAGGTTAAATTAAGTAAAACAATCATTGAAACACTTTGTGATACAACTCAGCTATCAGGTGGATGAATACATGTTCAAAATGTTCAGATATTCATTTAAATTTTAAGAAAAAAAAAAAAAAATCACAAATGGTGGTCAAATTCTAATGTTAGTCACAGCGCTGCTGTAATTTATTGAGCTGATCCCTGGTGGAAAGATGTGGGAACAGAGACATTTCCTGTCATTAGTCTGAAACTCAGCAATCATTAAAACAAATCTACCAACAGCTGCTGGTTTCCCTGGCAACTCTGTCACCAGCAGTTACCTTGGCAACAGCTGTGGCGTTAACATCGCTGACTGCTGCTGAATCAACTACAAACACTCCCATGATGCTCTTTGTCTCTTCCAGATGTTCCAGAGAGAGGACTCCGCCGACAGAGCATGCCCAGCAGCTCGGCGGTGGACACACCCACTGCCAGAGTGACGGTGAGCATACACCCACACACACACCCACGCACACACTCACACACACATAGACATATCTCCTCTCAGCTGGGATCAGCCTGCTGTTTCCATGGTAACAGGAGACCAGCTGCTGTCAGCTGTGAATCAGCTGACCGGCTCCACCTGCAGGTGGCGAACAGAGATGATTTACAGGTTTTATCTCCACCATGTCCTCCTACACCACCTCTGGAAGAGAGGAGACAGAGAGGAGGCAGGAGGAGCATCAGCAGGAGGAGGTTAATGTGGATCTGATAAACCTGCAGCAGTCTGACACATAAACAATGATAATATCTGAAAATTACAAAACAAAATGTTCCCTCCACACTGGTTTATGCATCCATCAGCATTTACAAAATATATGTGGGTATCTTTTATGATTTTGTCAAAAATGACATGGTATATTGTTACGGGACATTTTATTTGACTTCACCATCAAGCAGTTAATCAGTAATGATGAGCTGGAGGCAGCGTAGTGGTGCTGTGGCTCACACTGAGGCCCCAGAGTGCCTAAAACACCAGCTGGAGCTTCTCTGTGTGGACTTCTTCCTCCCTGCTCTCCCTCTGTCTCTCCCCACAGTCCAAAGACATGTTCGTTAGGTCACTTGATGCCTCTAAATTGCTCGTAGGCGTCTGTTTAAATGGCTGTCTGTCCCTGTGATTGACTGTCTTCCTGTTCAGAGTGAAGCTCACCTCTCACCCAGTGACAGCTGAACAGGATAAGTGCTGAGGATAATGGATGGATGATCAATAGTTTCACTCTTGAATGTTCCCTTCCATAAAACCTTCACAGAAACTTTAAAATCAGAGTGTGATGTGATTCAAAAATGACAGTTTTTTCTTTCCTTCTTCATCTTTTCAGGGATTCCTCTCGCGGAGGTTAAAACAGTCTCTCCGACGGACTAGATCTCATCCTAAACTGCCTCGCCCAACCAGCATGAGGTCCGACATCTTACACAACACTGACACCAGGTAACTACTCAAAGAGTCATTACGACTACAATTACCCAGAATTCCTTCACTCACTGTTAGACTTAGACCCAGTCCCATCCTCTGTCTCTCTGCTCAAACCCTTGTTGTGGAGCATTTATGGGTCATGTCCTTTCAGAATGGAGCCTCAGGGAGAAGGCTTTAAAATGTGACTCCACTGGCTCTGACTGGCTCTTCAGCTGGAGAAATTTCAGGCTCAGTGTCCAGCCAAGGGACCAGGAGCGTGTGCATGCTTTTATGTCTGGGGTTTCCCTGTGTGGGCACTGATTTGTGCAGAAATGGCATGAAATACGTCTGCATTAAGGCACCAATGACAAGCATTTATCATTTATTCTTTCTGTATCAGCTGATCAAACCTGCTTTAACTTTAACTTCTAAAAACCAGATGCTGTCATAATATGTCTAAATTACAGTCTTTGAAGACTCAAAATCCAGTTTTAACTCTTGCACCCCTGAAAATTTCAAGAAATTGCAAAACAGACAGCTCCTTAAAATTTTCAAAGACTTTATTCACACATGCCTCTCACTGGATGAGTTGAATGTGGTCAAACACGAGGCATGAATGCAACATTATGATGGATAAACATAGTTTGATGCTGTTTTAATATGTCTAAATCAAAGTCTTTAAAGACTCGAAAGCCTTTTTTTAACTCTTGCATCCCTCGAAATTTCAAGAAATTGCAAAACAGACAGCTCCTGATATTTTTGATAGACATTATTCACACATACCTCTCAAAGGATGAATTGAATGAAGTCAAACATTCGGCTTAAATATTGTGTTATGATGGATAAACATAATGTGTCTGAATCAAAGTCTTTAAAGACTCAAAAACCTGTTTTAACTCTTGCACTCCTGACAATTTCAAGAAATTGCAAAACAGACTGCTCCTGAAAATTTTCAAAGACATTATTCACACATGCCTTTCACTGGATACGTTGAATTAAGTCAAACATGAGGCTTAATTACCACATTATGATAAATAAACAGAGTTTGATGCTCTCATAATATGTATAAACCAAAGTCTTAAAGGACATAAAGGCTTTTTTTTTTAACTCTTGCACCCTTGGAAATTTCAAGAATTTGCAAAACACACAGCTCCGTAGTATTTTCAAAGACGTTATTCACACATGCCTCTCACAGGATGAATTGAATGAAGTCAAACATGTGGCTTAAATGTCATATTATGAATGATAAACAGAGTTTGATGCTCTCATAATATGTTTTTATGCCTCGGTATTAATTAATGCCAGATATAAATGCAGGTACTCACAGTATGAAGACATGATTGGATCAGAACAAACTACTGAGCAGAAAACAATTACGCACTTGAAGATCACACTAGTGGCTGTTTCATAAAACCACCTTCACGCCCTCTTACTTTGACCTCCTGTTTTCACACAACCGCCCACGCAGACTTCTCGCTGAACTTTTCGTAGAGGTCGATGCAGCAATTTAATTTGGTAGATGCTCTTCTTTGAGTGTGCACAAGACAAAAAGCGTTTGCTGCAAATATGAGACAAAAAAGATTTACAGTGTGTCTAAAGTCATTGTTTAAAAAAGTGACAGAAGGACGTGACACAATGAATTGCAAAGAAAGCTTATAGCAGTCTTTTGCAAAACAGCCTCAACAGTTCAATGATAAGCCCCGCCTCTGACAAGGCAATCAGCCAATCCCAACAGAGCAACACCTGCCAAGAACATTTTGACCTCATGAGCTACTCTTCTGATGGGAAGTTGTTTTAAGCAACAGACGGCTGAAAATAATCCCCCGTCACTCAGATAGATGCATTCAAACAACAATCTGTCATGTTGATAGACTTTATTGGAGGGCCTGCTGTGATGATCTGATTAAGTCACAGACAATGAAGACAGTCCAACAGATTTTCACATTTTTTCACCATCATTTGCAAGATAAAGGCCAATGTCCAGTTTTAGTTTGTCTTAGCTAAAACTTACAGTCTTCATTCATTCTGCAGCTGAAACACATCCGTTTAGAGGTTATTCTGAGGGTGGCTGACAGCCCTCGGTTTAACACATAGTTTAACACATGGTCGGAGATCAAATCACACATGAGGCTTGAAGATGTGCATCTCTCTTTGTTTTTCTTTTGCACAAACAAGGCTGTAGTTTGTTTCTCTGTGGTTCAGAGGAGAATTTGAACCATAGTTGTGTTCCCTTTAAAGGTAATAGTCGTGATTTTATTGACTTCATTAACGAACAGGTATAATTTAATCTCCATAGACCATGTTTCAGCTCCACCAGGTGTCTACCCGGAAGTGACTGTTGTTAGGGCGACATCACAGGGATTCAGTCTATATCAGCCATACACTGACAATTGGTGAGGGGGAGGAGGGGATTAAAGAAGAAAAAGGGAGAGGGGGGCTAGTAACACTGATACAATAGGGGAGACAGGGGGAGGAGAGGAGGGAGGAAAAGACAGGAGAGGAAAGGAGAGGAGATGAGAAAGGGGAAGGTGAAGGTATGAGGAGAGAAGGGATGAAAAGAGGAGAGAGTAAAGAAGATGAGGAGGAGAGGGGAAGAGGAGAAAGGAAGTAGGGCAGCCTCACTGCAGGGGAGGGGCCACTGCTGACGGAGAGGGCGGTCGAGTCACATAGAGACAGAGAGGAGAGAGAGGGCTGTAGCTGCTGAAGCCGTGTAGCATCAGTAGCAGGAAGCTAACAGACAGACAGACAGTGAGACAGACAGACAGACAGGTATCAGCATTTCAACCAAACAGCATCAGGATCAGCAGGCTCTCCATCTTTCCTCCTCTCTCCTCCTGCTCCTCCTGCTCGCTGCTGAAGGAGAACATGAAACCATAACCCCCCTCTCCTCCTCCTCCTCCTCCTCCACCTCCTCCTCCTCAGCATTCACAGGATGCTCGGTGAGTATCTGCACTGATCCTCTGCACGCATTAACAGCCTTTGTCCTCTGTTTGTCTGAATGGATGAGTGTGCTGCAGTGAAGCTGCTGTGTGTGTGTGTTGTGTGTATGTGTGTGTGTGTGTGCATGTGTTTGGGGGGGCTCAGTGGCGTCTTCTACCTGATTTGCATGACCATGCATGCTGCGTTTCTGTCTGTCTGTGCTAGCCTGGCTTCAGTCTGCACACAGCTAGCCTGGTAGGCTAGCATGTGGCTAGGCAAAGCACACGCTGTTAGCCAACATGTTAAGCTAAACAAGGTTAAGCCACTGCACACACACACATACTCACACACACGCTCATGCACACACAGACTTCCCTGAAGAATAAGCTCAGTAAGCAGCTAACGTTAAGCAGCTCCTCTAGATAAAGATGAGAGATAACGAGCTAACGAAGGAAGCGTGGTGGATCATCCTTTTCATGTCAGGATTGTTCAGGCGTGTGAGTGTCTGCAGGGGTCAGAGGTCGCAGCTGACCACCCCGTACCCTCTGATCCCCTTCCTGTGTGGAGAGTTGCTTCTGTTTCTGTTTCTGAAACCCGCTGGTTTATTATTCACCCTCAAAATTACACAGATTATTGTTGACATGTTGGTAATTCAGCTGCGTAAACACAGCATTGTTTTATTTTTTAAAGTAGAAAAATCTTTGGCTCCTCAAGCTGTGATGTTACAGTTGAGAAAAAAGTTGTGCACCATCAGTTATCAATGGTTGAACGGCTGATTAACACTGGTAGGACAACCATTTCTACGCCAAATTTTGTGTCTGAAGATGACTGAGCCTAATAACTGAGCACACATGAGTTACAGCTTCGTTGGGGAAAAAGACGACATTTATCTGCATCCGAGCTTTTGTTACCAAGCAGAATCTGTAAACCCTGGATGTGCTGGATTAGCATCATGCTGGTCTACGCCAAACGTTTACGAAGCCTTGTACCAACACCAAAGCCTCAGTGTGTAGTCTGTCATACATCTTCTCAAAAACATCATCACATATCAAAGCAATGTAAAGAGCATGCTTTGTGACTGGTCTTCCAATTTTCATCATATTCCCCATGTTTTTAAGTGTCTGTGCGTCACCTACTTGCTTATCAAACAGACTTTTGTTGGCGGCCATTAAAAATGCCGAACTAAACCTAGCTTTGTTCAAGTTCAGCTGCGGTTAAGAGGCGGATCTTCAGCCATTCCTTTATATGGGCAAAACCAAAGGGCAGCATCAGGTTTAGAAAAATGAAGGCTATGCAGAAGTATTAAAAGTTGCTGTTCATCAAGACTCCGCTTGAGGCTGGCTGCAGAAAGACCGGAAATCACGTCCACATCTAGCCAGAATAACAGCCTTTTTTTTTTTTAAACAGATATGTTTATTGCCTTTTTTCTTTTTTTCATAAACAACCAACAACAGAACACACAGAATACACAAAAAGCTCAGCGCAACATTGGTCTACACATGTCCGTCACAAGTACTGTAAACAAAATAATTTGTACAAGTACAAAGAAGACACAATTCGTAGGGTCCTTTCTTATTATTCATAAGAAATACAATGTTATTATATCATAACATTCCATGATAATCTTATGCCAGTTTGCAGAATAACAGACTTTTACGGCATTAAAAAACATAATAACAGTCTGGTTAAAAAAACTGCTTGGGTCTAAAACCCTGATTTTACTAACGGCACACACTGCACGCCAGCTATCTATACCAAATGTCATACTTGCATCACCATTTGAACTTTTGAAATAAGAATCGTCTGATAGAAATGGCGTCCATCTTTAAAAATGGTCCCATCTTGAATTTTGGCGTGTCTAACGTTTTATTTCAAAAGAGTGTCCCTTAGAGAGTATTTGTGCCAAATTTCATGCTTGCATCATCATGTGAACGATTTTTTCACTTATCCGCTCCACTAACTGTAGGTAAAAGTTTTTCTAACTCTGCAGTTTAGAAGATGTTAGGATCGTTGGATTGTCCAATCAGAGACACAGCTCAGCTCAGGTGACTGACGAGGGCCCTGTAGCTGTTCGATTGGAACCTCGCAGCCGGCATCATATCCAGTGTGACTATGTCCGCGAATTCGCTTCATTTCACTGCATCAGGAACAAACGGGTGATGTCACGGAGACCATGTCCATGTTTTACACAGTCTATGGGCAAAACTCATCATTTTAAAAACCACAAAAATAACAAGTTGAAATAAATCATCCTGCGTACATATCCAGAAAGCAAAATCAGTCCATTTATTTTTATAACCAGGCTGTAAAATTTTTTATTTTTGCTGTAAAGATCCTCTTTTTGGGCTTGGCGTGTTTATGATTTCTGGTGTTTCTGCAACCAACATCAAGTGGAATCTTTAAGCACTTCTCTTTTAGCACTTCTGCGTGTCTTCATGTCTCACAGTTGGGGGTGACTGCTTGCAACTAGCGATATCACTGGCATTGAAATCCCACTGCCAACTAGTGTTTTGGTGGAGTGTTGCACAACAACACTGATACCTCAGCACACAAGATGAAGCTATGTAAAAGAGGCAACCGTAACAAGTAAACCAGAACAAATGCATCCACACATCGCGGGGGATGCTGTTCACAGAAATTCTGTTTTGCTTAAAGGCAGATAGATATGCAGACTGTGGAGCTGGAGTCAAACCAGCAACTTTCAGTCTGAGAGACGAGCGACTCAACCACTGAGCCTCAGCTCCTCCATAAAAAGCTCAAATATCAAATGTCCACAGTCTCTGGTGGCATGATTTTTCTACTTGGATGTCAGTTTATGAAGCACAGAATGAGATATCCTGGCTGTCAAGATCCAGAAACAGTTTGAACAGCTTGTTTTCATTCAGATATGGACTCTTTGTGGAAATTTCACCTTTTTTAAGCTTGATTATTCACTATCATGCTACATCCAAACTCTGCTGTTCATCAGCTTCTTTCCTTTTACACCAAACCACACAGATCTGTCTGGTATAATTTCTGTGAGGAATAAACTGAGAATCAAATGTTGTTGCCAGTAGCACCAAGATCTATCTATCTGCTCCGTCTCAAGGTCCAATCCACAATGATTATTTCCCTAATGATGCTCGAGTGTAAAAACGCCCACAAAGTTCTGCAGCGCTGCCGTGCACTCTCCTCTTCATCCTCTGTCAGTAACGACAGATGCAGTACAAATTTCACAGTTTACATCCTGCTTACTTTTTGGAGCGAGCTCGCATAGAGCAGCTTGTTTGGATTTGCGAAAACACACACACACAGACTCACACTCATAAAAAAGGCACCCTGTTGTGCGTAACGGCACAGACAGTGTCTGCTGGGACTGACACAGACAGCCTCAGACTGATTACTTTAATAATGGGGATGTCAAAGTGATATTAAATGTACAAATTTATTACTTTTAGGTCACCCAGAGGTGGGATTATTGTCATGATCACTGCAAAAGTTTGTGCATGACATTACTTAAAAATACCACAGCACAGTTACTAACAACAAATATTTTACTCTAACCGTTAGCCCCGGTGTTTGTGAATTAGGCGTCATAGAAAACGGTGTATTGTGCCATAAACTGCTGCATAACTTCTCATTTACATGTTTGTAAAACAGCACAAGGCACAGAGTCAATATTTGCTCTGCAGCACAATCATCGTACAGTATGCCATCCTTTGTAAATGAGTCTCATTGTTTTATTTGCACAGATTCAGCTGTCACTAAGACCATCCAATCCTTCTGTGAATCAGGCCCTCGTGGTGTTGCAGGAGCAAAAAAGGTGCTGTGTAAATTTTAAATCCATGCTCACTGTCTGTGAACCAGACTGTCTCATGGCGAATGAACTCCCTAGCTGTATGCAAAAATGTCCTGAATGTAGTGAGTGTCTTTGAATTGTACACTCAACATGAGAGACAATTTTTCTTGAAGCTTCTCTTTATTCGCTCGCAGTTTCTTCACAGCACTTTGCAAACACTGAGATCTCTGCATACTAAACATCAGTGTTTTCTGCATCTTTCTTTCATCCATCTGAGTCCTCTGCACTCTGAAGAGGCATTACAACCTGTTTACTTAAGTTGCTTGAGGCTGATCCGAAACCTGTCAGTGATTATCCTTGTATAAAGAAAAAAAAACCGAAGAGCTGGGGAATAAAAGCCTCTAAGGATGTGTGTCTGCGAACCAGACCAGACTTAACCTAGACTCTTTTGTGGGAAACTGGATAGGGTTTTCAGATCTGCAGCTACATTCAGAAAACATTCATTAAGAGTTTTGACACCACACTCATGTTACTTTGTCAAACTCACCATGTAGAGTTTAAAAACTTGAGGATGCACCAGGATCAGAGACATGATGATTTTACCATTCTTCCTTATTATGCTACTTCTCTTTCATCTAAGATTCATCTGATAGTTTTGTGTGATATTCTGGTATGTATACTGGTTAGCAGCTCATGCCCAGAGCAAGTAGCCCGAAGCAGAACAGAGAAGAGGACTGCAGAGGTCTTAGCCCCAAAAAACTTTCATTTTTTGAGCTTGTAGTCTTCGTTCTTCATGATCCTGCGGAGAAATTACTCTGGATCAAAGACTGTATAAAACAAAACATGGACGTAGTCTCACCGACGTCACCCGTGTGTTTCTAAAACGGAAAATGAAGCACATGGGCTAAAGTGGCCATGTTGGTAGTGGCAACGGTTTCGCGTACAGCCATAGGGCGCCTGTCGGTCATGTGACCCTCAGCTGTGCCTCCTATTGGGGCAGCTCGCGATCTTGATATCCTTTGAACGGCCAAGTAAGAAAAAAATTCACCCCCCGTACAGTGGGAGCCGGTAGTAAAATTAGCGACTCAGACAGGAGACGTTTTTTAAACCAGGCTGTAAATAGATTAATTTCTGCTTTGAAAATGGCTTTTTTTGGCTTGGTGTGACTTCCGCTTCCGCTAGCCAGCCTCAAGCGAACACTCAAGAAACAGCAGATTTTAGCACTTCCACATTGTCTTATATTCTTGAGACAAGGTTGCTCTGGATCCTGTTACTCTAAACACTAGAGGAGGTGCCAGCTAGTGGTGCAATTCATGCTGCAACAAAACTGCTCAAAGCCCCAAAATAATCAAGCTGACCATCACCACAGAAAACAGGATCCAAAACCTATAGATAAATGTTCTGGTAGCCTTTAAGTATGGTTTGATTACACGCCTCAGCTAAGTGTCAGCTATCCCTTGCTTCATTTTGTTTTAAGTGAATTTAAAACACAGACTGTCTCTGAAGACGGGTAATACATTTCCACCTCTTCACTTTGCGTGAAGAGAAACCAAAACATCACCAGCATCAGGCTTTGACATGTGGTGCATTTGCAGCCAAAATCTGCAGCATCGGCTGCTGGATGTACAGTATTTAGGTCACATGTTTTAAGTTACTTATAAAAAATGTTTGAGATTTGTATGGTCCATGGCAGAAATGGGCCAGATGGCTGCTTTTGTAAACCAAGCTGTCAGTTATAAGGTTAAAATCTTTTTTTTTATATCTGATAAATTGAACATGTGGCTAGGGCTGAACAATTAGTGGAAGTGAAACTAACATGTCAATGTAAGAGAATGCAATTATCAAATCGAAAAGGCTGCAATTAATAAAAGGAAATATATAAACTTGTACTCATTCTTCCTTCTGTAAAAAAAGCAAAAGTCAAAATGTTGTGTTGGTCATACTATAGAATGATTCATTGCTTGTGTCCCTGCCCCCAAAAACAAGACATGCTAAGTCGCATTGCAACGTTGGTCCAAGAAAATTACAATAAGATTATTTTCCAAAATTTTTCATCCCTACCTGTGGCCATAGATTATCATGATAAGAGCTAACTTTAATGGTAGAAAATGTTTAAGATTTTGTATTTTGATTTTACAGTTTAACATGGAGGGGGAGGAGCCAATGCCTTATGCTGAAGCCGGCCCGTACGGGGAGCTGTATTTTGACACTAGTGGCGACAGACTTTGATTTTATGCCAAAAGAATGTTTAACTCTCTCTGTCCAGGTCCTGGTTTGGTTTTAGTCCTGCTCTTTATCTCAGACCTTTTGAAGAGAGTGCAGACTGACGCTCAGCCTCCTTCTTGCTCAGTCATGCCTCAACCCCCCTGTCCACTCCTGAACCCCTGTGTCTTCATTGACGTCAGAGTTGGAGATGCTTTAAACCACCTTTGTACTTTAGCTCTGTTTTCTGTCATTGAACTGGGCTCCTTTCTGCTCAGGATATCTGCTGAGAAATGTAGAGTTTTATGTTTTAACTTTCCGATAGATGGAGAAGCAGAGAGGAGAGTTGAATGATAAAACAAATGCATATTTTATGGCCTTATCGGAGCGATGGAAAGAGTTGCAGCTGGTTTTGCTTTGGTTTGCTTCCAGTGATGTCTGTCCAGAAACAAATGTTTGGCATCACTTTGTAGCTTCACTTTGCCAGCTTCCATTGACACCTGCTTGTCTTCTGACTTTTAAGAAAGAGGATATCTCTACAGACTTCCTGACTTAAAGAACACCTGGGACTGTTCCAAAACTGAGCAACACTTTTGTCTCTGGGTATCATCCACTGTGTGTTGTGTGTTTGATCGTGGATAAAAGACAGTTTAGTTTTCCATGAGTTGGTAGAAGATGTATCCAAACAGTCTTTCACTGACCAGACACATAAGCCAAACACACTCTTTTTGCAATCATAGTTGGATCAGAGTAGCCGGCCATGTGGAGTGATGAGGGTTTTTTTGTTTGACAGCAATCAATCTTAGCTGATACGGACATCCCAACTGCCATCAGTAATGATTAGACAACAATTTATCAGTCTCTATAAACAGAAACCTGCATGCAAGTGCGGCTAAAAATACCAACCCTGATCAAAATCTTAACTTTAGTGTCAAACCAGCTTGAAGCCACGTCACCAGTGCCAATCAGTTCCTGATGTCCCACAGTGCATTAGAATTAATCTCACCTCCACACACACAAATAAGCATATTTAAAAGCTCTTTCCTTTTCTTTTGGAGCACTGATCGCATTTTTATTTTTGTCTGCTTTATGGTACTTACTTAGGTAAGCTTAGACCCATTAATTAAGAAAATATCCAAAGAAAAATAGGTTTCTTTCTCGGGGTCAAACCGCTGATGCAAGCCAGAGTGAAGCCTTTTTGTAACTTACTGTTAGTGAAAACTAAGACTCAGCAAAAAAAGGTAAAAGAGTGCTCCTCTGGGGGGGGGGGGGGGGGGGGGGGGGGGGGGGGGGTCTGAACTAGGGCTGTCACTTTAATGCATACATTAGATTAACTGATTAAACCACAAACTAATATGTTAGAAAAATTAACGTTATTAACTCATAGGCAGCATACCTTGAACAAACTTTCAAGACTCAAATAATATTTTTTTCTTTGACTATGTAAACACCACAACTACCTAAGAAGAGTGGACTCTCTTCTTTTAAGTCTCTCTTCCTGTTTTTGATCCAAAAGATAATCAAAACTATTTTTTTTTTTTTGATCGAATTCATCTTGGGCGCTTGATCCTTTGATCCTCTCCATGATCTCTGTTGTCTTTTCTCACTATTGCGCCGCTCTTTCTGTCTGAACTACCGCAACACATTCTCAGTTGGAGTGTGAGCTGCCTGAACTTTTCTGACTTGCAGTGTCTCGCTATATCTCTGTCATCTCACATCTTCTCCTCATATCCATGCTGAGCTCTCATCCAAAGAGCGCACCGCTCTCACCCACAGTAGTTTACAAGCATGATTCTGATTAACAAGCTCCACCAGATCCAGCTGAAAAAACATAATTTACTTCTATAGATGCAGCAAACAGTTGCAATCGAGTTATTAAAATTGTGGATTTACAAATCGTATTTTCTTCGTGTATTTATCTGATTAGTCATGCACTACAATTTTGCAATGTCCTAGAATTCAAATTCTTTATTTGGGGACCTTAAGCAGATATGAGATTAAAATGTGATTAATCAAATTAATTAATTTCAAATACTGTAGTTAATTAGATTAATTTTTTAATCACCTGACAACACTAATCTGAACACATGGCTGCGTGTAGAACCCTCAGAGTTACCTGTTACCTGTTGTTTCAGGTGTGTGATGCGGCGGCTGCGCTGTGGTAGCCAGGAGTCCTTACTTAGCGCCGGCTGTGTTTCATCTCTGGAGCTCAGGATGGACCAATCAGTGATCATCAAACCAGTCCACTCCTCCCTGCTGGGACAGGACTACTGCTTTGAGGTGACACCCATTAACACACACACACATACACAAACACACACACATGCACACGCACAAGCACTTGACCTTCCCAGCGTTTCCTGTGATAATGACATCCAAACCTGTGTCTTCTAGGTAACAACCACAACAGGAACAAAGTGTTTCTCATGTCGCTCTGCGGCAGAGAGGGATAAATGGATGGAGAACCTGAGACGAGCCGTTCATCCCAACAAAGACAACAGCAGGAGGCTGGAGAATGTTCTGACAGTGTGGGTGATTGAGGCCAAAGACCTTCCTGCAAAGAAAAGGTGAAGTATTGAGCTGCATTGGACACCTGTACCCTCACAGCACATAATTACAGGTGGTGAAGGTGCTTCACTGACACCTGTCAAACTGCCTTTCCACTTGATAAAAGTGATGACATGCCTTCTGTGGTTTTTCCTCCGGAGGAGGATAAGATACAAACATTCCCTTTTAAATGCTGCTGTGATTATTCAAAATCAGTGGTTATGAAAAATTTGAAAAATTATCCCAATTATCTCCATCTACTACTCCTACCTGCTGCCCAGGTTGCCAGCTTAAATTTTCACCAGCCTACCTTTAGTTTTGGCAGACCACTCTGCAAAACTGAAATTGTAGCATGTGATGGAGTCAGAAATTCTGGTAAAATTGTCTTATTGCACCTAATATGAGCCACATTCACTCAAAAAGTCCAGAAATATGTTGCATTTCAAGATCGTGATGGACAAAAATGATGCTTGAATTTCTTGTAAAGAGGAAGTGGTTAAGTTTCTGGCATTGAAACAATTTTATTTTAAGAAATCAATAAGAAAAATGTTCTTACCCAGTTGATTGATTTTGAAGTAGTTCAGCCTTCTTTTTTCTCCTTCATATCACAATTTTTTCTAAGAAATAAGACTGAAACACTTGCATTGATTTCCTCTCAGCTGAGTCTGGACTCCAGCGTGTGCTAACCCCAGTGTTTGTGTCTCAGGTACTTCTGCGAACTGTGTCTGGATGACAGTCTCTACGCTCGGACGTCATGCAAGCTGAAGACTGACAACATCTTTTGGGGCGAGCGTTTTGACTTCAGCAGCCTGCCGTCCATCAACGCCATCACCCTCCATCTCTACAAAGACACCGACAGGAAGAGGAAGAAGGACAAGAGCAGCTACGTCGGGCTGGTCAACATCCCTGTCGCCACAGTGACGGGCAGACAGCTGGTGGAGAAGTGGTACACACTGAGCACGCCCAGTACCATCAGGAGTAAGTGGCTAAAGCTCTCTTTAATGAAGGCTTTTAGAAAGTAATGCAATGTGAACATTTTGCTCTGACTAATAATCTGATTATGTTTCACATCTTTTCTTTGGACAGCTGTGTGACCTGTCAGGACATTTGCAGTGGTGGTTTTCTTTTCACCACAGTTGTGCTTTTCTTTAAAAATGTGAATCAAGTCTGCAAAAACCAAAGAAATAAAAACCTTTAATGAATCTGAGGGACAAAACTGTGGCTTTGAAAGCTCTCATGCTGCTGTAAGAAAACTCTTTAGTGATGACTTAAGGCGACACAGACTGTTTTCATCAGCTGCTCTTCTTTCATCTGGTTATATTTGGAACTGCAGTGAATGGGGCCTATATCTAAGCAAACAAAAAAATAAATTTCCAGGTTTATGGGGGTTTTTTTTCATAGTTTTACTTTTGGGTCCTTGAGCCTTGGTTATTTAGAGGAAGGACAGTGGATAGAGAAATAAACTGAAAAGAGATAGTGTGGAAAAATGAAACCCAGCCACATTTATTATTTATATGTACGGCTCACATTTTCATCAGATTTTGAAAGCAGCTATATGATATATGTTAAATTAGAGACTCACATTAATCACATTAATTTGACAGCACTATTAGAATATAACTTCATTAAACAGCAATGAAATTAAGAGAACTGAATAGATCAGGTGAATGAACACATGAGAATGCAGCTGTAAGGTAAAGGGTTTTAAAATCTCTCACAGAAGACTGAACTGGCTGATACATCTCCAAGATCTTCTTCCACAGCTAAGGAGCATAAACACTGAAAGTTTCCTCATCCTGAAGGACCTCAGGGGTCTGAATCATAAGCAGTGAGCAGAGAAGTATTTTAGCCCATTTGGTGCTTTATTAAAGGGGATGCTCGAGTAGAGATATGAGTTCTGATGTAACTTGTTCTGCTTTCTTGGTCTCAATAAGAACTCTGGCAGCAGCTCTCTGTTGGTTGAAGCAGTAAAGATAAATCAGTGAAGCTGACAGGTTTTTCTGTCTTGTTTTGTCATTTCCAGGTAAGTCGTCAGTGCCGACAGTCCGAATCAAAGCTCGATATCAGAGTATTGTCATCCTGCCGATGGAGCAGTACAAAGAGTTCGCTGAGTACATAAGCTCCAACTACCTGCTGCTCTGTAACACTCTGGAGGCCTCCATCAGCCTGAGAGCTAAAGAGGAGCTGGCTGCTGCGCTCGTCCACATTCTGCACAGCACTGGAAAGGCCAAGGTAACAACACAAACTACACCAACTACACTTAGTCACACCAGGAATAAATATCTCACCCTCTGGTTTTTACGACATCCAACAAATAAACCTAAATCCTGTTATTTTCAAAATAAAAGCCTCAAATACATCACTGCACTGGGTTACCAGTCAAACTACATTGTCCCACCCATCATAAAAAGCTGCATCTACAGTGCTTCTCACCCACAGAAAGACCCAACCAACAAAAACATACACTACAACCTGCAAAATAAAAGCATTTCCTGAAGTTTCACCCAAATTTTGAATCATTTCTATTAAATATTGTTAGAGGCCAAAATCTAATAAAATGATGTCGCCCAGGATGAACAAAATTTAACCTTCATCAGAACCTGCGTTAGTTAATTTAAATACATCTGCAGACCACAGACAGGATCACATGATTCCTCTGCGTTTGAAAGTTTAAATCCAGTTTCAACCAACTTTTGACCCTTATTGCAGGACTTCCTGACAGACCTGATGATGTCAGAGGTGGATCGTTGCCGTGACAATGACCAGCTGATCTTCAGAGAAAACACACTGGCAACAAAAAGCATCGAGGAGTATTTGAAGCTGATTGGACAGAAGTACCTGCAGGATGCACTGGGTACAAACACAACACAAATTATAAACTACACACACACACAACACAGTGCAAAGAAGAGCCTCATTGCTTACATATGTGTGTGTCTGTGCTTAGGTGAGTTCATCAAAGCTCTGTATGAGTCAGATGAGAACTGTGAGGTCGACCCGTCTCGTTGTGCAACCTCTGACCTGGCGGAGCATCAGGCCAACCTGAGGATGTGCTGCGAGCTGGCTTTCTGCAAAATCCTGGACTCCTTCAGGTACGTGAAATCCACTGTGCACACACTGTATGTAAATTGAAAACACACTTATATTCTCACCTGTATTCACAAAAACCTCCTTTCCCACTAACCTTCAGGGTCTTTCCCCGGGAGCTGAAGGAGGTGTTTGCATCATGGCGGCAGGAGTGTGGCAATCGGGGGCGGCCTGACATCAGCGAGCGCCTCATCAGCGCCTCCTTGTTCCTGCGCTTTCTCTGCCCCGCTGTGATGTCACCATCACTGTTTGACCTGATGCAGGAATACCCTGACGAGCGCTCTGCAAGAACCTTAACCCTCATTGCCAAAGTCATCCAGACCCTCGCCAACTTCAGCAAGTGAGTCTGAGCTTTTACTGTGAAGGGGCTGTAATTATCTACTCGATGTGAAGCAATTTAGTCTAAGTACCTGGACCTGTTGTATGTTTCCTTCACCTATGCATGTAACCTGCTCGTGATGCAGGTTTGGGACTAAAGAGGAGTACATGCTGTTCATGAATGACTTCGTGGAGCGGCAGTGGAGCAGCATGCAGCGCTTCTTGCAGGAGATCTCTAACCCAGACGGTCTGAACCACACCGCTGGTTTTGACGGATACATCGACCTGGGCCGGGAACTCTCCAGCCTGCACACCTTGCTGACTGAGATTGACCAGGTAAAACCCAACCCTGGGTCTTATTACGTGTAACCACCTTTAAACCAACATATTGTTTACATAGTCTCACTCTGTCTCCCTACAGTCATGTCTGGTGAAGCTGGGTCCTCTTCCTCGGATCCTCAGAGAAGTCTCAACAGCTCTGGCCAACCCAGGTGGTGTGGGTCATCCTGGAGGGATGTCTGTGTCCTCTCCAGAGCCTCAGCGTGTGGTGTCTCCACCCCCCATGTCTCCGCCCCCTCTTTCCCCACCCCTCTCACCTCCTCTGGCAACCTGTAATCCCTCCATGGGCCTGCAGGGCGGCGTTGGACTGGATGGAGGGTAAGTAACAGGAGTACTGTTAGGGTTTACTTACAACACATTATATTCACACTTAAACAAAAGATGTTAGTTTAAGAGCCCAGGAAGTGCTGACCAATCAGTGTTCAGTGGGAGCAACTTCTGACTCAAATTAGACTTAAACTCCTTCCTGTTTCCTCTATGGAGAAAGATGTATAAATCATGTCTTTTCTGATTTTCTCCGCTCGTTATCACATTTACCTCTGCCAATGAGGTTATGTTTTGGGGAGAGTTAGTCTGTTTGTCTGTAAACAACATAACTCAAAAAGTAAAAAACAGATCTTGATGAAATTTTCAGGAAATGTTCATAATTGGATAAGGAATAGTGATTAAATTTCGGAGGTGATCTGGATCACCGTCTGAATCCAGGATTTTTTAAAGGATACTCTATCATTGTGATAAAGGGCCATTTTCACCATATGTGTATATAACTCCACCATAAATGGTCAGATTGCTTTGCAAAACAATACAGGACAAGGTCATCATCATTTCTGACAGATGTAAATGTTCAATCCAGATCCTGGAAATATTCTGGATACTAAGATCTGGAATATGAAATATGTCCTGGGTCATCATAATTTCCAACACTGGTAACAAATTATCGTACAAACCTGTAACTAACACCAAATTGTAGCAGACAGTCTGCTGAAAGGGAGTATAACATAAAAGCAGGACTTAAGTGTTGGTGACAATCACATTATGCTTGGTGGAGGTCTGCGCTCTCTGAGTGCTTTTCTAGTTCATATCTCAAAAAGAGAACTCAAAATGACAGATTACATCTTAAACTTCTCCTGCTGTTATTTTTTTCCAAATGGCTCTGAATGTGTGTCTGTGTTTGTGTACTTGTTTTTGCAGCATGGTAGATTTCACCAGACTTCCTTCCCCGACTCCAGAGAACAAAGATTTGTTTTTTGTCACTAAAGGATCCAGTCTGCAGCCCGCATCAGGTGACCTTCAATTTTTTTCCTCCAAATCCATCTTCAATCATCTCTGTTAGATAAAAAAAATCTCCCTTAAATTTAAAACTGCCAGCATCTGTGATGTTTTCATCGTGTCAACATAACCTTTGAATCTTAAAGGATGAAGTAAACACACTCAGCACAAAACGTTTAAAGTTACTGTAGAATCAGAAGTGAAGATAGTGCACTCTGATTGATTTAGTCCTGAGGAGAAAATAACTGTTTATTTTGTTACGATCAATTTAGACCAGAACACTTTTCCTTCATTTGTGTTTCTCTGGCTCCTCTTTGGGGAGACTTTTGGCTCTTGTTATCTTCTAAATTTGACAAAATACCACATGCAACGAAAGAATTGGTATAATTTCATGAGAAAATATATTCAATTCTGCAACTTATATATTTATTAAACCTTGTATATTTCTGTGGCAAGTGGCAAACTCTGAACACTGAGTAGTTGCATGGTCTGTTGTCAGAGTCAACGTGATTTTGTATTCTGTATCCTAGGACATCTGGTGCTCCCAGCCCTGCACGACTCCAAATCTCTAGCCAGACTCTTCTCCTCTGTTGTGCCCAAATGGTGGAATGAATTACCTAACTCTATACGATCTGCAGAGTCCCTTTCTACTTTTAAGAGATGTCTGAAAACTCATCTGTTCAGGGAACACTTAAGAACTTAATCTGACCCTTCTCGTCTTTATCCTCAGGGGCAGAATGAGTCAGAAGGTCTAAGACTCAGCTCTTAGTGAATTTTCAGCATTAATTACTGAATGTTGTTGGAGGTTGAAGTATATTGTTGCAGCAGTTGATTGTGGTTTGTTGGCTAGATATTTTACAGTGTTAACTTTAGTTGCACTAACTAGGTTTTCCTTCTGTCTAAATTCTTGCTTGTGTTAAACGTTGCTTTTGACAAAAGGGTCTGCTAAATGAACAGTAGAACCATAGTAATCATGACATTTCCTGCAGGTCTTCAAGGCTCCCCAGCTCCCAGCTCCTCCTACTCAGAGCCTAATGAGCACGAAGCAGGGTTTGAAATGACCAACGGCGGCCGGAGAGAGGGGCAAGAGCTGACCCACGAGAGCCGCAGTCTGTCCCTGGTCGACCTGCAGGACACCTCTCCCAGTGACGGTCTAGATGACGGCCAATGGCAGCGCAGGACAGGGCTCCTCCCGCTCTCCTTCCAAAACCCTGTGTATCACATGACTACCACTTCACCACGGCCGCAGACAGATGCCACGCCCTCTGACGGCTCAGTGGGGTCGCAGGGAAACCCGGAGGAGAGGAATACAATGGCAGCCAAACCGGCGTTTCTCACCCAGATGTCTGTGGGGCTGGGAGGGGGTGAGAGGGTGGAGAGGGGAGAAAGAGGGGAGAGGATGTCGGCCATGTCGAGCAGCAGCAGTGGAGAAGAATACTCGAGACGAGCTCTGTCCCTCACTGAGACACTGACAGGTACAAGAGGATGTGAAGAAGTGAAGTGATGTAACAGCTTCATCCTCCTCAGAGCAACTTTAACCCCCTCAGAGTTTATTCTGATGTCACTTTTTTTGCTCCTCCTCTTCAGGTAGCTCCGCCCCTCCTCGTCAGAACTCCTCAGGCCCTCAGAGACGCATCGATCAGCCTCCTCCACCCTCCTCTGCTCCACCAGGACCCCCACGAGGCCGAACTCCTCCTAGCATGCTGAGTGGTGCAGGAGGCCCCGCCTACCCTCCTCGCCCCGCCTCTGGGAGCATGATGTCATCGAGTCCTGATTGGCCGAGCAGCGGGCAGTCGAGGCTGAGACAGACGTCCTCGTCCTCTAAAGGAGACAGCCCCGAGAAACAACGATCTGCTGCCAAGGTAACGGCACTGTTACTATGGTGATCTGTCAGTCTGACTGTCTGCATCATAACAACCGGTGAGGAGCCTGTACCCAGGTTTATGTTTGTGTTTGTGTGTTGATTGTGTGCAGGCTCCCTCCCCCTGCGCGTTGGACCGTACTGCAGCCTGGCTGCTCAACATGAACTCTGCGTCCTCTTACGGTGAGGCTGAGGAAGACCGCCATGATGATGCCCTCATAGAGAAGGTGAGACTCCTCACACATGACTTCCTGTTTCTCTTTTTTCTGACTGGTTTATCTTGTTCTCACTGTGTTTCCGGTTTGTGTCTGCAGTATCAGCAGGAGATTGCGCTGCTGCAGGAAAAGTTGCGAGTTGCAGCGTTACGGCAGGATGAGTGTGAGGCCCGTCTGCTGGTCCAGGATCAGCAGAACCAACGGATGCTGCAAGAGTACCAGGTGAGGAACACACCTGATATTTCTGTAAGAGGATGAAAAACCTGGAAGTTTTGCTTTCGAAGCCGAAAGGAACTTTCTCTTCAAGGCAAATTTTTCGAGGCAATAGTAAATTATTTAACAAGTGAGACATATTTGCTTGTCATGTTGCTTGAAATAAAAATAATTTCTCAAGAAACTTAAGTAATAATTGATTTTTTTATCCCATTGGCAAACTTTTTACTTCATCATTTTTGTTTAATATCTTGAAAAGAGACATTTTTCTGGACTAAACTAAGTCTTTTAAGACATTTTTACTAAAAATTAAGACACAAACACTTGCTTTGATTTCAGGTGAGGTTAAAGTTAAGTAAAGTCATTTCTTAAAGTTGAAATTAGTTGTTAAACAGATTTTAGATGCTGTTGGTAACCTAAAAACAGGCTTTTCTGATTCAGGATGTGACTAACACCATGCTGTTAAAGTGTTTTTATGTTTGTGTGTGTGTGTGTGTGTGTGTTTCAGGCTCGACTGGAGGATACGGAGAGCCGACTGAGGAGGCTGCAGGATGATAAAGACCTCCAGATGAACAGCATCATTAGCAGGTCTGAACCCCTTTCTGCCTGCAAACTAAAGATGGGTTTTATCAGAATACAGATACTTCTTGCTGATTGCAAAAAAAGATATGAAGTTTAAAAATCCTAAAAAAAAAAAGAAATAAGCAACAGACAGAACAACGAATGATAAAAACAGACAACGTTGTGATGATGTTAGCATCCTGCACGAAAGCTGCAGCCGTAGAGCCACTCCACACTCCCTGCTCCAGACATACCCGTCGGTAAAATCCACTAAATCCACTTCTGAATGAGGCAGTGATGAAGTTACGCTGCAGCCTGCTCTGTCCAGTGTGATAGACTGTCTGGCTGACAGCGCTGTCAGCAGCTCTGGGAGAGAGACGCTCCGTGGTGCTCCTTGGAGTTTATGACTGAATGATCACACATTCACTTTCTCTCTGATGTATCACAGCTCACAAAGGGACTACAACCAGTCTCACACGTAAATATTTGACTACTATGGAAGTTTCGTGTGGGAGGAATGAAATAAAGCCTGTGTTGAGGACGTGCTGGAGCAAACACCAGGCTGCTGCTTCACATTCATTCAAGGTTTTCTTATAACATGAGCCTTTCATGAGGTTTTCCAGCAATTTTACTTCTATAATTACAAACAAACTCCTCAGACAAACCAACACTTGTACGTAAAAAATTACGTATCCTGTAAACTGCAGAGCTCCAAATGTTTTGTTCTCACTGTAAAGAAGCAGTAATGTCTGGTTTCTTCTGTTTAAACGTGTTTGTTTGGACACTCGTCTGACCTCTCCTCTCTGCAGGTTGATGGCGGTAGAGGAGGAGCTGAAGAAGGATCACTCCGATATGCAGGCTGTAGTCGACTCCAAGCAAAAGATAATCGAGGCGCAGGTACCTGTCTGAGTTTGATCCTTTTGTGTTTTCATCTTTGAAAAGTTTATTTCAGAGTAAACAAACTCACTCTGTCTCCTTGTGTCCGCCCCTCAGGAGAAGAGGATTGCGAGTCTGGATGCAGCGAACAGTCGCCTGATGGCAGCTCTGACTCAGCTAAAGGAACGCTACGCCGTGACATCACAGCGTAATGGCCTGTCTCCTAGCAACACATCGTCGCTGCAGATCACTGAGAACGGAGAGTTCCGAAACTCCGGTAACTGCTGAGTCACCGGCTGCTGAGCTCTGATTGGCTTTGACTGCAGGGAGGGGGGAGGGGCTTATCTGCATGAAGTGTGAGAGGCAGCAGGAGGCGGGCCTATCTCATTTAACACACCCCTTTTTTAAATGAACCAATCAACACTGTAGTAGTTACCACAGACCTGTCAATCAACTGTCACCTCCTACAGAGATGGATCTGACCTCTGACCACTGACCTGACTCTGCCCCTGTTGCAATGTTTCCCCTCGGTTCCTTTTTTTGTTTGTTTTTGTTTTTGTTTTTGCATGTTTCCTTTTTGAACAGTTTACAAATTCTGACATCATATCCTGTTTTGTTTTGGGACTTCCTGATGAGGGCCAGATACTTCCAACAACCAAACTGCACGTCTTTGAAGTAGTTCTAGACCACCTGGGACAATCCACCTGTATCTGGCTTTTGTCAGACAGCTGAGCTCCAGCGATGTATATGACTGGTCCAGCTGGACTAACTCCAACCACTGTCTCTCTACCAGACCCATCCATGGCTCCCATCATGACCTCGGTATATGGGTCTTGTCTGACTGGGTTCAGCTCTCTGTGGCTCTGGCCAGCCTTGGCTGACTCTGGCTGTGTATGGCTCTTGAATGACTGGGTTAACTCTGGATGTATATGGCTCTGGTCTGATTTGTTATCTCTAGCTGTATATGGTTACGATATGACTTTAACTCTGGCTTTACATGGCTCTTGTCTAACTAGGTTACCTCATGCTGTAAATGGCTGGCTGTAAATTGCCCATGTGTGACTGGGTTGGCTTAAACTGGCACTTGTAAGACTGGGTAAACTCTGGCCTCACTTCCTTATCGTGAGCTGTATGTGGCCCTGTACTCTAGCAGTACATGGCTTTCATATGACTCATTCAACTCTGGCTGCATACCACTCTTGTCTTACATTCTACGTACAACTTTTCATAGCTTTAGTCTTACTGGGTCAGCTCTGGCTGTGTGTGGCTCTGGCCTCAGGGCTAACTCGGGTCGTTTATCACTCTTGTGACTGCACTAAATCAGACTTTGAGTCTGACTGGGACAACTCCAGCTATATTTGGCTCTGAACTGACCTTTTATCTTGAAGTGTAAATGTTTCTGCTGGCATAGCTCTGGCTGTATGTGGCTCTTGGATTAAGGGGGGGGGGTATCATGCCCATTTCAGGCTTTATTTTGTCTTCCTGTTAGCGCTGTAGCATCTTCATATGATTTACTTCTCTGAGATTGGTGGCTTTGAAAATTTTCACCTACATTTTGAGCACGCATCCTCCAGCACTCAAGAATCATCCACTTCTGTTGCATTCATACCATTTCAAATTAGGAGTTATGATATACTGCTGAATGTTTGGGTTCCAAATCTGATATGTAAAGACTCAAAGGAAACAAAAAATGTGCAAATGTAAAGATTATTGTGCTCTTTGTCAGAGATTCACCAATTTGTGATGTCACAAGTTGAGCAAATTTGGCATCCTTGTTGTGAACTTCTTGTGTGACTTTTTGAAATCCGTAGTCTGATCCTGGGATTACTCCAACATGTTTACCTCACAGTTTTTCCAGATTTAGTCCCAACATCCAACACTTTTTTATTTTTGAAATGGAAACAAGCATGATACCCCTCTTTAAATCCAACTTTTACATCACACCATTTTAACTGAGTTACCTCTGATCGTACATGGCTGTTGTACGACTAAGTTAAGAACCTTTTCATGGCTTTAGTCTGACTGGATGGACTCAGTTTTATTGCTCTGGCTGGATTTACTTAAGATGTACATGAGTCTTGTAGGACTTGTGTAATTCTCGATGTATTTGGCTGTTGTGTGACCAGGTTAACTTTGGCTGCATATCACTCTAGTCTGAGTGGTTATATCTGAATTAACATGACTTAAGTCTGACTGGGTTAACTCAAACTGCGCATGGTTCTGGTCTGACCTGGTAATCTGGTTAGTTGACTAACTTAACTGTGACTGTAAATCACATTTTTCCAACTGGATACGTCCAACTTTCCCCAAGCTGTTTATGTTCTGGTCTAACTTGATCACGTCTGGCTGTATCTGGCTCTTGTCTAACTTGGGTAACTCTGGCTGCATATGGCTTTCCTCTGGCTGGGTTAACCGTGGATATATATGGCTCTTGTTGGGGTTAACTGTGGCTGTACATGACTCCGTTGTTAACAGTGTCTGTGTAGATAAAAAAAGTCAATCTTTATCCAAACAGAAAACATATCAACAGTTTGTATTTTGGGGTTTAAAACTCCTGAATATACTCACTTTTCATGTTTAGACTGAGACTTAAAGGAACAGTCCAACACTTCAGTCTCAGTCTGATCAGCTTCACCTCTGTGTGTCTCGTACCCAGAGAGGGTTAGCCTAGCTAAGCACAAGGACTGGAAACAGGGGTAAACTGTTTGTGTAGCTCCATCCGAGGAGAGCGTACCTTTAACGGGTTGAGATGAGTGTTTGGCCACTCTGGGCTTCCGTAGCGTTGAATATTTAGTTGATCTGGTTCAGAGATTTATGTGAGAGAGTTAGACGTTAGTTTGTGTTGTTTCAGAGAATTCTACTGATTTTAATGTAAACATCAGATTTTATTGTAAAACAGTAAAAAGTTAAAATTGTGATGAATAGTTTGTGAACACATACACACACACACACATGCACACACATACACACACATTGTCCTGTACAGGCTAGACTTTCCTGGACTCTTCTGAACTCTCCTGGACATTCCTGGACTATCCCGGACTCTACTGTCTCTCTGCTCTGTTCACTGTGGCTTCTGTCTCTGTTCTTCTGTATTTATGAAACTCTCCGTTAGAGTTCCTGTTATTGTTATTTATCAACATCAGTATTTATAAAGAGATGCTCCAATAAACTATTACACTATCAAACTGTTGCTGTGGTTATGAGTGATTCTACATGAGGCTGAGGAAATGCTGCAGAAACTTATGAATGTGGTGGTGGAAAGTGAAAAGAGCACACAGTTGAAGCTTAGGAATGATGTGGTCACACTGTACACTGCAAAAACTGAAATCTCATCAATTAATTTTTATCTAATTTTTAGTAGAATATGTCTTTTAAGACTTAATATGAGCCACATTCACCTGACCAGTCCAGAAAAATGACGTATTTCAAGTTATTTAACAAGTTTAAAAATAAATCTGCCATAATTCTAGTTTCAAGTAAATTTTTCCCATTCCATTGGCAGAATTTTTTCACTTGTTACAAGCAATTCAGACCTCATTTTGTCTTTAAACAACCCAAGATGGGGTACTCTACTTTGATCCAATGTACATAATAGGTGGTGGTGAATGAGTGCAGGCATTTTGGGATGTGTTTTTTGTGCTTCTTCCAGTATTTTACCTTTAATTTCACCGTTCATTAAGATGGCTAGATACTGTGTTTTCAGAAATATAATTTCTGCATTAACATTATGAAATGAACAACTGCTCACAGTATTTGAAAAGTTTGAAAATTGACCTTGAAGTTCCTTGAAAAGTACTTTAATTTGACCATGAAAAATCTGTACAAACCCTGAACTTGAAACAAGACATTTTTCTGGACTGATAGGTTGACTGTGGCTCATATCAAGTATAATAAGAAACTATTTACTTCAATTAAGACAAAAACACTTGACAAGATTTCAGTTTTTTGCAGTGTATGTTTTACATAACAAGCAACATCTGTGATCTGGCAAAATTGGCCCTACTGATTGAGAAAGATACATTCAGACTTTACAGTTGTCATGACAACAGTTGCACCTTTCTGTAATCTAAAAATGAAGTGTAAAAAGAAGACAGCCCCCACTGTGCACAGGTGATTTTTATTAATTTCATGCTCGTTTTATGTCATTGTGTTGACATGATCTCCATCAGGACAAGAGCAAAGAACAGAGATCCTCACAGTTTATCTCCAGATGTCAAACAAGAGCAAACTGCACAGAGCTGCAAACCACGAATGGTGTGTTTGCTTTAATATCATAAGTGCAAAAAAATGTGTGAACTGGACCTTTAAATAGGGTAGAAAGCAGGGCAATACATCACAATTCTTGGTGCTGTTAGTTGTAGCAATCCATTTTTAGCAGTAGACAAACAGATGTTTAGGCAAACGGGAAGCTTCTTTTATTCAACACAGCAGTGAAACCCAGAGGAAGTGATGCGTCTCTACCACAGGCCCTTAGTGAATCGCTCCAGCGGGTCTTCAGCCCAGTACTCCCTGTCCCAGCCCAGGAACCAGCCGGTGAAAGTTGGTGGCTCAAATCCCTGTTTCACTGTCACTATAGGAGTGCCGGGGTCTCTGTCAGCTGGATCACTCTCGATGTATTTGGCGGCTGGATGCAAACATAAACAAAGAGAACAGGTTATGTATGATTGCGACACACAGACCAAAAGCTATTCAGACAAAAACAAGTATTCTTTTCACTGACTGTCCTCCTCACCTGATTTTGCAGCCTCGGTCTTCTCCTCCTCTCGAGCATCATTGCCGATCCAAACAAACACCTGCACAAGGAGACAAGAAATTAAGACACCCAGAGGACAGACGGAGGGATTCTAATGTGGTCAAGTGTGAGGCTCACCTGGTCACAGGCATCCAAGATCATTACATCATCAGGAGCCAGGTCATCCTGTGTCAGCTCACCTGGAACCTCCTCCATCTGAACACAAACACAGACACAGACACATAATGGGCTGTTGTAACTTCAGTGACTGAGATGAGTCTCAGTTTTATTGTAAGTCATTCAGAGCTTTGGTTTTATAGCACTTAGTGAACCAAAGTGAATCAAATTAACATCACAGTCGTTAATACGCAGACCCTGAAATAAAACATGGTGTGATAACAGACAAGTGTTCGGGTTTTCAGACACACCAGGAAGTTTCCGGTCTTGTTGGAGCAGGCGAACAGGCGAGGAGGATGAGCCTCGATGTCATTCTGCAGTCGAGGTGAATGACAGTAGTCCTTTTCCCCTCCTAATGCATCCCAGAATGCATCTGTGACCAAAAGAGAAATTCAGGGTTGGGCTGATCTAAATTCTGAGGTTATCATTAGTCTCAAAGAAAAAACAAACAAACATGGAGGCCACCCTCTCACCTTCCTCCTCCCCCTCCTGGAGCTGGGCTGGGGACACCTGCAGGATTTCAGCCAGCTCCTCAGCCCCCTTTTCCTCAGCACAGCTGCTGCTCCTCCCTTTCCACATCCAGGATCCGGACGGGGAGATCAGGAGGAAGACATCATTGGAGTTCAGATGGGAGGCACACACGTCCATCTGAGGGGGACCAGGTGAATCAAGGATCACATATCAGTCTGGTTCGCTTCAGAGGAGTCCAAAAACCAAGAACCAAAACACTGAGTCTGGGTTACTGTCTCACCTCCACAGCTCTGGAGTGTCCTGCTGCATTGGATCGGACCTGGAAAAGGCGTGTATCTGCCTCCTCTGATTGGCCACCATCTCTGGAAGTCCCACCTTTGTACACCACCATTGGTTTGCCTCCAAAGAGGCTCAAGAGATGTGGAGGCTCTTTCCCCTGAACCACACGCACCTGTGGACGGACAAACAGACAGGTGAGTGTGCTGCATCACTCCCCAGAGACTAAACTCTGGGCTAATATTCCTGTTTTCTATACCTGAGTGGCACTTCCTCCCATCGCATCATCCAGCTCTACAGCCAAGAGTGCTGATGCTCCACGTTCATCCTGGCTAGACTCTGCCCCCTGCCTGTGAAAGAGAGAAATACAAAAAGAAAACACAAGAGCTGCTCCTCAGGATCTGATTTTCTGTATCAAAACCACCAGGGAAAGATGGTTTTACTTTGCCAATTCTAGCTTGGAAAAACTTGATTTCTAACAGAAATATCTCTGGATGTAGATTGGAATAGCTGGAGAAACACAAACCAGAAAAGCACTCAGAGAGCGCAGACCTCCACCAAGTATGTTGTGATTGTCACGCAACACTTTAGTCCTACTTTAATGTTATACTCCCTTTCAGCAGACTGTCTGCTACAATTTGGTGTTAGTTGCAGGTTTGTACGATAATTTGTTTCCTGACAGTGTTAAAAATTATGATGACCCAGTGCATATTTCGTATTACCAATCTTAGTATCCAGAATATTGGCAGGATCTAGATCGTACTTTTACATCTGTCAGAAATTATGGTGACCTTGTCTTGTATTGTTTTGCAAAGCAATCTGACCATTTATGGTGGAGTTATATACACATATGGTGAAAACAGCCCTACCTTACGATGATAAAAAAAATCATTTAAAAAAAATTCTGGATCCAGACGGTGCCACCAAAATAATCACTTCTTCTTTATCCCATTTTGAACATTTCTTGAAAATGTTAAAAAGATCTGTTAGTTAAGTTTCCCAAGTCATGGTGTTGGCAACATATGGATTTGATCAACTTTTTAGAAACCAATCACTGACAGCACTCAGACCACTTTAAAATCCTTACAGGTTTAAATGTGTTTAGAAAAGACTCATTAAAGAAGTCTCAGAGTATCATCAGAGTCATAGTAAAAACATTTGTACACTCTCACCATATGTAGATGATGCAACCTTGTCTGCAGTTGTGATTGTACTGATACTGGATGAGGTAACTGTCTCCTCCATAGAAGTGACCGTAGGTGGACTGATTCACAGGAACCTTCTCTGATCCTTCAACACGCCAGATCTACAAACAGACAGACAATGGTTAATAAAGACTGAGCGGTGCTGTAGAGGGTGAATGTTGGTGGTTTAACTTCAGCGTCTTCACCTTTTTCTCTCCATTTCCATCGTCAACCATCCCATACTGAGCCGCCATGCTTGGGGAGTCGTGGAGCTTTGACACGTCAAATGGAACCTGTCCAGCAGACAGTTAGTTTAGAGAGACCAAACACGCCCAACTGATTGATTAAATATTCGCAACAAAGATTTCCCCACAACCACTTTCTACCCAACTGCACTCCAAAACAAGTGAAAAGGGGAAAAACATAGAAATAGGATGGAGCCTTGGTTTACCTTCTCTATCTTGGCGACATGACTGGATACATAGGCCGTTCCCATGCCGACAGTGTCCTCGGGGTCCCTCCAGTCTTTGAAGAACTGCTTGAAGAGCGGAGTCTCTGCGTGCTCGGGAAGCACTTGAATCTACAGGATCAGGAAGGTCAGTTTAGCAGTGTAGATCTGTCAGCTTTAGTCACACGTTTATGTTGAGTTTACACTTGAGCTTGAGGTGAGACGCCAACATGAACTCCACCTGTCCTCTTTATGGGTGTGTGCTTACCTGCGTGAATGAGGGGTAGTTCATCTTCTGTAAGAACAACTCTGAGGTCTTCATGGCAGCGTGACGCTCCTCACAGTCCGCATTCTTCCCTGCACACACACACAGCAATCCTCAACCTTACTACAAACCCCATCATCCTGAAAGACATCCTGATTAATATCATGAAGAAAGGTTATCAGCTACCTGTGAGCCCAACCCCATTAACCATTTAGGTTACAGGTTACTTTTAAGTCAACCATGGAGCTTTTATAACCGACGCTGCTTTGATTTCATTGCAGTCTAACAGGATTGAAACTCATCCAGGCTTTTTGGTTTCAGACAAGTTAAAGACACTTAAACTGTTTTTTTGCCTTTCGTCCAGTCTGAACCAGTATGTGACAAGTCTTTTTTATTTCAGGCAGGTCTTTACAGTTCTGTCAGGTCCAATCCTAGACCAGTTTGTTTCCAATCCAAGCTAACCAAGCTGGTCTTTGACTCATCATACTGACAAGTGCCAGAGCAGTCAATTGTGGATCAAAACCAGTCTAAACTGGTTTCAAACTCATCACAAGCAGGACAAAGTATGCACCTTTCCAGATGAAGATGTTTCCATTGGCTCCATTGTCGAGGATGAAACAGTCGCAAGATTTCAGTTCATACTGAGGGAACGGATTGTGTTCTGCAACTATGGTTGTCTCAAGCTCCCCGCTTGAATTGGACACCTGATGAGCAGACAGACAGACAGACACATGGACAGATGTCAGTGGAAACTCAGGTCTGCTCTTTCTTTAATTCTAAAACAGTGGATGAGTGTCAGCGATGTCATGAGTACATCCAGTTACCTTGTAGAGTTTGGCCAGTTTCCTGTTAGATGAATCCATTGTGGTGTCATCGCTGTGAGCTTCAGGAAGGTCTGGCTTCTCTCCAAGAACCTGCAGAGGCCAGATATCACCGGGATGAGGTCAGAGATCAGCAGGGATATGTCAAGTTTAAGTTAGGCTTCAGACCAAACAGAACTTTCGTGCTTTTCCTGTGTTGAATCTTAACACGTCAATCAAAGTGTGAAGTGGTCCCTGTTAGACAGGTTGGGGAGAAGGCACGTAGTGTTCTCCTGTGTTAACAAAATTCCTCGAGGCATAGTCTGATGGTTTGTTGACAGTTCTATACCTCAATATTAATGCTACAGGTATTCAGAGGACACCATGGTGTCACCAAATGAAAAAATACATAGTGACGAGCAGAAAAAGAGAAGGGAGCAGCTTCTTCGTGAGCGCTCACCACACGTGCACTGCAGTTTTCTGACTTTTCCCTACTTCATTCAGGAGACTGACGGAAAAACTCTGGAAGAAGTTGGGGTAAAAAAGAAATCCTATTGCATACACATACAAAGCTTATTCCCCGACAAACGGAGTAAGTATTTATGATTTTGCCATTACATTGGCCTTTCTTATACCTTTGCTTCCATTTGTATTCTCTTTGTTGTGTATGAGCTGTTTTTTTATATGCCCTTAGACTTTTTGCCATCCTTGAACTCTTGATCTAGTGCAATGTATAGGGGTTAGGAGAAAAAATGGAAAATCAGTACATCGGGGAAATCTGTTTTTTCCCTTTTTTTCAAATTCAAATTCTTCATTTCAGTCTTTATTTATAAACTGGATTGGAGAAAAGTTACCATTTTACTCGAGCAGAGGGCGAAATGTTTTTCTCTGACTCACATGATGTGCATTTTATGGGAAAATATGGCTCCTGATAGTCTGTTGACATCATCACCATTTTACTTTTTTACGTGATTTGGTGTTAAGAAAACAAACTAAAAATCACAAATATCGTAAATATTAAAGATCTGCAATTTAAATCTAATCAGCATCTAGAAAATCGTAACAGAATCATATCACGAGAATAGCGAATTGTCCCAGCCCTACAATGTATATGGCTCTAATATAAGTAGAAAGCAAAATATATAGGGGGCACCAAATGTGAAATTTCAGTCACTGTTTAATAGGCGGCATTTTGGAAAGATTTAGTTCACTTTTCTCACATTTGGCTTGTTTTTCTTTTTCTTTTTTTTCTTTTTTCTTTTTTTTGTTATCTGAGACTGAAATTCATGCGAAACAGAATGTTCTATATACTTGTTAAAATGTGTACACATGAAAAATAAATGTAATTCAAATTGTTGAATCTAAATACCAAATCTAAATACAACGTTTTTTTTAAATTAATTAATTTATTTTATTTATTCGCACTGTAGGAGCCTAAATAGAGTTTTATGTTATAGGAAGATGCTTTATTTTGAAGAATTGTATGTTCAGTGTGTTTTTATTGCAAAAAGTGGATTGAAATAGTTTTTTATTTCTACTTCCTGTAAAGCTATTTTATTTTGAAATTCTCAAGGAAGTACATGCATGCTGGGCGGAACCTTGACGATTACAGAGTGGAGTCAGACAGTTTTTTGACCTCCTGATTACCTTTCTTGTCCTTTTTTGTCTTTTACACCTTTTGCCTGTGATTTTGTGGAATCTATGTTGTTGAATTTGGATTACCAAGTAAACGGTAAAGCGTCATCTTGTGGATTGTCTTTTTTTTTTGTTGCGTCAGGGAAGTTTTTACAGACCGGAGCGTCAAGCTGTTGGCTGCACAACTTGGGACCTATATTGTTAGTCAAAAAACTTGCTCTTCACCAATTAATGGATCTTGGAATCAACGGATTCAGGACAAAGGACGGAGGAAATGTGGCATGGACGATGAGTGTCTCGACGGAGATAACGGAAAACTGTAAGTGAGCCTCGTCAACTCATTAAAACTCGCGTGTACGGCACCCGGCGCTGCACGTGTGTGTGTGTGTAAGAGTGCTTGTTTTCTGGCATTGTGGGGACATTACTCTACGGAGTACGGAGGGACATTACTCCACGGAGTACGGAGGGACAACTTCAGTTGATGCGGATTTAGGCTTTGTTGCTTGGTCATATTTGGATAACAGCTTAAGTGTGGAAAGGACAGGCACAATGGATGGACAAGAACGTGAGAAAAGGACAATTAAAAAGACTGCAAAGGCCATGGAAGAAAGTAAGACTAAAACTCTGCAGGCACGCAAGCACAAGCTGTCGCAGCTTTCAGGCATGGAAAAACAAATTGAACAGCTAATGGTGGATGATGCTAATGTGGACAGTATCAAGAATAAGCTGCGTGTTGACTATAATAATTTACATCAAGAATTGTGTGACATAAATGCTGGTTTGGAACAAGTAATGACCCAGGAGGAGTTTGTGGATGACCAAAAAAATTGGTTTGAGCCTAAAAATGCAGCAATAAAGGCTTTCTTCTGGAAAGTTGAAGATTGGATGAGAGATGTTATGGAACGCACAGGGCTAGCTGGAGGGCTGGAAGAAAAGTTTGCAGACCATAAATCTATGACGTCAAAAATCACTGTCAAAAGCCAGCTAAGTTTGCATGGATCCCAAAGTGGAAGTGTTGCCTCCTCATCTTCATCAATTAGAATGAAGCTTGAATTGGAACGTGCTTCATTATTGGCAAAGGCTGCAGCTTTGAGGGAACAGTTGGCTTTAGAAAAGGAAGAAGCAGAGTGGCATGCCGAAAAGAAACATAGGGAAGCTCAAATTCAAGCAGAAGAGAAGCGTCGAGAGGCAGAGTTTGAGGCTTCAATGAAAGCTAGAAAGGCGATGCATGCGATGCAGACAGCGCTTGCTGAATCTGATGCAAAGTTGGGAGTGCTGCAGAAATACGAAAACACACAAGAGGGTATGGACAACATTGATTTATGTGAGCAAGCAGAAGCGGCAGACACTAAAGCAGATGTAGAGCTTCCAGAAACGAAGACTTTGACCACTCCTGACTGCAAGCCCAACCCAATCCAACCAGTAAAAACTGATGTTGTGCCTACAGTAAAAACAGAGCTTCATGATGAATCAGTCCTGGAAGGTCTTAGCAAGGCTATCTCACAGCAAGCCAATGTGACAGAGTACCTTGTAAAAAACCACAAGGCATCTTTGCTTCCTGATCTCACCATCCCAATGTTCAACGGCAATCCGCTTGAATATAAATCATTCATTAGATCTATTGAACATGGCATTGAAGGACGCACTAGTGACAACCGTGACCGTCTTCAGTTTTTGCTGCAGTACACAAGTGGTCAACCTCACGAGTTGGTAAAGAGCTGTATTAATATGGAGGCCTCAACAGGATATGCAAGAGCCAAGCAATTGTTAAAGGAGTTCTTTGGTGACGACTTTAAGATAGCTGAAGCCTACATCAAGCAAGCTCTGGACTGGCCGACAATCAAGTCAGAAGATGGTACTGCTCTGCAGTCATTTGCATTATTCCTCACAGGCTGTTTCAACACAATGACAGATATCAGCTATATGGAGGATTTGGACAATACATCTAACATAAAGGCACTAGTTGACAAACTTCCGTACAAGCTTAAGGAAACTTGGAGAAAGTCAGCTTGCGATCTGCAAGAAAAAACAAACAAAAGAGTGAAATTTAAGGATTTCGTGGACTTTGTTAACAAGCAAGTGAAGTATATGCTACACCCACTCTATGGCAACATTAAAGATAACACCACAAGTGCTAGAGACAGCACACGACAGAAACCTGCCTCGCAACCTATCGCAGTACGCAAAGCAAAAACAGTGTTTACTACAGCAGTTGTTCCACACAGATCCGACAGTCAAGACCAGACAGACGGTAACAAACAAGTAGCATCAAACACACGACCGGTTGTAGTGAACTCAAATGCAAAACCATGCCTGTATTGCAAAGAAGAGCAGCACAGTTTCGCTGCATGCAGAAAACTCAAAGCCAAGCCACATAAAGAAAAGATTGACTTTCTGAGAAGCAAAGGCCTGTGTTTCGCATGTTTGAAGCATGGTCACATGAGTAGCAGCTGTAAAGAGAAAGCTCAATGTCGGGACTGCTCTCGCCCACATCCAACATTGCTACATATGGACAAGGCTTCGGCAGAGGACAATACAAAGGGAAGTATTGAACAGCAGGCAGTAACAAGTGCGCTTGTACAAACAACAAAACATTTAGGTGCAACAGGGGGCGGCAACAACGAGTGCATTCTGTCAATCATTCCAGTGCGCGTCAAGTCACAAAAAGGGACCAAGACAGTGACAACCTATGCATTTATCGACCCAGGAAGCTCAGCAACTTTTGCCACTGAGTCATTGATGAACCAGCTTCACTTGAAGGGACACAGCATGCGTATCTCAATGAGAACAATGGGAAACAAATCTGTTGTCAACACTAGCATGGTGACCGGCTTGGAAATCAGCAGCTTGGATGGTGATGAATACATCGAACTATTTGAAGTCTACTCTCAAAAAACCATTCCCGTAACTAAAGATAATATTCCCCGGCAGGAGGATATTAACCAATGGCCTTATCTTAAGGATGTGAGGATTCCAGCTATCCAAGCAGAGATCGGATTGTTGATAGGAGTTAATATTCCTAAAGCAATGGAGCCATTACAAGTCATCAACAGCGTGGACGATGGACCTTATGCCGTCAGGACGGTATTAGGTTGGATCGTGAATGGACCACTAAGAGGTGGAAGTGCTGTAATGGAAACAAACAAGATGGTGGAAGTCACTGCAAATCGTATCTCTGTGGCTAGACTTGAAGATCTTTGGCATCTGCAGTTCGCACAGGACTTTCCCGATGCAGGACGGGACGAAGACGTCGAGATGTCAAAGGACGACCATCAGTTTATTCAGATGTTGACGGAGTCTTCAAAACTAGTGGATGGACATTACAGTATGTGTCTCCCAATCAAGAACAAGTCTCTGGGCATGCCCAACAACAGATCAGTTGCCGAGCAACGTGCCCTAAATTTAAGGAAAAGATTCTCAAGGGACAGTGAGTTCTACAGAGAATACGTGGCATTCATGGACAACCTCATTCAGAAGGGCTATGCAGTGAAGCTTGATGCTAACTGTAAAGCACCAGAAGGGCGCACATGGTATCTGCCTCACCATGGTGTCAGACATCCAGTTAAGAAAAAGCTCCGTGTTGTTTTTGACTGTGGTGCAAGCTTTGAAGGTACATCACTGAACCAGCAACTTCTCCAAGGACCAGACCTGACAAGTTCGTTGGTAGGGGTCCTCATGAGATTTCGACAAGAGAGTGTGGCAGTAATGGCTGACGTTGAGGCCATGTTTCACCAGGTCCGCGTCAACATCGAAGACACAGATCTTTTCAGATTTCTCTGGTGGCCTGAGGGTAACTGCACGCAAGAGCTGGTGGAGCACAAAATGCTGGTACACATCTTTGGAGCCACGTCATCGCCAAGCGTTGCCACCTTCGCTCTCCAGAAATGTGCAACAGATTTTGCAGATGACTTTGGTCAGGAGGCTGCCAGTACAGTCAAGAAGAATTTCTACGTGGACGACTGTCTCAAGTCAACAACCGATGAAGACTCAGCAATCACCCTTTGCACTAACTTGAGAGGTATGTTGGTGAAAGGGGGATTTCGGTTGACCAAATGGTCAAGCAACAGCAGAAAGTTTCTCAGCTCAGTTCCTGGAGAAGAAAAGGCACAAGGATTTCAAAATCTGGATTTGAACGAGGACAGCTTGCCGATGGAGAGAACTTTAGGAATCCAATGGTGTACTGAATCAGATCAGTTCAAGTTTAAAGTAAACCTCAAAGATCAACCACACACTAGGAGAGGTCTGCTTTCTCTTGTTAGCTCCATCTTCGATCCCTTAGGTTTTCTTGCTCCAGTGATCTTACCTGCCAAGAAGATCCTTCAAAATTTATGCAGGCAAAAGTACAGCTGGGATGAAGAGCTCCCAGAAGAGGTTGTTCAAAGCTGCAAAAAGTGGATCTCAAGTCTTCAACAGCTGAAAGACTTTGGAGTGAACAGATGTGTCAAGACAAAACAGTTTGGTCCACCAGTCTTTGCACAATTGCACCACTTCGCAGATGCGAGTGAAGACGCATATGGAACGACAAGTTATCTAGTGTTACGTGCTGCAACTGGGGAAGTACAGTCAACTTTGCTGATGGCAAAAGCAAGGGTTGCGCCTTTGAAGTCTCCAACTATACCGAGAATGGAATTGACAGCAGCTACTGTCGCAGTCAAGATGGACAAGCTTCTGCAGAAAGAGCTTGAGTTGGAGCTTCAAGAATCAATCTTTTGGACGGATAGTACTGCCGTACTAAAGTACTTAAACAGTGAAAGAACAAGATTCAAGACCTTTGTCGCTAACAGGATATCCCTGATCTTGGACCACTCACAGACTTCTCAGTGGAGGTATGTCAATACCACTCTGAACCCTGCTGATCCAGTCTCAAGAGGGCAGACTGTCGAAGTTTTCCTCAAGTCGAAATATTGGCTTTCAGGACCAGAGTTCTTGCTCCATGAAGAGGAAAAGTGGCCCAAAATTCCACATCCTGGAGTTGTGGACATCAATGACTTGGAAGTCAAAGGAACAGCTCAAGTTCACGTCATTCAGGTGCAAGAACCAACAGGTGCCACAGACCAATTGATGAGCTACTTCTCATCTTGGACAAAGCTCAAACGCACTGTTGCTTGGTTTATGAGGCTGAAAGTTCTTCTTAAAGAGCTGAAAACACAGAGAAAGGAACAAGCTATGGAAAATGGAAAAAGTAAAGTGGTTCTTTTCAAGGAAAGTTTCAAAGGAACAAACCTGACTTGTGAGGATTTGACGGAGGCTGAAACAGAGATCATCAAGTACTGGCAAAATCAAAGTTTTAAAGAAGACTTGACAGCACTAAGAGAACATCAGAGAGTGAAAAAAGGCAGTGCCCTTTACAAGTTAAATCCAGTGCTGCAAGGAGGACTCATAAGAGTGGGAGGAAGGTTGAGTCGATCAGCGATGCCAGATGATTCTAAACAGCCAGCCATTTTGCCGAAAAATTCACACATCGCAAATCTTGTACTAAGACACATTCATGACATCACAGTGCATGCCGGGCGGAATCACATGCTAGCTCAGCTACGTCAAAGATTCTGGATCCCCGGTGCAAATGGAGCCATAAGAACCCTTTTGTCCAAGTGCATCACTTGCAAGAAACTACATGGAACCATAGGAAGGCAGCTCATGGCGGATCTACCAAAATGCAGAGTCCTGCCTGATGACCCCCCCTTCACGAGAGTCGGTGTCGACTACTTCGGCCCATTCTTAGTGAGGAGAGGAAGAAGTCATGTAAAGAGATATGGCGTTATCTTTACTTGTCTAGCTATAAGAGCTGTACATCTTGAAGTTGCGCCTTCTCTTGACACAGATGCCTGTCTGAATGCAATCAGAAGATTCGTTGCCAGAAGAGGGCAGGTTCAAGAGATGTATTCAGATAACGGAACCAACTTTCGATCAGCTGACAGTGAGTTGAAGAAATCCATTAAAGAATGGAATGTAAGCAAAATCGCCAGCAACCTGCAACAGAAGGGTATTCAGTGGCATTTCAACCCGCCAGCAGGTTCCCACCACGGAGGAAGTTGGGAAAGGCTAATTCGCTCAGTAAGGAAAATCCTGAACGTCACAGTAAAGGAACAACTTTTGGATGACGATGGTCTCCACACCTTGTTGTGTGAGGCTGAGGCTGTTATAAACAGTAGACCTATCACAAAGCCATCTTCAGACCTCAATGATTTAGAAGCCTTGACTCCAAATCATTTGTTGTTGCTAAAAGTCAAGCCTGAGTTACCTCCAGGAGTTTTCATCAGAGATGACCAATATGCAAACCGCAGATGGAGACAAGTCCAATACCTTGCAGACGTCTTTTGGAAACGTTGGTGTAAGGAGTATCTCTCACAGCTGCAAGAGCGTCAGCGGTGGTCTGCACCCAAAAGGAACTTCTGCGTTGGTGATCTGGTGTTGATTGTGGACGACACATCCCCCAGAAATTCATGGCCCCTCGGACGAATCACAGAGACTTTTCCAGATAGAAATGGTTTTGTCCGTCAGGTTAAAGTGAAAACTAAAACCAGTGAACTTTGTCGCCCAGTGACTAAGCTGTGTCTGCTTCAAGAATCTGAAGGTGAAAATGGACTATTGTGAACTGTGCAAAAAAAGGAAGAGATGTTTAGGAGTCTTGAATGTTTCATGTTTACAGTTTGTATATTGTGTAAGCTCCTTCCAGTGCAGTTAAACTGTTTTGAGTACTTGTTTCAAAGGATTGAAAGCAATTAGGGGCTGGTAATGTAGGAGCCTAAATAGAGTTTTATGTTATAGGAAGATGCTTTATTTTGAAGAATTGTATGTTCAGTGTGTTTTTATTGCAAAAAGTGGATTGAAATAGTTTTTTATTTCTACTTCCTGTAAAGCTATTTTATTTTGAAATTCTCAAGGAAGTACATGCATGCTGGGCGGAACCTTGACGATTACAGAGTGGAGTCAGACAGTTTTTTGACCTCCTGATTACCTTTCTTGTCCTTTTTTGTCTTTTACACCTTTTGCCTGTGATTTTGTGGAATCTATGTTGTTGAATTTGGATTACCAAGTAAACGGTAAAGCGTCATCTTGTGGATTGTCTTTTTTTTTTGTTGCGTCAGGGAAGTTTTTACAGACCGGAGCGTCAAGCTGTTGGCTGCACAACTTGGGACCTATACGCACCATAAATTTGAAACAGTTACATTAACATAGAATAAAAATTAGAGCCCGACCGATTAATCGGTCAGGCCGATTAATCGGGCAGATTAATCCTGTCACTGATTAATCAACATCGGCCAAAATGTAGCCGATTATAAAAAAATTTGCTCCACGGAGATTCTGTCACTCCTGCTCCTGTGTGTTGGGCTGCACGCTGCCTGAGTGCCCGTCCCCTCTGTCCACCATTATGTAATGTAAGACTATAGAACGGCGTTTAAATATTGTGTTAGTTGCTTTTTTTGTGAGATAAACAGAAAAAGTATGAGAGGATAAAGAAATAAAATTTAATCAAATGAAATAAACTCAAAATAGACCTATCTATTTCACTATCTAGATCTATTTATCTAAAATTTATAAATCTTAAATCACTTGCCAAGTGTAAAGCTAAAGGTTTAGAAATTATGCAACGTAGGCAAGTCAGTGCGTGTCTTCCACACACTCAGTTGCCTCAGATCACACAGCCTCGACTACACCACCGACTGCGGCTCAGTACGGTTTGTGGTGTGGCGCTCTGGTGGAGCAAGACCCTGAAGTGCAGCCATGACCGCCCTCTCAAGTCCTGTGTCTCTCCCTGTCACAATGTGAGCCTGTCACTGGAAACTATCACTGTTGTTTATCCTGCAACAACTGAGCAGTTTTTCTGTTTTTCTTTCTGTCTATCTTTATTAGTAGATCACACTTCATCATTTTTTGTTTGTTTGTTTTTTTGCTGAAGAGTCTGAAGGATGTTAAGACATTTATGCAACTGTGATCAAAGACAAATTTCTCCCAGGGAACAATACAGTTGTCATGTGAAATGTTTAGTCATCACCTCCTGCATCCTCGGCGACTCATCTCCCTCGTCACAGAAAAAGAGTTTTGCTCGACCACACCGCTCATCATCACGGATCCCCTTAGACACCTGTCATTCACATGTTACCAGTCAGTGATGTAACATACATGTCATGACATCACAGGTGGCTGATGATGTAATAAGGTTAAAGTCATCTCTCACCATGGTAGCCTTCAGCTTCTCAAAGCGATTGCTGTGGCAGCCCGACCACTGGATGATGTCCTGAAGGAGACACAGAGAGAGACCAGGAGCAGAATCATCATCAAGCCCCTCTGCAGACTGACCTGAGCTCAAATGTTTTTTTTTTCCCGCCCCAACTCCAAATCCACATCCTGTCTCACCTCTCCCAGATCCAGTATGAAACTGTCCCCATGGTTAAAACTTTCCCAGCTGACAGGAACCTCTGTTGCTCTGACAGTACGTCGACCTTTGACCAGTAACAACCTCCTAACTTCCACGTCATTGGTCACCACATGGTTGAACCCTGAAGCGGAGCCCCCTTCCTGTGTGAGAGGAAGTGACGTCACAGAGAACAGTCATTGTTTTTTTCCTGTGAAATGTGATCAAAATGGTGAAGTTTCATTCTTTGGTGATGAAGACAAATAACAAGGTGAAAGAAGGAAAAAATATTTCAGTTTTTTTACACACAAATAAAAACTTCCCAAACTAAGTTTACTATAATGTTTTTTTAAAATGTCTTAATTGTCTATGATCAGTGGAAAACATAAAGAAGTTCTTGATCATATTGGAACTTGTAGCAGATGGGGACTAATGTTGTCCCGCTAGTTATCATTTTCTGTATTAATGTTTTGTATTCACTTTCATGAAAGCCTTTTTATGCATTGTACATGTTACCATATGCTATTGCAGCCATATTGTTATATATGTAGGATGAGTCAAATATGTAACTAATTCTAAAAGCTTCTGATGACTTTAAACTAAAAAGAAACAGACTTGAAAATTAAAACAGGGTTTCTGTTATGCATGAATCTTTTTACCATGTACTTGAGTCCTTTTTTGAAGTACCCAGAGAAGGCTTGGGACTCATGGCCCTGCACTTCCCGGTATTGGACAGGTAACCCATGCAGGTAGTCATCCATCTGCACTGTGAAGATGACTGCAGCGCCGCTCTCATCCTGCGAGCATTCTGAACCTGATATTCAAATAAGAGAGCATGACCACAAAGATATCACTATTGATTAACAAAGTTCCCTCTGAAAGTTAAAACTCAAGCTATGACTGCTGCTACCGACATCCGTTATATCTACTGTTTAAATGGGACTGACGGTGTCCCTCAGGGTTCAATGCTTGGACCACTTAAGTTTGAAGAAGAATTGTTAAAGATCAAAACTACAGTACTTGATGACAGAGTAGTGACTTAGATTTATGACATTTTGATTATTGGGTGTTATGGGTATTCACATTTTGCAGCACATGGCAACTAAGTTTTGCAGTACCTTGCCAGTAGTGCAGATCGTACCGCTTAGCTCCACTTCGGGTCTCAACAGTGTTAAGAACCAGGTAAGCATCTCCTTTGTAGAACCCTCCATATAAGGTTTTCGGAACAGGTACAAGATCCAGTTTCTCCACCCGCCACACCTGAAGTCCCGCGCTCTGCCCTGCTGTGTCAAACTCAGGATGGTAAGGCATGATGTCACCTGCAAGGAAGCAAACATGAGACATGTGACACAACATATGAATTTGTTGGGGAAAAAAATGAAGGGGCCAGATTTTGTTGAATTGTGTTGCATGAGATGGCTTGACTGAAAGGAGTTTTAGTGACACATTAACTGAAAAAAGGATTAAAAAAAATACTTCAACATCCATTGCAAATATTTTTTTAAAACAGAATCTAAGTATTTCAATCTAACAAACCCACAGTACAAATGGTGGAGATGATAGCAGATATCCACAATCGGATACAAGACAAGAGCAAACTGCATGGAGCGACAAAACTTTGTAGGCAATGTTGTATTCATTTGTATTCATTAAGGCACTTTACTTTGTGAACTTGATCTTTTCACGGAGCTAGTAGTGAGGCAACTGATGCACAATCATTGGTGTTATTGGCAACTGCAATCCGTGCATCGTGAACCCCCCAGCTGTTGTTGTGATGAGCACATTGGTTATCTTTAGTCCCTGTTACTTTGTTTTTATCACCTAAGGCTTCGTGAAGCAACTAAGTAATGCATTCTTTTTATCTGAACTGTTTTAAGAGCACTCTTAGCTCTTTTGGTTGGAGTCGGCTACCAAAAGCAACCACAAACAGACTCACTCTGTTGGAAACATGAAGGTTGTCCAGAACATTTCCCTCCTCTCCATTGCTCTCCTACCTATCAAGCTATTTCTGCATCCAAAATAGCAGCAGAGCAATGAAACACCAAACTACAGGCTTTTCAAAGGCAGTCCACAAACCGCTGGGTGTTGTTAAGGCAGCTACATCCATTATTCATAGCGGTCTATGGGAAAAATAGGCTTCACAGATGGGGGAGGAGGCTGCCATGGGATCAAATTATGAGAACTAATGAGGCTGCTAACTGAGAGGAACGTAAACCTTTAAATCATTCAAACTTCAGATGGCAAGATAGAGTTTGGGTATGAATAAAGCAGGTACAATACAAAGCTTGGATAAAAGACGACTGATTAAGTAGTGACCAGAAAACAAAGCAGCAGCCTCCAGTGTTGAAATATAAACCTATGCTGAAGGTCTGAAAGCTAAAGGAATCCAGCTAAAAATCATAGTTTGAATTTTTTTTTTTTCAGCTTGGTACACAACATACCCCTTGATAGTTTCTCTTTTACTTTAAAAACTGTAGTGCTTGTGAAGAGTAAAGAGAATCTATTTTATCCTCTTAGGTGCTGTAAAACTATTTATTTATCTATTTATTTATCGATTGATGAGTCCTGTGATCACGTCCAAATTATAAGACAGAGTGTTGTTCACAGAGCGTCTACTTTGTAAGATTTTAACGGGGCTTTCTGTCACCCCCGCCCACTCCTCGATTTGCCCTGGTTGCCTTCCTCCTCAGTTCCTATGGGTCAGTTATAAGAAAAAAAAAATGCTATTTTCTGTTCTTTCTTTTTTTTATTCCTTCTTTTTTTTTACTCTGTGAGTGTCAGCATCATGTTTGCCCGGTGCAGCTTTGGTGTCAGTTGTGGTCACCTTAATTTTGTTAAATTATTTATATCTCCAACAAACAAAAAAAGGAAGTTTTAGTTCATTGCTTTGTTTGTTACTCTGTTTTCATTGCTATTTTATTTCCAAACAAACATCCTCCTATAAAGGAAACATCATTATGTTAATTCATCACAGAGTCACACGGATAAGCAGCAGAGTGACTCATCTTCTCCAACACAAAACACCTTTTCTGCAGCTGAGAAAACCAGGAAGTGACTCTCCCAGTCAGTCAACTGGAAAGTTTCAGGCTGAAGTGAGTTAAAAGGACAGAAAATAAACGTTTTGACACATAAAACTAGAAAACCATTAATCATATCAATGTTGAACAAAAAATTTACAAAACAAACTCTTTAATTTCTTTTTCTTTTTTAATTGTTTAACAGCCATGACTTTAAGAACACAATAAATTAAAGATGCAAAACAGCACAGAGGCAGAAAATAAGGATGAATCCGTTTTCAACCTAATGTTTGCTGTGTCTAACTTCAGCCTGATGAGCTCAGTGTGGAAACAAATCATAACTAATTCATGAATTTACACTGGAGATACAAAGTAGAGGCATGGCTGCAGATTTTCTGCTGTAAAAAGTACTAAATCTACCATGTAGTCTCTTTTTTAGCACAAATAAGTGCCTAGATTGAGGGCAGTCTGAGTATTAATATTCTTGTTTTTTTATTGTTAACAGATAAGAGTTTGCACTGATTAAATTCAGATGAGTGAAAATACTTCTGATAAGCAGCAGTCAGAGAAGTTTTTAAGAGCCAAAAGAGAAAAGACTCACCGTCACTGTCTGTGTGTGTGTTGGAAGCTGCTGGATGGAAAGAGGTGCAGACGAAGGCTGAGCTCCACCTGAGACACTCACACAATATAGGGAGGGGCTGTGGGGGAGGGGCCACAGGTAACCTTACCTGACAAATAATTTCTCACTTCTCCTGCTCTTCACACACTGTTAGCACAAGACGTGCCTGAAACACACCCACTGAACAACCAAGGTGTGGGGGTTCAATCAATAATACTGAACACATTACATAACACTGAAAATATGCTCCAACATTATCATCTGAGTTCTGCAGGGAAAATTCTGATCCTTTATTAGCATACTGACTCTTAACTCTACAAGTTTTCTAAGATAAGAGATAAAACTGAATCAAAAAACATTGGTATATGATTAGACATGACAATGTTGTGTTTAGTAAAGCTGGTTTTGGTCTTAGTTTGAACAACTAAATTTAGGACAGAAACTGTATTAATGGATTATTTTGCGGGTCATTTTCTCATTCACTCTGCATATTCATGTGTTTTTCAAATTGTGGACTCAGTAAAAAAACAAAATGTATTAAAAACACCCCAAGTCCAAAGCAGCCTCTCCACGCTGCATGCTTTGTCTCATTAACACATTTTTTACATCAATAAATATATTTAAATGTCTAAATCTGTAAGCCCTGAGTGGACATGCATGTAAACGTTTAACTGATTCCTAATCGATCACAAGCTAATGCCAGCTGTGGCTCAGAGCTGATTTCTGCTGTTCATATTCAGCAGGCAAATGTGTGCACAAATGAATCCCTGATCACCTGGGTATGACTGATTGATTCCTGATTCAATTGATTAATTTATCTCATGATATAGACGCAGATACCAAAGTTTTTGCCAGTCAATTTGATAAAAGAAAAATAACTAACAAATAAAAAAATAATAACACAGCTTTAAGTTTAAAAGAAAATAGCCATTTTTTATATCATTTCTATTTAAAGAGTTTGAACCTTTCTAATGTTGTAGAGATCAAGATAGTTTCAATATGAGCACAAACTACCACTTGAATTTCACACTGAATAGGTTATAAGTCCTCCATTAGACACCTGTTGTCATGGTCCATTGTTTTGAAAGACTGTAACTTTGAGGATTAGAAGACAAAGAGGGGTTACCAGCTGTTTCTCGTAGGAAATGTGTTCTCCGTGATACAGGACCACAATTAAAAATGTATGATGAGTGATAAGTTTAAAAAAAAAAAAATTCCATAAGCAAACACATTTAAATGCACAAAATGAAGCAAAGCTGAAGTAATTTGTGACTTGATGTAACTGTATAGGGTTGATCATCACTTTATCACAATGCTTCAGATTTACACATCTATATATTTCTGTTAGGCAATGAACAGGAATGTGGTTATCTATGCTATGTGCAATCAAGCATGAGAGCCCACGCTTACATGCTCACTGTGTTAATGATGGAGCAACTCACTGATGAACTAAATGAATTGAAAACATCATTTCTGTGACTATATTTTGGTTACTTTGGACATTACCTCTACCGTTAAAAATATCCTCTATGTCTACAATGTGTAACGAAAGAAAATAAAAAATAAACAGCTGAAATTATTAAGTAACTAGTTTTGATGTATTGATGTGTTCACTCTGACTTGGGAAAAAAATTTTACCAGCTTATTGCACAAAAGATACAAGTTACAATCATATGACTTTGAGGAGACATATCAAGGGAACAACTGAAATGAACAGTTATTATTGCGGGAAAGCGGGAAAACTATATCAAACATTTTTAGTTTATTTGAATGACTATGAAAGACTTCTAACTTCATTAGCTAAAAGGAAAGAGAGGAAGGCACCTTCTTGCTGTGAGGCAACAGCTCTACCCACTGCACATGCAGTTCTGAAACTTACCCAAAGTTACACACACACACACACACACACACACACACACACACACACACACACACACACACACACACACACACACACACACACACACACACACACACACACAAAAAAAAAAAAAAAAAAAAACCCACTACGTTAATGAAAGAAGTGTTAATTATCAAATAATTTACAGTGTAAGAAATTATTCAAGAGCATTCATTTGGGGCTTCTAAACCTGGTAAGAAACATCCTGCTCTTAAACGAAGCTCTTAATTTGAAATCCATGGCCGTATTTGGTGAAATTTAACGTCTTATTTTGAAAGCATTGCCCGGATGTTTATGAGTTTGAAGTTGTAGCCTGTCAGAGATATCAGCTGTTACTTGAGTTGTCAACATGTCGCCGCAAACTAACCGGTAAAAAAAATAGAGTTTGTGGTCTACGATCGGTCGGTGTCGGCCGTTCTTACCGGCAGAATGGAGACGTTCAATAAATTTACCAGCATGCTGCTGCACGCGCTGGAAACGGTAAGTTAACGGCTGCTTGGTTAGCTGTTAGCTTCTGTTAGCACAGGTAAAAAGTTACACAAAGTTAGTCAGAGCGGAGACAGGCTGGCAGGAGGAAAGACAAGCGCTTTAGAGAGATACGCAGGCAGTTTGGTGAGACACAGGCCGGCCTGAAAAGAGACACACCGAAGAAAAAAAACCCCAGTAAACTAGTTTATCCGTTGTTAATGAAGGTAACATGATCGTGGAGCTAACCCGCAGCTAACGCATACACAGTTCACATTGGTGTTGAAACTCTGCAACATGTTTACCTGCAGCAGATTGTGTCGACGTGGAGGAATGTGCTCAGGTGTTTAGACAGACCCGGGGCAGGTACTGACAGGAGGGAGGAAGGTTTTCATAATGAGGAATGAAGCTCAGAGCTATCATTTTATCAGGTTAACACTCATTTTCAGAGTCAGGACTCCTGTCTGTCTGCCCCTGCCTGTCTGCCCCTGTCTGTCTCTCTGCTTCTCTGTTTGTTTATGGGTGTAGCATCCTCTGACATAAAACCAGATGCAATATACCATAATGTATCAGTCCGTATAAATAATGGCCATTAAGCGGACTTGATATGGAAAGCACTGTTCATACATCAATGTAACACAACATGCTGCACAGAATCAAAGCAGCAGCAATGACAGTAATAGAAATGACAATAATTACAAAAATAATGGCAATGATGTGAGAATTAAATTATTATCCATTAAGAATCTTCCCCAATGTTCAGTCCAGATACAAGGTAAAGATAATTGTATGAATAAGAGATGATGTTGAAAACCCTATCTTTGTTCTTCCGTCTTTTTACCTGTGTGCTTTACCCATTACCTGTGTTTCTCTCAATCTTCTGAATGTATCTATATCTAAGTCTTTATACCCATCTTTTTGTTTTTAACCTTCCAGTCTCCCTCTGTCCCTTTATGTTTGTCTTAACTTTCCCATCTGTCCTTGTCCATCTTTTAACATGTCTGTGCAACTTTATTCACCTGTCTCCCTTCATCAGAGAGAGCCTACAGTGGATTTGTTGGAGTCTTTTGTGGATCACTGGAAGTCCATCACCAACTATTACATCTCGACAACAGGTGAGGACACACTCAGACTGTTACATGGCATCACCACAAGAGCCAATCATGTTAACTTTCTCTTGCTGTGTTCATGTGTTTGTAGATGACAATCGTCCTGTCAAACAGACAGACATCCCCTGGCACCTCAAACAGATGCTGGACATCCTGGTGTATGAGGAGAAAGAACAGGTAACGCTCACCTGTCTTGATGACCTGAATGTTCACACAGTTAAAAGGGGATGTCCAGACTTGGTAATTTCACACATCCCAGAGGATCCAGTCAACAAGTGGACACCTGTGTGCACAAGCATTCATACTTTGCATTATCAAGCATCTCAAAATGAACGATGTGAATCTGATCTTACTGTCTCGCTTCATATGCAAATAAACACAGAGCCCCATTTTCCCTCATTAGACTTTAAATATCATAACATAACTCAAATGTGATGCATACCTGCAGTACAAGGTTATGTGCACGTGCTGTTGGGAAGAGCAGGTGATCACAGACAATGATGATGCATGAAAAAACTTGTATCATGAAGAATATATATACTCATGTCCCCTTTAAATCCCCCCTGTCATCACCCCTGTACATACCCACCCAGAGCATGTGAGGGGACTGCAAGTGAGCAGGAAACAAAGCGTACAGATTTTGAAAAGAGCACAGAGTGGGGTTCTTTACCAAGTATGGCTAGGTGGAGCAGAGTGCTGTCCCCCTCCAGTTTTGCTCTATAACTACTTATATCACTGATCTGAAGCATGCACAAACCTGACTCAAAATCAGAATAAGAACATATTTTTTTGTAGCAAGCATGGAGTAGAGAGGGATGCAATCTAGGCTGTGCACTGTGTGGTAATAGGCGGAGCAGCATGGTGAGACATGGTGAGCTGGCAGGAGGCATTTTGGTACCAGGTCTAAACAGGGCCTGAACTTTTAAAACAGCTTTTATGTAAAGTGAATCTGCATCACATTGCCAGGCTATCAGTGGAGGTAAAACTTGAATTACCTGTACAGAGGGAGATCTCTTCTACTCCCTCATTCTTGTCCTACAACTACAGTATCACACAGAGACAGATAAGCAGAGGTTTCCTGTTTGTGATCAGATGAGATCAGACTCCTGATCTGCTGGAACAGTAACAGGGAAACACAAGAGATCACAGCACAGGCATCATTTTTGCAGTAATGATGTACTCAGTCTTGAATAGAGCCATAGATGAATGCATTGTTGTACTGATTGCAGGGTGTGGAGCAGACAGGACCTTGTATTGAGTATCTGCTACAGCACAAACTGTTGGAGACTCTCTGCACTCTGGGGAAAGCTCAGGTAACTATCAACCCTGATCAAGCCAAATTTGACTGTTTATTGTGAAACTAAGTTTAAAACCCTTCTTGTCCTGTTCTTCCTCGTCCTGCTCCTCCTCAGTATCCTCCTGGCATGGTTCAGCAGGTTTTAGTATTCTTCACTAAGTTGTTATCTCAGATGCAGAAGCCTCTGCTGGAGCTGGTCAGTGTCTACAAACCTATTCAGGTAAAGTTCACACCTGCCCCTTCTCTTAAAAGTGTCCCCCTCTTGCAAAAATCTGACAGCAAGTCTGCTTGCTCCACAGAAGCTGATTCGTCTCTGTGCTCTTCCTGGCTCTAAAAGTGAGAAGGATGAAGCCCAGTTCTTACTGGTAGTCTGCTCCAGGATCAAACGGGATCCACAAACACTAAGATACGTTTTAGAGGTAGAGAAAGTTTTTTAAAAGCATACCTAACTCTAGGGAGTTATGTGACGGAGTCCTTTTAACACTAGCTTTGCTGTCTTTACTTCTTTTCAGATTCTCGACCAAACAGCAGCCAGAACACCAACCTCTGAACATTCACAGCCCTGCACACAAGCATCTAATCACACAACAGCACATCCAACACCCTCCAGCCAATCAGATTCACCTAGCTGCAGCTCTGTCCAATCAGAGTGTGGGCTGCTGTCTGCTTTGATGCAACTTATCAAAAGTCAGGTAAGTTGGAATGAAAATGTTCTATGATTTGTCAGGTTTTAATTTCTTTGCTCTCAGGATGCTATTTATGTTTTTTTGTCATTTATCCTGTCATTCTGATCCACTGCTTGTCCCCTCAGAAGGGGTCTGTGCGTCTGAAGGCCCATGAGAGTCTGTTGCTGCTGTGCGGTCTGCAGTCTGCATCTGCAGGGGAGATTCTGTGTGATCAGACTCAGTTGGCAGAGCTGCTGGCTGGGAGGCTTCAGGAACTTTACTCCCTGCTGCCTATGGAGGATCTGGATCATGGAGAGGTGCGAAGCTGGCCTCAAAGTGCTTGGAGGTAAACACTCAATACACAATAAAAAGAAAGAAATATGTGAAACGTAACACAGTAATCATTATTTTCATCATTTTTTTCCATGTTTTTGCAGTTTTTAAAATTTCATTATCCTACAGTTTGAGAAACATTATCTGTCAGTGTCACTATAGCCAGTTTTTGTTGTAGTAATTTAATCATCGTGTAACAGAGTTTGTTGTGTTGTCTGTATCTACACTCAGAAGTTTGATCACCTTTCTTCATTTGCTTTATCTTGTCATCAAAAGCCCCTGTAAGCAAAAAGTAACACTGTCTAAAAGCTTCTGCTGAAATCTGAATGTTTCTCCCTCCTTCTGTGTGTGTGCACCGGTGACATTAATATGTGTCTGTGTGTTGTCTAAGTTCTCAGTTCACAGGCTCTGATCCCAAACCATCGTCTCCTTCCTCTGATCACATGACCAACTTCTTCTCCTGGTTTGACTTCCTGGATCAACTGATGAGAGAAGCCCCTCAGGTATAAAAACACCTGCACATAGTATGTGAACTGGGATCCTTCAATGTAACAGGTTCACAGTTACTATACAGATACACCTGTTCCTCTCTGAACTGCAACACATGACTGTGTGTGTGCATGTGTGTGTTTGCAGGTGTTATCATTAAAGCTAGCTCAGTGTGTTCATCAGCTCTGGTTGTTGGATGTATTTCAGCCCCAACTTCAGCACACGTGAGTGTAAACATCACTTCTCATGCTCATCCTCCTCCCATCCTTCCTTTTCCTCTTACCTGTCCTCTTCTCCCTCCTTTTCTTCCATTTTCTTTTCCCTTTCTTCTTCCTCTTCTATTAGTAGTTTCATGATAAGTATTATTGTTACTTGCTGTATTGGTAACAGACAGTAGCTACGTTTACATGCAGTCATTAACCCTTTAACAGTCATGCAAATACCAATTACCATTTTTGAAAAACCTGAAAATCACCCCTGGGTTACTCTTTTTCTAACCTGAATATTTAGTCATGTATACTTAAATCGGGATTTCCCCATTGAAAGGAACATCAATTTGTGTTCTGTTCCCAAGGAATCTTGGTCTTTTGAGTGCAGGAAGTCCTGTCATTTCCCGTCGTGCTGCTGCTGTTGTTGTTGCTGTTGTTGCTATGGACACAGGAAGAAGAAGCAGAAATGATGCATATTGCGTCATGGCGTTCTCCATTCATGACTGTTTTGATCGGGATACCATATAAACTGGAATAACCCTGTTTGCTCACGCATGTAAACAGGTTATTCCAAATGTTTTAGAAACCGGAATATAGACCTTAACCTGGATATTGACTGCATGTAAGCATAGCCACCATCAATGGTTTGGACTGCCTCTGATACCTTGGTGTGTCTGTGGTCCAGGTCTGAGCAGGTGGTCCTGATCTCCACCTCCCTCCTCTGTGCTGTAGTCAGACTAGTCCAGTCCTCGTCCCTGCTGGATCAGCTGGTTCACTTCATATTGAAGACACACAAACTGACTGAGCTGCTGCTGCAGCGCTGCGACCACATCTCAGACCAGGTGAGTCAAGCTACAGAAGCCTAACAGGGACAAACTTCACTGCAGACCGCCTGCCTGTCAAAATAGCTTAAAAACGGCGTGTGTCTCTGTTCTCAGATCAGTATGACGTCTCTGTGTCTGGTGGAGGAGCTGCTACAGAAGCCTCACAGGGACATTCTGGAAGTCCTGGTGTTGAATTTTCTGCAGGGTCGTAGTTACCTGTCCAAATCTGCTGCAGGTGTGGAGGACAGGCATACAGAGAGCAGCGAGACCAATGAGGACAGCGAGTGAGTTTGTGAACTTATGTGACATCATAACATGACATCACTGCTGATATTTCATTTGCAGCGAGTGGAAGCTGATTATTGCTCACTTCATGAGACTTTAAAGTTGTTCTGGTGTAAAAGAAAATACATTTATTTCATCTTGCATATGTTTTGGCTCACAGACTTACAGGATGATTTGTTTGTGTTGTAGTGATCTGGAAGAGGACCCGTTCTTCTCTGACAGCTTATTGTCTTCAGACAGTCCGCTGCTCCCTTCTCCTTTCTCCCCCTCTTCCTCCTCCTCCTCTGCTCTCTCTTCTCCTTCTGGACCGGGGTCATCTGCTGATGTTGTCAACAGGTAACTGACACACATACTGTTTTTTTTTTTCGCTGAAAATCTGACCCCACATTGAATTACAGGTGCTATGAAGTGATGAGTGTAAATAGATTACCAACCTTGTCAAAGGTTATTTCATTTTCTCTTTTGTGGGGAAGCATCACTTTAAGAGTGAAATGACTTTAACATTGATTCAAAAAGTCCTCACAGTGCCTTTAATGTGTCTGTCGAGCTGTTACTTATCCAGCCTAATAATAGATTAGTGTGAGATGAAACTATGGTAACAAAAGTTCTGATTCTGCTGAAGAGTAGGGGGAGTTTTTCCTGTGTGAGTGCTCTAATTTATTCACTAAACCTTAATGGGAAAGCTGAACTGAGCTATGAGTCTATATAAAGTGACTTCACATCCTCTCATCTCCAGCTCAGCAGTGAGGGAGAGGGATGATGAGTAGCAAAGGTCTCAGGCTGGAGTGAAATGAGTCAGAGACACACTTCAGTCACTGCTCAGCCTGTTTGTGTTCAGGAGGAGTCTCAGCTAGATTTACCCAGCAGCAAACAGATACCTAAGAGCATCCACCACATCCCAGACAGCATACATCAGATTTGTCAACAACTATTGTTTGTGTTTGAGTTCGTTTATTACTCCTGCAGTGGGGACTGAAGTGTTTTTACAGGAAAGAAACCCCTTACATAGATTTAATTAATGTCAACACAATCTGTGTGTGTTTTCTTCTCTGTAGCTTCCTGTGTTTAGTTCCTGTTCAGGTTCGGTCGGCTCAGCTGCTGCAGGAGGGAGGATACGAGTCTTACGTCCATGATGCTCACACACTGGTCAGAACACACTCACACTGACTTTTACATCATTACCTTTGAACACATTTTACAGATATATCAACCAGATTACTGAACCTTGTTGTTTTATCCCCCTCCTTCAGGTTACAGAGTGTGAGTCTTTCTCTCAGTCGTGGGATTGGCCGCTTGCTGTCCCTCCTCCTCCCTCGTCCTCCTCAGGTGAGGTGGAGGACTTCTTTGAAGGTCACCTCCTCAAAGTTCTCTTTGACCGTCTTGGCCGCGTCCTGGAGCAGGTATAACACCTGTCCATCTGTGTCGTGTGCTGAGTCAGTGTCTCTGGTGTGTTTGTGATGATGTCTTGTATTTTCAGCCGTATGAGTTGAACCTCCAGCTCACAGCAGTCCTGTCCAGACTGTCGGCCTTCAACCACCCACTGCTTCACGAGTATCTGCTTAACCCCTACATACACCTGTCTCACTGCTCCAGGTCGCTCTTCTCCGTACTTATCAGGGTAAGACAGAAAGATATGCAGCTGTCTCACTACTTCTGCTTCTCTGCATCTTTTAGAGTATAAGATCATGAAAGTGGATGTCTAAATTCGGCTGATTGTCACTTGTCTTCCTCTTAGTTAATGGGAGAGTTGATGCAGAGGATCCAGCATGTTTCCAACCTGACAGATAGATTGTTGAATGCCAGGAAACACCTTCTTGGGCTGAACCACAACACTGGGTAACTATCTGTCTTTATGACTGTCTATCTGTCTCAGGGGCTAGTACACAAAATAAATCAATAGCTTGTGAATTATGCCTTGTTTACCATACTTACCTCCTCTATTTCAGTGTTCAGGTGTCTTGTTTATCTGTGTACATCTCTCCTTTGTTTGCGCATTCTTCTGTGTTTGCATCCTCAGACTGGAGCACCAGACCTTACTAAGAGGAATCATTGTGCTCGAGGAGTTCTGTAAGGAGCTTGCAGCCATCACCTTCGTCAAACTACCTCTAGAGCAGGAGTGACACACCCGGACCAGCTTGAACAGGAACAATGTTTACAGGAACAACTGGTGCGATTGATCTCCACCCTGAGATCACACGCAGACCGAGCTGTCAGGCGAACAAGGTACGCCATTATGAACTGGATCAGGCAGAGCTGAGACAATCAGGATGGTCTACCTGGACTCTTTTAAGCATTTAGGATTTTAAATGAAGTCTCTCAGCCTCAGGTGCTGAATGTCTGAGGCGACTTTGAACGCCTCATTGTCTCAACCTTAATGAACTTCATTCTGATACAGGGACTTCAGAGCCTTGCAGTTTTATTTATTTATTGTAGTTTCTTTTTTTTATTACACTCTAATTTAATGATTGATGACCCAAGCAAGAAATTAACAAAGTATTATTTAAAGCACAGAAGATGTGACTGTGGAAGCCAAATATGAAAATAGAATTAGATCATAAAAATAGATGTCACATTAAAAGACAGATCTCATCCAGGGATCATCCATATTGAGCCAGTGAGACCTGGAGACAGGTGGAGGGCAGCATCAAAAGATAAAATGTGATTAACTCCAGTAAACAGAGTTTGGAGGAATGAAATGACGATGACTGGACAACAGAAAACAGACTAAGTGATGCAATAATATGTGAGAGGTGGAGCCACTTGGGGATGATGTGAAGGCCTGGTCTGACTGAAACAAAAAGCATGTCCCTATTTGAGAGTTGCATTCTTCGAAGGATGCAGGCCACAAACAATGCATCTCTAGTATCATGCAGATTCTTTAAAGGCTGAGCTAAAATCAGACGATCAGACTGTTTGTATTGCAAAAAGCAGCTTCTGTCACCAAGCTAACATAGCAAACATCAGGTACCTGGTGAGCTTTCTAAAGACTGCTGCAACTGCTGAAAGGACATTAAACACTAATATATCATGAATGTTTTGTAGTTTTCTATTTAAAATATATAAATTTAGATCAGAGTTTCTTCTTTTTAAGTTGCATCTTTTGTACTTACATTTTACAGACAACATAAACACAGTGCAATTGTCTCTTGCAAAATAATCAATAGACCAGCGCTGGATTTAATCCCCCCACCAGTTGCTAACTGCTTGCTCAACCACAACTCACTGCTAAGCTGAAGTGCTTCCTGGCCTCTGACACTTTTGTTGATGTGTTATTCCTTCATTCAGAGCCCAATCCACTTCCACTAATGCAACAACTACTTCTCCTTGGGTCATACAACAAAAGAAGATGTACTTCATGTACATAAAATAAAAAAAAACATGTCAAAGAAGATACATAACTAATGAAAAAGAGTTTTATTTTGTTATTTTTCATACTTGTTCTTCACTTAGTTGACATCTTACCTCTCCTCTTGACAACACACCTAAACATCTGTTACAGTTCCATGAAATGTGAAGTTTTATTTTACACTTTTATTAATCCCAAAGACCTATGAATGAATGTGACCTCACTGAGGGTGTCGTCGTGTCTGCTTTATTGCCTGAAATGATTCATGCCTTAAAAATAATGTATTTATGCCTTAAAAATAAAATGTTCCCAGTCTTTATTCTAACCAGTCAAACTGTGTAAGAGCTTCTGAATAGGTGATTCAAAACTCAAGGATAAAGTGTTCCCATGTGCCTGATGATCAGACTGTTCAGTTATTTATACACAGCTCACACTGAAAGAGTTTAAAAATAGCTGAAAGATGAATTGAAGCTTTGTTGCTTTGCTTTCACTGAGTTTTAAAAACCTAAAAGACACTTTAGAAATATATAAACGTTGAGTGTTTTAACAAGGTTAAGAGATTTTAAAACAAACAACACAAGGACAGAACCAAGCTTTGTGTTTTATATGTCCTTTTAGATGAAAAAAATAAGATATTTTTGATGTTTACCTGACTGTTTTTGCCTGCTGATTGTCTGAAATGTGCCAAAAAAAGACTCTGCGTGTCTTTTGTTGTGATTCATTTGAGTTTAAAAACAAGTTATGGATTATGTTTTGACTTTGAATGACTGGATGTGCTGATAATTGGTTTGTGTCATTTTACTGATTGAACCCTTTCTTTAGTTTGTAGAAATAATGATTTTTAGCTCTTGTTTTTTTATGTGATCAGGTTGAAATGTGAAACTTTTAGTTTTTTTATTATGTCTAAGAGTGGTGTTATAATGCAGCTTTACTTTTCTGTTTTTGAAGTTTGATGAAATGTTCATGAAACAACATGTACCTTAGTGTATTGACAATAAGGAAACTCATTAAATTATGCTCTTTAATCACAATAAATATCAGAGAACTACATAGAAAGAGTGTATCTACTAACATGTTCTTCATGTGAATAGAGGAAGAATTAGGGTGTGTGTGTGTGTGTGTGTGTGTGTGTGTGTGTGTGTGTGTGTGTGTGTGTGTGTGTGTGTGTGTGTGTGTGTGTGTGTGTGTGTGTGTGTGTGTGGTGTGTGTGTGTGTGGTGTGTGTGTGTGTGTGCGAGATGCTCTTTCTTTGTCTGAGTTCTGCTTTTAAACTCAGTGAACAATGAATTTACAGGTTTTGATTTAATTTGTTTAACAACTCGTTACCAAATATCCCCTACAGACTTCTGTAAAATGTATACACCCACTCATCTTCTCTTTTCTCCCAGGACAGATTCGTTTCTGTAATTTTCATTCAAACTCGAGTTGAGCATTACAACCCTAAGAAAATTATCATTATCTCGAGAATATAATGCTTTACCACCCATATGTTATATGTCATTAACGATGACAGATCATCGTAACATAAGCATCAAGAATAAAAAGCACTCCATTACTAATTCTTATATTTAGGTAAATTATTATGATGTTGTTGTTTTATAGTTATTTTTTCAATGGCTGTCAATGTTAATATGTTTGTCTCAGGGTTACAGCCCTCCGTAGCTCCGCTCTGCTGTTCTCATGATGAACTGCAGCCCTGCATCATCTCCATCCTCACGTGTCAAATAGCTGCAGGGAAACACCGGCACATCGGAAGTCAGGCCTGTACCTTTCAAAATAATAGCACGAGAAAAAAGTAATATTTTGTTTTAACGGAAAATGCGTCGACTAAGGTGGTGGTATCTTGAAGATGGTTGGTTTAGATTAATTGAGTAATACACATAAGAGAAAATCATAACTTACATGCATCTCCTTGTCATATTAACTTTTAAAATTCGTTATGTCTTTCTCATTTATTTATTCACCTTTATTGTATTTGTGAAAAATTAGGCTAATAATCAGATTTAGAACTAAACATCTACATATATAGATAGTAAACAGAAAATTATAAGAATAGAATAGCATGACAGTCTTGATGATATCAACAATGCTAAATTTCTTTCACCATAGATATACATTTATTTTAATTTCACATTATATTTTTTCAAAATGCATTGAGTTTGTTACTTAAAGAGGATAAATTGATAAATTAGGTCCAAAAAAAAGGTAGACATTTTGCAGCACAAGTTTCGAGATTCAAAGGTAAAGAGGAATTTTTTAAGATTTCTTTTTTCTCATGATTAAAAAAAACATCTTAATCATTTAATACTTTTTATCTGGCAATTGTTTTTATTATTATTATTATTATTATTACTATTTCATTTATCTATTTATTGGTAAAGCGCCTCAGTTTCTCTCTTTTTTTATTACATTTAAAAGAACAAATAATAATGAAATAATGTTATTTTACGAGTTAAATTTGAAAGCCCTCTTTTTTATTATTTAGTCGTTTGTTTTATACAAAAGTTGATAATCATTACATTTTTGTACAGACCGTTGGTGCTCTTATTCTGAAAGTCTTCACCGGATGCGTTTGTTCGTGTCGTGGGCTGGTCCCTCCCTGCAGAGCGGAGGAGAGTGGAGCTGAAGGTCACAGCAGGAGCATCCTCATCCCCGCAAAAACCTCCGTTCTTTAAAAAAATCACCTCGATGATCGACTAACCGATCGGACTCAACGGCTGCACGCGGAGGGCAGCGTCATGATGTAAGGCGGGAGAACAGAGATACAGCTGCTGCATCCCTGCCTGTCTCACTGCTGCCTGCCTGTCTATCTGACTGATTCTCCACCAGCAGCCTCCAGCTCCTCCACCTGTCTCCGTCTCTGCTCCTCCACCTGTCTATCTATTTCTCTCCGCCTGTCCCCCTCTCTGCCTCGCCGTCATGGGGAACCGGGGGATGGAGGACCTCATCCCGCTGGTGAACCGGCTCCAGGATGCCTTCAGCTCGATCGGCCAGAACTCGAGCCTCGACCTGCCGCAGATCGCGGTGGTGGGCGGGCAGAGTGCTGGGAAGAGCTCCGTGCTGGAGAACTTCGTGGGCAAGTAAGTCCACCAGTCTGTCCCTAAACCTGTCCCTCTGTCTGTCTGCATGTCTGTCTGTGTGTCCGGACTGAGCTGGGCCAGACTGTGACTCCTGCCCTCCTGTAGGTCAGTTTAAATCCGCTGTCAGAGGGAGCTGCCCGGCTTACTGCAGGCCTGCTCACCAGCTGAATACATTAAACAGCCTAATTTGATAAACACCCCAGCTGACGAAATTATGAATATAAACAAGCTTGAAGAATATAGATAAAATACAGCTTATAAAACCTGTGATTTCACAGCCAATTAAACAGAATAAGTCCATTTAGAGATTAAAATCCTCTCAAATCTTTACATTGATTGTTTTTATTACTGTTTTTGAGACAGTAACAGCTCTGCAAAACTATCCTGTCCTGCTGCAGAGGTTAGTTAAGTTCATTCAGACTGCAGAGAGGACTGTGTTTCTGAGATCAATTCATTCTCTATGGTTTTAGAAAGTCATTTTGAAAATATCTTATTTTGCATGACGGTTTGTGTACATTAGGGACAACAGACAGGTTACACAGATCTATTAGCACTTTTGAACGGAAACACAAGAAATCACCTGTCATTGGTGACATAAATTTTTAGCATAACACCAAAACATACATGGTCAGAATAAAACAAAGATATTTTGTTTTTTCCACATTCTTTTATTTTTCTATTTGCAAATACCGTGCTGTTATTTGATACTGATGTAAAATAGACATGTTTTTAACCTTGTTGGGAAGCCCTAGGGCCACAAAAACAAAACATGCACACTGACCACGTCATCCTCTTACTGTTGGGGATTTACGGTGTAAAACATTGCCAAATGGCTGACAGTTTGTGGATTGGACTAAATCTAAATTATCTAGTCGCACTACACGGCTGTTGTTTTTGTAAACACAGGATAAAATGATGCTAAAAGATGGCAGCAGCAGCAGTAGCCATGATGAATCCATGGTGGTATCACTGCAGATTGTGAAGTCAAGGCTGATGTGTCCTCTGGTGAATATGTTCAAGTACATCTCTGTCACAATGCAGCAACTGACAGGTTTCACTTTGGACCACTAATTTAATTATAAAGGCTCAAATACCCTGAGTGTTTCTGTTCTCACTTTAAAGAGCAGCAGCTTAATGTGCTGTGTCAATCAGGACACACGGAGGCTATGCTACATTAGCTTAACTGTGGCAGAGAGACCAATTTGGACCCAAGAAAAACCAAGGACGGATTCAAGACGGCGGATTCCCCGTCTGCAAAACATGCCGTTAAAAAGCTGTGACTGAAAGGTCAGAGGCATCAAAATTGATGCAGCATCTGCAGTATCACCACCCAACACAACATAAACAAGTCAAGGCAGTTCATATAGCTGAGTGATGATACACAAGCAGCGAGTCCCTGAATGAAATATTGAGTAAGAAAGAAATTCAGGCACAATTAGTGGTGTAGTTTAAAAAGCTGTTGACTTTTAGGGCAAAAAGTATAAAGCTTTAATGTCTGTGGATGATACATTTGTAAATAACCTTTTTTAGTTCTTCTTTCCATATGTGTACAAAGGCAGAATCAGGGGATGCCTGAAACCTAATAAGCAGATCTGATTGGCTATTTGACTTGACGGAGGAGGGACTTGAATTAAAATCAATTATTTGGGTTCTGTTTCAGGGGGCTGATGCTAGCTTCTCCAGATTTCAAAGTGGTAGATTCCCTTTTTTTAAAGAAATTTTAAAGAAAAGATTTGGAAAAAATATCCCATAACAAGTAAATTATATTTTATAAGACCACTCATTTTGAGGATTTTTTTATTTTTTTTAACGTTTTATGTTAAATGTGAAAGTTGATATAATCAGTAGCATAACCATCATTTTCCAATGTTTACCATACCTGCCCACCCCGAAAAAGTCAGTTCCTGGTTTCTCCACTCCTGTCTGTATATTTAAATTAATAAAGATATAATATTGTAGGTGAAATGATGTGCTGTAAAACACTGAGATTACAACAATAACTTCTACACTTTTTGCATTGCCCAAAAGAGATTTTTTCAATTTTAGCTTGCCATGTTTTGAAAACAAAAAGGCAGCAAAAAATCATAAAAACTTGATTAGACATTATCCATTAAGTATGAATTAAAACTGTGTTTATTACTCAGGCTATAACTGCATCATAAAAATCTCTCCCCATTGTGTTTAAGTTGTTTAAAAAACATCAACAAATACATTTAAAAATAAATGAAAACTGTAAATGAATTTTAATCGTGCTTTTTTCAGCATGTGAAGAGTCACTCAAATTCTTAGTCATTTTGGGTGTTATGTAACTTCCAACCATATTTAATTTTTTTCAGTTTAATTATAAAAAAACTTAAAGGAAAGGAAGATGAGCTCTTTTCTGTTCCTCATTAAAGATAATTCACACACATGCTCACAAAGCTGTGTGAGATTTCATGAAGTATGTCAAACTTAAGGCTGGGGAAGAAAAACAGGTTTTAATTTAAAACTACTTTCTTTAACTGTTTTAATTTTGGGGGTTTTAGTGCAGGTAAGACCTCTGTATGTAGTTTATGTTGGAGGAAAAATGACTCTTAGTGTGACTCCGTGTTATGTAAAGGAGCTCCATCACGCTACATTTTCTGATGATTTACCACATGATAAATTAATTCAGTTATTCATCACCACTCTGAAGCAGCCAGACTCGTGGCAGCCGTAACACAGCTCTGGTGTTGGCAAAGACCTGAACTGTCTCTGGAGGCAGTACAGTACAACCATCTGTGTTGACTGCTGGTAAAATAAACGCTGGGATCTAAACTCTGCGTAAACAGGTTCAACGGGGGTCACAATCAATCTTAGTTTCATGTTTTCCAGTATGTTTGATGTGTACAGGTATCTTGTTGTCTGTCACAGATATCTGACCTGAATGAGTCTCTGAATGATTCAGAACCTGGTGTGGAGCTCAGCTGTGCTTGTTTGAACATCCAGACTGAAGCTGGAGTGTTGTGCTCTCTGTTGTTGCTGTCAGGCTTCATGTAGTCTGCGCTCTCCGGTTGTGGAGGGGCTTGTTGAGTCTGACGAAAGCTGCTAGCACAAACAAAAGTGTCCTAAAATAAAATGCTGAAGTGTTCCAACTCCAAGCCAGCTTTATTTAAAAGCATCTCTTCCACAAAAATGCAGCTCAGGAAGCTTTGAATGAGAACAAACTGACTAAAAATACAGACACTAAAAACGACAGATCAGATTTCAAAGATGCAGACAGTACAATAATGAAAACAATAATCCATCAGAAAATTAACAGGAGAACTATAATGTTGGGTTAATTTCTCTAATTAAAGTTGAGGATATTGAGTTTGAATATAATCTCACTGGGTGATATATAAAAAAATAATCCATTGCACAGTTTTTATAATTAGAAAAAGAGAAGCTTCCTGTTTAACGCTGCGGGAAAACCTTTATTTGGGTGTCTGTTTGGATTGATTTGCTTTTGGGACCAGCCTCTCACGGCCTTTTCAAGCACTACAGTCTTTGGCACATCTGCTCTGGCTTCATTTGCAGCAGAGGTTAGCTCCTCATTTCCCCCACAGTCTGAAAACATGAAGGATATCTGGTGACTTGAACTTGCCTGTAGGTGTCCGTCCCTATGTGTCAGCTCTGCGTTTCACTGGCAGCGTGTCCGGTTTTATATCCCTGCTCGCCTTCTGTCAGCTGGGAAATTTTCCAGCCATTAGTAGGTCGGTTAAACAATGAATGGATTCTCGTTTCTCTAGAACTACAAATATGTATTTATTATGTGCAAGAATTGCAGTATTCAGTGTAAATGAAGTTTTGTGCAAACCCACTCATGACATGTGAGTCACGCCTCAGCTTTAGTCAGTTGACAGCCTGCTGATTTGATCATTCCCTGTCAGTAAACCAGCAATCACAGCACATTCACGTTTTCACATTTGCATAACAAGGCAGACCATTTAAATTAGACTCTTTTTACTCTCATCCCCAATGCTCCTCATTTACTTATTTATGAGTAGACTATCAGGGCTGAACCTAACTGTCTATAAATGGTTAAATGTATGACCAAACTGTTCCCCACTTAAACTTTCATGAACAAAATCCTCCCAGTTTTATATTCTTTTGGCCACAAATTTTATTTTTGGTTCAGTTTTAGGTGATAAGAGTCATCAAATATCACATACTGAACATCAAGCAGCAGACAAACACTCGTAGATTATTTTATGGAGCATAGAGACATGTTTTATCCCTTAGAAGTTGATTTAGACCAGAAAGAAGGCTGAAAATAATGCTTAAATATACAAGAATATTTGGCTTTCAGGAAAACACACAGCTAACCGTTAGTCATTATGTGCCTCAAAAACTGCTAGTTACTAATTGCGAAGAAAGTTTCCTTGGCTTAAGCAGCCAGTCTCAAGTGGACAGTGAAGGAACTGCATTTTTTTTTTTTTTGCACTTTTAGTACATCTATAGTGAGGCTAAAATCAACCCTTACCTCAAAGTTTTTGATCAGATTTTGAGACAACAAACTTCAATAACGCTCTGATCCAAGGAGGAAATCTCATACTAATATAATCGTGATATTATATTTACTGGAAAAAATTCATGGGGACCAAGAAAGTGCCCTGAAGAACCCCACAGGCTGTTACAGAAATGTCAGATTTTGTGAAAACAAACTTCAGTAATGCTCTAATAATCCAAAGAGAAAGTCTCATACTGATAAAATAGTGATATAATATTTGAGCGAAAACTCATGAGGACCAAGAGACGCGCCCTGAGGAACCCCGCAGGCTATCACGGAACTGTCAGATTTTGTGAAAACAAACTTCAGTAATGCTCTGATCAAAGGAGAAAATCTCATACTGATCTAACAGTGATGTAATATTCAAGTGAAAACTCATGAGGACCAAGAGACATGCCCTGAGGAACCCCGCAGGCTATTACAGAAATTTTTAAGAATGGAGAAGAAGTTATCCAGTTTTCAGTAAATAAGCATCATCTGATTTGGGTTTACAGGTCGTACATTGAATTTTATATTTCCCACAAGTCCCAAAAGTCCTGGGCTGACATTTTTTTGTCTTGTGCACACAATATAATGTTTTACCTTTCTTGAAAACTGTAACCCAGCAAACACAAATCTGTACAACTACAGAATTGTTTAATATTGAATTTTGAATAAGCAGCACTTTGACCAAGAAGAAGGCATACCTTAATATTTTAAGGGAAGCTATATACATCTGAATACAGAAGGCATTTATGTTACCAACAAAACACCAGAGCAACCATAAAATACTTCATTGTATTCACACATTAGAACAAAATGAAATAATTTGCTTGCTAAAAATGACTGAATAAGACAAATAAAGGCATTTCATAGTGAGTGGAATCGTTAGCACAGCTGCATCTGCTAAGGTTGACAACCTTACACTCAGTGAATCAATTGGATGTTTAATGATTTGGATGTGATGGAGTCAATTCCTGTTAAAATGTGATCTATGCCCTCTTAAATATTTCAAAATACTGCAAGACTGAGACGTTGATGTATGATAAACACAAATGTATATATGAGGTCTCCACATCCTGCAGAAAGCTGACGCCTCATTGGCTGAATATTTTTATCTTCCTCCTCAGCCTGAGGACGAGGAATCTCTCTCTCCCTGTATCCCTACTCTAATTGGCCGATCTTGGTCACATGACTCAGCCAGGCTGGAGCAGCATTGCATGATAATAACAGCGTGATGTGCGTAAATGTGTGTGAAATGTGTGAGCGTGTATGTGCGAGCTGACTGCAGTGGAGTCAGACACTGCAGCCATCACTACACACACACACACACACACACACACACACACACACACACTCACACACACACAGAGGATGTCGTGACGACGTTCTCCTCGAGCTGTTCTGAAGGATTCACATCACATACACTGCTAACATTATGCACATTGTCCATACTGTTGTTATGTAACGTTCAGAGAAACATGCTTTAATCCTGTGTTATTAGCTCATATATAGCTTACAGGCTAAAGTAATATGATATAATCTGATTACATGGATATTATTTCATTTGAGAATCAGTTTTATCAGCAAGTATATGATTACACAGAGGCAGCTGGATGATTTTAAAGCTCTATACAGACGTCGCAACCAATATACAATCAACCACAACATTTCCATAAAGACACACTTTAATGAACGTAAAAACAATGACGGTCGTCGACATAAATATGAATGTTTTTCTCTCCTCTTTCCTCCTCACCTCTTTTCATCTCTCCTTCTTCTCCTCACTTGTCCTTTTCTTCTTTTCCTCACCTCACTTATCTCCTTCTCCCCCCTCTAATTTCCTTTGTTTGTGTCCTTCTCCTCTCCTCTAATCTCCTCTGTTCTCTTTCCTCCTTTCTCTTTTTCCCCCTCCTGCCTTCTCGTCAATTATGCCATCCATCTATCCCTCTCCTCCTCTTCTCCTCCTTTCTGTGCCATCTTCTTTCCCTCCTTCCACCCCCCCTCTGCTCCATTTTCTTCATCTCCATCTCCTCTCTTTACCTTTCCTAATCTACCTTCCCTCCTTCCTCCTTTTCCCTTTTTTCTCATCCTCTTTTCCTCCCTTTTTCGTATCCTCCTCTGCTCCTCACTTTCTCTTATTTCCTCTCTGCTCCTCTTCTTTATTCTATCCTCTCTTCTTCTTACCTCCTACTCTTCCTTGTATCCCCATCTTGCTTCTTTACCTTCTCCTCTCCTTCCTATCTCCTTCTCTTTTTTCCTTCTTCTTCTGCTCATCCTCCTCTCCCCTTTTATCCCTTATTCTCATCCTTCCTTCTTCTCTTTCTCATCTTTATTTCTCCTCTCCTCTCTTCCTCCTCTTCATCTCTTCTCTGTTATCCTTTTTACCTCCCACCTTTTTTCTTTTTTTGGTCAATTCCCCCTTTCTATTTCTGTTTTTCCTTCTTTCCTTTTCACCTCTCCTTGTCTCTTCCTCCTCTTTTTTCCTCATCATTTCTCTCCTCTTCATCCTCTCCTCTTTCTCCTCTCTCAGGGACTTCCTTCCTCGTGGCTCTGGCATCGTGACTCGTCGCCCCCTGGTGCTGCAGCTCATCAACTGTCCGACAGGTGAGAGTGAAGACAAACAGTCTGATGATGACAACTTCCTGTCACATGTGACCCTGATCATGTGATTGATCACTGATCTGATGTATCGTTCGCACAGAGTACGCAGAGTTCCTGCACTGTAAAGGGAAGAAGTTCACAGAATTTGATGAAGTTCGTAAAGAGATCGAAGATGAAACTGATCGAGTCACGGGGGCGAACAAAGGGATCAGTCCGGTCCCCATAAACCTGCGAGTCTACTCACCACACGGTAAAACACATCATTTTCCTCTGACACAGAGTATTTTACTGCTGTATTCCACTTCATGAATCGTATAACCTTGTGTATCTGGTGTTTTTAGCCGCATTCAGTTTATTGCACGACAGTAAAAAGCTGGTGGGACTCACAGACATATTTCAATGTTAAATTCATATTTGGTAAAACACCTGAAAGTCTGGTGCTGCTGCTGTGATTGGATAATCCTTTCCAGTGAGGTTGATCCTCTGTGTTTGTTTGTGTCAGTGTTGAACCTGACTCTGGTGGATCTTCCCGGGATGACGAAGGTGCCAGTTGGGGACCAACCGGCCGACATCGAGCACCAGATTAAAGAAATGCTCATGCAGTTTGTCACCAAGGAAAACTGCCTCCTATTGGCTGTTTCTCCTGCCAACTCTGACCTCGCCAACTCTGATGCCCTGAAGATCGCCAAGGAGGTTGACCCACAAGGTGAGAGTCTGCTTGAGGAGAGGCCTCTCACGTATCAGGGCTCATCTTTTACCTGATTTAAGTTTTCTAAATGTGTGTGTTCAGGTCTGAGGACCATCGGTGTGATAACCAAACTGGATCTGATGGACGAAGGAACTGATGCCAGAGACATTTTGGAGAACAAACTGCTGCCACTTCGCAGAGGTACAGACACACTTCTGCACAACAAAAAAACTGTAGTTCTCTCGTGTGTGTTACAAAACATTTCTTTAGACACCTCAGTGTATTCATTTGACTATTTTTGTAAGTTAAGATTGACTTTGTGGCACTTTTTTCAACCAGTGTGACATTTTTAAGGTATTGGAACAAACTAAGAAAAAAGAAAATAATGTTGGGGTTGTATAAAGAAATAGATAGATGAAAAAATAAATAAGAGAAATACAGAGATCCAGACAGCCAATCACAAATGATTTGTTCTTGTGGAGAGATGAAAGAGTTTGAAAACCTTTCCCCCCCAGAGATAAAAGGATTAAAGTCTTAGTTCAAGCTGTTTTCTCAAGTCTGCAAAAGTCAGACTTGGAACAAAAAACAAAGTGTTAAAACGCAGAAGAGGAGCCTGAATATTTCTCCAACACTTCACCAAAATACTTCAGTGGTAACAGATGAGTCAGGAGTCTCAGAGGATTGAGTCTGGTGAAAATGAGTTAACTGATATCCTTCCAACAACAGCAGCGAAAGTTGGCTTCAGAATCCAATAGGGTGGCAGAGCTTTAAACATTTAGTCTAACAAATAGGAAATTAGTGACCTCAGAGCAACACTATCACCCATCTCATTTAAACTGAACATTCCTTGAATAAACCCAGTATAACTCCTGTTGACAATATTTTGATGATATTGAACAAAAAATACTGTATGAATAGTTATCTACCAAGAGGACATCTAAGAACAACAGTTCTTGTTTATTTTCAAAGTGCTTCATACATCTCTGTTAAACATTGCCCAACAATACTCCATGGTAACTAAGCAGTTACAGTGTTTCCCCTACCATTGCAAAGTGGCCCGCCCCCCCACTGGAAGTGGAGTTAATTTTATTTTCTCATATGGCACCAGATCACAGCAGAAGTGATTAAAAGTTACCGCTCTTAGAAATCAGGTCTATACCTTGTTTTTTTTAAAATGTAACAGTCTAAATAGCCTTATGTTATTCATCTAATTTACATGACGGGATGTCAATTGTACATTGTTGGGTTCACATTTCTCCTTGCGCTGTTTCGTGCACTGTGAAGTCCCACCACAGCGCATTCATAGACACACAAACACGTGTGCACATTTACACACACAGACAGGATCATTCCATATAGCGGACAGAGAGCTGGAAAACCACCACAAGAAACGTCTCCTAGCGCCTTCTGTGTGAAGATACAAAACTCGCAGGGACCACATCTCGCTTTTAAATCATCCACTAAAACGGGAGACTCCTGCATGTTGCCTCCGTGTGGGACTATGTAGTGTTTTGGTTTCCACTAAGTCACGTGATTGAACCTTGTCTGCTGATTAGCTTCTGAGGCAAGCATTCAAAGAATGAGGACTTTCAAGCGCCTATCCTTTGCCATCTATACATCTTCTGTTTATTTGTTTGAAACAGTAATACTCGATACTGGATAATGTAAAATTACACATCGTTAAAGCAATATTTTGGACAACATTGTATGCGATATATATCGCCAACCCCCAAGTTAAACCTCCTTAAATGTTCAAGAACTTTGAGAATTTTTTTTCATGGATTTTCTGACTTAATTTTCTACAAATCTCAGACACATGACAGTCTAATGGCCCGTACACCTTGGAATACCGGAATTTCACACAAAAAATATTAGCTAACAAACAGGATCTGGTACAATATTTAGCTTGTTTTTGCTACAACTGAAGCTTACAGTTTAGTTGAACTGCAGGGAGCTGAAAGTAATCCACATAATGTCGAAGTTAAAATCAGCTGTTTAGAAAAGATATGAAAAATAGATGTCAAATTATATAGGACCCAATGCCCTGAGGAACACCACAGGTCAGATTAAAAACACAGCTCTGGCAGGTCAAAACCACATGTTGCTGCATAGGAATTCAAAGTATAGTATTCTGACTCCTTGGTGTATTCACTGAAAATATAACAGACTCTGGATTGTATCAGGTTACATCGGGGTGGTCAACCGCAGCCAGAAGGACATCGACGGGAAGAAAGACATCAACGCGGCTCTGCAGGCAGAGAGGAAGTTCTTCCTTTCACACCCGTCATACCGTCACCTGGCTGATCGCATGGGCACTGCCTATCTGCAAAAAGTCCTCAATCAGGTACACAGATGGACACACAGGATTGTTCTCCATTTAATAATTCAGAGTACACCTGTTTGGGTTGGAGTGAAACGTAGCCACGGTAACGCAGCGTGTCTCTGTTGCATCCAGCAACTGACCAACCACATCCGGGAGACGTTGCCAGGGTTACGCAGCAAACTGCAGAGTCAGCTGCTGGCCATCGAGAAGGAAGTAGAGGAGTACAAAAACTTCAGACCAGACGACCCGGGACGCAAGACCAAGGCCCTGCTGCAGTCAGTGCTCCAAATGATCAATAACTACACACTGATGCCAACTAAATATCTACACCCAACAGGCCATGTTTTCTTACATGTATGTATTTTGTGTGTGTGTGTGTGTGTGTGTGTGTGTGTGTGTGTGTGTGTGTGTGTGTGTGTGTGTGTGTGTGTCAGGATGGTGCAGCAGTTTGCAGTGGACTTTGAGAAGCGGATCGAAGGATCTGGGGATCAGGTGGACACCTATGAGTTGTCTGGAGGAGCAAAGATCAACCGGATCTTCCACGAGCGCTTCCCCTTCGAGCTGGTCAAGGTAACACACATCACCTGTTGTGACAGGGAGTTACTGTCATAGCTCGATGTGTTTACATGAGTGTGTTAAAGCTTGTATCTGTGTGTACACACAGTTGGAGAGTGATGAGAAGACTCTACGGAAAGAGATCAGCTATGCCATCAAGAACATTCATGGAATCAGGTAAGTGCTAATCCATGCTCGAACCACATGTGTGCACAGAGTTGTGTGTGTTTCAGGTCCTTTGTGTGACTGTTTTTTTTTTTTAACCTGTGCTCTCTGTGCAGGACCGGTTTGTTCACACCAGACATGGCGTTTGAGACGATCGTGAAGCGTCTGATTGCTCAGATCAAAGAGCCGTGTCAGAAGTGTGTGGACATGGTGATCAGTGAGCTGGTCAACACTGTGAGGCAGTGCACACAGAAGGTAACAATTCTATTCAGTCAGTCAATACATTTATTTCCAGAGCTGCAATTCAAAAGAAATTTTTACCAGACATTGGTATTTACTCAAATAATTCACACAAGAAAGGAACTTCCAATTAGTGCAAACCAACATCAGCTGGGCTAGAGCAAATTGATGATCCTATAAAAAAGGTCATTTTTTCACCAAGCAGTTAAATACGACACACCCATGATGGGTAAAGGCAAAGAGCTTCCTGAAGACATTCACAACCTGATTGATGCTCAGCATCAGAATGGAACTGGTTACAGACTTATATCAAAGCACCTGAATATTCCAGTCAGCACCGTTGGGGCCATTATTCTCCAATGGAAGAAGCACCACCTTACCAACAACAGGCCACGCACAGGAGCTTCTTGCAAGATTTCTGACCAGGGAGTCAGAAAGATAGTTAGAAGATTACTCAACGAGCCAAGGACCACCCTGAAAGTGCTCCAGAAAGACTTGGAGGCAGCAGGTACAATTGTTACAGAGAAAACAATGCACTCCACTGCCGTGGTCTCTATAGACACTCAGCCCCCAAGACTCCATTCCTCAAGAAAAGGCATGTTGAAGCTGGTTTAAAGATTGCTAAACAGCATCTTGACAAGCCTGTAGAATACTGGGAGAATGTTGTCTGGTCAGATGAGACCAAAATTTAACTTTTCGGCTGTCATACTACATACCATGTTTGGAGGAGAACTGGCACTGCACATCAGCCAAAAAACACTACACCGACAGTGAAGTTTGGAGGTGGAAGCATCATGGCATGGGGTTGTTTCTCATCTCATGGTGTTGGCAAACTTCATATAATTGGCGGAGCAATGAATGGAGCCATGTATGGGGAAATTCTTGATATGAATCTGCTGCCATCCACCAGGATGATGAAGATGAGACGTGGCTGGACCTTCCAGCAGTACAATGATCCAAAGCACATGGCAAAGTTGACTCTCAAATGGTTTAAAAAAAGAAAATCAATCTGTTAGAATGGCCTAGTCAATCACCTGACTTAAATCCAACTGAACATTTGTGGAAAGAACTACAGAAAAGGGTTCACCAGAGGACACCAAAGAATATTCAAGATTTAAAGACAATCTGTGCAGAGGAATGGGCCAAAATCACACCTGAGCAGTGTGGGCCATTAGTTAAAACATACAAGAAGCTTCTGGAAGCTGTCATTGCAAACAAAGGCTTCTCCAGATGAGTCTCAGTTAGCGTGTTCAATGCTTATTTCCTGTGTTATCGTACTTAATTCCACATAATCATTATTTACGGACCTGAACCTTGTGATTTATTTTCATGTGTAGATTATTTGAGTTAATACCAATGTCTGGAAGAAATTTTGTTTGAATTGCACCTTTGAAATAAATGGGATGAGAAAAAAGTTGATAATCAATACTTATTTTCCCCACTGCAAGTCTTTAAGAAAAGCAGCTACCACGCTGTGGTTTCCTCTGCTACAGCTCCTGACTGTTATACACAAGGGCTGTGATCCCAGACTGCATTAACTAGAAATTATCTTCTAGGTGAAGGTACTTAAGGTGACAGTCTTGCCCACTTTCTTTCCATCATAGACCCAGACTTTGCCCTCAAACAGACCATCAGTGGGCAGGAGCAGGAACTTTGCCTCACTGTGACACCAGGTCATTCACTGTAGTGTTTCTAACTGTTGACCACGCAGATGACGTCAGAATGCTATCAGACCCAAAGTAACAAGGGCAAGAAATTCTTCCAAAGTGGAGACAGTGTGATAAGGTCAGTCTCAGCGAAATGCCAAGAAAATGTAGGTCATTACCTACAACATCCTCCCAGACCATCCACATCTAAAGACAACAGGAGGTACGGCCCTGAAAGGTCAGAGACTTTAAATATCTCGGGTCATGGATTAGCTCGTCCAGGCAGGACATCAAAGTGGGGAGAGCTTTGAACACCGTGCGTCAGTGTGTGGGAGTCCACCCGACCCCTCCTGGGTCTGCTCACCTGCATGGATCCGAAATCTGGACCACAAAGCCCCTTTTGCAGAAGTTCCTGTATAGATTCTACACAAAAACCAACCAGGATCTGTAGCTTGTGCCAGAATGGAGAGCTGTATGAGAGTGGGAAAATCTCTTCCTGCAGACTGAGGCTGGCTAGTCATTGTTTGAGACACCAGGCGCTCCAAGACAGCTGCCAGGGTCAATAAATGGACACTGACTGCAACAATGTCCTTTGTTATCATATGTGGAGGATCTCAAGCTGGCCAGAAAGAACAGAGCTGATCATCGATTTCTTCCACATTCAGCTTTTACTTTTGGTTTTCATTTACATAAATGTCTGATTCACTTCCTCACCGCCTGTGTTTCCACCCCTCAGCTGGCTCAGTACCCAATGCTCCGAGAGGAGATGGAGAGAATCGTCACTCAGCATATCAGAGACCGAGAGAGCCGCACCAAAGACCAGGTCTGTCTGAAAAACCTGTCATATGAAGCTCTTTATATCCAGTAATTTGAGGAAAGATGCTTCAGAACTTGCCTCAGAATAACAACTCTATTTCTCTTTAGTATTTGAGTAATCCAGTGATACTTGTCTCTACATCCATAGGTCTTCCTTGGTTTCCTCATAAATGTCAAATTGTAGTCTTAGCCAAGAATTAAAGACTGCAAAGATTATGTTTGAGACACAGAAGAAAGAGCTAAGAAAGAGAAGGGCATCCACTTCACGGTAATAGAGGAGCATACTGTGTAAAGTTATAATTACTGAGTCTAGAAAGGTCAGGATTATTACTGGATTAGTCTTGTTTCCCAGCCCCTTTCTTTAAATGACTTTCTTTCTTTCTTTCTTTCTTTCTTTCTTTCTTTCTTTCTTTCTTTCTTTCTTTCTTTCTTTCTTTCTTTCTGTCTTCAGGTGATGCTGCTGATTGACATAGAGTTGTCCTACATCAACACAAACCATGATGACTTCATTGGCTTTGCAAAGTAAGAAACATCGAACACACTGAAGTCTTGTCACTGCTTTAGTTTAACCAAGAAAAATGATTTGCCCACTCCCTTAAACCTCTTTTTATGGTTTATAAATGAACATTATGGTTGTTGTGTTCTCTTAAAGCAGTGATTCCCAAACTTTTTCTGCAGGTCCCCCCTTTTTGAAGATAAGAATATAAAATAAAAAGAGCTTTATTTTTTGTTAAAGCTGTAGCCTGTTGATATGTAATTTTAATACAAAAAAAACAAAAACAAAATAAATGTCATTTATTCTAGTGTGGGCTCATAAAAATTCATGCATCCTTGCATTAGTCAGTGCCCTGGTCGGGGCACCCCAGTCTAAAAAGTCTGGACCTGCCCCTGCTTGTCAGAGCGTTCCTCGTTGCAGGTTCATTATTTTGCTCTGCTCATCAGCAGATGGATTTACGCTGAATGGAGGGTTCAGTTTGTGGGATAGAGAGAGTTACAGAGAAAGACGGGACTCAACTTTCCCCGGAGTAAAAGTCAAACACCTTCTCAAGCATTTATGTCCAAGCAGCGCTGCTCTGGTTGGTCGCCTGTCTCCCTCCTATCTACCTCCCTGCAGTCTATGTTCACAAATCATCCATCCATATCACCAAAAAGAGGGGATTTTCTTCGGTAGACTGGGGACGTTCTGAGAAAAACTGATGCATATTTCTCCACTATCTAAATCCAACAATGATTAGAGTAATTTCTTTGAAGAGAAGTAGGTTTTACATGTGTCAATCATAACATTAATAATCTGCAAGTGAACCTAAAAGGGTCCCAGCTTCGCAAATGTTTCAGTCAAAGATCTTAAAATGCTGAAAAGTGGCAGATAGAAAACAGAGAACTGAAGGAATTGAGATTAAAAACCTCTTTTTCAAGGGAGACCTGGCCAAGACAGGCAGCAGCAAAAACACCAAAGTCACAGAGAGGAAGTACAAAAGAGACTAAGCACAAAACAAGAAAATGGATTAAAACCACGTTCTAGGAAACAACTGTTTAAACAACAGAGCTAAAACACTGACATTTTATAGAACCAGTCTCCTTGTCATTCATTTCAGATTAGAAAAGGTTTAAGTACTTAAGTCATTTTGCAGCACGTTCCAAGATAAGGGTGCAGTGCACCCAAAGGCCCTTATACCAGTTTCTGTCAGAGCATTTGGGGCAGAAGCGTAAGGAGTTCCTGAGAACTCCGAGTACTGTCTGGTACTTTTATAAACACATAAATAGTAAAGCAGCAGACCAAGAACTTCCTTATAGATAAAAGCGTACCAATGTGTGAGCCTCCAGGCTGCCAAAGCAGGCATTGCTCATTACTGTGAGAAAACACCTCAGGTTAAAGTAGGGCTCATGAGTCTGAGACACCAAAATCTTGGCAGTTACAAGCTGATAAGTTTATAATTTTGATCTGATCTTAAAACCTGAACCTCTCCCTCAATGTTTTGTTTCAGTGCTCAGCAGAAGAGCAGCCAGGCGAGCAAGAAGAAAGCAGCAGGAAACCAGGTGAGTCTCTGCTGGAGACAATGGATAAACTGTATAATGAGAGGATTATTTTATCATCATGTTCCTCTTTTCTTCTAACTCTTTCTCACCATCCCTCTCTGTGCTGCTGTTTCCGTGGCAACCAGGACGAGATCATGGTGAGTGGTTTAAAGTGTGTGCGTGTTTGTGTTGGCGTGTAATAATTGCCAATTGTGAGGGGAGTTTTTACAGAGCGCCAAGGGAGTGATTTTACTGAATGTACTGCAGTAGTTTCTAACAGTTTAAATCCATGAAGCCAACACTTCTCTTCCTGCACGTGTGTGTGCGCGCGTGTGTTTGCATTTGTGCAGGTGATCCGCAAAGGCTGGCTGACCATCAACAACATCGGCATCATGAAGGGAGGAGCCAAAGAGTACTGGTTTGTCCTGACCGCTGAGACACTCTCCTGGTACAAAGATGATGAGGTAACACACACACACACACACACACACACACACAAAACAACACAATGAGGTGATAGTTCACTCACCTACCTGTCTGAACACACCTCACTGTATGTTTGTTGTTGTTGTTGTCGCCCCCTGCAGGAGAAGGAGAAGAAGTACATGCTGCCAGTTGACAACCTGAAACTCAAAGACATTGAGAAGAGCTTCATGTCCAGCAAACACATCTTCGCCCTGTTCAACACTGAACACAGGTGTGTGTGTTTCTGTGTTTCTGTGTGTGTGTGTGTGTGTGTGTGTGTGTGTTTGGGTTAAAATCATCAGTGTGTCTTCCAGGGGATCAGTTATTTATCATGCAGCACTTTTGCTATCACATAGCCTTCCTTTTTTTTATTGTCACCGGGCGGTTTGGTAGAAGGAAGAGGTGTTAAGCGCAGAATTGTAGACAAACGTTAAGAAGTGTGATTAAACACAGCCATCCCCTGGCTTCACTGACTACCAAGGAGCTGCTGCTGTTATTTCTCAGTTTCCTTTTCGACATCTAATCAGATCAAACTGAATGTTTCAGGAACGTGTACAAAGATTACCGTCAGCTGGAGCTGGCCAGTGAGTCTCAGGAAGAGGTGGACAGCTGGAAGGCGTCCTTCCTACGAGCTGGAGTGTACCCTGAACGCAGCGTGGTATATATCATTACTGAAACGACATTACTGCACTCTCACTGCAGGATTCCTACATTATTTTCAATTTTGTAATTACGTTTTCAGTATGATCACGTTACAGAGCTATACCTTAGTTATAACCACATTACCACTGCATTATGACTGATTTCCAGTGATATGTTTTCTGTGATACTAATAACCTATATCTACTACTAATACGTTTAATGCTTATTAACTTATGACAACCCAATATTATTTTTTTCCGTATTTATTCTCTTTTTTTCTTTTTCCTCCTGCAGGACAAAGAGAAGGTGAGTGTTGTTTGATTTACTGAAAGGTGTTTTTAGCCATCTGTCCCAGTTAGAGCCAATGGGTAACAATGTGTGTTAGCATCAAGGTTATAATAGTTTTGGATTTGTCATTACAGTTTAGTTTTAATTAGTTTTAGAGCAGGCATTCTAGTTTTTATTTAGTTTTGATTTTTGCAACAAGGTTTAGTTTTAGTTTAGTTTCGGTTTAGTTTTAGTTTTTTCATACCTTATTAACAAGGTGCAGGATTCAAAAAGGTCAGAGTAAATATTTTGTAATACAGTTTATTTTCAAGTCCAACATAGTGCTCACTGCTCAGTCAATGCTGATACTGAACTGTTGGCTGCTGCTTTAAAACAAGAAAATGATATAAATTTAATATAAAAAATATAAACATAAATTACATAAAAATAATATAAACTTAAATTATATAAAACAATAAAATATGAGCTTTCATAATTAGAAACTTGGACTCTGTAACAATTAAAGTCAGACTCACATGAACTTAAACAATTACAGATGCTCTGATTCATTGCTCCACTATGTTTCGTCGCAGCACAGTGCACAGCCAGTCAGTGCAGTAAACAAGCACGTCCCAGTATGTCACTATGATGGTGCCATACGGCACTGACAACTGCCGAAAACTGTCGTAAAATTGGTTGGGAAAATGTGTCGGATTGATTTAAATCCTAAAAGCTATTATTATTGTCAGAAACGATAACAAAGATCATTTTGTCTATAATTTTGGTTCGTTTCAGTTAGTTTTGTGAGCACAAGATACAGTTTTAGTTTACTTATCGTTTTTGTTTTCTTTTCTAGTTTTTATTAGTGTGAGTTAATTGCAATGTATTGTAAATTTTAGTTTTCATTTTTAGTTTTGTTTTAGTTAACTATTTTAACCTTGGTTAGCATATGGTATCTATGTCAGTGTGTATTGCTGGTAATTTTCAACCATATTTGTGCAGACGGAGACGGAGGAGGCGAGTGGAGACGGGCAGATCCACAGCATGGATCCTCAGCTGGAGCGACAGGTGGAGATCGTCAGGAACCTGGTGGACTCTTACCTGTCCATCATCCACCGCACAGTCAGGGACCTCATCCCCAAGACCGTCATGCACCTAATGGTCAACAATGTAAGGGACAGTCACACAGGCACACGCAGGCACACACACAGGAAGTCATAACCAGTCATAAAACCTCCTCCTCTGTCTTTTTCAGACCAAGGAGTTTATCCATTCTGACCTGCTGGCTCATCTTTACTCCTGTGGAGACCAAAACAGCCTGATGGAGGAGTCCCAGGAACAGGTGAGGAGGCAGACAACATGGACTGACAGAAAGAGGGGAATGCTGACAAGTAAAGATTTTCAATTTAAGTTATAATGGGCCTTGATATCTTCAAAAAGACTGTCAAGATGCCCCAGATCTAAGCGTGCCTTGCTCTGGTCTGAATCACGGTTGAATTTGCTACATGGGTTAACAATTATTTCAAGTTTGGTCTGTGTTCACATGAAACGTATACAAGCAGACAACATGTGATATGACTCATTGGTTCAGAGCTCCTGAATCTTCTCAGAGGATGACCCCCCCCTCCGTTTCTCTCCCTCAGGCTCAGCACCGTGATGAAATGCTGAAGATGTACCACGCTCTGCGAGAGGGCCTCAACATCATCGGTGACATCAGCACCTCCACCATCACCACAGCAATGCCTCCACCTGTGGATGACTCCTGGCTACAGGTGACGGGGATGCCATCAGGACGCAGGTAAAGCAGGGACAGGTCAGTTGGTATGTACATCCAAACTGAAGGACCAGCATGACTCAGTCTCTCTGCTGGACTCTCTGTAGGTCTCCCATGTCCAGTCCAACCCCTAACCGCCGAGCTCCTCCTGGACCTCCTCGTCCAGGCGGTCGTGCTGCCCCATCTCGTCCCGCGGTGTCACCAGACCCTGGACCCCCACCCTCTGTCCCCTCCCGACCCAATAGAGCACCCCCTCCAGGAGTTCCTAGGTAAAACACACAGGTAACACACACAGCATCCATACAAAGTGATCAAACGGAACACCAGTAGACTGGAGGTTTGGTGCTGCAGTAACATCTATGATTGATCTTAAATTTATTTAAACATGTTTGGTCTCGAAAATCGTTTTTTACAGGAAGACAAATTAGATATTTCCAGCCCCAAACCACCCTGTGTATCTGCAACATATCACCTAAGTGAATAAGCTGGATTAACATGATAAAGGTAGCATGTTAGCAACACCACATTCAGAACTGGTGAGCAGCAGACAATTGGACTCGAGTCATAGAGACTCGACTGGAGTTGCAAATTTGACGACTTACAACTCGACTGGACTTGAGGGTAAAAAACTTGAGACTTGACTTGACTTCAAAAACAATGACTTCAGACTCGACTCGACTTGAGACAAGCTGAGTCAAAGAACTCATAGCATATTTACCATGCTCTAGCTTCACACTTTTGTTGATTGATTGACTGATTGATTGGAGACAGGTGTGTAGCGAGATCACAAGCCCGCAAGCAGCCAGTGGGGACACACAACACAGAGCGGTTGTTAGCTAATAATGGCGATTGCCCCCAGGCCTGTAGCCAGTTCTGCTGCTCCAAAAGTAGAGCAGTTTGCGTTTAAAAACTTCCACTCGAATAGAAAAAGGAGGAACACGCAATACAAGATTTGCAACGGTAAAATAAACAGAAAAGAGGGAACAACGTCCAACTTTATCCGCCATTGAAAGACTGCACATGAAGCCAAGGAAGTGAAACCAAGCTAACACACTAGAAGTGTGTGAGAATGTGCGTGTGTGTGTTGGTGATATGTTCGTGTTTTGAACATTGTTGCTAATAGTAAGACAAACAATTTCACTCACCACTGTCGTGAACGTTGATATGGGGTAGCCTATAGCTGCGTTTCAACCAAGCAGACCAGTTCAGTTCGTCTAGGTACGGCATGCATTTTTTGGCGTTTCCACCCGGGACAGATCCCCAAATAACAGAGACGAGGTGTCCCACTTTTTGGGACCCCTTTGTATGGGTGCCGGACTGAACCAATCTGCTCTCTGAAGGTTGAGCTACAAGACCGCATGTTGTTGATTGGTCAGAAGAATCGTCACTTATCCTGACAGTGGCTCCATTTCTCCTGGTGGCACACAGACTTCTCTGAAACAAAGCTTGATTGCACTTTGTATCAAAGAGACACAGGCCAATCACAGAGAGGACGAAATGCTGCATGTATTCCATCTGTGCTCTTTGTTTAGTGTGTTGCATTTTTCTTCTTCGTTGGATTTATTAGCCGTGTAAACTGTGTCGCATCTGTATTAACAGATGCGGCTTTCGGCATCCGGCTTACACGCCGCCTACCACAAGAGGGCACAGTTTTGCTGTGGAAACGCAAACGGGATCAGGCTTAACAGTACCAAACCATGCCAAACCGTACTGGACCAAACCGGACTGCTCATTGGAAACGCAGCTTATGTGACTGCATAAATAATATCCATCCATGATCGCAAGCCCCCATCTTCCAACACTTCACCACTCACACATAACAAACATCCAGTCGTGACTCGTCAGTAGAGTAAATAACTCCCACGCAAAACCTTTATTCCTTCTCATTTGAGTTTTTTCCTCTAGCTATGGTTTCATTTAGTCCACTCTGTTATTCTTTTGGAACGGGGATAAAGGACCCTATGCCTGCAAAACAAGTGCACATGGCCAGGCACTATAGGCAGCTAAATTTGTGCCTGGTGATAAATGGCATATTAATATATAAGTATACCTCTCCATTATAATATTAAACTATATGCTTTAATCCATGCAGAGTTGCAGACTAATCTGCATGTTTGTTTGTTTTTTGACATTTACTTTAGGACTGTTTACTTGTGACTTGGGTCGACTTGACTTGACAACCTTTGTGACTTGACTTGACTTGACTTACCCACAACAAAAAAGCCTGAGACTTGCTTGACACTTGGACCAAATGACCTGCTACTCGTTTGGGACTCTGATCGGAGGGACTTGTACAATTGTCTGGTAATCAGATTTCAAATTTTCTGACTCAGATCAGGAAAAAAACTATAAAATAATTACCAACGTCATCAAGACTCCATCCAACTTTTATTTAAGGTCAACTGTTTACATCTCCAACAGTATTATCAATGAAAACTCCTGTACTCCAGTGTGACTTGAATGCAGCATGTGGTGTAAGATGCTTAAAGGTGATTGAATCTATGGGATAAAAACTCAATGGTGTCCTCTTTGGCTCAGCACACCAGCTCTGAGCTTTGGCTATCATTGACTTTTGTCAGAGACAGAAATTCAAGTGTAAAGTTTCCAAGCAGATAATCTCAGTTAAACTCTGCTGTGTTTGAAAAGTAGAAAACTTGCTAAAATTTGGAGGAGGAATAACACTTATAAAAGGACCAAAGCTGACGACTGTGTTGTGTTTTCTACCAAACTGGACGCCACTCAGAGTTTTATCAGAGGTCATTGAAGGTGAAAAGTTGTTCTAGGAAGAGTTTCTACTTTGCTGGTGCTGTAGAACGAAACCCGCGATCCACAAACAACCTGCACAGACATGGAAAAGAAAGACTGGTCTTTCTTTCTTCTTCTCTCTGCTCATTCTTCTCCTATTCATTGCAATCAACCTGGGGCCATGTCTGTCTGTCTGTCTCTGTGTCTACCTGTTTGCCTTTGTCTGCTGTTTTTTTTCCTGCGTCTTCCAGCCTAGAACTGTCCATATACCTGTCTGTATCTCCTACTGTCTGCCTGTCTCTTTAACTGTCTCTCTGCCTACCTGTCTGTCTTCTCATTGTCATCCTTTCCTTCTGTCTTCTTCTCGACCTGCCTGTCTGTGTTTAACCATCTCTCTAGCTGCCACTCTGTCTGGGTACCTGCCGGCTTGTCTGTGTGTCCACCTGTCTGTCTGCGTCCGTCAATCTGTCTGTTTGTGAGATCCTGTTCTAACAGTACCTTTTAAGGATAAACAGGAAGCTCTCAGGTGTGTGAGTGACAGAGCAGGTGGCCACGCCCCCTGCCCCCTCCCATATTGACCATATATGGTTATTTTTTCAGAATCTCTATCAGTGACCAGTGAGGAGTTCACCAATGGTACGTCAGCTGTCTGTGTGATGTCACTGTCTCTCATGAGCGCTGTTTGTGCCTCATCTTCCAATCAGATTGCTGTCCTCGCCATGTGACCCCGCCCACTCCCTCAGCATTATAATTAGCTGTGTAACTGACAGCTCCATCGCTCTTTTACTGATTGTCTGTCTCTGTCTGTCTCTCTCTGTTTGTCTGTTGTTTTTATTTGTTTTGTGTGTGTGTGTGTGTGTGTGTGTCGTCTCCAGTCGGAGGGCTCCTGCATCTCCATCCCGACCCTCCAGACCAGACTCTGACTCCTTCCTCTAAAACGCACACACACACTCTAAATACACACACACATGCGCTAAACCTGAAACACGCTCAGGTTTCCTCAGATATGAGAATCCAGCTTCTTTTGGTTCATGCTCACAGATTTCTCATATGTTGTTACAGACACTCACAAAATCTCACCAGAACCATCTCCTGCAGGCTCCACTCACGTCTTAATGGTGTAGTTATGTCACTGGGTGCAGTCACCAGTTTTTACTGGTTACTAAAAATGTCAACCAATTCAACTTGTACATACTGATCTCAAGACGGAACCAATAATCTCATCTGGTTTTAACTGGTTGTAGTTTTGCATGAATTTTTTTTTCCTGGTTAGCACATGTTACCAATGATACTACCTATTTTAGAAATGTTCCTACTGGTTCCAGCTGGTTCTAACATATAGCTGATCGGAGATGGTTCCTTCCTATTTCAGCTAATTTCAAGTGGTTCCTTGGATCTTGTTAATTCTTCAAGGCTCCATTTCATGAAATATTTGGCTACCAGATGCTGGTTTTAAGGATTTTAAAGCCAATTGGTTCCAAAAAGTATGTCCACTTATACCTAGCTAGTTCTTAGTAGCTTTGATTCATTCCAGTCAGCTTCGGTTGCTTTACTATCCCACAAAATGTAACTGGTTCCAACTGGCTCCAGTAAGCTTTAACTTGTTGCTGTTAGATCCAGCTGGTTCACACAGGATTTCACCTGTAAAGCAAGGCTGGTGCTGGTTTTACCATTATCCATCTGGGTTGATACCTACTACAGGTTTAACATGCAGTACATGTGTTTGCTCAGGTTACTTTGTATCATTATATTATAAGTTCTGTTAACCACACAGGTGGTCACAGACAGGTGTGGGTAGAGGTTGTCAAAGTCCCGCCCTCTTTCTGGACTGTTCATTAGGTATCTCACCTTCATTTAAAAGTGTTCTGGCTTTAAGGTTAAAGCATCAGTTTCACTTTAAAGAACACTGACATTTTTGTGTCTCCTGCGTCCGCACAAACTATGCAGGCTTGCACATCTGTGTGAAACTATATGATATTAGTAATTGCTTGTAAATACTGAGAAAAACTAAATGAAATGACCCTTAGAGATAGAGATTGTGTTAGTCTTCCTATGTGGTATACAGCAGCCATCTTCTTCACTGGGAAATGGATGGAAATCATCCACTGAGAGACACAGCACAAAGGCAGGATGGTTTAAGTTTGTCTAATGTGAAGACTTCAGGTGTGCTGACCGATGCAAAGAGCCAGCAAAGCTGGACTCTTGTCAGCTGCAGAGCTATAGTCCTTTAAGCAGATGTGGATCAGTTCTTTACCGAAGGAACTGCAGCATCTGCTGATTTTAAGGCACATTAAGTAAAGTGTCATCAGCAAAGACATGTAAATATTTGTTAATATTACAGAATCTGTACTATTCTATGAACCCTATTGTACCCCTTCTACTCCTTTTAACCCTCCTTTCCATACCCTATTCTTGTGCATCTTTCTGTATACTCTCCTGTGAGGCCATATCTTTTTTACTGCATCTATCTCTGCTGTCTTAATTGACCCATCGACTTTCCTGTACCCTCCCCTTTTAAACCCTGCTATCCTTTATCCTCATCTGTACCCTGTTCTACTTGACTGTGTCATACCTTAACCCACAGTACCCATTTAAAATGCTACATTAAGCTTTTTTTGTAACTAACTACGCTACCCTAGACCGTACTGCACCACAACATATTCTATTGTACCATGCTCCACTCTCCTCCACTCTGCTTCACCTAACTTTACATTCCCCTACACTCTTATTACCCCGGTTGTACTCTATCCTATTCTCCCTATCTATTCTTTGTTTTCCAGATGTTTTACTTTTCCTAACTATACTTACCTGGTCTTACATTGATCCTAACATGTTCTGACTGGTTTGAATCAGTTTTGAGTTATCCTAACGTTGATGGTTGGTTTCTATCACTGGACTGGTTCCCACCTGCTATAACTGGTTCCCGCAGGTACCAGCAGCATGGTGTCTTAATGAATTACCCTTTCATCCTTGCAACCCTCCTGCCTTTTTGTTTTTCTGTTAATTCACGGTTGTTCTCCTCTTTTCTTTTCTCTTTGTTCATGTTCGTTCATGTCGTTCTTCCCCAGTCGTCCCAATAAAGGTAGCCCCGCCCATGGAGAGAGCCCCCAGTCTTCTATTGAGGGTTAACCTGAACCGAGTGTGTTTGTGTCTCTACTGAACTGTTCTACTGTTCTCTACTGATGCTGTGTTACTGTGAACCTTACTAGTAATAATGATAAAAAATTATATTGATTATCAGCACATTATGACTATATAGCAAATGATCAGCAAAACACTACTGCAATATTGAGTGTATAGATATGTTGTCCTGCTCTCTGTCCACTGTAAGGAGTGTGAGACGGGGCAGCTGCGTGTCTGTCTGCCTCCTCACGCTGTCCCTCATATCACATCAAAATGACAGAAACATGATTTATCAGCTACTATCAGGGTTATAACATACTGTAGAAGACTCCAGCCATGCTGTGGAAGTGAGGATATTCACTCTGCTCTGGGATCAGACCTGACTGCAAACTGGCAGCTAGTTAGAAACTTTTCTAGCTGCATCAACTCCTGGAAAAGAATATATTTTTTTCTATTATCCTTTATTTTTCTTTCTTGTGTGAAGCTGAAAGGATCTTCTTATTTATGCTGAAATGTTGCAGCTATTCTTTACAGTGTAAAGTTTACAAATTGTTTTTATCCTGTGTATTTATTGATCTATTTATTTATTTATTTATTTATAATCTACTGTTCTGGTTGACATGGCATTATTCTCTGTATGTAGGATATTATCCTGTTCACTTAATCTTATCCATCGTAAATACCAAGTGTTGACAGCTTGTATCCATCTGATCCAATGGTCTTAGAATCTAATATATCAGGGGTGGCCAACCAATTAGGGACCAAGAGCCACAAAAATTACTGTAATACCACAAAGAGCCACAGAATCAATATTTCTATCTATCTATCTATCTCTCTATCTATCTATCTATCTATCTATCTATCTATCTATCTATCTATCTATCTATCTATCTATCTATCTATCTATCTATCTATCTATCTATCTCTCTATCTATCTATCTATCTATCTATCTATCTATCTATCTATCTATCTATCTATCTATCTATCTATCTATCTATCTATCTGTGAGTACACGAACGACTGAGAGGAGCACATGTAGAGAAAAGAAATTGAAACTTAAGTATCGATCTCATCACCCTAGTATTGATCAGTACTGATCTCAACGTTGGCATCAATTTATCGGTTTTATGAGTGGACTGAAGAGCCGCACACCAAAAGACAGAGAGCCACAAGTTGGCCACCCCTGTAATATACTCTGCTTTAAGCCTGTCCTCTAAATTTTGTCACTTTATGCCAAGGTCAGACGGCACAGTCTTTGGTACCAGTGTGTTAGACGACATCTGCTACCAAGACGTTAAAGTTATAAAGAATGTCCTGCTAGCTTTATGCTAATGCTTACAAAAGCACATGCTTAAGAACACGTGCTATTTCTCCCCTTTTTCAGTCTCAACAGACTTTTCTCCAGTTTTACTATCAACTTTTTCCACTTTGCCATTGTATTTACATTTCGGAAGATCTGGGTCGTTTGGCATCCAAGTTGAGGCTTTGATTGACGTACACATCATGACGTTAAAACAATTTTACCCTCTGTCTTTACTCGTACTTAAAACATGTAGTCTGACCTTGGCATAAATCTGACTTTCCCTGGTCCAAAGTGGTTCCAACTGGATCAAACAGGTTCCAACCAGTATGGACAGATTCAAATACAATCAGCCTGGTCTTACTGGTTCAATCCCAGAAAGCTTGATTTCAAATGGTGCCAACTGGTTGTAATTGGGTGCTACTACCACTTGTTTAGACTTGTTTTGAAGTTAGCCAATCAACCACCAATTCATAAAGGAGTGTTTTACGCCGCACTTGAGTGTATGTTGGATTTAACTGATTGAATTCCATTTGATGATATCAGACACATTAGCTCACAGCTGGATAATTTTTGACAGCAAACTTTAAAAAATGATCAGGAAACATTAGAATGAAGTGAGCTACTATCATGAATCGTGACAGTAGATGTCCATGGTTTCCAAAGTGTTTCTTCTGTACCTTCTTCTGTTTGTGAAAATGTTACATGTTCTGAACTGGAGCTTTATTTATTTATTTATGAGTACTTTCGAAAGCTGCTAATGGAGGTCTGATGAATGGCTCCAGGAGGTGACATTGTTGTAAAGGGAATTTCTTGCAGTCTGACCTGCAGGTTTGATAAGTCTTAATGTTCCTCAGAGACACACCAGCTGTTAGATTTTACTGTTTGACTGTACTTGATGAATCGACTGATAAACAACAGACTGTACGACTCTGATCTAAAACTGCTGATCTATTTATTCAACCTGTGTACGTGTATAATGTTTATGATGTAGTGATTATGTCAAGTTAGCCGAGCTCTGGGCTGCGTTCAACGCCACACATGCTCCACTGAGTTGGCAGAGCGTGTTTGTAGCTGTGAAGTGTCTTCATGCGTTCAGATTACCGTCAGCATGGTCGTGATTCTCTGATTTCGAGTAGACATATTTCTGAATGTTTTGTAATAAACAGTGAAGTGTTGCACATGTTGCTCTGCAGCAGCAGCAGTGTGTTGAACGCAGCCCGGCCTTACACCAACACACACGCGCACACACACACATGCACACACACCTGTGATCGTGGGTAGTTCACTCTGTATGATATCAATATAAATGTAATGTTTACAGAATATATGAAGATAATAATGAACCATATATATGCCAGGAACATATATATAGATCTATTCAACTGAAATATGCAGCGGCCCAGACTGTAGTGTATATGTGTGTATTAGTGTGTATGTATGTGTGTAGTTTTGTTGTGTATCTTAGTGTTAATGTGATCAGGGCCAACAGAGAAGTGTTAACATGAATAAAGTTTGAGTGAATGATGAAGACAAATGTTTCTGATCTCCTCTTTTCAGACCAAACTTTTACCTTTTCAGATTTCATGAAAACATGTTTACAATTTTTATTCCAAGTTTACTCACTTGCATACAAGTATTGCAGGATTAACACATTACTGATTGAACTCATAGCGAATTTTCATTTGGCTGTGGTTGACACAGATTTTATGGACTCCTCATAAGAAGTTAGTATCGTAGCTATTTGTTTATAAATGCGTATACAAATATGTGGGCTGATCCACAAATGTGTGCACATGTGTTTTACCTACTTGTTGGTATACAGAGAGCACCAATTTTGGCCAAATTTGCTTCAGGGAAATCCAGAGGTACGGAAGAGGATAAGAGCCACTGGGGGGAAAACGTCCAATTTTTATTTATTTATTTATTTATTTATTTTTTTGTACTATTTATTCTGAGAAAAAAGCCAGAATTAAGAGATTAAAGTCAGAATTCTGAGACTTAAGAAGGAATTCTGACTTTAATCTCAGAATGCTTACTTTTATTTCTCAGAGAAAAAAATATAAATAAAATATATATTATAATATTTATATAAAAATATAAATATCAAATATTAACATGTTTTCCCCCCAAGTGGCCTTAGCCAGAATTTGACGGAGGAGGATTAGGGCAACTGGAAGAAAAAAAAATCCAAAAATTATTTAAACTAATTTTTCTGGAAAAAAAAAAAATTCTTAGAAATAAATAGTAATTAAAAGAAAAAAAAAAGGATGTATTTTTAGTGGCCCTAATCCCTCTGCAGAATTCTGACTTTTTCTCAGAAAAAATAGTGAATATATATATATATATATACTGATATTTATTTTCCTTTTTTTCCCAGTGGCCCTTATCCTCTTCCGTACAGAGGCCACTTGTTTTTTAATTTTGTAATTTTTCCCCCGGAAAAGCCAACAGCAAGGCACCTTTCAGTGGGCATGTGATTTTTTTTTTTCCATTCTATCAACTTAAAGAGCTCCAAAAAGATAACTTTTCATATATATTTCACAAAAATACTAACTGGAGAACTTAAGTTCACTGAAGAGGCATCTGGAGAGCACCTTTTTAAGTTTATTTTTACAACCAGGTTATCAAGAGGGGATTTTTGTAGGTTCTACCTACTGAAGAGAGACGTGATGCCTTTAAGATTTTTTTTTTACCAAAAGGGTAAAAGAGATGGCATTTTATTTTACTTTATTTTACTTCATATTATTCACTACAGGTGAACCAAGAAGGCACTTCAGGAGGGTTATTTTCTGATATGAGGGCACCAGACTATGTGGGACTGTTGGTTAAAATTAACTGAGAATTAACAGAGCCAGGGCTGGTTTGGCTCAGCAGGGAGAGAGGCTATAGTCTTCATCACCCACTCTCTCCTCACATTTTAGCTCTTCTGATAAAGGCCAAAAAAAAAAAAAGCCCTCATACAATCTATCCAAAAATCAATTTAGGGCTGTACTGTCTGCTTGTGGCCAGAGGGTGGTGCTGCAGTGTGTCATACTGATTGATGCCCTATTTCCAACCAACCTGTCAGCACCACCATTCTCCTCACAGCGTGCTGAGCGCATTCATCTGAGCTCTATCTTCTGAGCACAAAAAGGAGGAAAGAGGAAAGAAGAAAGGAAGGAAGAGACAGAAACAAGGTCAGAGGGAGACAGTGGCAGAAAGCCGTATGACACAGAGTGAGACAGAAGAAACATAAAGTGTGGATGTTTAACATGAAAGCAGAGGATTGAACTGCTGAACTGACGCTGCCAGCTGTCTGTCTGCCTTTCCACCTGCAGACATGTCGTCCCGTGCAGAGAGTAAGACTGGTAAGTCTCTTTCTTCAGTGCTAACTGTTAGCCACCAAAGGCTAAAAACATTCTCTTAGTATATTCTAGAGTTTATCAAATCAATGTAGCCATACTCCTTTTGTTTCTGTGCAAGTTTTATGATGATAAAAATGACAGATGTTTTAAGAGTGCGAATGATGAAGATGACCCTCCTCCTCCTCCTCCTTCTCCTCAGCCTCCCAGTTTGTGTCCCTCACCTTGAAGCTGAAGGATAAGATCCACTCACAGAAGATCAGGCGCTTTGAGCGAATCAAACAGACTTCTACCCTGAGGGTCAAACCTCCTGATCTGAATTTGGAAAATGAAAACAAAATAGAGCACAAGGTACACACACACACACACACTACAAGCATACACTCACACTACAACACAAGGTATACACACACCCAAACACACAAGCAAAGCAAAAGGTGGATGTAAAGTAGGTCAGAGTGGAATGAGGGTACACTCAACCACACGCTGAACAGAAAATGCAACACACAGTTATGGGTACACTCAGTGACATCAGGTATAACCAACAGTTGTAGCACACCACACAAACTCCAGTACAAGATGCATATGCAGCTACATGTGTTTATATATGTTATATTTGTTGTTTATTTATGTTTCTTTGTGCATGTGTGTGTGTTTCAGTCGAGTTGTGGGTTAGCAGACCAGGAGCGAGCAGTGGTCAGCTCTCTGCAGTACTTCAAAGCTCTGGTGGACAGACTGGGAGCGGACAAGATGGTCCAGGATCAGTGTGTTGTTGGTGGTCTGCTGGGCGGAGCATCCAGTGGAGTCCTGGAGGCTGTCCAGACTCTGGTCCAGCTGGAGCCGCACCTGCACAACAGGTATGTGACTCTTGTTGACCTTGACCATCTGAAAATGCCCTGTCTCCTTACTTAACCCTTTGTTTTCTCTTTACAGCAAGACTATCTCTTCCTGTCTCACTCGCCTCTACCAGTCTGTGGCTCAGCTGATTCGCTGGACCGACCAGGTGATGCTGCAGAGTGTGGCACAGGACAAAGACTCCAAAGCAAAGGCCACTGAGGCTATCAAGAGGGTGCTGGATGGTGTAAAGGTGAATATGAATGAAGGAGCGGTGTTTGTATCCTGGTCCATCTTTTTTGTGTCATTTTCATTTTTTTTCTGTCCTGTTGATGTATTTTTTTTCTCCATCGTGTCTGTCTTTTTCATTCATCTTTGATTCTGTTGAGTTTGTATCTTTTGCTTGTCATCCATAGCATGCTTTGTCTTCCTTTGTCTTTATTGTTTTTTCTGTTCCATTTTTCTAGTTCTTGCCTGGTTTGTCGTCCCCTATCCCATAATCCTTTCTTTCCTCTACTTTCCCATATGTTCTCTTTCATCTTGTTGTGTCTTGAGAGTGACTTGTTTGCTGTTTGCTTTTCTCTTTCTTTTTGCTTTCCTCTGTCTGTCTGAGCTGTTTCCCTCTGAATTTTATTTCTGTCTTTCCAAACAGTTTGCTATTCTTTGTCTTTTTTGTCACTTTTGGATTTGTTTCTCCTTTCACATCCTTTTTCTTTCTCATTTGTCCTATTTTGTGCCTTTGTTTGTCTTTCAGTCTATCTTCCCTCTGAAGTTCTTTCTGTTCCTTTTTTCTTTCTGTTGTTTTATTTTTACATTGTCACATTTTTTTCTTCCATCTCTTTTGGCTGTGAGTCTCACTAAGTCCTTCTTTTATTCTTCTTGGTCCCTTTGATCCTCTGCTTTTTTGTATTATGTAATTCCAGTTTGTCCTTTCTCTCTAGTTTCCATGTTTTTTACTATTTTTTTCCTTCAGCCAACTTAATTCTTGTCTGTCAATAAATTATCATACATCTTTGTCTGTCCTCTTATGTCCACTTGAGTCCAAAGAGTTCAGGGGTGACTGCAATTACGACCACAAATGTTGACCTGCTTTTAAAGTATGTCCATTTCTATTTGTCCTTCTCTTTGCTGTTTTTTTTTTTTAGTTTATGGTCATGTCCTGGTCTCCATTATTTAGATTGTTTCCTTCTGTCCCCTTTTTTCATCCTGATGGTTTCTAGCCATTTTCTTGTTTCAGTGTCCAAAGCCACAGAAATAAATTAAGCTTAATCTTTACAAGTATCTTGTAATGCATGTCTTCTTGTTGTCTGTCCTGGTGTTGTGTTTATGTATTTTTGTCCTCATTCTTTAAATGCTGCCTTATCTTTTATTTTTTTATGTTTCCTGTAGTTGCTTTTGTCTTGTCAGCATCCTGTATCAGCTGTTATATTTATTGTCCATTTCTTAGGAACTGGTTCGATTGGCCTCAGAGAGACAAAAAGGCTCTGCCCCTCTATCTCCTGTCCAGTCACAAGCTCCCGTGGAACGCAAAGGTAGTTTTAAAGAGCAGCTGACACCAGAAAGGACGTTTGACAGCCGGAGTCCAGAAACTCCTGCAAAGGAGGATGAGGAGTTGAGGAGATCAAAAAGGACAGAGGAGCAGAATGTTTTAGCTCCTCCCAAACCCCCCATGCCCCTCATAGATTCCTGCCCCCAGGTGACACCCTCACCAGGACTCAGGTGAGTCTGAACAGAGTAAATGATCAACTGAACCAACTTTCTATGAGTCCTGATGTGAATGCAAACTGCAGACTGAGAAGCAGCTCAGTTATTGAACCCTCAAAGTGTCCTTGTATAATTTAATGAACAACATATGCTAATATTACTTTTAACACATTTTGATAGAGAGGGTTATATGATACCACACAAAAAGTTACTTTTACTGTGTACACTGCTTTCAGTCAGAGTTTTAATACTGAGGTGCATGATAAGGATCCCTCCCCTTTGAGGTGTTTCGAGAGTGTCCAACTGGAAGGAGATCCTCAGGCAGACCCAAAGCTAGGATGAGGGAATAAATATCCATTCTAGCCTGGAAATGTCTCAAGATCCCTCAGGAAGACCTGACAAATGATGCTGGAGACTGGGACATCTGGGTCACCTTCTTAGGCTAGACCCAATCATGGAAAAACAGATGACGATGGATGGATAAAGGTTATAGCATTAGTTGAAAGCTTAAATGCTCTCCCCAGCTCTTGGTAAAACAGTATGTAGGGTGTTTTGGATTTGTGTATCGAGGTACCCTTAGACAGCTCATTCACAACAGGCTGTAAAAAACATCTTTTGAACTTAAGCATGTATTTCGAGGAAGCCTTTCCTTAAAAATCTATTTCAAATAACAGTTTTGTTATTTGCAAAAGTTATTGTTTAGTGTCTGTTTTGATATGTTTTTAAGAGGCTGCTTTAATCTCCCACAAGCTTGAAATTAAGCCTCCCTCTAGCTCCTGATTTGAGGTACCTTTCATCATCCATTTGAAGGTACCTTGTATTTAAGGTATTTTGAGGATTTAGAAAATCTGACTGGATTTCTTTTGAGTTCGAAGTATCATTAAGCATCCAGTACCAGGTAGCAGGTACCCTCTGTCAACCATTTTGAGGTACCCTTCTCTACTATTCAAAATATCTCTATACAAACCTTTTAAGCATTTTGAATGAATGCTTCATTTAGAACATGTGAAAATAATACAAAAAGAAAAAAAAAGAAAATCAACTGGGAAAAGAGCAAACGCAAATGTAAACACAAAAATCATTAATAATAGAGAAAAAAACAACCAGGGAAAACAAAACAACAGCAGCAACTAAAAGAATCCCCCAAACAATTGAAACAATTTTGACATGTTCGAAAAGAAGTAGGAAGAAGCATCAGCTTATTTGAGCTTACCCCTTCTCCTATTCATAACTAGTTAATGATAAACTTACCTTAATCTATTTCTTCATCACAAACTCCCTAATCATACATCATATTATCATCTGATGACACTATAAAATAAATAAACAAGTAATATATATATATATATATATATTTATATATATATATAGATAGATAGATATAGATATAGATATAGATATAGATATAGATATAGAGATATATACATCCATAAATTCACACATTATATCCCTTGCTCCCTATATTTTTTGGAAATCATTTGTTTACATTTAGTTTTAAACATTTTTATTATTTGACATTTAATGAATATGGATTGGTGTGTTCAAAATAACCGGCATTAGGAATGCTTAGCTTAGCAGCTCTGTAAGGATACCCCGTAAGTCATTTAGCATTGTCCTCCTTTCTAAATGTTTCAAGGTACTCCTCCTATCTGCTCCAAGCCAAACTAGATTAACCTTTTCTAGGTACCGTTCAGCACCATAGTCAAGGTACCTTCTATAATCCTATTCAAGGAACCCTTTATCTTCTCTTCAGAGTTTTTTTTTTAAGCCTGTTTTTGCGTTACCTTTTGGCAGCTGTGATGGGGTACCCTTTTCATTCTGTTTCAGTTGAACCTTTATCATCAACTTTAAGGCATCATTCAGCCTCTGCTTAGTTAGTTTTATGACTTTTTTAAGGTACCCTCAGTGTCTCCTTCACACTTTTAGCACCTCACTCAGGGTACCCTCTGTCATCCTATTCAATGCAACGATATTTGTGTTTTTGTCATTGACTTTATGGCCCTTTAAAGTTCACTCTTGTGAGTTTAACCTTTTATCTGTCCATTTTTGTATTTATTGATTTACTTGTTAATTTAATTTCTCAGATAGCTTACATTAACTGCAATTGTGTCACTGCTTTTTGAGCTCAGTATAAGTGAACCATTTCTGTGTGAGGATGAAACTGTGTCAGTCTGATTATATGAAGAGCAGAAATAGAACCATGGATGAAACAGGAAGTTACAGCCTGAAAGCATCACATGTCTGCATCTCTTCACTTCCTGCCTTGGTGTTAAGCTAACGACAGCGGGAACCAGAAAAGAAGAAGAAGTGAGAGAGATAGTTTCAGCTTTTTTTTTTTGTTCCTTTTCATTGAAATCAACAGTTTATAACCACCCAGCAGGTCACGTGACAACTTCTACTGCTGTGCTAAAAACAAACCAAAAATCCCGGTAAAGATGGAGGCTGTGAACTACTTGACATCTTTTTGATCTTAAGAGTGGGTTGGGGTCAAAATAGATGTGAAACTGACAGGAAGCCATGCAGTTGTGGTTTCCGTTATGACCATACATATCATGCTATGATTGTATATACAAGTCCAAATGTGTTTCTGCAGGGAAATCTCTGTTATTTCATTGAAAGAGTAAAATCAGAAATAATTTCTCAATTTTGGCATTGTTCTCTAAATACTAAGACAGGTCTGATTTTGTTGGACTAGGTAGATATAAACGTTAAAATATGTTTTTAGGTTGAATTTTTTTTCATTAAGTCATCACAGTACACGTGATGGTGAATGGGTGAGGTCAAGAAACATTAAAATTTAAATGTTAAGTATCTTTATGAAGCGTAACACTCAGAACTCTGTTTATCTGCCTCCCCTCAGTCCTCCGGTGCTGCCACCAAAGAAACGTCACTCTTTACCAAGCGCCACCCCCTGCAGGATCGCCATAGTAGCACCAATGAGACGAGAGTCTATTGAAAGCAGAAGCAGACAGTTACAGGAGGTGGGTTGATGTAACCTTTTAAATAAAAGAGTCCAGATACATTTTAAAGACATACTTATATTAAGTTTTCAAAGTAACATGAACACCTGAGGCAGTTCATGCTAAGCTGACTGAATTCCCAGAATAAAAATGTAACATCAAATCATCTTTAAACCACATTTGATCATGTTTTATTATAGGGTGTGTTCATGCTTCTGTGTGTGTGTTTGTGGTGCAGGAGGACGAGGAGTATTTTAAACCTTCTTCATCTTCGTCTGCAGACTCATCTACTGAGAAAACTCATTGCGGTAACACACATACACTCACACACGTACGCACATACACGTACGCACAAACGAAAGCATACACACACACACACACACACACACACACACACACACACACACACATACACATACACATACACTTTCTTACATTTCCAGTCAGCAGGAGAGTGTGAGTGACATCACTTCCTTGATGTTGACAGTTTTGGGAAGTAGTGTTGTTTGTCTCTTTCTGAAAGTGGTCAGATGTGTGAGGGCTCCCCCTGCTGGACAAACATGCACAATTCATGGTTAGCTTTTATCCTGATGCAGTCATCCTAAGTCATTTGTCACTTAAACACCTGTTTTAATACTAAGCAAGAGTGTATAAGGAAATAATGTTTTTTTTTCTTATCCATTATAAATAGAAATAAATAGAAAATAGAAAATAAATAAATAATAATAATGATAAAAGAAAAATAAAATAAATAAATAAAAAAAGGAAATCGTGTTTTTTTTCTTATCCATAATAAAAAGAAATAAAAAATAGAAAAAAAAAAAATTATAATGATAAAACAAATAAGATAAATTTAAAAACAAAAGGAAATAATGTTTTTTTTAAAATAGGGGAGACCGGGTATGGTTGTTACATGGGGGGAGTTGTAACACCACCAATCCCACCAATCAGGGATAAGTTAGGAGTTACATGATCATGTCAATATTTACCCACTTCAACCCTGATCACACATGGTGATTGTCAGGGCTGGAAACAAGTGCATGCAGATTCTGTAGAGGGAAAAAAAGATTTTTAAGTAAGGCAGTAAACTTTTTGACTAGGAATATATTTTGTTTAGTACTTTTACTGTCCAAGATAAAACCATTTGACTTATGTCAGAATAAATTGTAGTTTCTCAGGCTAAATGTAATGCATTTTTCCCATGCTAATTTCAACCCACTATGCTAATACAGCTAGCTAAACACTGGCTGACATGGGTGGGTTGGGTTGTAACACATCTTTAAAAAGTGTCACAACCATCCCCTTATGTACAACCAAGAACATTTTCTTGATTTTAATGTCATTGACAGAGGTGTGCCTGCAGTTGTTTTTTAAAAAAGCATCTGATAAAGGAAGTCAGTCAGATCAGTCACAAAGGCACAAGGGATCTGCCATGTTACTACAAATCACTGCAGAAGCTAAGGGTCCAGTGATATCCCAGTGTTTGTTACTGGAGCAGCAGCAAGGCTTCCTCTGAGGGCCAGGAGAAAATGTTGCCCCTCAAAAAAATTAGTGTTACAACTATACCCAGTCTCCCCTATTTTTGATTGGCTTATATAGTTAAAATGCAATTGATGACCCAACTGTCTCTGTTTGTCTTCCAGAGGAGGATCCAGACTACCAGTTCCTTCACACTGACCTCTCCGTCTCTCCGAGTCTCCCTCCTCCTCCCTCCCCATCTCTTCCCCCTGCTCTCCCAGAGAAGAGAAATCGCAGTGCAACAGGTGAGGAGACACCTGAGCCAGCTGTCCATCTCTCTGTCAATCATTATGTCTGTCTGACTCCTCTCTGCTGTCCCAAACAGCTGACAACCCAGTTTCGAATGTCTCCACGTCTTTTGGTTTTGACCTCGCCCCTCAAGCACAAAGTCCCACCCATCTTGATGCTGTCATAGCGTTTAATGAGCCTCTAGCCTCGCCTCTGTCTCCCAGCAAGACGCCGCCTCCTCTCCCTGAGAAGAAACACCACAGTGAGTGAAAACAGAGCAGTGATTTTCCATAACTGTGTTTAATGTCAACTTTCACCTGTTTTCAACAGCACCTCATTATAACACCCCTCCCTTTTCTTTCTCTACCTGTCCGTCTCTCTGTGCTCAGTCCATCAATATCTCCAGTTTTGTTCGTCCTACAGCGACCAATCACCGGCCATCTTTTACCAGCATCCTTTGACCTTCCACCAGCGATATAGCACCAGGCAGCGGGAGGTGGAGGATACCTACCAGCTCGCACATTTGGACAAACACTTGGAGTCACATCTATCAGACCCCGGTCCCTCCTCTGAGCTAGCTCCTGCTCCAATTCTACCACCAAAGAGGAAACAGCAGGTGAGAACTTAGCCTCTCTATTATAATACTAACCCATGTTTTCTTGTGTCCCCCTTCCGCTTTACGTTGTTTTTCGTAATTTTAAACCAGGCTTTCGGAGCATAATCTGGAATTTACTTTTTAGCCTCTCTTCTCCCTCAAGTTTTCATTTCATATCTATTAAAATGAGGTGCTGGGCACTTCCACAGTTCCTCCATTCCTGTACTCCCCGTGTCCCTGTATGTTTTTATGTGTCTTGGAAAGGATGAAACTAAAATGTCATTTGTGCTTGAAAATCTGTAAAGTATTTCTGATTTAAAAAAAAAAAAACTGCCAAAAGAACCCGCAAATTTTATCTTAATGGCTATTTTCTTCTTAATTTCATCTTAAAAGCCCCTTTTAGCCATACCTTTCTGCATGGACGTTATGACTTTTATCAGTTTTTACCTAAGCTAAAAAACATTTTTGCCTCCATCAGGATTCAGTTGAAACCAAACCTCAGCATGAAGATCACCAGATGAGAGACAGGTGACACACTCAAAGCAGTCCACACAACAGATAAAGTACTACGAAATAGTATTAGGGCTACTGAGGAAAAAAAAGGCAATTTTTTTATTACTATTTTTTGAGAAAAAGTCAGAATTCAGACTTTATGTTTGCTTCTTGCTTGTTTAACAGTTTTTTTTTCAGTGGCTTCAATCTTAGAATAGAACTTTATTTGTCGTTGCAACAAGTACAACAAAATTGCAAATTTTCAAATCCTTCTTCTTTACAGTACCTGCTCTTATGAACAGTCATTAACATGTTCTGTTCTGCAGTTCTCAGAGTCTCCAACAGGAGAAATGTCACAAGAAAAACCCAGAGCAGCTGGAGGAGGAGGTGTTACTAACCGACCTGCAGAAGATCATGCAAAGAATCACAATGAAACCTGAGGTACAGCCCTGACCCCTGACCCCTCTGAAAAGCACAGTTATTCATGTTCCTCCTCTGTATTACCTTTGTCTGACCTCTGTCTGACCTTTGTCTGACCTTTGTCTGACCTCTGTCTGACCTTTGTCTTACACAGGATGAGGAGGGACCAGATGTGAAAGCAGCCTCTCCTGAAATCCTTCTGGTCTATGCCACAGAGACCGATAGAAGCAATGGTGAGTCTGTAGATCAATTTTCTTCTTCAGGAATTTGCTTTATTTTCATACATTGCTCAAAAAGTTGTTGTCCAAAAATACTTCTCAGTAGTAAACCTTCTGGAGGCCTGATGCTAATTTTTGGAAGGTTATAAAATTAACATGAAATGGATCTATTATAGGTCACAAGATATTAACAATTGGGTGCAAGAAATACAGTTATACAGGTAAAAAGTAAACAAATGTGTGTGTTTGTGTTTGTGTCTATGTGTGTGTGTGTTTGTTTATGTTCAGACCAGGGTATGTACCGTGAAGCCTTCCTCTCCACCTACAGAAGCTTCATCAGCCCAAATGAGGTCATCAGCAAACTACAGCACAGATATCCTCCCTGAATCAACAGCTGATTTATAATACTCTGTCTTTATTGGTTTAATGGCGATCACTATCTGGCATCTGGATTTCCTCTTACATACATGTCTTAGGTCTTGTAAATAAAATGGAAAAAAGAAAACAAAATGGCTAAAATTACAGTCAAGAAAAGCGCAGAAAGTGATTTTATATGCAGATGATTAGATGTTCTCATCCTCCACAGCCTCTTCGAGTCATTTTGTCCAGGTGTTTAAAAACGAAACGCTAAAGATGACTCATTGTTGCCACTTATACTGGGACATTCACACTTTAACAATCAACACATACCAACACTTCTGCGAAGGACGCGATTCTGCAGATCTGATAGCTGCCAAGAAGACTTTCCACCTGCTCATCAGAGTGGTCGACGAGCTGTGGTGAGACAACTCACACCTCAAACAATTCAGAAGAAAGTTTTGGATGTTAGTCATTTTGATTTTAGATATGTTCAGAGTTTAGACAGAGAGGAGGTGTGACTGGAGAATCACGTATAATGTAGTATTACGCCGCCTCGTTGCAGTGCAATGGAACTGGAGTCTGATTTGCTCCTGCTCCTGATGGACCTGGTGTTCATGCTCCTGACTGGTGGAGAACTGGGTCTGGCTCACCTGCTGCGCTCTAACATCCTGTCCAAGATGGAGCAGAGATGGCAGCTCATAGGCTGCCCTTACTCGCTCCAGCCCCTTGCAGCTAAGGGTGTGGCTGCCAGGTAGCTTACGACCTCTGAGCCATTGGATGGTAAATATTTCTGTTCTCCACTTAGATTAACATGTTTCTTTTTTTTGTCCACCTTAGACCAGGAACTCTTCTGGACTTTAAGAGTCAGGATTTAGCTGAACAGTTTACTCTGCTGGACTCTGAGCTCTTCTGCAAGATTGAGGTACAAATCACAACACAACTTTTTTTTTTATGTTTTTAACAAAATTGGTGTCTTAACATCAGCAATTCATCCTGAAGTAATGATTTTAAATATCAGTATACAATCAGTGGTTTTATATGTGTTTCACCTTGTCTAGCTTCCTGAGGTGTTGCTGTGGTCCAAAGAGCAAAATGAGGAGAAGAGTCCAAACCTGACACAGTTCACCCAACATTTCAACAATGTGTCATACTGGTAACCAAACGCAACTCTCTGCTTCGAACAAGAGTCAAAACAAAGGGGTTCAGTCTGTTTTGGACAAATTAGTTCATGAGACACCACAGGGATTTAAACTCTAATTTATTTTGAACTACTGTTTACCACAGGTTTTTGAGTTATTGAGTTATTGAGTTGAGTTTTTGGAACATTTATTAGTTGAAAACTGTATGGGTAGCCTCCCTAAGTTGGCGGCAGACTGAGACCATGAAATTATATTTTCAGAAAAACATACCCTTTTTGACAGCTTTTTTATTAGAAAACACTAAAAGATAATGAACTCTGTATTTCAGGGTTCGTTCTGTCATCATTCTTCAAGACAAACCACAAGATAGAGAAAAATTGCTGCTGAAGTTCCTGAAAACCATGAAGGTAAATCATACAGTAGGAAAAAGCTGGATGAGGCATAAGTCCTCCAATGCAGTGTTTCTCCTCTTTGTGGCCCAAAAAGCTTCTGTTGGTTTGAAAAAGCCCTCAAGTGTCTATTGAATGTCTGTGAGGGAATAACGTCTGTATGTGTCCATGCAGCACCTGAGGAAGCTAAACAACTTCAACTCCTACCTGTCCATTCTGTCAGCACTGGATTCCGCTCCGCTGAGACGTCTAGACTGGCAGAGGAGCACAGCTGAGGTCTTTTTTTTTTCAACTTTAACATCTTATTGAAATTATGTAGAATCAACATGCTAAAGTCCTTTAAGCTAATGTGTCCTCTATGTTTGCATTTAAGGCTCTGGAGGAATACAGCTCTTTGATTGACAGCACATCATCCTTCAGAGCTTACAGAGCAGCTTTGGCCGAAGTTGAACCTCCCTGTATACCCTACCTGTAGGTTAAACCATCTCTTCCCTAATATATACCAGATCTGAATGTTTGTACCTGTTGTGAACTACTTGCAATCCGACTTGTTTATAGATAAAAAGGGATGCTAACTTCTAGATACCATACCTGTCAATCAAAACCACTTTATACTGTATACTATATGCCCTTCCTGTGTTTTAGAATATCAGTGGTTGGGTACCGAAATGCATTTATGTGACTGTGAGGGAGTGGGAGAGTAGTTGATTTTCCATGCTGGAACACAGGATTTCAGGGTTATATATTCAAGAATAAATATGTTATATTGAAAAAAAAAAGTTTTATTATTAAACAAATTCTGTCTTTGTAGGGGATTGATCCTTCAAGACCTGACCTTTGTCCATCTTGGGAATCCTGACAATTTGACAACCCCTCAGGGATCAAAGGTCAACTTCTCCAAACGTTGGCAGCAGTTTAACATCCTGGACACTCTGAGGACATACCAACAAGTGTTAGTAGTATTTACTTTTTGTTCTGGTATGGCAGAGCCTCATTGTCTGAATTCCCTTTCTGATATAACACCTGGACCTCTTTCTCCTTACAGTCATTACTCTCTGCAGCCAAACGATGAAATCATATCATTCTTCAATGACTTCAGTGATCACCTGGCAGAGGAGGCACTTTGGGAACTCTCCCTGAGGCTCCGCCCACGGAATACTCCACGAGCCAATCAGAGATGACAGTTTTAACCAAAAGTTCACTTGGTACAACAGGTACACTGTATAAAATGGACACTGGGATAAAACCAAGAGTTTCACAGTACCTACCGCAGAGCCAGAGGAAAAAATGACCAAATTATAAATACACATAAACTACACTTCTTTTATACATAAGAGCCCTTACTATGCTGATTTATGTCCAAATGTTTATTATTCCTAAACGTTTAGTTTGAAATAGTTTTTGATTATTATTTTACTTTTAAAAAAGCAGGGTTGACATTATGATTAACAGCTCTGTGGATAAGTGTGGGCTCTGTAGCATTCTCTGTGAAATAAGCAGAAGAGAAATGGCAAAAGACATTTTTATCACAAGTCGTCAAACTTTCCAAAGCCATGCACATCTGCTAAAAATCTTGAATTAAACTCAAGGTGCTGACATGACTGAAACTGTTACCCAAATGGACTACACTAGTGCTTGTCTAGTGAGCACAGAAATAACTTGCTCAAACTTGTACAGGTAAAATCATGGCTAAAATGTGACCGTTTGGACTGTTTCTGTAAAAAATGGAAAAACAGGCTGTTGCTGTGCAATAAAATTACAAATTGTCTTAGATAGAAGCATTTTGCTGAGTGTTAGCACAGTAAGCCTAGTGTGGACTCAGGACTGTACAGGTAATATTGCTATTAACGTTTCCACTCTATCCTTTTAAGATTTTTTCCCCTTTTATGTAATATTTTAATTATTTGTCAAACTTTCTTGCTTGTGTAAAGTTGAGTAAAATTCTTTTGACATTCAATTTAATGTTTCTTTTTTTGTGACCACGAAATGATTGAGTTCTTCAGGGCCACCTTGTACATCTAATGTAAGTTATTTTGAGAAATTGCTAGAAACATACAAAGAGAATAAAATCAGTATGTCATCTGAGTATTTTATCAAGAGGAGACTGAAAAAGTAAACCGTTAAAAACTAGAGCGCAATGTAGCTTCTGTTTCTATGGCAACACTGCCTGGCTGCGTGGGCTCCGGGAGGGCACTTCAGTTGAGCACCGAGTGGCTCAGTCAGCGAGCAGGCAGCAGTAATCGATTACCAGAACGCTCAATCGACCACTGCTACATTCTTACCTGAGTAACTGAAGAGCAGCAGGCAACGGAGCACCTCAACGTGCCATTAGCCGGAATGACTGTCGATGTGCTGTATACGGGCTAACGTCAGCAGGTGAGATTTGAAACGGTGGCGTTACTTTGAGCTGAGGCTCTTTGCAGCGGTGTAGCTTCTGCTAATAACTGTTAGCTCAGAGTGGGAGTTGTCGGAGTTGTCCCGTTTGCAGACGTGTGTGTGTACAAGCTGCAGGTTCTCATGAGGTCCACAGATACTGAACGCGAATATTAGAGTCAGTTTTACTAAAGATACTCTCTCCGTCTTATTTTACTACACAATTTAACTGCTTCAACACTCTGTATAACAGACCAAGCTCAGTATTCTCACAATAATAACAATACAACGGTAACTCAGGTACATAGATATCAAATGCATGTGTTTTTCGATTTAATTTAGTGAATTATGGAATCCTTTAATCAGCTAAGTGGTGATGCATTTATGGCTGAATGCTTTTAAATGTTTTTTTGTTATTTATTTTATGTTTGTGGTATGCTGATGATAATAGAATGAACAAATGTTACATTTGGAGAGTTTAAAGTCAACTTTGCACAGAGTGTTTCCAGTAATAATTAAGTCAAAATCGTGTCCATGTTTTGTGATTGTAATCTGTGTGTACTCATTTATGTATGCCATGAAACAGTATATCTCTGTGTCTGTGTAAATTCTTATTCATCCAGCTCAAGGAGCGGGTTGAAGAAATCCAGAGTGGTGGGTTTCTACATTCCCCCTTACTTCCTACTCCTCCCAGTTGTTGTTATCTCTTCCTCATTAACATAAATACCTGCCTCCCTCACCAGCATTTTGGAACTGATGAAGCTTCTTGGATGAGAGGTGAAACGTCCTCCCAAACTCTACACAGTCCAGCTGCCTTGTTTTTGAGACTTTAGAGTATATATTTCTGTCCTACGCCAAAGCCACAAGGAAATTTTTAACAAAAATGGACCACAATTGAAAGAGTGCTACTCGAATACATACCAGTGTGTTCTTGTCCGACCTCTAGGACTTTCAGGTGGCCATGATGCTGAAGTTCCCCTTGGTGGTGACGGCTCAGGTAGATCTTGTCCTTGTCCTGGTTTCTCTACTGGCCCTCTGGACCAGGCTGAGCCGCCTGAGCTACCCCAATGCTGTTGTGTGAGTGTGTTTTTTTTAATGCTCTGGCATTGCTTTGCTATACTTATCAGAATATAGCCGTCTTCTTGCGTATCTGTCTTCTAGCTTTTGAAGAGCTTATGTTTGTGCGTTTCTGTGTCATAGGTTTGATGAGGTGTATTATGGCCAGTTTGTGTCTCTCTACATGAAGAGAGTTTTCTTTGTTGACGACAGTGGACCTCCGCTTGGTCACATGATTTTAGCCCTTGGAGGTCAGTTCTACTACAACAACTACTCAACTGTCTAACACAACCTGTCAGTTTCAACATAAGTTATCAATTCTATGTGTGTTGCAGCCTACTTGGGAGGATTCGATGGGAATTTTGTGTGGAACAGAATCGGAGCAGGTAGAAACAACTGTTCGAGGCATTTTCTTTCTTTTTAAAGCAGTCTGAAACTGGTTCAGACTGGTTTAGTCAGTTATGTATGACTTGTTCTACAGAGTATCCCAGCACTGTGAGTGTGTGGACTCTGCGGTTGCTTCCTGCCTTAAGTGGAGCTCTTTGTGTCCCCCTGATTTACCTGTTGACTCTGGAGCTGAAGTTCTCTCACCTGTCAGCACTGGGAGCGTCACTGCTGCTGCTGATGGGTGAGTAGGGAGACACAGAACATCTTTTTACTGTATTAACACCCATTTTTGTAAGTGTTAAAATGCTTCAGGAAAAAAAATGGACTGGCATGATATTTGATTTTATTTGTTTGGTTTGTTTTTTTTCATAGAAAATTCCTTGATTGTCCAATCCCGTTTCATGTTACTGGAGTCTGTTCTCATCTTCTTCGTGTTGTTAGCCTTCCTTTCTTACCTGCGATTCTACAACAATCCTGACAGGTGAGGAAAACAAAATGTAATATCCGTCAAATAAAATAATGATAATTATTCAATGATAGTAATGCACCTCTTCCTATAAGGAACATTTCTTCAGTCTGTGTTCTCCTCTCATCTTCAGCTGGTTCAGATACTTTTGGCTGCTCCTCTCTGGTGCATCCTGTGCTGCAGCTGTGGGGTGAGAAACTACACTGAGATCAGTATACATGTTCATCACTAGTTTTCTCCTCTGACCTCTAACACCTCATTGTCTGTTCGTCACATCAGGGTGAAGTACATGGGTGTGTTCTCCTACCTGCTGCTGCTGGGCGTGGCCTCTATGCACACCTGGAACCTGATTGGAGACCGAACTGTCAGTCATGTGAGTCACACTGTTCACACTCTGTAGATATAATAAAATCAAACCTGTAATGATCTTATTTTTCACTTTATTTGAACAAGAGTAACTTGTGATGGGTGTGTATGTTTGTGTGTTGTGATTGCAGCTGAGTGTGTGTGTGCAGTGTGTATGTCGATTTGTGTGTCTGTTTGTGGTTCCTGTCTTTCTCTATGTGTTCTGGTTCTACATCCACCTGAGTCTCCTGCACCGTAGTGGACCACATGACCAGCTCATGAGCTCCGCCTTTCAAGCAAGTCTGGAGGTAGCAACACAGTGCAGAAATACTCCTTATTGAGTCCATCTGTGCACTTAAAGTCATTACATATCCAAAAAAAACATGTTTCTCTAACTGATTGATGAACACGTCTCCCCAGGGCGGTCTCTCCAGGATCACTCAGGGCCAGCCGCTTGAGGTCGCTTACGGCAGTCAGGTGACTTTAAGAAGTGCTGCATCCCAACCAATCCCTTGCTGGCTTCATTCACACAAAGCCAACTACCCAATCAGGTGCAGCCAGCTCACACTGACCCATCAGCCAATCACAAATCTTCTGTTACACTTTGGATGACATCATCTTTTGTTTCCTGTATTTGTTCAGGTATGAAAATGGGCGGGGCAGCTCTCATCAGCAGCAGGTCACCTGTTATCCCTTCAAAGATGTCAACAACTGGTGGATCATCAAAGATCCTGGCAGGTGGGTCACCTGTCTCTCTGAGACTCCCTGAGCATGCTTGGAGATGTAGTCCCAGTGTAATATTTGTCTCTTTGTGTTTGTCAGACAGGAGCTGGTTGTCAGCAGCCCCCCTCGACCTGTGCGTCATGGTGATGTCATCCAGCTGGTTCATGGGATGACCTCACGTTTCCTCAACAGGTGAACAGCTCACTTTGCTGCTGTCTGATAGATTAATGTGCTGCATTCACTGACATCCTGAATGTAGCACATCCATTGATTTTCATGGAATCAGATTTATATAATCCTATGGTGTTGTGTGTGTCTGTGTGTGTGTTTTGCAGTCATGATGTAGCAGCTCCCATGAGCCCTCATGCCCAAGAGGTGTCTGGTTTTATCGACTTCAACGTTTCCATGCCAGCACAGAACCTTTGGAAAGTGGTAAAGTAACATTATTTTCAAAATAAACAAGATCAAAAACAAAATTCAGGGGAGTCTACATCTAATAGTCCTTGTGTCATTTGTTCGCCTGTGTGTTTAGGAAATCTCTAACAGGGAGGCGGAGTCAGACTCATGGAAGACCATCCTGTCTGAGGTTCGATTGGTCCATATCAACACCACAGCTGTCCTCCGGGTACTGACAGGACCGACTTTATTACACTAACATCAGTTTTTCTGTACTCCAGATTACTTCACATACAATCAGATAATGACGTGTGTGTTTGTGTGTGTGCGTGTGTGTAGCTGAGTGGTGTGTCTCTCCCCGAGTGGGGTTTCCATCAGTTGGAGGTTGTTGCTGACAAGCTGTTTAAAGCTCACAGCAGCAGTTTGGACTGGACTGTGGAGGAGCACAGATATGGGACAAGTATGACCTTTAACCTCTGACCTCTGACCTGCCAGAAGATCCAAAATCTTATTTCTGCATTTTAATTACATCAACACACCCATTCCTTTATCGTATTCAGACTAATGCCATACTCACTGATGTTTCGTCTCTCATATTTTTTTTACATTTGTTTATCATTGTGTTTTTGTGTAGGTCAGGAGCAGAAAGAGCGAGAGGTGGAGCTTCATTCTCCCACTCACATTGACGTAGACAGAAAAATTTCATTCTGGGCAAAATTTTTAGAGCTTCAGGTACGAGACAGTGAACGCTTAAAAGTATTTTATCCGCTAAGTGCATCTTGCACTTTGCTGTGTCAGCAGTTACATTATTTCTTGTGTCTTTGTTATGACAGTGGAAGATGCTGACGGTGAAGCAGGAAGACTCTGAGCACAAATACAGCTCCTCCCCTCTAGAGTGGGTCACTATGGAAACTAACATCGCTTACTGGCTGCACTCCTCCAACAATGTAAATACACAGACGCACACACACCAATACCAAGAGTCACACTCTCCTTTTCCATGCTTTGATTGACTTTCTGTGTTTTAGGCTCAGATCCATTTAATTGGTAACCCAGTGTCTTGGGGTGTGGCCAACTTCAGCCTGTTGGCCTATCAGCTGCTGGCAGCTGTCTACCTGCTGAGGAGGAGGCGGGGCTTTAAAGACCTACCTGATGGTACAAACACTCAGCTTTCTTTCAGTCTCACAGTTTTTAATTCTGAGCACAAACTTAACTGTATTTGTGTTGCAGCACATCCCTCCTGTGAGGGGTGCTTCCTCATACCTGATGTTTGTGTTTACAGGTGTGTGGTGTCAGTTTGTGTGTCTGGGATGTGTGTGTGTTGGTGGTTGGTTGGTGAACTTCGTCCCATTTCTACTGATGGAGAAAACTCTGTTCCTGTACCACTACCTGCCCGCCCTCTGCTACCTGTACCTGCTGAGTCCTGCCCTGCTGGAGCATGCCCATACTCACCTGCTCAGGTAAAGAGACACATGTTGAAAACAGTGTTTAGCTGATGGATAAAATGGATTTTATAACAGATTTCAAATATGTCTTTGCAGCAAAGCTACTCATCGGCAAGCGCTGTATGTGTGTATGCTGGCTGTGTTGGTATCAGTCTTCCTGTCATATCGAACCTTCTGTCCGTTGACCTACGGTAGCCCTGAGCTGTCGGCCAATCAGCTGCAAGGACTGAAGTGGAGAGACTCATGGGATATCCTGTATCGCCGTAGATAGAGAAAAGCCTGGATTCTGTCTATGGACAGGGTGAAATTTCTAGACGTCAGGGGACAAAGCCAACAAAACCACTATAAGGTGGCATGGCTTGGACTTGAGTCCTGTGACTTCAGACTACAACTCCCACCAGCCTCTGAATGATCATCAGCAAGTACGCAGGATGTTTACTCCGACAATGGTACTAAAAAGTTGCACAGGACATTATCATCAGAGTATTACATTGCAATGCTCCATGATTATCTCAGAAAACAAAATGCAGATTTTGATGTTTTGGGAAACTTTTTAATGACATTTTAAAGTTGAATCTGCTCAATCAGCAGGAGATTATTATTTGTTATTTGTTTGCTGCTCCACTGGATTTGAATGCCAGGTTTGAGATTTTAAATTACTGAATAAAGGAAACTGTAGACATTAAAACATTGTTCTTTCATTTTGACACCGTTTCATTTGTTGTTTGATTAATAAAAGTGATCGGTCTCACAGGGTGAGAGCAAACTATTTATTATAGAGTTTCGTTTTGAAGGCTCAGTAGACAATCTTGAAACACGTGATTAAAAGACAATGTGGCACATGTTAGTGAGTGAATCATTGCCTTTTTCTAAAATAATTGCAGCCTGAAATGTGCTCTGTAGTTAAAGCAGCTGGTGGGTCTATGACCATGGCATGTTTTTCTCTAGACCTTTAGATGTCTATGAGTACCACCTCACTTAGGGTTCCGTCTTTTACGGCTAAATATCAAAGGTGCAATTGCATTCCTCACAAATAACATTAACACTAAAACCATAGCAGTATAAGACAAATTTAATTTCTATAAAATGTATCATATTTCCACAGGAGAATTTAGTGGTGCATTTGTCTCATAGAACTTTGTCAATTTTATACATTCTGTTTGCGTATACTGTTTATGTTATGGTTTTGATAAGTTGAGAATGTATGCATGAATGCCTAGAATACGAAGTTTTGATTTAAAAAGGTGCCAGCTTAAGTTTCAGGTCAGGGGCTAGTTTTTTTTCTTTTTCAGAGTTAATGCAGATTATCTATTATCTTACATCTATTATCGTATAACTCATCGAAAGGACGGACTCAAATTGAAGAGGAACCACAGTTTCTGACACGCGGTGTTGTCGGGGGGAAGAAAATAAGAAACGGACCGTGAAGCAGTGGTTTGTTTTTAGTTTTGAGCAACAACGTCGGGAGTCAAGCAAGTCCCGAGTTTCTTGTAGTGTAAGAGATAAAGTTTAAGTTTAAATTTTTATTTTTGACAGTATCTTGAATTCCGAACTCGATCTGAACCGCGACACATTGCTAGAGAAGTCCACCTGCCGCACAGCCTGCTGGGTAATATGTCAACGACGAAGCTACGTCTATTGGCGCGTTTATGTTGAGTGTAAAAACGAAATAAAATCGTTAAAAAGTGAACCAGATTGTTGACTGAAGACACCAGGTAATCACTCAAGGTTTCTAATATTAATTATATGACTAATTTCTTTAAAGCTAATGTTAACAGTGTAAAACAGAGCACTACCGGATTTATTTACAGTGCGACATTTATAATTTCTTTTAAAACTGCTAAAGTTATCACGGTTCTGATGTCAGCACTGCACTACACAGACTTGTTGCTGATTTTAATCACGTCGGGAATGTGTTCCCCACATTATTACTTCACCTAGACGGTAGCTGTCTCGTCTGTTATCATCATCTATTAAGTGATGCAGTTTTTCAAGTAAGTAATCAGAAAAACCAAACATTTATTCCTTAAAAAATCGACAAAAGGAGGCAAGACTTAACGTAAAAAATACACCGGGGCCGACACGTCCTTCAATTTTCTTTTATCAGGATGTGTATGTGAAAAACTTAGTCGTCTGTTTGTCTGTGCGCAGCATGTCTGCCTCTCTGTCAGCAGAGAGAGACAGGCTCCAGCAACAGGTAGAAGAGTTGGAACAAAGTTTGTCTGTTACACACGCTGAACTGGAGCTACTGAGCAGTGATACAGGTACCTACCCACCTGTCTGCCTGTCTCTGTCAATCTGTACCTCTGTCCACCTGTTTGCCTCTCTAACAGTGTTTTTCTCTTTTGTGTCAGGTGATGAGTCAGATGGTGATGACACTGATGAGGAAGGGGAACAGGTAAAAATTACACTCACAAACTCATGTATAAGTCATGATGGCACCTTTATCACTATTTGTCCAAGGACTTTTCAAGGTAGATGTGACTATCATTGCATGACATAAATGATAATTCACTTTCAACATCTATTCAGATTTTATAGGTGTTTGACCATTTTGTGTGTTTTTGCTTCCAGTCTGCAGCTGGTCTGCTGGCTCAAAGGGAAAAGATCCAGAAAGAAATCCAGAACCTGGAGAGTGCCCTGGGTCCACACAGTCCCATCTATGTGTCAGGTATCTGTTTGTTGGTCTGTCCGTCTTGATTTCTCCCTGTTTCCCCCTCTAAAGATAATTTTTACACTCATACTCAGTGTGCATTAATGTCTGATGGTTTCTCTTCAGATAATGATGACAGCAGCTGCAGTGAGGAGGTCAGTATCTTTACAAACATCCAAACATCAGTGACAGACTAGTGAGTCTTGATGAGTGTTTCTGTTTGTTTTCAGAGTGATGTGGGTCTACCTCCAACAGCAGACTCTTGTCTTCAGCTGAACCTGGTCTACCAGCAGGTCATTCAGGAGACTCTGGACCAGCTGGAAACACTGCTGGAGCAAAACAAAAGACAGCAGGTCAGAAAACATCACAAGATACATAAAGACATAAGCTTCTGTATGTTTTAGGTTAAGTTTTAAACCAGTACCTGGGATATAAAGTAATGTAATGGAAGTGACAATAATAATCTTTTTTTTCTGCCGGTAGAGGGAGGTGATGATTCAGCTGTCTGGCTCAGCCAAAGAGGCTCCCAAAGAACAGAGCACTTCACTCAGCTACGATCCCAGTCGCCTGTTCCTGGGCCGCTTCTTTAAACCGTACTTCAAGGACAAACTGACAGGGCTGGTAAGACAGTTTCTTTCTTTTAGCAGCTGATTAATAAGACCCTGGTTTAAACTTGGTATTTATCCATCTCAAGGGTCCTCCAGCCAATCAGGAGACGAAGGAGAAGGCCAGCAGGTTGACAGGCTGCCTGGATGGCAGGTCTCAAAAACACAAACGATGTAAGATTAAAACACTTTGATCATTTACAGATGCCCAGACCCGTTAGCTTTGATATAGATGTATACATATCAGATACTTCTTTATAAGACCATCAATGTATTTCCATAACAAAACACACACCTACACTTTCTTGTTGTTCTTAATGAAAAGAGCATCAGTTCATTTATCTGTTCATTATGTCTTTTCTTTATTGATCTCTTTAGGGGAAAGCTGGCAGAAAACTCTGTTGATTCACTCAGTTTCCAGAGACACTCTGAGGAAACTCATCCAACCCAAACTCTCCAAGTAAAGATTACTTTTTGGTTATCATTGTTTCAAGTATCACCATGCAAAGAGAAAAACAATGTACAAACTTCAACAACTCTGTACCTGTCTCTCTCTGCAAGGATTGACTACTTGTCTCAGAAGATGTCTTCAGCAGCTGAGGCAGACAGGCAGCCGTTCAGACAGCAGATAGACAACTTAGAGGAAGAAATTAATGGTCTCAGGTACGTGTTTGTGATGTTGTAGTTCAGTGGTTGCACTGACAGATACATGTTTTGAACCTTGGAGGAAATTTGAGCTGATTTTCATGTCTTCGAACATGTTCTATCTCAGCAAAAAGTCTGAGGATGAACTGCTTGGTGGAAGATTTGATGACCATGACTGGCAAAAAATTGCTAATGTTGATGTAAGTAAATATTTTATCCATCTCTAAATTCATTCTGGAGACACATCAGACCATCCATAAGAATGTCTCCTCTCCCTCTTCCTTCCAGTTTGAAGGGACGAGGAATGCAGAAGACATCCAGAGGTTCTGGCAAAACTTTCTTCACCCAGCCGTCAATAAGTCTCGGTGGACTAAGGAGGAGGTGGACCTGCTGAAAGAGGTCAGCAAGAAACACAATGAGAGAGACTGGGAGGCCATCGCTTCAGACCTAGGGGTGAGGAGGAGGCAGGAGTCTCCATTTTTCTGACCTGTCTGTCCCCTCTGTTTTGACTTGTTTCTACTTCAGATCAATCAATCCTTCCAGACCTTTTTCATTTTCCGAACTGTCTCATTTTGAGCAGTCTCATTCTCCCAGCATTTGTCTCTCACACCCTAAGCACCTCTTTCACCCTGACCTGTCCTCTTCTGTCTGTCTTTCCACTTGTCTGTGTCTCAGTCGGGGAGATCAGCCTTCCTGTGTCTTCAGACCTTCCAGCGTTTTGTGTCGGACTCGTTGAGGAACGGCAGTTGGACCCCAGCTGAAGATGCTCAGCTTAAAGAGCTGGTGGAAAAGATGAGGATCGGAAACTTCATCCCTTACACTCAGAGTAATGACACTGTGCCAGTTTGGGAATTTCACACTCTGACAACCTGATTTTACATGCACAGAGACTAACACCTGTCTCTCTATGTTCACATGTCTTACTGTCTCACAGTGAGCTACTTTATGGAGGGTCGTGACCACTGTCAGCTGATCTACAGATGGACCCAGGTGTTGGATCCAAACTTGAAAAAAGGACCGTGGACCAAAGAAGAAGATGAGGTGGGAAGGGGGTGGAGCTTGGATAAAACAGACCCATCATCTTGCAATAAAACGTTTACATACAAGAAAAATTAACTTTAGAGCATTAGTATCTGCATCTTTAAATGTATTTAGTCACATAGAAACAAACCCAACCTTTCTGCCTTTTAGCTGCTGCTGAAAGCTGTGGCCCAGTACGGAGAGAAGGAGTGGTGGAGGATGAGGTCAGAGGTTCCTGGACGCACTGATGGTGCCTGCAGAGACAGGTGAGAGCTGTTTGACCAATGAATGGTGCAGACATGTGTGTCTCTGACACTACACCCTCAATACAAAACTTGTGTTTTAGTGTTGCTTGGTTTCAGTCACAGGTTTTAAGGCTGAAGAATTAGAACGTTTAAGTACCTGCTGATTTGTACGTAACTAAGAAGAAAATCAAAAGCTTCTTGTGTGTGGTGTACACAGGTATCTGGATTGTCTGAAGGCAGACACAAAGAGAGGACCCTTTGACAGAGAGGAGGAAATCCTGCTACTGAGACTGGTGGAAAAACATGGAGTTGGTGAGTTGCATCACCAGGCCCATAGGCACTATTTTCACCTGATTTGGCACAGTAAAATTGACTGACTGGTCAAAACCAGAATGTGGAAAAGAAAATCCAGCATGATGTCCAAATATCAGAATAACAGAATGATGTTTGTGAAGAATTAAGACGTCTAACATTGTATTAATCAAATCATGTTCTAAATAATGTGTACATTAACATTTTTTGTCAATGTTACAATCAAAACTAAAATCAACACTGCAAAAAAATGAAATCTTATCAAGTGTTTTTTGTCTGAAATTAAGTAAAAATTGTCCTATCATACTTGATATGAGCCACATTTCACTGATTATTCCAGAAAAATGTCTTGTTTCAAGTTGTTTAAGGACAAAAATTAGGTCTTAATTGCTTGTAACAAGGGAAAAAAAATCTGGCAGTGGTGCAAGAAAAATGTACTTGAAAATTTGCTAATATGAGTAACTTCTCTTGTTCCATTGGCAGATTTTCTAACTTGTTATAAGCAATTGGGACCTCGTTCTTGTCTTTGAATGTCTTGAAATAATTTTTCTGGAGTTTTCAGGTGAATGTGGCTCATATTAAGTCTAAAGACAAAGCCACTTGTTGAGATCTGTTTTTTGTAGTACATCTAGTAGATTTCACTAAACTCCATTTTGACTTTGCATAGACTACTTGTATGACTCTAAAGCTCTCTACATTCTGCAGAAACTCAACAACTCTAACAGCTGATGTCTTTAAATGAATGGATTTATCAGAATGTGAGAATTCAAAAAATACATCAGAGGACCCAAGACTAAATTGATGTTTTGAAATGTTGCAAAAAAGGCAAAAGAAAATGAAGCAGATAAATAGTTCAGATTATATGATCAGAAATATTTGGGGATTAAAATGTTTCCAGGATAAAATAATCTAATTGGGTCTGTTAAAGCTCTGAAGCCCTGTCAGTTTATGCAGATTCTACAATGGTCTGCTGCCTTATTATTCCACCTCCATTATGCTTCTTCCTCATGTCTTTTACATGTTGTAACTCACAAGCGTGTTTTTGTGTCAGGTCGTTGGTCTAAGATCGCTGCTGAGATTCCTCATCGAACGGACGCTCAGTGCATGAGAATTTGGAGGAAACTGAGCAGAAGACATCCAAACAAGGTACGCCTGCCTGTTCTCTGAGAGGGTTCAATTCAAACAGGCCTGAAAAATGAAGCCAATGCAGAAGTGTTAAAAACTGAAGGTCCCAGAGTGTCCATAACAGGAAGCTTGTTTTTATCTAAATTGAATTGTTAAGTAAATAGTGATATATTCTTTTCCAAACAGCAGCCAGAAAGTGTTTCAAGGAAAATGATTTACAACTTTCAATGTGCAATTGTTGCTCTTTGAAGGAGCCAAATAAGAATCAAAATAAACCAGAACGTCATCAGCATAAAGAGATATCTGATGATTTTTGTTATTTATATCATGTCTCGTTGTTGGATTGAACAGAAGTTAGCTGTCCAACAATATCCACACACAGACAACAAACAGTAGAAATACCCATACAATGATCATGTGACTGACTTAAACTCTCTTCGTTAATAGAGATGCACCAAAAGTAGAAAACCAGCACCCAGCAATGGAGGCCTGAAGACGGCAAAGAAGAGAAAGAGGAGACAGTTGGTGAAAATAAAGGAGGAGAGCACTGATGAAGAGGAGGAGCAAGAAGAAGAGGACATAGTGGTGTACATGGACAGTGATGAAGAGGAGGTAAAGATGCGAAAGAAGGCAAAAGTGGAGAAGATGAGGGTTGAGGAGGTAGAGGATGAGGAGGAAGAGAGGGAATACATCGTTCCCCCCTTGAAAGAGTGGATTCCAGCAGAGAAAGTGAATCATACCTTTATGATCTTTCAAGCTGTCGAGTTACCTCCCATTGGAGACAAAAGCAATGTTAGAGCCCGCTCAACCATCCTCGGTCTGTGTGGGCGGTCTGTGATTGTAGGACCACGTCCCGTAATACAGCCGAGTCAGAACCGCCACAGCGACCGAACCATGATGATGGTGTCGGCAGACCAACTCCGGATCTTCCTGTCCCACCAGGCAGACAAGCACATCCTGAAGGGTAAAGGTGGACGTAAGAATCGGTGCAGCAAAGTGACAGATCAGGGGCTGGGGTACCAGCTTCAGGCTGGAGTGATTCCCTGGATCGGGAACATACTGATTCCTGCAAAAACTAGAATCACGGCAGCTGATACTGAGCGGGAGCGAGGAGAAAAAAGACAGCTGAACTCGACTTCTATCTTCCTTCTCTTCCTCCAGACCATGAGCGTGGACACTGTGGGCTGTAAGGAGGTGATAGAGCAGAGCAGGAACAAGGTGGCACAATGGGCACCAGTTCCAGACTCTTCCAGTGTCAAGCTGAAGACCTTGAAGCCAAAGCTTCAAGAGCGGACAGAAAACCTGGAGCAGCTTCATGTGCTGCAGCAGCAGAAACCGATGCAGTTGCAGCAAAAACAGCAAGTCATTGTTCTGCAGCAAGCTCTTTCACCCAATAAACCTGGCATCCTTTTGAAGATGCCTATTAACACGCGCCCCAAGATGACATTTCCTCCACCCATCTTCATTTCACAACCCAGCCAGTTTATGCTTCCCACAACCCCAACCAAATCTAGGATAGTAATGTGCTCACCTCCCTCTGCTCCTCAGAAAATGAACAGTCCTCCTCTCACTGCGGCAGCAAAGCCTGGTTTTACACAGCTTTGTCCTGCCCCAGGTCCATCCAGTACCAAGACGCCAGCCAAAAGAGTGAGGACAAAGAAAGTAAAGGTGCAAGAGACACTCATCAGCGGCCCTAATGGGGGGGATATCAGCACAGAAGTCAGTGGCTCAGGTGGGGCATCTACAGGTGTGGACACAGAAGATGACAGTAAGACAACAAACAAAGGGAGGATTCGAAAGCCCACTGAGAAGGCGAAAGCTCTGCGGGACACCATTAAGGAAAAGGTAACTGTCTGCAGAGAGGTTATGAGATAAGATCTTCAATTTTTTATTCAAAGTTTGATTTTCTACTTCCTGTCTATAATGGCCCTCAGCATGACAACATGACAATCTTTGGTTTTGTTATCGTCTGACTTCTCTTCGCTTTCTGCTCTTTTCAGACTGAATCCAAGAAAAAAAACACTCCACGGAGGCAGCGAATTAAAATCATTGTTCCTCAGACTCCTCCATCCTCACTAACCAACCCCATCACAGATCTAAAAACTGAAAGTCTAAATGTCTCTTCAGTCCCTGTGGACCCAGCTTCTTCTGACCAGGGTACATCCTCAACTCAAGATGTCATTGTAGCCCCGCCCCCTCCCATACCAACCAATCAGGACACTGCTTCTTTCACAGACTCATCCCTGAGTGATCACAACTATGTCAGTCTTTGTCCCAGCGACAACTCAAAGATACCAAGTCAGCCCACTAAACAGAAAAAAAAGGCTTCCAAATCTAGATCCGCCACCAAAAAGACTCCAAAAGCCCCACCCAAAAAGAGGGAACAGGTGAGCAAAGGGGGTGAGCAGAGCAGTCAGGAAGACCAGAGTGTGACCAAAACAGGTGATGCTACAGGGGTGAAAAGTGATGCTGTGACTGTAGAAGGAGACGCTGCTACAAAAGATGGTGACAGTACAGGTTTACCTCAAGATGGCAAGAGGGTTCGAAAGATGACCCAGAAGGCCAGAGAACTCAATGAGACCATGGTAAGTTTTCTGTTTGATGTACACTCATTTATTTTCTCCTCAGTTCGTTTGAGGGAGTTAATATTGTTAATTTTCACAACCTTGTTTTTTTATTTTGAGAACAAGTGTGCTTTTATTTTGAAAGGACACACAAAGCACTCTTGCCAGATGCTAAAACCACAACACCGGATGAAACAGCTCAAACACTAATCAACACTTTTTTTTTTCCAGGCTGAAGCCACAAAGAAGAAAAATCACTCTTTTTCTCCTTTTAAAAAGCGTCCTCCCAAGCCTCACCTTAAAAAGGAAACAGTCACACAAAAGCAGCTGGTTGCTCCTGTGCAGCAGTTGTGTCAAGAATCCAGTCCACCCAAGTGGGTCATGACTCCTAGTGGGATGGTCCAGCTCGGGGAACCCCCTCCACAGGGTCTGCGACTGGCAGTTAAACCAAGAACACCACCCAAAGCTTCAGGCAAGAAGACTTCAAAATCCAAGCTGGGGTCTCCACCTCTACACACACTTGCACCTCATCCAGGTCCTCTCATCACTCTCACCACAACCCCCGCCAGGACTCTACCCCCAGCCTTCATCCTGCAGCCTGTCCCAAATCCTATCTCCTCCCCCCTGCCTGCTCAGAAAGCAGCACCATCTTCTTCTACCCTGCAGTTTGACGCCTCTCTAATGTTCCTCGAGCCCCAGACTGAGGTTCAAGAGTGGTTCAGCGGGCAGGGAGGGGTGGATGTACCTGGAGCAGGAGTGACTCTTCCCTACCTTCCTCCCTTTGTCAGCAACTTGAGCATGCTCAGCGAGTTACTCCGCAAAAAGAAGTCTTTGACCAAACTGTCTCTGCAGCTTTTGGGTCAAGTATCTGAAACTCAACCTCAGCCCAAGACCACATCCAAAGCTGACAAAATCAGTAAGAAGAAATCCAGTCAGCATTCAGAGGAGCCGGATTCTACATCCGACCAAAATCAAACTGCAGACAAACAAGGCAAGTAACCAAAAACTTGTATTATTGTTACTTTACAAATAATCAATGTGACCTGGCGGTTCATATATTCAAAAATTAGCATCAGTGCAGACTCCCAATTCCCACTCCAAAGTTTTGGACAGCACATTGAGGATGATCTCCAGTCATATTTGAAAAAAACAAAAACAAATAGCTTCTTTTGTGTTTGTTTTCTCCCCCAGCTGCTCCACCTGCCAACTCTAAAGCCCAGGATGAGGAGGAGGAGGCTAAGGAGGAGGAGCTTGTTGTAGTTGTGCGTCAGCTGGTGGCCGAGCGTTTTGCAGGTAACCCTGCGTATCAGCTGCTGAAGGCTCGCTTTCTGTCCTGCTTCACTGTCCCAGCACTTCTGGCAACCTTCAAACCAATCCCAGAGAATACTGTGGCAACTGTTGAGGAGCCGGAGGAAAAGGATGAAGAGGAAGAAGAGGAGGAAGAGGAGGAAAAGATGAAGAAAATACAAGAGAGGGGAAGAAGGAGGAGAGCTCAGGTGAGTTTAAATGAGTCATCATTTTTGTGTAACAGTGAAGATTAGATTTGTTTTCAATATTTTCATGAGGTCATGTTTTTACTGTGATTAAATGCTCACATACACTACATGCTGAAGAATCAAAGACCAATCAGCACCATTAAAATGATCAATAACTCATTGTCACAAGTGAATCAGATGTTAAATTTGTCAGTTTTTCTCTTTTTTGTCCTCAGAAGTCTTCGCTCCAGTGTGATGGGTCAGGACCTCCAGCCAATCACTTTTCAGGAATGGATACTCAAGCTTCAAATCAGGCGAGACAAGACCAAACTGCAGCTGTGCAATGAAAACCTTAGGTCTTTTCAATGAGGAATTTAAAAAAACAGACTGGAAAATAGGAACCTGGTCAAAGTAAGACACTGAGAAAGTTGGCGTAAATAAAACTGATAACATTTTGTTTTTTGTTTTTTTTTCTCTCAGTGAAGTTTGAGATCTTAAAGGGTCAGTTGATGCGTTTGCAGACCCCCTGAATTTGCACTTTCAAGAGTTGGCGCACTCCTTCGGTCTGAGCGAGATGTTCTGATAACAAAGTTCAAAAATCAGCAGCTTACTTCTAAAGTGAGAACCTCAGACACACTCCTTTAAGCAATCAGAGTCAAAAGAAAAAAGTTACAAGTGTGCTTTGTTTCAGATTATTTAATCTATGTTGAAATTGATGTATTTCTATAGAAAAGAAATAGATCAAAGTTCCTAGAAAGTGATTGTCAGGGATGTGATGAAGGGTACTGGAGAATCAGGTATTAAGTTGTGAATTTGCACTAAGTTTTATTGTTTTCTATTCTGTTAGCCTCTGTTAAGAAATTATAACTAAGAATTTATAATTTTGTAATAAAGTAAAAACAATCTATCCTAAAATAAGCTGTCTGTGGTTTTGTGTGTGTTTGCAGGGGTCAGTTTGCTAAAAAATGGCTATGTGGGAGATAATGTAAAGTGAACGAGTAGTGATATAAATTTTCTATTTTCACTCGTTGTACAAGGTAAACGCTTTTTTTTTTTAATAGCTCACTTGTTTTGAAGATTTGTTAGGGTTGTAATTTGGAGGCTGCCGAACTGACAGGTGGGTACTCTGTAGCTGATAGAGGATATTGCAGCTTCCCCAACCTAGAAGTCGACATTCATAATATTATCTGCATCTTCTGTAAACAACTTAAACAGTTCAAGAAGGCGGACAGTGGGCCCTGTCATTGGTAAGTTGAATGATTTCTTATGTTTTTTGAAGAGGTGTCATGATGCCCAAAAAAAACAGTCGCCATGTTGGAAATATGCGTCAGAACCATTGGTTGAGCTGAGAGTTTGGCTAACCACCTTAGCAAACAATTCCCGCGACCGTTCTTGCGATTTGGCAAATACGGCAGTCATGAAGCCAATTTCTGCCAGATACAAAAAGTGTTTTTTTTCCCTAAAAAAAAGATTTTAATTTTGTTTTATCTTGAGTTTGTTAATTTATTTACATTTCTTGGAACAGGTTTTAAACGGTTGGAAGCCGTATAGAGCAATTTATATTTCCTTTGTCTTTAGAGCCTCAAGTGGCCACTTAAGGAACTGCACTTGCTCAGTTGTCACGCTACTTTCATTGACTGTATAAAGCAAACAGGTATGGCAAGCTCTTTTAACATTTAATAACTACATTTGACTCTCCAGAATTAACATCATAGATATCAACAACATAATTGTGACTAGTCAAAATTCAATTTTGACTAATCAAAAATACAGTTGGAGATATCTATAATTCAGTTTTGACTAGTCACAATAACAGTTAGAGATGTCTGTAACTCTGTTTCCACTGGTCAAAACTGAGTTAGATATCTGCAATGACTCCTCAAAGCTGCCCTTCGCCTCGTCACGCATCCTTAATGTCACTTGCAGATATCTCTAATTCAGTTTTGACTATCCAGAATTACAGTTAAAGATATCTTAAATGTGATTTTGACTGTCAGAAATGTGTTCATGCTTCTGGACATGCAAGACTTCCCATTGGATACTGACCCAAAAAAAACTGGAGGAGAGAAGAGAAAAAATCATTTTAACAGTTTTCTTAGAAGAAGAAATGGCGATTGTGGTCATCAACAAGATATTTAGAAAATGCCATGAAATAGAACAAATTTATAATCAGGGACTTTGTGGGGAACAAGAGCTATGTTCACTTCAGCAAACCCCTCCTCCTATACCTGTCATAACTTTTGTCATCATAACAGATATCTGCAACATCAATTCGCCTAGTCAAAACTCTATTTCAAGATATCTGTAATTACATTTTGACTAGTCAAAATAAAAGTTTAAGATATCTCGAATTTGAGATATCTCTAACCACAATTAATTCAAAGATATCTGTAACTTGATCATAGATATCTGCAACTAAATTATGGCTATCCATAAATCTAGTTGCAGATATCTACAGTTTCATTCTGACTAGGCGTAATTCCAGTTCAAGATATCTTTAACGGCATTTTGACTAATCAAAATGTAACTAAAGATATCTATAAATTCTATTATAGATATCTTTAATGGAAGGGGGTTGAAGATATCTTGATTTGGAATTGTGACTAGCCAGAATGAAATTGTAGATATCTGCAACTAGATTTATGGATAGTCAAAATTTAGTTGCAGATATCCACATCTCACATTGTGGCTATCCATAAGTGAATTTAAGATATCTGTAATGAGAAACCCCACACACATGAATGGGGAAAGGGGCGCGATTTGTCCTTGGAGTAATTAAGTTATGGATATCTGAAATTACAATTGTGGATAGGAATAATGCCATTGTGGATATCTGAAATGTTCAATTTGACTAGGAAGAATTGAATTGTGGATATCTGTATTTCATATCCAGACTAGCTATTAAATGTTAAAAGGGCTTGCCATAAACAGGTTTATCCCTGGCAGTCTCTGCTGGTGAAGACCAGGCTCGTGACCGCATGGTGGTTGCTTCTTATTTGGCTCTCAAAGTAAACCTTGTGATTTCCAACCTTTCTTCACTTTCTTTCACTTTAGCCCGACCAGACTTCACAGAAAATCTGAAATTCTGATCTGAGACAGATCAGTGTCACTTCACTTCTCTGTCTCATGTCTCAGCTTCTATGTACTTTTCACTCACACCATTCACTCCATCTGACTTCCTAAATCTTTTACTTCTTCCTCTTTCTGTCATTGCAATAAAATTAGGGTGAGGAAACTTTTGAATAATGGCAAGCCGTTTTAACATTTACAGCCATACTGGATATGCGATACAGTATATGTAATTCAATTTCGCCTTGACAAAAATAACTTTTCAGATTGCGGATAACTTTATCCGCAATCTGCCTTTGCAAAACTGTCATCCCAGATACCTACGTCATTTTGACAAGACGAAATACGTCACTTTTTGCCACCCGTGATGTCAATTCAAGATATCCCTAAAAACATTTTGCCTGGACAGAATTAGAATTACTCTTTTAAAACAGTAAGTTATCTGTAATTCTAATTCTAATATGCTGTTTGTTAAGTCTACTCTGAAAATCCATCTTCTGAGATGATGTGCAGTGATACAAGTGCAAGATGTGATTTTTCCTTTCTGCTGCTTTGGAATATAAATCAATAAGAGTTTGGGCTCAAAGGCGACTTACTTATTTTGTACTTACAGCTTTTTTTTCTGTTGCTGTTTTCGGGTGATTTATTTATAGTTTATTTAGTCTCATTTAGCAAAGTTAGTTTAGTGAGATCAAAGTTCTCTATACAAAGAAAGAGAAGCAGCCCACTTTTCAGAAAAGAAAATATATAAGGTTAGTTCATTGAAAATTTGAAAAAGAGTAACTGATAAATAAGAAAAAAAGATTATAAAAACATAAACATGATAAGCTTACATGAAACAGTCTAACAGGCCATGACAGCATCAGAGCTGTACTTTTCATTCTGCTGGAGTAGATTAGATATTCTTTAAATTCAACTAAGTAATCTGAATCTAGGTCAGGTATAACTGAGCTTGTCTGATTTTTAGAGATAAAGGTGAATACAAGTGAGTATACAAAAAAATACAGTTTCTAAATCCGCTGTAAGGTGTGTGGTTTTAATAAATCATTTCCAGTGCCATTCAGAGAGGGTGGAGTCATAAAGAGGAACTGTGAAAGAGGATGTGTTTTTCTGAAAAGACAGAAGCAGAAAAAACAGAGTGGGCAGAGAGTTTAAGACAGACTGGAAATCTAATCTGACAGTAAAGACGTTTACATCAGAAAGAGGAGACACTGAGCAGGTGTGTACAAGGTGTTTATTATGTTTCTATTGTAGTCTGAAGTGATCATTATGTACATGTAGCTTCAAAAATGTATGTTTGAGATTGAAAAGATAACAGATAAATGTGTATCAGAGTTTTCCATCTGTGTGTAGAGTCATTAGTGACAGCATATATGTGAGAGTCTGTAACATAAGAAAGGGGAACACATGCACAATGTAGGTGAGTGGTTATGTTGATTGAAATAAGATTTAACTTTTTTTTAAAATAGGTTGTATTAAAAAAATTAACAGTTCTTCTAATTCATTAGTTGAGAGCATCTTCAGTGCCAATCATGGGCAAAGTTTAAAAATGTGATGCGTAAGTGTTTGAGTACTCCTAGGATCAGGCTGCTCTGATGCAGTTTATCAGAGTGGATTTAATCACAGTCCATGTTTATATTTCATGTCCAACTCAGTGAGAAATGGATGATGTATCTGAAGACGACCTCTGCTGGCTGAAGCTGGATGATTTCAGGATGCTGCTCATCAAAAACGTTGATCCCTCAAGAATCACTCCATACCTCCGACAGTGCCAGGTACGCTACATCAACTTGTCCTTTCTAACTCGCCATCATTTGATTCTTTCCATCTCTGACTGAAGCCTTTTTTCACAAAATGAACTCCTGACATTTTCATGATAACTTCAGGACACACAGGTAGTGATATTTTCAAGGAATATCCAACACACTTGCCCCTCACAGTAAGAGATCATCGTGTCGACCCTCATAACTCACATACTTCTGGGCAAGAGGCAAAATTGTGATAGCCACGATTTTTGTGTTAATAGGATTTTGTTTAGGAGTATTCTAAAGGATTAAACATCTGCAAGTAAACACTACCATAACAACATAACATAACTGCTAACTTTAGACTACTAATGCTTATTTTAGCAGTTTTCTGGGGGTTTCTAAGGGTCAATCACCACAAAATGAACCAGTATTCTTACACAACACAAAAACATTAGAAGGAAATGTGATTCAGTCAACAAAGTTCAGCTCATTTTGAGCGAGTCATCAACCACCCAGGCATTTAGACTTTAACTTGCTGTAGTCACATTACAGCTCATTCCAACTTCTTGTACACTTTTTATGACCTCCGCCAAGGTGCTTATGTCTTTGGAAGAGTTTGTCTGTCTGTCCCTTAACAACATAACTCAAAAAGTAACAAACAGATCTTGTTGAAATTTTTAGGAAATGTTCAAACTGTGATAAAGAAGAAGTGATAAATTTTGGATGTGATCCGGATCACTATCTTGGATCCAGGATTTTTTTTTTTACAGGATTCTTTTTCATTGTGAGATAGGGCCGTTTTCACCATTTATTTATATAACTCCACCATAAATTGTCAGATTTTTTTGCAAAGCAAAACAAAATAAAACAAGGTCACCATAGTGTCTGATGGATGTAAAAGTAAGATCCAGATCCTGGCAATATTCTGGATACTAATATCCGGAATATGAAAAATGTACTGGGTCATCATCATTTTCAACATTGTCAGGTTAAAAACTGTTGTACAAACCTGCAACTTTGCACTAATGCACTCTATAAAGACAGTGTTTGCAGATTCTCAGAAGGAGAGTTCATATGTAAAGGGGCTGATGGTTACAGACCCTTTACAGAAAAATACTTTTTGTTGTGTTGGTGTTTTGTAACCGTGAGTGAGAAGGGCACACAGTGCATATAAGATCCTGCTGTATATTAAAGTGTTGCCTTGTCATGTATGCTTCTTTGTCTCCCTCTGCTGATACATCTCTTACACCTCCATCTATGCTGTAAACCTCAGATGTTGATTGGTTATTTTGTTGAGCGTGTGATTAGGTGATAAGCGCTGAGGATGAAGAGCAGCTCTTTAACGACCCGACTCTTGTTGTCAGGAGGAGAAAAGTTGGTAAGTCATACAGCTATTTTCCAACGTAATAGTATATCCACTCATTCATCATGAGGTAAAAGCTGACCTTGGTCTTCTTCTCTGGTGTTCACCTTTCGCAGGATTCCTCCTCGACATCCTGCAGAGGACAGGGGTCAAAGGTTACACAGCTTTCTTGGAAAGCCTGGAGCTGGATTATCCTCAGTTGTACAGTCGCATCACTGGGAAGGAGCCCAACAAGACCTTCAGCATCCTCGTCGGTCTGTCTCTGCACATTTACTGGTTTGATGTTAATATTTGTGCTGTGCTAACATGTCTGTTTCTCTGTTCAGACACTGCAGGTGAATCTGGTCTCACACAGTTTTTGATGTCAGAGCTCAGCCGTCTGCAGAGGGCGCTACAGGATGAGAGAAGGCGTCGCCAACAAGCTTGCTCTGTAGCCAAGGAACAGGTTGGGTACTTCAAGTTGACAGTATTGTGTTGAATGTGTCTCAGCTGGTTCAAGTGTTGAAGTTTTTGTTCTGTTGGTTCAATGTCGTCTCCAGGAGGTTTGGTCTCGGCAGCAGCAGCTGAGAGACCGAGAGATGAGGAAGCTCACAGAGCACATACGCAAGGTTCGTGAGGAGCGGGAGCGGCTGAGTGAGGAGGTGAAACAGCTCAGGGATCATAACTACAGTCTGATGGCAGACATCAACACTCTGAGCCAGGAGAGGAGCAACGCCCTGCTGGCCAACAGAGACATGCAGATAGAGGTCAGCGCAAACCTTCTGAGCATCAAATCAGAACTGCATACAGACCTGACCTTTGACCTCTGACCTGTGTGTGTCTGTACAGGTGGAGCGTTTGAAACACACGGTGCTGAGAGCTGAGAGTCAAACTCGACTGCTGAGACGACGAACACTGAGACCACTGCAAGAGGTAGAGAATAACACAATCCCTCACAAACTATTCACACCCAACCAATGCTTTGTCTAACTTTTTTTAAAACCTATTTTTAGAGCAGGAGCCTGGCTCTTCCACCAGAGACCTTCTTCCACCCAAACAGACTTGAAGAGCACAAAGAAGAGAAACAGGAAGGGAAAAAAGAGGAGAAGCAGGTGGTGAAAAGGGGAGAGAAGCAGATGGAGACCCAGCAGCAGCAGCAGATAAAGAAAGAGACTCCCTCGCTCCCCTCAATGAACCTTCTCACCACTGTGTTTAGACTGAGACAAGATCTCCACAAAGCAGAGGAGCAGAGAGCCAGGGTAAGGAGGAGATGAGGAGTCTGGAAAAAAAAATACATGACTTCATAAGAATGTTCATTTGTTTAGATAATGGCATTCATGCTCAGTTTGCTCACTATTTCACAATAAAAGCCCTCCAGGGAAGTGTAGAGGTATGGTTCTCAGAAGTGCTGAAAGCTTTAAAGTGAAACAAAGAAAGGATCACATTTGAACGGACAAAGAGGAACAGCTCAGAAAAGAGGAAGGTTTATCAAGCGGTCAATGAAAGTCTTTCTCTGTGCTGATTATTTTTGTGCTAGAGAGGAATGTGATTTTGGTATCATCATGAGACACATGACCTTCTTTAATGCTGAATTATTTTGATGTTTGGATGCTAAGTGACTGTGATTTCAAAACTTGACCCTTGTGCCAATTAATCAGAACACCCAGAATAAAAAAATGAGATGATTTTTTTCAGGTTTTAAAATAATACAGAAGAACAAAGGATAATTTTAATGGATTTGTTGTTCAAAGCTGATCTGATTGATTAGTAAACTTGAGTGGGGTGTTATTTCAAGTCAAAAAAATTACGGTTAAGTTGATACATTTTTTTGCTAATTTCATTATTTTGCTTTGAAAAAAAATTAAATTTGTTTTGAAGTATGTTGGGAAATATTTCACAGTGTAGGCATTATATATCTGACAAATATTAATTTTAAAAGCAATTGTCAGGATATTTTACGTCGTGTGGATTTTGGTCCCCCCCTGTGGACAAAGTTGGTTCCAAGTCCAGGCAATCAAGACTGGGTGGTTAAGAAAGTATGTGTCTGGACAAGGCTAACCTTGCCCTGGTTTAACAAAAGTACAAAAGTTCAGTCCTTGTTAAAAAAATAAAAAATATGTCAGAGAGATGTCTGCAGTGAAACTGAATGTGTTTGATTTCAGTGCCTGGAGGAGAAGGAGGAGCTGGAGCTGCGGTGCGCTCAGCTGAAGGGAGATGCCCGGATGTACCGACAGCGAAACAAACAAACCCTCAGACAGCTGGAGGAGGTGATTAAAGAGAGGGACAAGGTGAGGAGGAGGAGGAGAAGCCTTCATGTGTTTTGGTTCAAGTGTCAACATATTCTCTTGTTTATTTTTTGTTGATTATATGGTGTTAACCCTTACGAAAGAAAAATATATTGCAGCTTATTGGAAAACATCATGTCATATATTAGGTAATATATTCCCATATATGAGATTTAGTATTTATATTTTCCAATATATTGCAATATATGGAAAGCGGCAATCATTTGTATATTTTGCAATATATTGCAATATTTTTCATGAATATATGATATATTGTATATGTGCCCTCAATATATTATTCCATGTATATCATAATATATCAATAATATATTACAATACATTTAAAAAAATGTATTGGTACATAATTTTTTTCTTTCGTAAGGGAATGTATTAACAAAGAGAGATCTGGTTTGTGTTCCAGGCAGTGTCGTCACGGGCAGAGCAGCATGAGGAGGCACGGCTCCTCCTGCAGGAGAAGGATCAGTACAGAGAGCAGGTCCGACAGCTTACCGAGCAATCTGATAAACTGGAGCTCCTGCTGCTGAGGACACAGGGGGAGGAGCTACGGCTGAGGACACGCCTCCGCAGACTCACCTGCAACACTCACCAGGTAAGGAGGATCTGGTTATGGAGATGTTAGTAATGATGTGTTGATGATGTCATGATGGTGGATTTCTCACTCAGGGTGAGAGGAGTGTGAGCAGCGAGGAAGAGGAAGAACAAAAAAAGAATGCAGCTAAAGGTGAGAGTCATGTCATGTGGCCTACACCTCATATCACATCATGTGACCTGTGTTGATCATGTGATGTGCTGTAATCAGGCAGCAGTGAGGAGGTCCGCAGTGGGACTTCAGGGGAGAATGAGGAGGCTGCAGCGCTCCAGCAGCACAGCTCACTTCAGGGAGGAGCCTCAGAGCCTGAAGAGAAGCCCAGCGGTGCTGCATCATGGGTAAATTACCCGAGACATAAGGTCATATTTATATCTCAATTTATTAAAATGCTCTTACTGAACCTGCCCTCCTGTCTCACTCTCTGCAGGAGGAGGAGACAGACGGCTCTCCCACATCTTTGAGTCGACCAAACTTTTTTTACCGCAGGTCAGAGGACATTTTGCCTACTAGCCTACATAATTTTCCTCAATACTTTCAAAGCCATGAAAATATCCTTCTGAGCTTCTTTTTGTTTTATGACAGCAGGAAGCGAGCCCTGAGGTCCAAATTCCACTGTAAAGAGTTTACAGTCAGTAACCAGGACGACAGCAGCGCCAGCTACATCACCGACTCCGACTAAACCCAAACAAAAGACTTTTCAGAAAAATGATTGTTTTTTGAGTTTTTGCTTGAAATGCATAAAAATGAACATAAATTTAGCTCTTATAAAAACTAGTGAATGTGTGTTCAAGGCAGGAGGTTTGTCAAATTTCCTGAAATATGAGTTTTATACCCAATGTGTAACACTGTGCTCATGTCTCCTACCATTACAGTTACTTAAGATGATAAAGGGTATGAATGATGAAAAATAAAAATAGTAATTTAACTGAATTTTTGAGCTCATCTAATGGTCGAAATGTTTTGAAAAATGATGTTTGTTTTTATTACGTAGGAAAATAAAAACACCTTGACATTCTACCAGAAATAGTATCTGTTATCACAAATGTGTTGCTTGGGTGAAGAATGTCAGATTTGAAATCCTATCTCTGACATAAATTCATACTTTAACTGAAGAATTCTGGAGGAAAAAAGAGAAAATAATTTAATTTTAAAATGAATGAAAGTTCTTCATTTATTTGCATGATTGACCACAAACTAGAATGTCTGCTTTAAAGTCAAATAAAAAAAAAAGAGAGAAAATTGCTTTCTGGCCTAATCTCCAAAATAGAAATATTTTTCAGTGGCCCTTATCCTCTTCTGTGAGTTTCCCAAACAACAATGTAATAATCCCGTTAAATTATTTGGTAATTTGATTTTACACTACCTTTACAAACATTTTTTCAACACTAAAACAAATATGAAACACAAGAATTTCATATGAGAAATATGACTTAAAAAAAAAAAGATTTATCAAAAAGTCATAACTAGATTTTGATGTATAGCCTACGTGCATATAGAGATTGACATTTAATCTAAAATTTGAGGATAAGCTGCATAAACTAAATAAAAGAAACACAATTACATTTGTGTACTTGTAGAAATTATTAGATTTCCAAATGTCCTGTTTTTACAGAGACAAGAACGCAACCTAAAACTGAAAGCAAGAAAAAACTGTTTGGTTACCCCACCCAGTTTAGTAATTAGAATTTACGATTTTGTGAGTGGACCGCGAACGTCGCAGCACTTCCTGACTCCTTGTTGCTATAGTGACTAACCGACGCTCAGACTGTCTGATTAAAACGGACATTGACAGATACAGTTTAACGGAGTGTTTTATTCATTTTCGTGTGGAAAGACAACAAGGGAAGGAAATATTCTTGTTTTGAAACATTTACTTACCCAGTTTAACTTACCACCTGCCTCGTGAACTCTCTTCTAACCTACAAGGACATCTCGGGATGATAGAAATGAACTGAAGCATCGTTGAAATGTGTGAGAGCAAAGCTGTACCGAGCGGGAAGGTGTACCGACAGTTGTTTGACGCTCAGGTGAGACAAAGCTAGACAGTTTTTTCGTTTTGTAGGCTACCGTTTATGATTAAGCAACTTCACTGCGCAGGCGCAAATCCTTCAGGCTTGACGAGACGAAAATTATCAGCTCTTTATTTTAAAGTTTTAAACTTAAGGAGGTGAGGTTTATAAGTGGAAGGTTATGACACAGACACTGATTGTGTTGTGATGAATATATTTTGTGTGTTTTAGGTTCAGCTCTCCCGCTCTTTGCTGGCGGGACGGAGGGATGTGAGGACAGAGTGTCTGTCTGCTGAGGACAGCAACACACACAGCAGTACAAACAGCAGGTAGACAGACAGATGGACATTAAACACAGCCATGCTAAAGTACCCTATTTCTGCTCTTTCTATATCTCTCTTTCTCTCTTTAGTTTATCTCAACTTGTCTGTTGATGTCCCCTTTGACTGTTATTGTGTCCTTTTCCAGCAGGGGGCAGCAGGTCGATGATGATGATGAAGTTGATGAGGTTTGCAGACTCCCTGACTCTGTAGGTTTGTATTTGAGCTCAAAGGCCTACAAGTGCATATTCACAGTTACTGAGTTATTTTGGATTCATATAAAATTCATATATTCATATAAAAGGAGAGATCTGACAAATATCCAGCTGACAGGTGGAGCTATGATCTTCATAGGACCTGATGGTGGAACTGATTATTAGTATACATACATTTTTTTTGTTATTTTTCTTCTTCAGTGGCTTCCCGTCCAAATTCTGACATCATCGAACGGCTGAGACAGAAAAAAAGCAAAAACCACAAGGAAGCTCTGACAGAGCTGGACAAAGAGCTCAGTAAAATCGCTCAGGTACAGGATTTATAGGTTTACACTTCTGCTGGTATAAAAACAGCTGCTTTGTACCTGATTTTGTCTACTTTTTGTATTACTCAGATGTGTGAGACTCAGGTTAGGACTGTCAGTATAGAGCTGCGGTCCTCTCTGCAGAACATAGACCATTTCTTGAACACCCTGAAGGACAGAATAAAAAACCTGGAGCACATGGAAAATGTCAGTCTGCAGGTACCCAGTTTTTGTTGTGTATGGATAGGAACTTGTGACCTGAGTCATTGCTAAATCAATGCTGGAGTTTTACTCCCTTTTGTGTGTTTGTGAATTTTATGTGTCCAGGATTTGAGTAGTCTCTGGGAGGAGGTGGTGGAAGCAGGGAAGAGAAAGAAGACTAGAATCATGGAGTTGAACCACAAACTAGCTGAAGCTGAGGGCAAACGAACTGACCAGGTCATCAGAGTTCAAATATTGAATAATAATTTATCAAATGTTCTTTTTTTAATCATTTTTTTCTCCTTTTTTACAATCTGGTACAAAGGATTGAAGACATTTCTGCCCCCAAAATTATTACTCAGCTCAAATTTTGCTGAAAAATTTGGTCAAAGCTTTTTTTCCAAGTAGGATAATGACAAAACTGTACCACTAGATGTCAAATGAAAGGTCAATTACATCTCAAAGGCAGGCTGAATGGAAAGTGTGTATGCATGCAGAGAAAACACATCAAGCTATCTCAAACCTCTTTTTCTTACAGATAAGAGCTGTGCTCAAGAAACACTGCTCCCTGCTGGAGAGGATAAACTTTCTGCCATCAGCTGATGTCCACAGGCTCATCCACAATGAGGCCACTGTAACTCATCACAACTTTTGACCTTTAACTTTATTGTATTAAAGATGGATGACACACTTCAGAGTTGACATTCTGGCGTCACCTTTTGGAGACAGTCGCCCATATTTTCATAAAGTCTGTGCACTGAACCTCTAAAAGCAGACCTGGATTGCTAAATTCTTCTCTACTTTTGTCTCAGATGTTGAATCAGTCTCTGCTGGCGAACCGCAGAAGCGTGGCTCGTCTGTTGCTGACCCTCCAAGAGGAGAGCCTGCAGCAGGAGTCTCTACTCCGCCTGCACTGGGAGGACTGTCTGGGCCGCTGGAGGAGCTGCAGAGTCAAAGAGATTGTAGACTGCTACAGGTGGGTGAATAAAGAGATAATAATCAGATTCAGGTTTTAGGAAAGGTTGAAAGCAGTTTAAACTTGACTTCAAAATTCACAGTGCCACCTGTGACGGGTATTTTGTGGTGGTGGGGGAAAAAATCGACAACTGAAATATCAGGGGTTTTTTGTATTTCAGTCTTTGATTTTAAACTGGATTGGAATAAAGTTACCACTTTTCTCCAGCAGAGGGTGAAATATTTCTCTCTGACTCACGTGATGTGCATTTTATTGGACAATATGGCTCCTGATGTAGTCTGTAGAATAAATCATCATCATTTAACTTTTTCACATGGTCTGGTGTTAAAAAAGCAAACTAAAATCTAATAATCTAAAAAATTCCAAATATTGAAGAATCACAATTTAAATCAAAGTGACACCCCAAAAGTATTGACTTTAAAACTGTACAATTGTAAAAGGCAGAGCCATGTTGTCCATTATATATCTACACCTTTTTAAACCCATTAGCCATTTTAATAACAGTCATAGAATTATTTCATCTAAATACAAACAGGTGAGCTGAGACTTGTTTTTTGTCTTTGCAGCAGTGATGGGAATCAGGAGCCAGTGTCAGCCCATCAAGCTGTTCAGAAGATGAAACAAACTCAACAAGAACTGATAGAGAAACGCCAGGACATCATCAGCAACATCTGGTATCAGAAAACAAAGCCTCTTTAGCTTCCCTGAGATTTTAAAATTCGTCACATTAGCTTGAAAATTGGAAAAATCAGTGGCAGAAACAAAGCTCATGAGCAACTCTGATGGAAACAACCAGTGTGTTGCTGCCTATCAGTTGGAGCTGGGGCTTGTTTTTCAAACATTAGATCAATCTTTGCCCCCTATATTCATATTCATGTTTCTGTGTTTCAGCTCTCTGGTCCCGCCCTCCTGTTCCACTTCCCTGGTCTCTGATTGGTTCAACCAACTGACAGCGGTCAATGAACAGATCGGTAAGTGTCTTAATCTTTTTTTACCAAAAAACAACATCTGTATGAAATTCACTGACCGTGTGTATGACTGTGTGTGTGTTCAGACAGTTTTCATGCTCATTACCTGGATCAGCTGCGTGGTTGTTATGAGCAGATGTGGCAGAATCGACTGACTGAGGTGGAGAGCTGTAAGGTAAAAACACAAAGATCCAACATGTTGAAATGAACTTTAGACTGGTTAAAGAGCCAGAACAGAATCAGCTGTTTTGCATTACCAGAGAAGATCTGGCAAATGTTTCAACCCACATACTCAGCTCTGCTGCTCGCCCCTCAAATGTAACTTGTGTGTCTCCTGCAGGAGGCACTCTCATCTCTACAGCTCTCTGAGGAGGAGGTGAATGATGTTGTAAGCTCAGACCTGTTCCCTTTGATCAGCCAAAACCAGAGTCGAGAAGAGGAGCGATTGGCTGCTTTTGATGTCAGTCACACAAACATCATGACTCGAACTGTCCACTTTTATGAAATTACCTGTCTAACTGTGCGTATACCTGTCTGTCTGCAGAGACATCATGAGTCCTTGTCCCAACATGCTGCCAGTCTCAGCAGGTGTGTGTTCATCCTGATCCGAGGAGCAGCGTTGCTATGGGAGACACACAGCCGCAGGTTAAAGAGGAGAGAAGAAGAAGTCCAACGAAACCTGGATGACCTCAGAGACTCACAGGAACAAGTCACACAGGTTGGTCTTCAGGTGAAGGACTTTTATGCAGATGACATGGGGTGTTGACAGCACTTTCTCATGATGATTTGCTGTTGTGTTGTCAGAGGAAAAAGATGCAACTGGATGTCCTGCTGGGTGCACTCAGGCAGAAGGACAGTGAGGAGGCCCTGAAGACGTCTTTGGATGAAGCTGTTGCTGTCCTGAAGAAGGTCCAGCAGAGGTACCACATGCTGACACAGTCATACAGCACTGACTCTGCAAAAAGATTAATCTGCATGCATTAAGTTACATTTGGTGTGTAGTCAGTAACTTTTTACTCACTATTCAAAAACCTGTGTTAGCTTAAATCTTCCTGTGTCTGCAGCTACAGACGGAATGTCACAAATCAATGTCAGCTGCTGGATCGTCTCCCTTCCCTCCTCCTGGGGGAGCTCCTCTCCTATAGCAGCAGCCTCAGCTTGTTTTACCACCTCAGCCACACCTATGGACTGGTAACCATTGCATCTCAAATGTGAATTCTACAAATAGAATAGAAAATACCTTATTTATCCCTGAGGGGAAATTCAGGAGTCACAGCAGCAATACAGAAAACAAAAGTAAAAAAAAGTGTACAGAAAGTGCAAAAAGGTCCATAAGAAAATAGATGATGACAGCTTGTCCATCATTCTCCAGCTCAGCCAGCCTCCACCTTCACAGGGTCCAGGACTGAGCTTCTTCAGCAGTCTGTTCAGTCTCTGTCTCCTGTATCCTGTCTTCTCACAGCAGATGTGGCATTCATGTCCAGGATTAGCTCCATTAGCCATATCTGTAAATAGCATGATGCCACTCTGCCTTCTGGTATTCCCTCTGTTTTGCTGGGTTGGCACAGCTAGCTCGTCCATCTTATTGGAGACAGATTTTATGTTCTCAATAACTAGAGATGGAAGGACAGGTCTATGTCATCACTTCTTAGCTCACACCTGAGAACCAGCACCCGTCCTCACCTCCTTCTCCTCACCTTGTAGGAAACATCAGGCCTTGCACCTGTTAGCATTGACATGCTACAGGCTGCTAACAGCTGATTTCACATGTAAACAATGCAGCTATGGTTCCATGTAGGATCCCCGGACAAACACAAGAGCAAAAATAGTAAAAATATCACTGAAGACAAAACCAGTTTGGCGCCCACAACCAACAAATGAGCCATACAAAGTAATGATCCTATCAAAATTCAAAGATGATGAAAAAGAGACGAAAAAAATCACAAGAAACAGACAAAGAGAGAGCTGCCACAACAGGGCAGCGCCTAGCAACAAATATCAGGTCTCTTTAACTGAAGGATTAATAATAATTGACATTAACAATCGGCTCAGTATTTTTTTCTTTCTACAAATTTTTATAAAACTGGCCTTCTAATTTTTCATCCTCTAGCTTTAGGAGGGTTAAATGAAGACGTATATACTGGTATTTGACTCAGATGTAAAGCTAGAGTAACAACACTCTAGTTTGTGTTACAAGTTGGAAATATGATGTATGATGTTGCTGCTCAGGGTCCAAAGGAGCTGCAGAAAATCCACCCATCACTGTCCACCACCACCACCTCAGACCAGGGTTGGTATGCCTTCTGCTGATCAGTTTTGCTAACTGCTTCTTCACTTCAACTGGTTTTGATCTGATCTTTTCTTTTATGTAGAAAGCAGCAAGGATGCTGATGCAGAGGAGATGACAGAGGATCCTCCAATCAGCTGTGAGCTGACTGGAGGATCATCTAATCGGCTATCAAACCCCGCCCAGCCCTTCCAGGATTGGCTGACTGAGGTGACAGTCTGATCAATGGGCTTGACTTAAGCCCACAGACACATGTGTAACTATCTGTTGTATGTATGTATGTGTACAGGCGGAGTCCTCACTGCAAGACCTCTGTGACATCAGCAATGATGTCACATTTTCCTCATCCAGTGGCACAGTTTACAAAGGACCTGCCTTCACATGCCCCGCCCCTGACTTGCCAGAAGACCAGCAGCAGGAAACACACCTGATCCTGTTTCCTGTGAAGATGCTTACACACAATCTAATCAGGTACATACACAAAGACACACACCATGGCAACAACAGAATGTGGTACAGTTCTGATTGTGTGTGTTTTCATTGTCTAGGATGCGGACTCTCTTCTTGGACAACCTGGAGCAGCACTTCCGTGATGTCCTGACCTCAACTGTCACCACGCTGACACACAGGAAGGAGGTGTTGCAATCGGAGCTTGAACTCCACTTAAAGCAGCTGGACTGTCAACATATTCAGACCCATGTTTACCAACCTCGCCTCGGTAACGCCCACAGAGAGCCAGAAACATTCTTTCTGTGCTAACATGGTAAAGACAGTTTAGAGTACCATGCTTTTTCCCATAACGGTGTGTTTCTGCCTGTTCCCAGCTGAGCTGCAGCTCCACACACAGCAGGTCGATTCTCACTGTGAGGAGGTGTCTGATGTGTTGACCTCCTGCAGGACAGAGCTGCAGGACCTCCAAACCTCCATCAGCAAAAAGAACGCAGAGTTCTCCTCAATCGTGTCCAACATGGAGAGCAAAGTCATGAAAGCCAACAACAGCCAGCGGTAACGACAGCTCTATGATCACTTTGTTTTGTTTCCAAACATTCTTTCACACATCGAGTCCGTCTCCGTCTCTCTGTCCGTCTGCAGTCTGGAGGCTGTGAGTTCCACCTGGCAGGACTGTCTAGATAAACACATCAAAGACACCCAGGAGCATCAGAGCACCTTCAGACACTCTCTTCAGAAAAGACTGGAGGAGGTCCGACACAAAACAGCACAACTCCTCAGCTCCTTCAGGTAACACTTGGAGCACCTGTAAGTCAGCCAATCAGGATGGAGGATGTATTTACGCTGTGTGTTTCCTCCTCCTGCAGGCTGTTCAGTGAAGGAGGAGATTTCAACCCTCGGGAGGTGAAGTTGTTTCAAAAGAAGCTGAAGGAGAAAACCAAACAGATCAGTGCGGAGGAAAAGTCCATTTACTTTGAGCTGGAGGTGTTTGAGTCCCAGAATTTACTGCAGGTTTGACTTTGTTTACAGGTTTTAGATTCATTTCATGACAACAATAACATCAAACCCTGTCATCAGTCAGTCTGTGTGTCCCTCCAGGTGAAGGAGGTGTCCGGGAGTTTTGAGGAGACTCTCTCCGTCCTGAAGTATGAGGTGAAGTTCATGGAGAGGATCAGGAAAATCATCAGCTTCACACAAGTTAACATCAAAGCAGAGGTGTGTGTGTCTGTGTGTGTGTGTGTTTCTGACTTCCTGTCTCTGTGTTACTTAACCTGCCTTAAGCTAACATGTTCAAACTGTGCAGGCAGCGAGGAGTAACCAGCAGCAGGAAGCCATCAACAACAGGTTGGAGGATCTGAGGAGGATGATGGAGAACACACAGGTACACACCGTCACACTGTATTAACACTGTAGTCTGACTGTGAGATCCTGTAGCTCTATAAACATCTTTGTCCCTCTGTCTACAGGTGTGTCCAGATCAGGTGTATTCCTTCCTGTCATCAGTCTTTGAGGATTTCAGGAAGCGCTCTCAGTACCTGGAGTTTTCATTGGTATGCTGCACTATTTCCTCCCTACCTGCTCTGCCTCTTTGTCCACAGTGTGAGCCTGTGTTTTGATAAATGATCTCAACCCTCTTCTTCTCCAACCAATACTACTCCTTTACTTATACAAGTCTTTAAAATAGTATTTTTTCTTCATGACCACTGTCCTGTCTCATTGGATCCCCGCTCTTTTGACTGTAACTTATTTACTATGTCGACTGGAAAATCACTCACCCACGGTTACTGGACGATCTTCCTGTAAAACCTCGGCCTGTAAAACAATCTGTCTCCTCACAAACTGTCTCTCTGCATGACTCCACAAAATTCTCTCTTTTCATCATCTGTCCTATTACCCTTACTTTTGTGAACTACTTCTTAACTTGCACATCTTCCCATCATTTGTCATTTTACTCGACCTTCAGACCACTTTGATCATCACTCCCAAACCTGGACTGGACACACCCTTCCTGTGACTTCTATTTGTATTCTTGCCCTAACGAATCAGCTTCTGGAAAAATCTGCTCTTGTTTGTTTTGTTGGTCTACTCTCCACATTATTACTCATGTCTTCTTTTACAACCTTTCACCTGTACCCCCTCCTGTTTTCTAAGCTTCTACTCCACAGTGACAACATTTCTGTCAAGCTGTGTTCCTCCTATTTTTCTATCCTATTCTTATTTTACTATCTCTTATCTGGTTACTGTCATGCTGTTAAATAACATGACAATGCTCTTACACTGTTCTCCGTATTTGGTTCAATTACAATTTTTGGGGTGCCAATTTGAATTGTGATTCTTCAGTAGTTACGATTTTTGCAATTTTTAGTTTTCTCTTTTAACACTGGACTATGTGAATAAGTTAAATGCTGATGATAATGTCTACAGACTTTATCAGGAGTAATATTTTTCCCAAAAATGCACATCACGTGAGTCAGAGAGAAAAATTTCGCCCTCTGCCATAGAATTTTTTTTTCCAATCCAGTTTACAAAGAAAGACCAAAATGAACAATTTGAATTTGAAAAAGACAAAGAATCCTGTTTTTGAAATTGTCATACAAAAATCCTGATATATCAAATATTGATTTTTTCTCCCACTGCTACTATTTGTCACTTCTTTTTTTCCTGCACTGCTTCATGTCTTACTTTTTGTTTACCTGGAACATTGTTGTCAAGTTTTTATGTTTGGGACGATAACAAATAAGGGTTGATATAAAAAATATGCTTCAAACTTCAATCAATCAATCAATCAATCAATCAATCAATCAATCAATCAATCAATCAATCTTGATTTATGTAGCACCAAATCATAACATTATCCAAAGAACATTAACAGGTCTAGACCCGTTAATGTTGATAAAATTTTATTAACAGTAACCCAACATCAGGACAAGATAAGGAGTCTTATCTCATCCTTACCCACCATGAGTACAGACCTTAGCGTCATGTAAACTTGTTCAAGCAACATGTTAGATGCTTGGTTAAATGTCTAGTTTGCATTTCTGTTGGTTTCACAGTATTTTAAATGACATTTCTTCCATTTTTAAAAAAATTAAAGATTTTGTCCCATCACATTGTCAAATGGTGTAACCACAAAAGACAAGTATTGAACAATTCATCCCCCTAGAAGTTATGACAGTGTGCTGATGAAATAAGGTGTTTGTTATGAAATTTCATCCTGAAGTTTATTTAAAATATTTAATTTCTAAGCTTGATAATTTCGATTTTGTTGTACTGAAGTCAGTATGCTGCAAGCATCAACGTTTTCTTTTTATTTTTGGGTGAGCTGGTTTAAAGTTATTCAAATTTATTTTTCTAAGTGTAGTAGACTGGTAAAATCATAACCATAGGAACTTTTTTGCTCAGTATCAGATTTTTTATAAGAAACATTGGCTACACCAGTTGCCATTTATCATTTGTGTGTCTTTCACCCATTCATAAAATGCTTTTTTTCCTTGAGCTCTTACTGTTTTATTTGGACGGATTCTTTTCTTAATCCAAATAAAAATCAGAATTTCAGGAAACTTGGATTTATTTATATCCATCAGATGTGATTCCATGTTTTTCTTTTTTTGTGTTTAGGACCAAACCCTACATGAGAGTCTGTCAGCTCACCCCAAGTCCAAGAAGCAGGTCCGTGCAGCGCCCCCTCCTGGTTTACTGCAGCCGAGCAGGAAAGGTGCTGACCTCCTCAGTGACCCAGTTGTGGATGTCATCAAATACCTCAACAGGTGAGAGGAGTATTTTTAACCTCACTGAGGAGTGCTGCACAGCCGCTTCATCTTTTTTTTTTTCCTGTCTGATGATTCTCACACATCAGGTTTGGTACGATCCAGGATGACGGGACAGAAGCAGCAGAGAAAGAGGAGAGAAGACCAACAGCTTCTGGTAAATCTTTGAATTTGTTCCTAACTGAAGTTTTTCAAACACATGAATATGCAAAAATGTCCAGAAAATCCACTTCTTTAAGCAGAAAGTCACCTCCTGTTTTCATTTTTATATGAAAAAAAATGTTTCTGCTGAAGGTTTGGTTCCTTAAGTATTTTTTCTGTGCATGAAAATGAACATTTCATCATGCTCATATTTTTTACAAATCATGTTTTTCTCGAAAATGGAGAGAATCTGAATAATATTTTTCTCTTTACAACGACTTCATTAATCAGCACCTTAATCAGAAAGGAGAGGAAAAAGTTGCAGACACACTGAGACATGTTTTAGGTCAAAATAAAATTTCTGGTCACATATTTTTTTCTCTCAGACTGAAGCAGTGTTGAATCAAAACACATTTCTCTTTAAAGCAGAAGTTAATGTGTTTACAGCTCAGTACAGAAAGTCATTTTGATCTGAATGTCTGGTTTATTTCTGTATGCACAGGTCAGAGCTCTGCAAAACGTCTCCCATTGAAGAGATCGACCACATCAGTGAGCAACCTCAGGTAGAGCCCACACATGCACTTAGAAACTCCAGGTATCAGTCAGTTTTTTTTTTTTTAACCTTTGTGTGTTGTTGTGTGTTAGTGTTGTGACAGGCTCCAGGCCCGACAGAAGGCTCCATGTTTTTGGGCCAAAACCAGATCCAGAACAGACACAGTGAGTCTAACCTGCTGGTCTGACTGAAGCCTGGTGGAAGTTTCTGTGTTTCTGATCATCTGTGTGTGTGTGTGTGTGTGTGTGTGTGTGTTTCAGCTCTCTCAGCTCTGCAGTGAACTCTTTGTTATGGAAAGCCAACGATGCCATCCTGCAGGACGCTGAGGTAAAAGAGAGTCTGAGGAGTGATTCTTTGCAGATGAATCCAGATCAAACTTCATGATTTGATCTTTGCTGAACTCTCAGGACTTTTACGGGAGCAAGCGGGGCAGCCGGTTTCTCCTGGTTCCTGATAAATTGGACCAGTGGGCTGAAGGAATGCAGCAGAGGCTGCTGGGATACCAGGAACAGGCCAGGAAGCTTCTGAGCTCGAGCAGAGAGGGTAAAAAAACTTGTTTGTACTTTTACTCTCATGAAGACGTGATGTGTTGGTGTGTCTCAGACATCTTTGAGGAGTAAGGGTGAAAAAAATGTCTGCAGCTAAAAAAAGTCCTCCTTGTCTCTCTGATCTGTCTCCTGTCTGTCTCTGATCTGTCTTCCTGTCTGTCTCAGAGCTGGTGATCCAGTTATCATTTTTAGTGGAGTTGCTCAAACTGTTACCTAAAGTTCTGATCAGCAGCTATCAACGACAACAGGAGGCGGAGCTAAGAGATGGGGTGGGCGGAGTCCGGATTAAGTTGGAGGAGACACTGAAAGCCAGTGAGAAGGAGAAGGTACGACCCTTTACAGCATGTACAAAACAAATCAGTAGGAAACAGACTCCAGATCAGTGTTGACCATGTGTCTGGTTCTCAGAGTGAAAACGTGGGTCAGCTGAAAGCTTCTTTGAGAGACGGCGAGCTTCAGACTCTGATCGACAGAGAGGAACTCAGACAGCAACAGCTGCACAGCGCCATCTGTTCAGCACACCTGGAATTACAGGTAGGAGCAGAGAAGATTAAATTAAGCTAAATTAAGCAAAATTGGTTTCCAATTAGTAAAACGGTGTTATTCTTACATGTAAGACTTTCTCATTTTGATCTGTGAGATAGAAGCTAAGTAGTGGTGTTGTCAAACCATTTTAATGCATTAACATCAACTTCACTTCAGCCACCAGTCAGAAATATGCCAAATGGTTTCAGCTTAGTGGTGAAAACATCTCAATTTTTTAGATTATTTTGATTCTAGTTACAATATGACACAAAACTCCTCACAGGATCTCTCACACAGGTCCAGGTTTGCAAACATGAAGAAAATCGTTGGCTGTTGCTCATGTTCAATTTTGCAATCAGTCAAATGTTGTCAGTCAGGCTCTGTTCTGGGAGCTCCTGGCCTTTCCATGTGTCTTTCATTCTTTTTTTTTACTTTATCATTGCACTGTTCTTTTTTTTAACTCATCCTTATAAGGTGATCTTAAGTGCTTTGAAAGGTGCCTATAAATAAAATTAAATAGTATCAAATAGAGCGCTCATTTTGCTATTTCTCTGTAAGATTCAGGGCTGTAATCAGCTGAGCTTGACTTTGTGGTCCCCACGAATGACGCTCATTTGTTATTATCATATTGAACGATGTAGATGAACAACAGTGGTAACACACAGTGCTTGAAAAAAAAAAAAAATATATATATATATATATAATAATCATAAGTGACCTGATAAACCCCCATAAACACTTACAACACACACATTAGTGTACAACCCTCCACCTCCAACCCACCAACCCACACCCCTAGTGCACAAGATGAACACAGTTAATTAAAATCTGTGCAGATGACCTGAGGAACTGAGGAAACACTATCTGGAGACCTTAATGAGGAAACACTGAGGGTAAATGTTAAACTCACAATAAGAAAACAAAACAACGAAGTTAAAAAAAACAAACAAGATAATGAAATATTAAAAGACTAAATCAGTAAAAGAGAAAACGATGTAAAACTAAAACTTTAAGATACAGAATTAAAGAGCTGAAAGTAGCAGTGCGGTAGATAGGAAGATAAATACTTAGGTTAAGACACAAAAAAAGATAAATATATTTTAAACTAAAGGTTAAGATTGTACACCATTAAGAAGAAGATCCAAACTTATTTAGATTAATACATAAATAAGTAAAAGTAAATGGTCAAATCTGACAGAGAGTCTCGATCTGATCAGGATTTTCAGTTTCACACAGCATGGCAGAGCGATACTTGCTGTGATCTATGAGGTTTATGACATTGTGTGTTTCAGGAGTGTGTGAGAGTCAGAGGGGAGGGGTTTGTGACATCACTGGCTTCTCTGACAGAGAAACTGCTCCATCAGCTGGACGACCTGCTCGTAGCTGAAGGTAACCTTTGACCTTAAACCAGCCTGAGTTTGATTATCTGTCTCTGTGAGCTTTCATCAGACCGTTTCCTGTCTCCTCATCCAGAGGCTCAGACGTCTCAGCAGCTCCCTGAAGAAAGCTCTGTGAGCGCGGAGACCAGAGATGAAACGGGACAGACACTCGGCAAGCTCAGCAGGTACGACCAGATCCTTCACAATAAAAGTTTATCAAGTCTTATAAGACTTTTTCACTGTACTCCTTCAAAATAAAAGCACTCCAGCTTCTTCACAGTCAGCACTGCCTTACACAATTAAATATGAACTAAAATCACTTTGTATTTGTGTGTTTTTGTGTGTGTATGTGTGTGTTTGTCTCAGGACCTTCCCTGGTATTCCGTACCTGACGCCCCCTGATCAGCCATCCAGTGTCACCATAGCAACAACAGCATCCATCGCAACAACCAGGTGCACCTCAGTACATGTGGCTGTTATTGAGCTGAGAGATGCTGCTGTGAAGGTACACACACTGTTCAAAGAGACACACACAATTTATAACAGAGGGAGGAAGTGTTTGACCTAAATTTGCATCTGCGTGTGTGTGTGTGTGTGTGTGTGTGCATCAGAGGTTCCAGCAGCAGCTGATTTTGGATTTTTCCCGTTCAGACGACGACAAACAAAGGCGACTGAGTGAGCTGGAGGGCTGGAGCTCACACTGGAGACAGCAGATACACAGGCTAACAAACACATAATGATACTACTGAGCTGGGCTATTATCTGAGCTTCTGATTGGCTGTCTGTTCATGATGTCATAGCTTCTGATGTTTGATAAAGAACCATAGAAGAAAATTGTGTCTGCCTGTTTTTTTTCTTTAGCTTCACTTCGAGCTCTGTCGTCTTTAGAGGAAATATCTAAGCCAATCAGAGACAAGGATTTATGAAGAAAGAGAGTCAGTCATTGGTGGTAAACAGCAATTATTTATTGAAATGAAATTAAAAAGAATAAGTACCAGATCTATTGCATTATTGTAACATTTGTTTCTGTAAGAGGGGCGGGTTACTCTACGGTTTTTCTCTGGTAGGATGTAGTGAACACAAATATACAAGGAACATTCAGCTATCACAGATTGCACACCAGATACTGTAGTAATGCAGTCTAATACAAGACCACCAAAATAATCCAGGATTTCTCTTTTTTTCCTTCATTCTTCTCATTTTAGTCCGTCTCTCTTTTTTTGTTTGTTTTTTTCAAATAAGAGTACAAAAGTCCTCCCAGAGTTTGGGGTCGTGGTCTCCGGCTCTGTACACAAACCTGTCGGTCAGCCTCTTGGGGACGACTCATCAAACAATGCCTCCAAAAAAAGAAAAAAGGAAAACCAACGAAAAACAATAATATAATGCCAAGAACATGTACAATGCACTGACACAGAAAGTCAGCAGTGTTAATAACATGCAACAAGTAACAAAACTTGCTGAAATCGCAATAATCATTAAAAAAATCTAAAACCAGTTATAATTGCATAAATACTTTGTACAGTTCATTTATCCGCTGTGAAATGCTCCTCTCTGTTAAAACCTGTGATTCCTCTCCACTTCTCTTCGTTTGTACATGTGAAGGTGCAAAGAAACTCTTGATTGATAGAAGCCGACTCGGCCTGTTCAGCTAGATGGCATGATTGCACGCTTTAATTACAGTACGTCAATGCAGAATGATATAAGGAGGACGATAACAAGAGTGCATATTAATCTTCAAAACATCAGGGAGCTGTGGGGGGTGGAGAGCTCGGGACTTTCTGGGAAGTGTTTTCTTATTTTCACACGTGTCAGACTCTGTGAACGCTAGTGGGGAACAGAAAGTGGAAGAAAGCAGCACTTGGATGCACAGTTGTTGCCCACAGAACCACAAAAAACATCATTAATGCATGAATAAAAGATGATGAATGAAGAGCAGGCTGAAAATAAGAGGAGGGAAACATTTACTTAAAAACAAAAACACTCTTTCTGTGTGTGGACATTAAACCCAGCAGCAGCAGCCGTCCAGCAGAATAAAAACAGGAACATAAAGCAGACCTTTTTTGTATTAGAGTGCCAACTTTGCAGCCTTTGGGGAATTTAGTTTGAATTTAAAATAATCACTTATGTGACTTAACTTGGCACAATAATCCTGTTTTACCCCAGTTACTTCTCATGACAGCATCAGACACAAGAATCAGAAAATGTCAGAATTTACAAATCAATTTAATAAAATTTTCCCTCAACATTTTATATATATAAAAAAAATCCTCCTTCTGTTGCTGTACGCTGCATGTCGTCATTGACTTTGCATTGTGATACTTTCAGGGACCCAAGGATTATGTCATGCCGCCATTGCAGCATTATGTCAAGGGACTGCAGATGTAAGCTAACCCTGATACAATGCATCAAATGGTGAAATTTATGTGAAATTTTATAAATGGTCCCTTTATAAATAACTTTTTAAAACAATTATGAACACATAATTGGGGGCAAAAAAGTTGAAATAATGTCACAAATACAGTCTTCATTTTATGAGAATAAAAATAAAAGTTACAAGAAAATATGTACAATACGATTTAAAGGAAAACTTTGTAAATATTTAACAAAAAAGTCATGAATACAAAAAAAAATGTGAAATTAATGCAGGAATTAAATCCTTCACTGATGAGAATGAGGCTTTAATTTTGTTGCCAGGAAAATCAATAAACTCATCAAAAAAGGTAATTTTTTCAATCTTGTTGATAAAAAATAACCCTAACCCTTCTTTTTGCTAATCAATTTTTCAATTTTAAATTATTTTCCGGATAAATGAGCTGTTTTATGAGAGTTAAGACATAATGGAGAAGTCACAACGTAAAAAAAAGTTTCTATCTTACAGGAAAAAGTTATAAAGTTTGAGGACAAAGACGTAGAGTCAGTCAAAAACACCTGATCATCATCTCATGAAGCGAACAAAACAGCTAGGAGTGAAAGCACTCACTCACTCACTCACTCACAAACAGCAACCATTTTTTCTCTCAGTTGATGTCTTGTTTGTCTATTTTTGGAGAAATATTTGTGGGACGGTTTTAAAAAAGTAGGAAACAAAAAGCAGCAATAACAAATATTCCACACTGCTGATCTGTGACAGATCAACATTTTGACACATTAATTTCCCTAAAATCTTTAGAAGAGTTAAAAAAAAAAAGTGATGATGCGATAGACTTTGAGAAATCATTGATGAGTTTTTCCAAACATAAAATCTGGAGCATCTTTCCTGTCCGAGCCAAAAGTAATGCAGCAAAACTCTGACTCCTAAGCGTCTCCTTCTCTGTCTTTGAATCTGAGATAGTGTCTGGGTCGAAGGAGATTTAACGATTACTCACATCCTCCTGGATGTCTGAAACAGAGAGAACAGAGAGGTGTCTGCTGCTGCTGCTGCTGTTCAACGTCCAGATAAAGTGTGAAGAGTGCAACATTTGCCGATCTGTAATAATGCCACAGGGGTCAGACTGACACAACCTAACAAAAACCACAGAGTAAAGAAAGAGTCCCTTTTTCAAATGCATTCAAAAAGCCGCTTCAACTCTGACAACACGAGACCACAGAAAAGAAATGACGGGACACATCAGGTACGTTACATGTCGCTCTAATTCGTCTTTTAGCAAATGATAAACCTGCGATGGATAAAAAAAAAAGTCTCAATCGAGTGATATGCTTTAAAAAAAGATTCTGAAATGTTAACGTGTGATAACGTCCAGTTTCCAAAGAGCAGCACAAACAACATCCTCCAAATGGGATTTCATGTAACGGAGCGTTAAAAATCATCACAATTATTCATGATACACCTGAACAGTTTGGCAAAACAACGACGGAGCAGAGACTCTGATGCTGAATCTCTCTGTGATGGTGATGGCTTGACACTGTGGGCAACACTTGCAAAATAAATCACATCTTTGTAAACAAATATTAAAAAACTGATGAGAGAAAGAAAAAAAAGGAGTCATTTTGCATAACTAGACCCACTAGTGAAGTCAACCCTCAGACGTTTAATTATTGACATTCATATCCCTTCCTCTCCTCTGGACTCGCCGTGACTCGTGACGCAGACGACAAACAATCGATTTAGTTTAAAGCCAGGAGTGGTTAGTCACAACGCTATGTTACAGGCATGTTGTTTTTTCTCTTTTCTCTTTGTCGACCTTTGTTTTTTCTTCTCTTTCGTCCTCTTCCAGATAAAAAGGCCGTGGGATGTATTTACAATATTCACAAGTTTCTTCTTCATGTTGGTGATTGATACGTGCTGCATCAAAGGGTGTGTCGCTCTGGCTCCTCCTCCAGGTGGAGAGTGCAGGTGGTGACAGTGGTGAGTGAGTTTCCTTTTCATCCTTTCTTCTTCTTCTTTTCCTCTGGTCGTCTCCTCCTGTTACGGTCGGTCAGTGTGTTACAGTCGTGTGGTTACTGGACGAGGGGTTAAAGGAGGTTTGAGGTGGAGGAACTGAGCGCTCCTCAGGAGGAGGAGGAGTTTTGTTATGGAGGAGGTGGAGCTCAGTTTCTGCAGCCATCCTCGGCGCCTCGCTCGTGTTGGAGGTTGTAATAACAGTTCTGACAGACTCGCACTGGAGACGAGATCTTCAGCCTCTTGATCTCCGACTGGAAGCGGCTGCACCTGTAAGACAGAAAGTTGAGACGGAGAGGAAGTCAGACTTCAGATGCAGCAAAAAAACAGATAGATAAAATAGATAGTAGATATTAACAATTACAATTCAAAGTATCTGTAGTTTAATTTGGAACATATAAAAATAAATTTCAGATATCACAAATTTCAAATATCTGTCATCAAAATTAATTTCAAGATATCTATAATTTGATTATAGATATCCACAATTGAATAATGACTTTCCCTAACTCCTATTTCAGATTAGGGATGGGTACCTAATTAGGTACTTTCATAGGTGCCTCCCAAATTCCATCAAAAGTACCGGGTACCAGTTCGAGTAAAATCAAAAGGTACCATGTTTAGGTACCTAAATGCATCCTTGTGACTGTGAAGGAGTGGAAGAGTAGGTAATTTACCATGCTGGACATGAACACAGCATAACAAGGTTACATATTATAGAATAAATATGTTAAATTGAAAAAAAAAAAGTTACATTTTATTATTTAACGAATTTATATTTTTCTTCTACATAAACACAAAAAAGCACCGAAAATCAGTACCGTTGAGTACCAGTACTGATTGAGAGGTACCGGGCATCGGTACCGTATCATTTCTAATGTGAAAGGCACCCATCCCTATTTCAGATATCTACATTTCTATTTTAAGAAGTCAAAATTAAATTTACTAGGGATGGTACAGTTCATAAAATCCACTGTTTGGTTTATATCACGGTTTTATGTTCACAGTTTTCAGTTTGATTTGTTGCACATTGTTGTTGTTTTTAACACCCTAGATTACCAAATCCCCAATAATCCACTATTGCCAGATTATTTTAAATAATTTCTGTCATGTATAGTCATGAAAAACCAATAAAAATGGAAGACTTTTGTCCTTAAAGTGTATTAGCTCTGCCTAGTGAGTGCAAAGTATGTTGGCGGGTGACTCGTGAATCACTAGGTCTGTTGCTTCAATGATGGATTCTGTTGATAAGAAATCTGATGATACCAGATATCTCTTCACTTATTATATAAATAATGTAAACACAGTCTTGACCTTGTTTTTTTGTTTTACGGATCTATGTCTTTGTTTGTCTGTGCCCTGTTTTCCAATATGTAAAACTCAACAGAATAAAGTAAGAAAAAAAAAAAATCAAGCTGAGTGAAACATTGCTAGTTTGAACATGCTAACTCCTCAGTAAGGAAAGTCACTTAGGCTGTCCTAGAAGTCACTCAATGACGCTACTGTTTCATTTGCATAATAAACCATTTACATGTAATTGTCATGGTCTCTGTAAGAGAGAGAAATAAGGTGGGAGAGACAGAGAGCAGGTAAAGGTGTTTTGGATAGGAGAGGGTCTCACACACGCTGACCATTGAGGAGATTAAAACACGCTTTAACCTCTGATACTCCAAACTCCAGAAAAGTCGCAAGAATTGTCATCTTTAAAAAAAATCGCCAGAGGGGTCTAAAAAGTCATTAAATGTAGCAACAAAGTCTTTAAGTTGTCAACACTGAGTCATGGTTTTATCCTCTACTTTCTTACTGCAATCATCAGAGCTCACGCTGAATCTTTAGAGCTCAGTGACAGCAGAACAACACAACGCCACAGGTACACCTTCTAACTGTGTGTCCCCGCTCGTCATGTAAACAACACATACGCCTCCCCACAAAGTGTCCTGCTGTACTCTTTCACCTTGCTGCTCATGCATATGATCTGATTTGTATAATCAGATTTTTTTCATAAACCTACAATTCATTTCTCCTAGTTGAAATTTAATTTTTGATATCCAAAAAATAAATCGTAGATATCTTGAACTGAATTGAGTTAAAGTCATCTGTAATTCTAATTCTGTCTAGTTGAAATATTTTTAGAGATATCTTGAATTGAAATAACAGATAACTACAGTTCATTTGCAGATATCTATAATTCACATTTTGGATACCTGAAATGACGTAGTAGATTATCTTAAATGAGAAACCTCATAGACATGAATAGAGAAATTGAATTGCAGATCTCTATAATCTCCGTCATCTCTTATCCAGTCTAGGGTTTAGATGTTAAAACAGTTTGCCGCAGAGGAAGTCTCCCTTACTTCTGGCAGAACAGCTGACCACAGTTCCTGCAGTGATGGCGCCGCTCGGTGAGGGAGAAGCGCACCGTGCAGCCGGAGCAGCTGTCCACCACCTCGTCCTTCACCCAGTGATCCGCTGCTGAGCGACCCGGCTGATCGCTGACCGACCAGCTGAAGACTCGACCACGACCGTCGCCAACCAGGATCTTACTGTGGTCTCTGCAGGGGGGGGATAGATGATCAGACAAAGGAGGAGACTTCTTATATCTATGAAAATAAAACTGATTCTACTATAAAAGTGAAACTTTATGATATTTTCTGTGTCACTCTGTTTTTAATCTCTGTGTGTTTTCTCACTTTGAAATGGCGAGCGATGTGATCTCGGCTGGGTGAGCATTGTCCTTGCGATCAAACGCCGTATGCATGGTGAGTTTGCTCCGGAACACCAGCTGGCGCTCCCATCTGTAGCCTGAGAACACAGAAATAAACACCTTAATCCTTTATCATACAGACACACATGCACACACACTCTACCAAAACCAAAGAGACCAGTGTGTAGGGTTTATCTGACACATGCTCCTTTGATGTGGTATTTTAAGCGTCTAATTTGAACTGGATGAAAGAGGATCTGTTGACACCCACCCGCCCTGAGCTGGTTGTACGTCCGTGCCTCCATGAGGTTTGTCTGCAGAGGCTGTGGCACTGAGCTCTGGCCTGGATGAGCCAGGTGAGGGTGGGGGACTTTAGTTTGACCCTCTGAGTAGTTCACGAACACAAAACCGTCCTTCTCGTCGATACTGAGTGTGTCTGACCAGCGGTGAGAGTCGTCTGAGCTGCTGTCCATCGACCAGGAGGCTCCAGGTCGGGCTGACGGACCTTTGAGGAGATTTGAAGTTAAACCACCAGAAGTGACACTGATTCTCTGAGCAACCAGAGGAAACATCCTCTTGATTCATTCATGCTTCTTTGAAAATAAAAGCACTTTCAGGTAGTTGAGTAGTTTGATTGATAACGAACCTCTGGGTCTGTGGACGGCGCTCCCCGGCTGGCTGCCGCCACCTGTGGACGGGTTTCGTGGAGCTTTGGGCTCTTGACTCAAACTGGGCTCGTCTCCGTCTGACTCGCTGCTGTCGTCGTCACCATTGTGACTCTCACCTCCTTCTGTAAGGTAGAAAAAGACGTAAACACATTAATTTCTTGCTTTGTTGTCTCTCTTGAAGTAACTTTTGCCCATGCTTTTGATGGTGAGTCTCAGTTTCACTGTAAAAAGGGAGTCACTTCAGCAGTTCTGACCCAAGAAACTGCCAGTTTTCTTTCCAGCTGTTTCCATATAACAGTTCTTAAACCTTTAGCTGCCTCTAAAACAGATCTATCAGCAGCTGTACATAATTGTTGTCATGTTAGTGCTGAATGACGTCACTTCTTTGTTGAAAATCAAAGTCTGCTGATACATGAACAGTTACATAACTTCTTCAGTGGAAATGTTGTGTCCAGCTCAGATCTTTGGGGAACACCAAGGGGCAACATCCGGTTTAGGAAAACAAAGCGTATGTGCTAAAAGCTGTAATTCATCGAAAATCTAATGAAAAATGGCTTTTATGGTATTAAAAAGCATATTTAAAGCCTGGTTCAATAACAGCTTGGGTCTAAAACGCTGATTTCACTATCGGCACACACTGTACAGTGAGTGAATTATATATGAACTCTGTGGTTTAGATATTAGGATCGTTTGATTGTCCAATCAGAGACACAGGTCAGCTCACGTGACTGCCAGGCACCCTGTAGCTGTTCGAAAGAAAGCTCACAGCTGGCGTCATATCAAATGTGGCTGTGAGCATGGACTGGCTTCATTTCACAGTTTCAGGAACAGACGGGTAACACTGAGGAGACTACGTCCATGTTTTATACAGTTTATGGTTTTGACACATTCATCATCTATGCATCTCTAGTTTCAGTCACTTTCTGCCGCAGGACTCACCGATCTTCTCTTCAGTGCAGCAGTCATGCACATCCGGCTCTACTGGCTCTGGAGCAGGGGTTTCTGGGACTTGCAGGAACTCCATCCTCCAAAACTACAAGAAATATTTCAGTCAGAGCAACTCTTATCAAAGGAATTCATCATATGCATGCTATAGGTTATATTTGACGGATTTAGGCCTGATCTAGGAGCTCCCTGTCCTCCCACATGTGTAAGTGGAACGCCAAAGCTTACGAAGGAGAAAACTCCATCTCCTCCCTACGTTTACTTTCCTTTTTATTTAAACAACTTTAAAAGTCACTTTAAGGTAATTTACCCTGACAACGCCATCTGAGTGTCCCGTAACGATGACATTCTGTGTGTCCCACTCGTTCATCTCAGACACGCAGCAGCACAGGATCTGCTGACTCCTTCCCGTGAAGGTGTTGGCGCTGGCGATGGGGCTGCCATTGATGCTCCACACGTGGATGTACGTGCCGGCACAGGAGACGATATCTCCCTACACACACGCACGCACAGTTTTCTTTGAGTTACTAGGAGGTCATTTTGATTTATTTCTTCCATAGACGCAGAGGAGAAGATTAGCTCACTCACCGTCAGCTCATTGATGCAGAGAGCAGAAACGGGCGCTCGGTGTCCTCTGAGCTGCGTGACGAAGGAGAGCTTGTTGAGGTCCCAGATGATGCAGGTTCGATCCCGAGAGCCGCTGACGACTATGTGGTAGGCTGATGAAGCTGTCAGACACGTGACAGCGTCTGTGTGGCCCAGTAACGCCTACGATGACACAGAACAGAGACTCAGTAAAGGTGGTGAACTTGTTTACACAGTTGTGTCAAAGTGTCTTCTGAGCTTTTACCTGTTTGAGAGAAAGCGTCTTGGCCCTCTCCTTGGAGGTTCCTGTCTCCCACACACAGATTCCTGTGCTGGTCCCTCCGGTGATGACCAGCTTTGGGTTTGGACAGATGGCGCAGAGGATCTGACCCCACTCTGACAGACACTCATACACCACCAACGCCTGGAGCAAGATCGAAAAACAGTTCCTGATTTATTAATCTCTCCTCTAACAAGCCTTAGTCCAACTCTCATGATACGATGAATTAAATCTCTGAATAGTTACCAGAACTGGGAACTATCTCCAAACTCTATAAGATCCTTATGAAAAATAAATTATATACAACAGAAATCAAACAGAAGTGGGAGATAGAAGGAAATCTTATAATATCAAATGAATGCTGATCAAATATGTGAAATTTTGTATGGAAATGCCCAGGGACAAAATCATTTTGGTCAGGATTTCAACATCAAAATCCATTATTGAAATAGACATACCTCTACACTTTTTTACTTTATTTTTAGGAAATGTTGATTCCCAAATAAAAGATAGAGATAAATACCTTTGTGGCATATTGACCTCTGCCTGTAAAAAAGCTATTATTAGGCAGTGGTTGTTTCCCACTACAATACATGAGTGGATTAAAATTGTAAATGATATTTATGCCATGGAAAGGGTTACTTTTTGTTCCTCATAAATGGTACTACTAATAATTACCAAGCTTCCATATCTTAGACCATAGCTTAAGGTTATATCGGACCACAAATTCCTTAAATTGTCATCTGCACAACGCAATATAAAAAGCAAAAAGGACGAAAAAATCCATTCAGTACAGCAGCTGCAAAATGGCATAATAATCGACTAATCCGAACTGCCATTCCCTTCATTTTTCGGGTTTGTGCGTGAGTCCGTCCAATCCCCTGTTTCCCCTGCTCCACAGCGTCCCGCCCATGGTCCCACCTTGTCCTTCCCCACTACCCCTCTCACGTCAGCTAGCTGCTCAGCTACCGAAGCGTCATGGAGCCAGAGAAGACCGAAACCAGGAAGCTGTTACTATTACCCTCCACAGGGAAGGGAAGAAAACGTTTCAAGGAAAAGGCTGAAACAAGGAAGAATTATGAGCGATACAGGTGCTAAAGGAGACTGAATATTGGAGAAATGTGCGACCGGTGGAAAAAGCTGCAGAGGGATTTGGAACTGAAGACTGATGCTGAGACAGCTGAGTTTGTGTTTAACGGGTAATGACTTTGTTTACTACAGTGGGAGATGTCAGCTGAATAAGTCTGGTTAGTCTGTGCCTATACTGGCTAATGACTGAACACTGCTGGTCAGAACAGGTCAGCTCTGTCAAACTTAAATAAGAAAAGAAAGACTGAATGGCAGAGGTAGCTCTATTACTTTTTTAAAATGTTTTCGTTCTGTCTGCCTTTCAGAATTGAAAAATAAAGAATCTAAAAACAAATAATAAAAAATCCTTGAATGAAAAATGATCTTGATAATAAAATAATAAATACAACAGTTTGAAGGTTGAGGAGTCAGAGGTCCAAACCCTTTAAAAGCTGCTGCCTCACTGACCTTATCAGACTCATAGTTTGCCAGACGGCAGCTGAGGTCTGCGTAGCCCCAGGCAAAGGTTTTGCTCCACGTGGGAGGAACCAGAACTTTGTTTTGCTCCACAGCGAGGATCCCTTTATCTGTGCAGACGATCTGTCCGACGGGCTCCTTCAGCTCTGCACCAGAGTGAGACAAAGAGATACATGAGCATTAAGAAATCCAGTCAGAGGCATCAGGACTTAACTTAAAGCTGGTTCCTCAATCATCACTGAGAAGAGACTTTCATGTGGTTTAGTTTTGGAAAATGGCGCCAGATTTGTGTTAAGTTAGAGTATGATTACGGTTGCTTCTCCTGCTGGATTAGAATGCAAAACAAAATGCATTTATGTGATTTTTTGAGTCTTGATGTACCTTTAACAGGTGCAAGAGAAGGTCTGAGATTGTCCAGATGATGGAAGAAGATCTTGTCGCTGTTGGAGCTTGGAGGGATGCTCGCTACGTCTCCGTTAGCTTTACTGCGAACCCGTTTGGGTGGGTGGGGCTTTTTGAAGAGCTGAAACACAAAAACAGAGACTCCAGCTTTAACTCTCCTGAAGGAGCAAACTTATGAAAGCTGGGATAAGGAAAAGTGGTTTCTTCTGGACTACTAGACCTGTTTGGGGATTTGTCCAAAGTTGTTGATGAAGCCGATAGTCGCCGTCTCCTTCAGCGGGTCGTTGATGTTGTATATGTCCACCTGACCCTCGTAGAACAGGTGATGGAAGACGTTGACGGCATCCACAGCAGGCGGACCCTGCTGCTTGTAACCGAAGATCAGGTCGATCCATTCGTGGAGGTGAGCCGACACGTAGTCGCACTCCAACGCCTGAGAGGAAGAAGAGACAAGGTTGAGAGTTTCCTCACTGAGATTCATGCATCACCTGTCACCTGTGGATTAGTTCCTCACCTCTCTGTGGACTCTGATGAACTCCCGTGGGTCGCCTTTGGCCCAAGGAGGCAGAATCACGTCACCCAGCTTTGTGCCGTTCTGCTTGGCTCCTGATGCGTGAAAACATGGAGACAAAGACGCGTTAGCTTCAAGACAATCAGTCACCTCCGTCAGTTTGATCCAGGCGGCGCCAGGAGACTGACCTAAGTCGAAGTTGTTGGAGTTGAGCAGGAACTCGGGTAGGTAGAAGAACTCAGGGATGAGCTCTTTGACGTCGGCCATGTTGTGTTTGGAGGCAGAGAGCCAGGCTTCACGCACGCTGTGGAACATCCGGTCCGCCAGGTCAAAATGACCTCCCTGGAGAAAACACACAGGGTCAGAGGGTTTGACAGAAGATCCGAACACCTGAACGTCAAGAGGGGGTCTCATTGGTGAGGTTTAAGACATACTTTAACTGACACTTTTCTGATTTTTATTATGTTGGTCTGATAGAATTTTAATATTTAATGGAGTTAAACATGTGTAAGACCTTAGAACAGAATTTAATTCCAATCTACCCTCTCCCTCTCATCTGTTTTGTTTTTATAAATAACAAAATGAGTGTAGGAAGACCTCAGCATTTACATCCACAAAAAGATGACAATCTATTTTTGGATCAGTCTCAATTTTTCAAAGAGCTAGTGTGTAACTGTTGAATATGAGCACTACGCTTTAAAAAATCTGTCAGTCAGACATCAAGACATGAAAAAAATAAAAAGAAGACATAGATCAGCCTGGTGATCAAACCTGGAGTCTGAGGAAGATCTGTGTGAAAGGCTCCATGCGAACGAGGTAAGAGGCGACGATCATGGCGGAGGAGTAGTGTGTGCCGTAGTGATACGCTGGAGTTTCACCTGATAACACAGAATACAGCATAACAACAGATTAAAACACAACTTCGACATGAAAGAGCAAATCTGAGCATAACTAGTAGTGCTGTTAATCTAATTATTTACAGGATTTGTAATTATCTAATCTAATTAATCACATTTTAATCTCATATCTGCTTGAGGTCCCCAAATAAAGAATTTGAATTCTACAAGGTAAAAAATTGTCATGCGTGACAAATCAAATGAATACACGAAGAAGAGAAGATTTGTAAATCCACTTTTTTTTTTCAATTGGCCAATATTAAAATGTCCATGTTTGCTGCCACTGGTGTTGTGCAACCATTTTCTGCGTTTATATAAGTAAATTATGTTTTTCAGCAGATGGAGGCAGGGTTGGTCGGAGCTTGTCAATCAAAATCATGCTTGTAAACTACTGTGGGTGAGAGCAGTGCACTTTTTGGATGAGAGCTCAGCATGGATATGAGGAGAAGATGACAGATGACAGAGGCATAGTGAGACGTTGCAAGTCAGAAAAGTTCAGGCAGCTTAAGCTCAAACTGAGGATGTGTCGCAGTAGTTCAGAGAGAAAAAGCAGCGCGATCATGAGAAAAAACCGACGGATGTCATGGAAAGGATCAAAGGATGGAGCGCCCGAGATGCATGCGATCAAAAAAAGTTTGTTTTGTCTGTTTTTTGGATCAAAAACAGTAAGAGAGACATAAAAGAGGAGAATCCACTCTTCTTAGGTAGTTTTGGTGTTTACATAGTCAAAGAAAAATATATTATGTGGGTCTTGAAAAGTCATTTAAGATGCACTGAAAATGGCTGGCAGCTAGTGAGTTAATCTTGTTTATTTTTATAATGCATTAATTTTTGGAGTAATTAATTAATCAATTTGATCAACACCTTTAAGTGAGAGCCTTAATCATTACATAATAAAACTTTGAGTCCAGCAGCTATAAGCTGACCCTCTTCTATATTTGGGGACAGTGGAACATTTTTATCCTTACTAAATCAAACTCACACCGGTAGAATAGGATTGAATAAGGATAATAAATAGCCACAAGGAAGGATTGTTCACACAGTGTCATCTAACAATTTAGTGTTGACTTCTCAGAAATCGTAATCCCAACTTTGATAGAGCGTCACACAACTTACCATTGGGGTCTTCCCAGTCCTTGTACCTCTTCTTGTACTGCGTCAGTCTGTCGTCGGTCTGAGCGCCCATCGGCTTGGAGAGGTTACGGAATGTCTTGGGATTATTCAGGTCCAGTTCCTGGTTAACATCCCAGAAAAAAATATTATTACCAAACAGAAAAACATGAGAAATAGGGTTTATTTTTTAAAGTCGAGCCTGCACTCACCTCTGAGTCAAAGTCCGCGAGGATCCAGGGGAAGACAGGATACTGCATGAGGTCGTTGTAAGATCTTCCTGCCAGCGTGTTCAGATGCATCAGATACTGGAAGTTACTGATCTCTCCTCTCTGGGAAAACAGATCATGAACACATCAGTTTCCCTCTTGTGCTTTGTGTTGTGAATCTGAACAGTTGTGTTGGACCGAAAAGTCTCTGTTCTTACCTCCCATCTCTGCGTCACTGACTTCTCCCCGACCAGGGTGCTGAGGAGTCCAGATCTGACACACGGCAGGACAGAGAGTGTTATTCACTACAATTGCTAGCATGGGATTGTAAAATATCATTCCATTCTTTGTGCTTTTAAATGTATGATGTATTTGATGAATCTCTACCAAAGCTACGTCTGTTGTTTGAGGGATTTTTAACACAAAGATCAACATCTGATGCAGAAGATAAACACCATTTGTGATGAGTGTAACACTGAGGCTGTCTCACCCTTGCTCCACGCTGGTGTTTGGCCTCTGTCCTGACACCGACTCGGAGCTGTCAGCCAGCGAAGGCACCACAGCCAAAAACCTGCAGAGAGTTGATAACAAACCTTAAAAAAGCAGCAAAAACACACAGCTCCAGGTGTCAAATAAATTAATTAAATGATCTTATTTTTAAACAGCTTAAAACTTCACCAGATTTTTCTATTCACTAATAATCAGAGTATTTTTCTGCACTTTAATTGGTATCACTTTCAGTAATCCACTATCGGTCAGTCTGTAGTGATGATGGCTTTATGAGAGGCTTAAAACTCCTCTGAGGATTTGATTTAAATATCACACAGTATTAACCTTTACAAAATCCCTCTTTTCAGCACAATCCTGAATATAAATATCCCTGAGTATCTCGTAATAAAAGCTGCTGCTCTGTCTCGTCTGAAAATCTCTGTGCAGTTTCTCAGAGTTGAACAAGAGGACAAAGCACCTGAGAAAAGTTTTTGGAAACTTTCTCCTCTCAGTAGCAGCAGCAGTTCACTTGTTTGCTGTGCAGTCTCTGGGGATGTGTTTTTTTTTGGTACCTTTGGTAAACTTTGTTGCGGACTCCTTTCTGGAACGCCAACAAGTAGTTTCTCCCATCTGCTGAGAAGACTTCCACCGCCATGGGCTGAAAGGGGAAAGACACAGAGCATTAAAGTGTGCGGTAATGTGATGTGTTCAGTAGTCTCTGCAGCGTGCATGGGTTGTTATTTTGTTGTGTAACGTGCACGCTCACCTGCAGCAGGTAACGTCTCTTGTGGACCTCCTTGATATCCTCGTAGGCGAAGATGCTGCAGGTTCTCTTCAGCTGACTCTGTCCTTGTCTTGCTCCTCTGGGGATGATCGCCTCATGTAGACTGGACACAGACACAACAGACAGCCTGCTTTAATATGCTGTAAAACTAAACCAAGGACACACTGATGTATCTGCAGAAACTGAAAGATGCTATAAGGAGGATCTGAATGCCTCGCCACCTTCTGGCCCAGAGTCTCACAAACACTGTCGATAAGATGTGACTTCTAACCAGCCGTGTGTTTGTTTTGGGGCTAATTTTCTTTGTTTAAGACAACTTTTTACTGGATACAACGCAGGGAGGTAAGGTGTTTATCAGTACAGTTACGTAGCGATATGGTTTCAAAAGTGACAACAAGCAAGCTGCCCATATATAGCGCTGTCAGCCTGATACTGTGAGACATGTCAGTAAAGTGTAACGATAGTAAAGTTTGGTTATGTCCTGCCATTCATCTACCAAGCAAAGCTAACGTAACATCACTCTTCATTTTATTGAAAGACTCTCAAGTTTGAACAGACCACTGCAGAATAACTGCTGACTGTGGGTTGGAATAATCATTATCACAAACAGATTAGCCCCTGTGTTAGCCTTTAGCTCGGGCTGTATCACTCTCCCGTTTAGCTTTCTTCTGCTCTTCTGCCCTTTTTCTGTCTGACAGTTAGGCTCCTGTGTCCATCATCACTACAAAATTAATCACAGAATTCAGAATTCCAGAAGCTATGAAAAAGCTAAGAAGTAGCATTTCAAAACTAGAAAAGCACTCAGAGAGCGCAGACCTCTACCAAGCATATTGCGATTGTCACGCAACACTTAAGTCCTACTTTAATGTTATACTCCCTTTCAGATGACTGTCTGCTACAATTTGGTGTTAGTTGCAGGTTTGCATGATAATTTGTTTACTGACAGTGTTGAAAATGATGATGACCCAGTACATATTTCATATTGTGGATCTTAGTATCCAGAATATTGCCAGGATCTCGATCGTACTTCTACATCTGTCAGAAATTATAGTGACCTTATCTTGTATTGTTTTGCAAAGCAATCTGCCCATTTATCGATGAGTTATATACACATATGGTAAAAACAGCCCTATCTCAATGATAATGAATCCTTTAAAAAATTCCTGGATCCAGACGGTGATCCGGATCACCTCCAAAATGTAATCACTTTTTTTCTATCCCATTTTGAACATTTCCTGAAAATTTCATCAAGATCTGTCATTTCGTTTTTGAGTTATGTTGTTCACAGACAAACTCTACAAAAAAAAAAAAAACTTCTTAGAATAGAAAATAACCTACATCAGGACTGATAATCTCATTATAAGGTGTGGGTTACAATCAGGCATATATCGAAAAGGGAGACTTTTCAAGATCACTTTCAAACTCCTCACAGCCCCTTCAAGCTTGAACACACACTGAGGAGACTGCTCTGATTTCAGTTTTTGCAGTGTAGACATTTTCTTTTGAGTTATGAAACTCATCATGTTTTCCTTCAATGTCCAGTCTTTGGATTACATCCTTGTTCCACCTCTCCCAGACACCACGCCGTGATCGTGTGAAGCCTGATGAGAGCGTAAAAACAGTGAAACACCTGAGGGGAACTCGATGAAATCACAGAAGCAGCTGTTGGTTATTTTCATGTTGAGCCTCAAAGGAAAAACTCTGAGCGAGTTCCCCAAAAAAAGATAAATATGTAATGTCTCTGCTGAGTTGAACGCATGCTCTGTCAGCAGCATTACATCATCCTGTCAGCACAAAGTCCCTCTGCAGCGTCCACAGCAATGATGTCATCCTCAAATCAGTGAGGAGGATACAGTAAGTGTGTCGCCTACAGTATCAGGAGCCCACTCACTTTGGAGGCAGCGTGTCGATATCTCTGATCTCTCGAGACACGGTCATGGTGTAGCCGTCGATTACGTAAAAATGTTCTTTTCCAAACAGCAGCAGACCCTCGCTGGTGTCCAGACCCTGCACCCTGGCACAGCGGTACATGTGCTGGATCTGGAATGATCAGTATCAGAGAGAAGAGAAGATAATGCATAAAGCCAAACAACCTTGATGACTCCAACCATCCTCATCGTGTTTTCTTTCTCTGACCTTCTCTCCCTCCTCCAGGAGGCGCAGCAGTGAGGTGTTGTCAGTCTTCTGCTCCTCTTCTGGACCTCCTGACTCTAACAGCTGATCCTGAAGCTGATCCTGACTGTCCTCGTCTGCCCCATCTGCTGTGGAGCGAGACCTCTTCAGAGGAGCTTTCACAAGCCCTGGAGAAAAGATCAGAGCAACATGTTAGAGAGGAAGAACAGAAACATGTTTTGTTTTTTTATTTCCCCCAGGTGTCGTCTGCGTACCTTTGACCCTTGCGATGGTGTCCTCTCCGTGTTCGGGCTCGTGCTGTGTGGTTTCCCCCTCGGTAGTGTGCTCCACAGAGTGCTGGTACATGCCGGGGTTTCCGGACAGGAGACGCATGTAGTACTCCTTACTGTCGTAGCTGATGGCTCGACGGTAACGCAGAGGTTTCTGAGGAGAGGAATCCAGATTTATTTAAAACGGAAGCATATTTTTTAGAGTGACTTTATCATCATTTTATGTCGTTGTTGACTCAATTCTGACTTACAGGAAGAAGTATGCAAACACACTACAACTTTGAAGCAACTCAAACATTTTCCAAAGTCAGTGAACTAAATCCAAGGTCATTTGAGATGATCACACTGGAAACCACACCGTTGGCATTTTCTAGTATCTGTTTCAGGATGGAGCACATAAATATCTACATGCTGATGCAAACAACCTAACAATGACAAAAGGCACAGCATTTTTCCTGTCCTTTGAAATATGGCAAAGCGTCAAACACCTTCATCCTGCTAGCACACACAAAACAGGCCGAACTTCAAAGAGAAGCAACATCTTCACAGCAAACGTGTTAAGGCCTTTGCACACTGAGTCTGTATTTTTCATCCAAAACTTGCGCACCTTAAAAAATAAATTCGATCCCATGCTATGTCAATCATGTTTGCACACTAGCTCCGAAACTTTCGTCCGTCATTATTTTTTTGGAACTGGTTCGATATTTCCTGTGTTTTTTCGCATCAGCCCGGCTTGTTTCCTGGGTAGTTTGACTGTTCGGAGACGCCGTAGGCTACTTGTAACATCATAGTTTACGACATATTTTCTGTATGTTTAGACGTTGAATGAAGACTTTTTTAAAACAAAATAAACGCAATGGATTCAGTGTGCAAGGTGTCTCTGCATGACGTGTTATTTTTGGATTACGGATCCAAAAAACGCATCCAAAAAAATGAACTCAGTGTGCAAAGACCTTTAGTCTAAGAGTCTATGCATGGATGCCAAATCCAGCAAACCATGACTGAACTCCTAAGAGAAGTAAGATCCCCTGCAGTTTTCTGACTCAAATGATTCATGTTTGTTATTTTCATGCAGTCACATCAGATGTCAACACAAGGAACATTAGTTCATCCTGCTGATTTCATTCAGATACCTCGATGTGTTTAAGAACCCCAGCTGAGGCTGAGAGTATCAGGGGCACCAGAGGAGGGTGGGAAGAGGACTAAAGAGCAAAAAGAGGGAAGAAAATGTTGAATGTTGTTGGCAAAATGACATGATTGGGGTAGAGAGAGAGTTCCAGTTTCCATTTCTAGACAGTCCATGTGGCAGAAGGCATGAAATGCATTTGTTCTTATGATATTTATGTCCCTAAAATTGGTGCAAACACTGCAAAAAAATGATATTTTGCCAAGTGTATTTGTCTTGTTTCAAGTACAAATGGTCCTATTGTACTTGGTATGAGCCACATTCAACTTATCAGTCCAGAAAACGGTCCTATTTACAGTTATTTAAAGACAAAAATGAGGTCTGAATTGCATGTATCAAGTAGAAAAATCTGTCAAGAATAATGTCTTACAACAAGTAACTTTTCTCTTGTTCCATTGGAGGATTTTTGTTTCTACTGAAAATAAGACATAAACACTTGATAAGATTTCAGTTTTCTGCAGTGTGGAAATTGTTCAGAGTACAGGATAAGAAAGATAAGAAAGGTTTTGGGCTAAAAATTTTGAAAAATGAAGAGCATGCATACTCTCCCATTAAGCATCCAAAAATCTCCATATCTCAGACATCAACCCTTAATTTCATCTCTGTTTTTGCTTCTGAAGAAAGGCAATGGACAGAAAAGTCTTGGCAGAAATCCTTTGTCAGTGAATGCTGGTGAAACAAATCCCCTAAAGGATGACTAAGGGCCCCAGAGGCGATATCATAACATGTAAATATGAAAACCACAAGTCTCCTTTGATAGGGTTTTTAAGGTGACAAAACAACAAAATAACAATGTGAAAAGGCAGAAATACTGCTCGCCTCTGTGTCACCAAAAAGGGAACAGCCAGCCCTTAAGTTTAGTGTCGATCATTTCCAGTGAGCTCCTTTATTGTCTCTAAGGAACTACAGATGATCGTGGGAACAGATAAATCTGGTTTGAGTTACCTGAGCAGAATTGGTGTTGGGCTCGGTCTCGGGGATGTACGGGTAGTGGATGTAGAACATGTCGTTACGGACCATCTTCTTCCTCATCCTGCACGGCCCCTCCGTCATCTCCAGTACAAACTTATCCAGGTGGGATCCGATGGGCGGCCCCCAGAGGCCCCGCTCACGCAGCAGCTCGTACTCAATGGACGCCCACTCCTCCGTCACGTACTTCAAGGCATTCTGCTGCCGCTGGGAGACAGGAAGAGAGATGGATCACATCAGAGTGGCTGCTACAGCTTCAGCATGCTGATGATTTATACACCAAACTTGACACGTAGAAACATCAACATCAGCTGCATTATTGATGAAATAACTTCAAAATGAAGGAAAAAGAGACTTGTACTTTTAGATCAGGATAACACTGCTGCACAAATGATTGGATATAAACCTCACCTAGTTTTATCTACAGGCTTTCTAAATAAATTAAAAGACAGCTTGATTTATAAAGAGCAATTTAGTTTTAGCCTTTCAATGTCTCTGGACTAACAATAACGTTTTTTTACCTCTTGATATTCTTTGTACTGCATGGCCACCAGGTCTCGAACCACAGCGATGTGTGTAAACATCCACTGGAAAGTCTCCTGCAAATCATAAACACCACGTTTTAAAGAAACAAAGATATAATTTCAACCTCACACCTGTGCAGTTGTTGATTATTCTGCGAGTACCTGCGCAGAGAGGCTGTTCTTGTTCAGGCTGTTCTCCTTCTTGTTGCGGCGTACGCCCGTCAGCTTGGAGAGGCCGAAGCCACTGCTGACTCGGGACAGCTTGGACTGCGTTGCAGGAGCCACAGCCTCACCACGACTGATGCACTTCTTCTCATGGACTGAACAGCACAGAGGAGGAAGGAAGAAGAAGAAGTGATGCATTGAAGTTATGACATGGAACAGAAAAGGCAAAAATCAGCCCTTAAAGGATGCAGGATAGGAAATATCATATAAAATCGAAAATATCTGAAAAAATCCAGGGCCCGTATGCATTACAAGCCATTCGCAGGGGAAATGGACCATTTGTACTCCCAGAGTGTTAGATTTAATGCAAAGACATTGGAAAACCCTTTGGAAAGGTGGGAATGTGTAGCCTTACAGCAAATTTAGATTAAGGAGACCCAACATTTTTTCAGTGAACAGATGAGATAAGGGAGACAAAGTCTCAAACTGGCGAGGCTCGCTGCCGTTAGTCTTAGAAGTTTGATTCGCTCCTTGCTTTTATACATCTGGGTCCTTCCAAAATGTGTGTGGTGAAATGTTGGAGTTGATAAACTACTTTAAGAGTTATTCATTGAGGTACTGGGGTATTGCTGAGGGGCTTGTTCCTCAAAGCAGCTTTCAAATTACTGATTTTATTTTTGAGGTTTTCTACTGTGCGCTCAGAAACACCATAAACATTTAATCTGTTCAAGATTGCCAAACTTTCTCTTTCTCTTTGTTTACCTGATTGACCCACTGATAACAGCTGTTTGTATATTCTTGTAATAAAATCTCCATTTCTTCCTCTGAAAAATGTTTTTCTTGATCTTCTGTCAGTCACATCGTTACTGCTCGCCAGGTTTATTGCTGTTTAGGTGTAGTAGACATGCACAGTTCAAATTTGTTTGATGGGATTCTCCAGTACAGGGGTGGCCAACGAAACAGGGAACAAGAGCCAACAAAATCTATTTATCAATCTATCTATCCATCTACCTATCTATCTATCTACGTATCTACCTATCTATCTATCTATCTATCTATCTATCTATCTATCTATCTATCTATCTATCTATCTATCTATCTATCTATCTATCTATCTATCTATCTATCTATCTATCTATCTATCCATCTATCTATCTATCTATCTACGTATCTACCTATCTAACTATCTATCTAACTATCTATCTATCTATCTATCTATCTATCTATCTATCTATCTATCTATCTATCTATCTATCTATCTATCTATCTATCTATCTATCTATCTATCTATCTATCTATCCATCCATGTACAAGTACATGAACAATTGAGAGGATCACATGTAGAGAAAAGAAACTGAAACTTAAGTATCAATCTCATCACCCAAGTATTGATCAATACTGGTCCCAACATTTGCAACAATATATCAGTTTTATGAGTGGATCGAAGAGCCGCACACCGATAGGGAAGAGCCACATGCGGCCCATGAGCCGCAGGTTGGTCACCCCTGTTCAAGGAAGTTCCCCTTAATTATGACGTAATCTGCAACTGTCTCTTTTAGGTGTAATCAGTTAACTGGCTGGTTATTTGCAGTCATGCATGTGGGTAAGTCTGCAGCCAAACAATCCGTTCCATAACAGAAGGTTAGGATTAATGGTCCTGTTTGTTTAATGACTAAACGTGCATACGGGCCCAGATCCTGAACAAAACAAATCCTGACATATTTTCCCTTTATCGCCCCCTAATGGAGAATATTTTGGCTGATGTTTACGCTGCACGTAACACTGCAGAAAACTGACCATTTATCATCTGGTATCAAGAGACACCTGAGGGACAGGTGAGGTTTGATTTCATCAGTCTCTAATGGTGGAACAAAGATGTTTGACCACACATAGTGGCTGATTTTTTCTGTTTTGTAAATCAAATAAAGAATTCATACATTACTTCCACAGTTAATAAATATATTGGAAAGAGCAGACGATGTTAAAAAAAGGGCAACATCTCTGTCCACAGCTGTGTCTGGTTCTGGGGAATGAAAAAAGTCCCTGAACTACAGGAAACTTTATGATTCCACTTTTTGCACATCAAGGGAAAACTTTTCACAGAATCTCTTGAACTGCCAAAGTGTCTGGTGCAGCAGACTGAGTCAAACTTTGGCAGAAAGTAATTCACCGCTCTGCTTACATAAGCAAGAGTTCAACACTGACGAAGCGAGGAAATGAGAAAAGGAAAAGGAAGAGGGGGAGAAAGAGGCTGTATGGGCTGGACTTCACAGAGTAGTTCCTCTTTTCACTACAACAACAACGAGTGAGGTTTCCACACAGCTGGTCCAGTTATGTAAATCTGGATAAGCCACAAAAGACTCAGAGGGAAAAAGGAATGCAACAAATCCAAAACAGAAATGACTCTGGAAAAGTTGAGTCATAGTTAGAAGGAAAGTCTGTCACATTTCTGAAAGATTCACTGGAGCAAAGATGATGCATCACAAACTGTTACTTTCTCTTAGAGAGCCTGTTTTTTAAAGCAGCTAATTAATACTGACAATAATACCACTTAAACTTCATCACTTTAAACTTTTTACTTGTGGTTTCATGTCAAGTCCCTTTAATTTACTGGAAAGTGATGCTGAAAGTTTGTTGCTGAGGCAGAAAAATGATAACTAAGGCCATTTGTTTGTCTTTCTGAAAGATGAAGAGTAAAAAAAATGGGTCCAGGGTTTACCTGGATGACCATCAGGTCTGTTTACAGTCCCTTTAAACAAAGCACATCCGTTCAGTTTTCTATTTTTCTAAAGGGGGAGATGTTTTCTTGAGAAGAGCACCAACATTTAACTTCTGGTCATTTCTGTGTCTGCGAGTGCTTCCCTCACCCAGGTGGTTCTGCCAGCTCTTCAGAGCCGGCTCCTCCAGGGCGGGCCGGGCTGTAACAATGTCCACGTGTCCCCTGTCGTTACACGGTAGAGACACTTTGAAGATGTCCTCCAGCATCTGACGCTTGCTGTGCATCAGCTCTGTCCACACTCGGTTCACAGCCTTCAGGAGCAGCTGACGGCCTGCGGGGAGAGAAGAGACATCGTTCTCATGAAGTAGACGGTTTAATTGACTTTAAAATATTGCTTACCTGGCTGTTCGTAACTTATTATGTTATCAGAGTTGTACAAAACTGCACAAAGTAGATTTTTGATTCTCTTTGTGGCATATTTCTAAAATAAAATCATCATACCTAAGACAGATTTTTTTTACTAAATAACTTCACTTTACTCTTCCTTTGTTGCTAGGCACCGTCACTTTTGCATTTGGAGTGGATCATTACTTTGTATGGTTCATTTGTTGGTCATGGACACCAAACTGGTTTGTCTTTAGTGATATTTTTAATATGTTTGCTCCTGTGTTCATCTAGAGATCCTTTATGTAACCATGGCTGCATTGTTTAGATGTAAAAGCAGCTGTTAGCAGCCTGTGGCATGACAATGCTAACTGGTGCAAGGCCAGATGTTTCTCCGCAAGGTGAGGAGAAGGAGGTGAGGACGACGAGCTGGTTCCCAGGTGTGAGCCAAGAAGTGACGACATGGACCTGTCCTTCCATCCATCGTTATTGGGAACGTAAGATCTATCTCCAATAAGATGGAAAAGCTAGCCTTAACTTTCTTACTTTTGTTTTCTTGATTGCTGTTGTGACTCCTCCTCCTGAATTTCCCCTCGGGGATGAATAAAGTATTTTCTTTTCAATTTCTTTCCTTTTCTAAACGAATCATTATATTAAAATAGTCTTTCCATTTCAACAAGCGAGCAACTAAATCCTCCAGTAGCTAAAATCATCACAAAATGCAGTCGAACCAGCTCATCAATCCAAGCCAACACCGTTTAAGACAAGCTCTGCATCGAGTCATAAGGCTGTGTAATCCACAGAGATCATTCAATACATATCAAAAACAGATGTTTATAAAAAGGATCATGTTTTTTTTAACTAAAATGTTTCTAAAAGAGTCGCACACATTCAGAAATTCAGCAGGTTAAATGAGTTCACAGTGTCTCACCCTCGCTGACGTCATGGTTGTGCGCGTCAACCTCGTTCTCTGCGGGCATCATCACGTGCCAAGTGGTCATCCTGGCCTCCGCCTCCAGACCGAAGCCCTCCACGCTGCTGCAGACAAACACACAGAATGTCATTACCACCTGCTACCTGAGGGGGGCGTCTCAGTCTGGCTTCTCTGCAGCAGATCAGTCTGCTGTGTTGTTGGTAAAAGCATATTGTATCCACAGCAGGGTAGGAAACTCAGACTCTTCCCTCCTGCTGCAGGTTTTGGAAAGTATCAGGGCTTCTGAGGACAGAGAAAAATAAGAGACTGGCAACAATTTCAGCCCAGTGGAGTGTAAGAGGACATTACACAGGCTGGGACCTCAACAAGTGAGCGAGACCCTGTTTGAACCTTGTGCTTTAGCTGTACTAACATCTTCAGACTAAACACGTGTGGATAAGAAGTCACATGACTGAAAAACACACACACACAAAAAATCCATACATAAATAATACCTCTACTACCCAGGAGCAGGAGTAAAAACAAGAAAACTGCCTTTCATTTCAGTAAATGTCCGTTTGTCTTACATAACTCCAGGAGAAAGGGAGCCACATGATCTTTGTCATGAGAAACATGTTTTCACATCCTTCAACGCTTCCTCCACACAGAGCACACATGCTTAGATGCCATGTGACGATTCTATTATGAATCATTCAGGCTTCACACAAATAAAAAGTAAATCTCAGACGGATTTGATCTGGTGTATCTCAGCTGCAAACGTCATGCTGCTTTTTTTAAGAAAGAAAGAAAGAAAGATGTCCTCACATGATAGGAAGATAAGAATCCATAGCTGAGGAATCACTGGGATTATCTTTTAAAAACTGTATTTTTAAACCACTTTAATCTTTTTTTTTTAAACTGTTTGAGTCTTTCATTCATTGCCAGGTTATAGGCAGAATAACGTTTGGTTAGCGGGTAGTTCTGTGACACAATAAGAAGAGTTAACTCCTCACAGATCTTCAAACCGTCAAATTAATGTAAACATAGGAGGCACACCAAAAAAGCTCAAAGTCTATTCAGCGCTGAGCTATAACGGCTTTCACACTGACTTTTTCAGACGTAGCATTCCTCCTGATTACAAAGGCATCGTCTGAAGTAACTGTACCACAGATGCTCCTGCAAACACAGCCATCTGTCTCCTTACCTCCCGCTGTGCAGGCAGATGAAGCAGTGAGCCAGGCAGGCCACAAAGTCCTGGTCGTGGTTCCCCGGGCCGAGCACCAGGTTGCGGTTGACGGTCAGGACCCTCAGAGCGTCCAGCAGTGCCACCTGCTGAGCCACCGTCTTGTGGGGTCGGCAGAGCTGGTAGAGCACGGTCCGGTTCAGACAGTGGTAGATGGTGTCCAGAGAAAGACCCTGAGAACGTCTTTTCGACTGGAAGATGAAAAATAAGTATCAGGAAGTGTGGAAACGTAGTTAAAGTAAAGAGGAGTGACCTGTTGGTTCTTAGGTCATGTGGTTTAACTTTGAGATAAAGCTGCAGTGGAAATACTTCAGCTCAAAGAAGATTTGTTTAAGAATCAAGGACTAGAAGTGGGTTAAGTGGTTGGAGAATGAAGCTTTTGGTCTCTTGTTGCTCAAGTGTTTGAGCAGTGAAGTGAGAAACAGAAAAATATTGATCTTTGCACCAAAATTTAATCCCCTAGAATAAAACTGGAACTTTTTAAAATCCTGTGTAATATCATCACGTCCTGTGTAAACCAAAGGCAACACGTGCATACACTGAAAGTTGTACACATTAGTGCGGGACTATTATCCAGAACCAGACTCATTTATCACAACACATTTTATTTGCTGTGGCACACGAGTCTGGGCTCCTCCTTCTCAGACAGATTTACTCCGCTTGATTTCAGGTCAGATCAATTCATCTCGTCTGAGTCTGTTTTGAGATGATAACTGGCAGAAGAAAGGCTGTCGCTGATGTAGAACACTCTGAATTCATCATCCTGTCAGTGATGAATGAAACGAATGGTTGTTTGTATTAATCACCCGCTGATCTGTATTTTTAGTGCTTTGTAATGTCCAGCCAAGTCTGTGCATTATGTTAAACCTGAATTGATATGAAGCGACTGTTGGAGCTCAGCAGGCCCCGGCTCTGTCACACATCGGTTTATAGGGAAAAAAAGACTTTGTTTACGTCTTCTGTTCCTCATGTCTTAGTTATTGTAACAACATCGTCATATGCCTCAACCCAAATCCAGAAAACTGCTCCGGAGTGTCCAAAGCACGTTGTTTTTGTGCTCCTATGAGGCTCAGCTAAAAAACTTTAGAGTGACAGAGTATTTACAGTCAAAGCCCTGAAAGGGGAGCTTGGATCAAGCTACCTGAGAAAAATCAGGATTGCTAAAAATTTTTAAAACCCACTTTTATCAGAGAGCTTCACTTGATTACACTTAACGACTGTTCTGCTGGTGACACTGTGATTTAATGGTTTAATTATTTCTGTGATTTTTTTTTAGTCTTGTAAAACACTCTGCAGCCTGAGCTCAGAAAGCTGAGCTTTCCAATGAATAAAGATTATAACTCAAAGTCTGCCAGATAATTTGTAGATGAAAACTTTGGTCTGAACATCAACAACATCCTCTTGGTGAATAAACTCGGACACAGTAGCTTTTTGCAAACTCGCATTGTTGGCCTAGCAATTCAAGTATGCGTTGTACACAGAGGCTACATTCCTGTTGTCCTATCCAAAAAGGCAAAAATGCCCAAAACAAAACTTATCTGGTGATGCAAGGCTGGCAGTAACTGCCTGTGTGGGACAACTTTGGGAACTTGTTTTGTCAGCATTTAGCTGAAAGGTCCAAAAAAAAAGAAAAGAAAAGAAAAAGCTGAATCATTATTCCAAGGCCAAAGTAAAAACCATCTGAATGAAACTCTACAAACTAATCCTTTAATACTTCACACACTTCAAGAAGTGGTTTAAGTTGTTCTTAACTCCAGTTGGAGCACACACTGTGTGAATGAATGAAAGAAAGGTAAATCCGTCCTAATTCTGACTGTGCACCAGCAGTGAGTCCATGGCCTTTAAATCATGGACTACAGAGACATTTCCAGAACACACACACTCAGAAGAAGAGGAAAATGACTAGGGATGGGTACCTTTTACATTTGAAACGATACAGTACCTATGCCTGGTACTTGGCAATCAGTTCTGGTACTCAACAGCAACAACTTTTGATACTTTTTTTGTGTTTACGTGGTAAAAATTTTACATTTTTTCTGAGTAAAATCTCAAAGTCTTTCAATTTAACATATTTATTCTTCAATATATAACCTTGCAATGCTGAGTTTGTGTCCAGCATGGAAAATCACCTACTCCTCCAGCCCCTCGCAGTCACAAGGATGCATTTAGGTACCTAAACATGGTACCTTTCGATCTTACATGAACCGGTACCCGGTACTTTTGACTGAATTTGGTCGATACCTATAAAAGTACCTAATTTGGTAGCCATCCCTAAAAATGACTTTAGATTATCTTGTCTAACCTGTGCAGTTGTGTGTAGAAGCTACACACTGGAAAAAAGAAATCTTTTCAAGTGTTTTTGTCTTATTTTAAGTAAAAATTGTCTTGTTATACAGGAGGTCCTCGAGTTATGAATGAGTTCTGTTCCTACAACATGTTGTAACCTGAAATTCCGTGTAAATTGGATTTTTACCTTAAATATCCCCTAAATCTCTAAATAACTATCCAAATAGATGCATTATACTTCATATTCATGGGGAAACAGTACAGACAATTAAAATAGACATTTCATTTACACACACAATCTACACTATGACAGGACTCGAGACAAAGTGGATGATGCTGATGACCGCGTAGCACTGCGTAGCCTCATATTCACACGCACTCCATGTCCAAAACTAGTACACATCGTAGGAGCTTACGAACAGAGCGGTTTAACTTCGAAAACTCCTCTATTTTCTTACGTACATATTATTTATTGGTGTCGTAAAGTCAAAACGACTTAAGTCGGGGACCTCCTGTACTTGATTTGAGCCACATTCACCTGACCAGTCCAAAAAATGTCTTGTTTCAAGTTATTTAGAGACAAAAATGAGGTTTGAACTGCTTGTAACCATAGACTGTATATAGAGTGGACAGCGTGGCTCAGCCATTTATCATTGAATGGTTTTGAACCAAAGATTCCCCCGTCACAGGCGCCACCATTGTGGTAGTTAGGAGCCAGAGTCTGCGTAGTACAGACTGTGAGGGATTCTGGGAGAATCTGAGAGGAGCTGAGTGACAAAAATAATAATCTTTTTTTTTCTTTCAAGGGTCTAATCACTTCTTGACTCTACCTCCTGACATATTTTACAATCTCAGAAAAAAATACACAAGAACGGCAGCTGTTAATCATCATTAAACGTTACATAAAGCCTCCTTTTTAATCTCTTGTAACTAATGAAAACGAAACTTTCCAGAAAAAAAGAGGACATGGATACAAGACAGCCAAATAATATCTTTAAATCACCACAACAATCAAACATGAGAAACATTTCTAAGAGGTGCATTAATTTTTTAAAGTTTGACCACAGCCCATCTGGAATGGCTGGAAAGACAGATTTTTAAATCTATACTGCAGCCAGCCACCAGGGGGAGCAGTTTTTGTGGAGACCTTACTTCGAGCCAAGCAAACGGACGTCCATTTTTTTACTGTCTATGCTTGTAACTAGTGAAAACGAATCTGCCAATGGAACAAGAGAAGGTCGCTTGAAACTAGCATCATGTCATAATACAAGTAACTTTTCTCTTGTTCTATTGGCAGATTTTTTTCACTTGAAGCGATTCAGACCTTGTTTTTTTTTGTCTTTAAATAACTTGAAACAATACATTTTCTGGACTGGTCAGGTGAATGTGGCTTAAATCAAGTCTAAAATGTCATTTTCTACAGAAAATAAGACAAAAACACTTGATAAGATTTCATTTCTGTCAGATCTGACTTTCCGAAAGAAAAAGTCTTCGCTGAAGTTCGTCCTATAATTCTTTATCTTCTCCAGCTGTCTCCCCTCCCAATCCTATGATTCATATCATTATGTGCAGGTTTATCTACAGGTATTTCAGTTCATACCTGTCCTATGAGCTGCACGATGAAGTCCACCACCAGCTTGGAGTCCTTGTTGAACATCCCCTGCCACAGCTTGTCGACCACGCGTTGGGTGAAGTAGAAGACGTTGTTGACCAGAATCTGGTAGCTTCCCCCGCTGCTGAGCGGCAGAGAGGCGTCTTCTCCTAAACAGAGAGGAAAATAAAAGAGAGCGTGTTATGCACCCTTCAGGATGTGTCTTTTGATAATTTATCTTTAATGTGACATCACAGTTTTAAAGAGAGTAGAGTTTTGCAGGATTATTCTGGGTTACAAATATTAATTAATTGAAATTACCCGCTAAATTCGGGAACATGAAGGTCAGGTCTATTTAAAAGACAAGCTAAAACATAGTGTGTGTCATCTACAAATCTGCATTTCTGTTTTACAGCTCTAAATCGTGCACTAAATAAAACTCCAGCAGCTATTTCGAATAATGAAGATGCCTGTAAAGGGCTTCAGGCTGAGATTTGCTGACTCATGATGGAACCATCGCACCGAGCCAACTTTTTAATTGGTCCAAGCTGTCCTGCAGCATTCTCACACAGGCTGTTTCCTGCCTAATCATCAGCTATTTCGGTGCAGTCAGTGGCTGTGTGCTAATAACCTGTGGCCTTCAGCTCAGTGTGAGGAAAGGTCTACGTATGCCACCATGTGAAGCTGGTAAACAACACGATGAACATATGAAAAAACACTGTTTGAGGAGTGAGGGGTTTGTTCTGACCGAGGAGGACGTCAGCTGCCAGAAGATGCTCCATGACACCGTCCAGGATGTTGGACTGAAACTCTTTCTGCTGAGTTCTTGTGGAGCGCTCTGGGGACGCCTGGAACAGAGAATCAGACACATTAAATTTTATTGGTCAATCAAAACACAACAAACCAACAGAAGAACAGCTTACATCTACAGCAAGTCTGATATTTGTGATCCTTTTGTCACGTTTTCTCTCCTCACCTCCAGCAGCAGGTCAATGATGGGCGTCTGCTTGCTGGCCGGCGTCATGCAGAGGTTGTCCATGATCAGCACCCTCATGAAGTCAAAGACATACTTCTTGGCCGGGTGGTTGGTCAGCGACGTCTTGGAGCCCACGTTACAGTACTCAGACTGACTGCGGTTCATCCCCGAGTCGGCTGCGAAGGCCTTGAATTCCTCTGTGGGAGACCCCGCTTCATCGTCCAAATCGCTGACCTGGGATGGAGTTTAGACAGTTTATCATTAATCTAAGCTTTTTACAAAAGGAGAGCAATTTTGCAGGCGACAATTCATTACAGAGATGATTTAAATTAGAGACACTTTGCTTCATTTGATGACCAGGCACTCTGCAGCTCTCTTATTAAACTGTCTGAAAACTCTTTTTCTTCAGAGAGAAACTGCAGTGTTTAAAGCATCCACGGTTTCAAAGAAGCACTAAGTCGTAGTTTTAATTGCTCTATCACTGTATATCTGCAGCAAATGGATAGATTACAAACTAGTTCCTGCAATTTCCTGAATTTCAAATTCCCTGAACTAAAGGACTTGCGATTAGATTCAAAGTTTGAGACGTTCCTGCATTTCTTTTAAGTCGTCACTAAAGACCACAGATGCTCTGCTGCATCTGCTCAGAAGAAAAATGCACATCCTCACCATCTCAGAGTACGGCCTGATGTTGAAGGGGAACACAGATGCTGCAAGGGCACAGAGGAACTCGGGACTGTGCCACATCGGTCCAAGGTCGGGAACGTTGTGGTAAAGGTACCTGAAGAACTGCATGAGGGTGACCGGGTACTCCCTCAGCCAGGAACCTTCTTCCTCTGACTGCCATGGCTGGAAAGAGAAACAAATCAGACGTCTTTACCCAGAGTCCCCGGGATTAAAAAAATCTTGTTTCAATTTATCAGATTATCTGGCAGTGACTTCATCCATTTTTTAACTGACTGTTGGTTGCCCTGACTTTCTTGTTCTCAGTATCCTCACTTTTTTTGTCCAACTGTATTTAGAAATTTATCTTGTACAGCCAAAGAGTGACCACTTGAAGCTTTGAGCCAAATAATAACTCTGCTTTCTTTGCAAAAAAAATCTAAATCCCAACTCTGGCCATAAAATTCAGTATCTAAAATAATCAAAAAATTGAAAATCAACATATCAGGATATTTTGTTTGACAATACCAAAGCAGGGTTATTAGTAAAAAATGTTTGTCTTTTTTTTTTTTTCTTCTTCTTTTTTTCAAATTCTTCGTTTCAGTCTTCGTTTCTAAACTGGATTGGAAAAAAGTTACCACTTTTCTCCAACAGAGGGCGAAATGTTTCTCTCTGACTCACGTGATTGTGAGTGTGGATAAATATGGCTCCAAGTTTGTAGACATTATCATCATTTATATTTTTCACATGGTCTGGTGTTAAAAAAGTCACACAAATCACACAAATCGTAACTATCAAAGAATCACAATTTAAATCAAATCAGCACCCCAAAATTCGTAATAGAATCGAATCCCGAGAATAGCATATCATCCCAGCCCAAATCAGTACATTAACATTATTGTTTTGTTTGTTTTGTTCCAAGCCTTTTACTGTACCAAACAACCATCTTGGTTCCCACCATGTAAGTTCCTTGACCGGTAAGACCTTACAGGATTTTAAAATCATTCTCAGACACTAATGAACTAAAGATTTGCACTATGGCACAGCTCAACTCCCCCTATTCTCCCTTTTGTTTGTACTTATGTGTATGTTTTGTTTTTCTCACTTTAGCTATATGAATGTGTTCATGTGTGATTATGCATGTGCATTTGTGTATACATCTGTGTGTCTGTGTATGTATACATGTGCAGATGCAAGTGTGTATGTGTGAGTATGTGTATGTATATACACATATAAATATATATAACTTTTGTTGAAATTTTCAGGAAATGTTCAAAATGGGATAAGAAAGAAGTGATTCAATTTTGGAGGTGATCTGGATCACTGTCTGGATCCAGGACTTTTTAAAAGTAGTCTTTATCATTGTGAGATAGGGCCGTTTTTACCAAATGTGTAAATAACTCCACCATAAATGGTCGGATTGCTTTGCAAAACAATACAAGACAAGGTCACCATAATTTCTGACAGATGTAAAAGTAAGATCCAGATCCTGGCAATATTCTGGATACTAAGATCGGGAATATAAAACACGTACTGGGTCATCTTAATTTTCAACACTGTCAGGAAACAAATTATCATACAAACCTGCAACTAACACCAAATTGTAACAGACAGTCTGTGAAAGGGAGTATAACATTGAAGTAGGACTAAAGTGTTGCGTGACAATCACAATATGCTTGGTGGAGGTCTGTGCTCTCTGAGTGCTTTTCTAGTTTTACAGTATGATATATAATGTCAAAAAACCTTTAACCTACTCATGATGACCATTTCTGTCTTAAGCTGTTTTATAATTGTTATAAAACAATAAAAATCAAGTATTTAAAAAAATCTAATCAATCTTGGTGCTGGTAATCTCATCTGACTTCATAGGTCATGTAGAAACATGTTCATGAGCAAGACTATTTCAAAATCAGCCAAAAAATCCTCTCAATGAATTTAACCAAACTTAACTCCAGCACTAACTTGACTGTCTCCTCATTCTTACTGCAGCACAAACACGGAGCTGTTTTCAGGGTGTAAGAAAAGTGAAATTTGCTCTGCAGCAGCCTGTGAGTCAGGCGTTCATATCCCATGAGACTGTTGGAAGCTTGTCAGAACCCGGCAGCGAGCACACCGAGACCAGCTGTGAAACTCCCAGGTGTGAGTGAGAGCATGAAGATGAAAACGGGATGTGTGCTGAGTCATTTTTGTTGGATTAATGCAGCTAAAAGAGACACCTTTAAAGAATCTGTGGGGAAATCCTTCACAAAGGAGCACTTTAAAAAAACTGAAGAACATGAGAAAGCTCTCACATGGAAGATTTAGACATAAGCTCTCTGAGAGGGTGTCTTCAAATGTAATCTTCTTTTGGGAGAAGGTGCTGCATTGAATTAGTGGAGTTCTGGGTTAAGACTTTTTCCTTAAGCCTTAAACTGTGCAGGTGGAGTATTGATCTTGGGAGCAGATTGTCCTCAAGATTTTGCTTTGAATATGTGTTTTTAGCATCATTTCAGGTTCTCTTGCTTTTATTTTTTTATCATTTTTTATCCCTAAGTTTCAATAACAGTTTCTTCTTTTGATAATAAATCCCTTTTCACACTGGATTAGAGGCTAAAACTTAAATAAATGACTTAAAACTGCCCGCGACAATCTCTTTTTTTCTCATTGCCCGACTCTTGTACGGTGAATTAATCTCTCCTTAAATTGGTTTCTTCTCATCTGTGTCAATAAAATTTGAAGTATCACTCTCGTAGTTTCCATAGACAGAGTAAGAGCTGTAAAATTCTTCTTTCAGTACAGACTAAATATCTGGCCTCACCAGGTTGAGCATGCTGCGCAGCATGGCGAGCAGCAGAAGGGCAGCCTCAGTGCAAACATTGTGGATGGAGCCCACCACGGTGGCGCTGGAGGCTGGGATGCCAAAGATGAACGTCCAGATGGAGTCCAGGTCAAACTGAGAAGAGAAACACAAACCTGGGGTAATATACACACCACATGTCTTTATGTGAAGCAAAGTCTATGTAAAAGAGAAGAAACTATTTAGTGCTAGGGATGGGAATCGAAAACAGGTTCCTGTTGAGAATCAATAAGAAATGTTTCAATCAATCTATATTATTAGCCTTTGTGCTTAACAATTCCCTTATCAATTCCCTACATTGTGCCAGAGCCTCCACGCCTTACGTCGACTAGTCTGCTGCAGCTATCTTAGCTTAGCAGTTAGATATTGTTTCCCAAGAAAACTCTGATTCAGGATTTTCAGCTTGAAGTTTTACTGAGAAACTGACTTCATAAAGAAATGAACATTACTCTCTCTCAGGAGATTCATATTCAGTACATTCAAAATGGTGTAAATCACCTTATTTACCAAAATAATAAAATAGCGCAAGCTTGATGTTAACGTATATGGGAAACTGCATTGATATGCTAGCAGTTAGCATACATCAGTATAACTTCAGCTTCAGAATAGAATTTCAACTTTCATCACAGAAACATATCACATCAACTCTTATAAAAATACTGAGAATTTCAAACGTCAAAAGCTAACAGGCAAATGAAAGGCTCATGGCTGACTTCATAACTACAGAAAGCTTCCGAACAACTTAAACTATTGCTATAACCACTTTGAGACACTAGATGGCCGCCTTGAATTATTAATATATTACAACACTGTACATCAACATCACATTGTGTGCAATTTTTACCTGTTTCTGTATAATTATGCCCAGAAATATCCAGACTCATGGACCAATTACATTTTATTCACTTACAGTATAAACTCAATTAAATGTTGTTGACACAGAAAACCTGTAAAGCCACTTTTTGTACCAAGACAATTCACAACAGGAATTGATAAGGGAATCTATAAAGAATCAGCTCGACAAGCAGAACCGATAAGGGCATTGGTACTGACAAAATCTTATCAATTCCCATCCCTACTTAGTGTAAACTGTAAGTTATGTATAAACTGTGAAAGTGAAGAGGACTACACTACACAAAATCGACCCATCAGCTCAGAACAGAAGTAAACAGCGAGGACATGTTAGTGTTAGTAGAAGAAGAAAAAAGGTTGGGTATACTAACATGTACCTGCAGGCTGTCTGGCAGCTCGGTGACAGGCTGCTGCAGGAACAGCGCCATGAGCAGGAAGTACAGCTCTGGCACGTTGGTGTGTTTGGGCAGCAGTGTCTGCATAACCGGGAATCCTGGGAAGTGGCAAGCATCCCGGTTGATCTCTCGCAGCGTGGAGCGCCCACCGGCATTGCGTCCCACGTTGAAGCCTGAAGAGAGAAAGGGGTTAGAGAGCTCAGGGAGGAGTCAGAGTTCTCCTTAAAGGGGGGCAAGAGGTACCTTCAGCCTGCACTAAAAGCAGCTGTTGTTTTACACATGACGGGGGCTTGAAGGGAGATTCTATTTTATTAAAACTTAAGCCCATGGTTGAAAACACTGGGATTCTTTGTAAGGGGCAGGTTTCTCAGGATTTAAACTGAAAAAGGAGCTCTTACCTAGTATCTCAAAAGATTAGGAGATAATAGAGCCGGATGAAAAACTCTACTGCTGAATAAAACAAGAGCACAGACTAACAGTGCTACAGCAAGTAAAGTAAGGTCATGTCACTACTCAGCGTGGTTCACATAAGCAGAGTCAATGGTTCTCAACCTGAACATGGGCTGGTGTGGAGTTGTTAAAGAAACATTTTGAAAAATCTATGTGCATTTGTAAATAATCTGTTGTTAAAGCATGAGGGGGTCTGGAAAAAGAAGGGGAAGGTGTTTTATGCAAGTTCATGCATGCAAAAACTGAAAACAGACTTCCTCATGAGGTTGAAAACCATTGAGCTAATCGGGGACTGTAGTCGCAGCAGCAGGGAGGGCATGAAGGCAAGAAATGAAAAGACGAACCCTTGGCTGTTCGACGCACAAACTGTGCAGCTTTCTGTTTACTGAAGGAAGGCCAACTCCGGCGGAAAGCGATGCCAGAGTGAGGAGAGGCGTCTGCTGAGCCATATTAATACATACAGCGTTCACACTTCACATGATCACCTCGTGTTTCTCACGCTCGTTCTCTATGTAAACACTGTGTTTCAGACTGGCTGTGATGGTTACAGCACACTCACCCAGCACCGTGCCGATCTTGTTGGTCAGGACGGAGTCGGTGTGGTCCAGCCAGCCTCCTCCGCTCAGGCCCTCTTTGAAGCGGTTCAGGATGGACTGGTTGGAGAGCAGAACCACCAGGATCCACAGAGCTGCTGTGACCGTGCTCGAATGCAGGTGTTCCTCCATGAACATCAGGAGCCAATCAAAGCCCAGCGTTCGCACCAGCTCTTCACAAGCCCTGCAGGGGGGGACACAGAGCAAAGGAAGGTAAACTGACAGAAACAGCAACTGCCTATTTTCAGCACTCTCCTAACCACCTGGGATTACTTTCACTGCAAGGTGTCTCATTCATCCCTGCAGACAGAGTGAGCTTTGGTGTTAAAATTCCTGTAACATGAGGAAAATTCATTTAAGCCTTGAACAAACTCAATTCTATCCACTGTCTGCTCATTTTACTCAAAGACTAATGGGATTTCTGGGTATTCATTTTTTGCAGTCCGAGCAGAGACGTGAGGAGACTTTAGTCTTACTGTGCATTGACGGAGCATTTCTCTTTGGAGGTGAAGAGCAGTCTGAGCAGGTTGTCAAGCAGTCGGTTCCTCAGCAGAATGAGGCTGGCTGACAGGAGACCGCCAAAGTCATCATCATTTCCTGGAGAGAGCAGAAAGTTCCACAGTCAGTAAAAGTTTGATTGAAGAGTTGCTCGGGTTGTTTTAAGCAACATTTTTTAAAACAGTGACAGGTGTCACGACTTCAGTTAAAGATGCTATGAGGAGGATCTGTTTCAATTGCACTCCCTTGCCACCCTGCACACCGTCGTAAGTTACTCTTAATGAGGCGTGTGTTTGTTTTAGAATTAGATTGAGATCAGATAGAAACAAATTCTCCTTGTTCAAGACAACTTTTTACTGGATACAATGCGCTGAGGTAAGGGACTTATCAGTACAGTTACGTAGAGCTATGGTTTGAAATGTGTCATCAAGCAAACATTGTAGAAGCTGGCTATATGTAGCGCTATCGGCAGCCTGGTGCTCTGACGTATCTGTAGGCTAACGTGACAAAAAGTAAACACTGCCAGTTTGTAAACAGTTTAGTAGCCATTTATATTTAGCGCAGCTGGCAGCCCGGTGCTCTAATACTTGTCTGTAATGGGTAACTTTAGTAAATCCTGGTTAGCTACGTCCTGTCAGTCATCTACCAAACAGAGCTAACGTAACCTCACTCTTCATTTTATTGATAGACTCTCAAGTTTGAACAGACCACTGCAGAATAACTGCTGACTGTGGGTTGGAATGAACATTATCACAAACAGATTAGCCCATGTGTTATAGAGTGATACAGCCCAAGCTAAAGGCTAATTAGCTTTGTCATAGAGACTTGGCGTGCTGGAAATCAATCTGGTCCTGGTCGACCCAACCTGGAAGCTAAAAAGTAGCAATTTGAAATAACCTGTAATCTGCAATATGGGCACTGATAATCTGATTTTAAAGTGTGGATTACGATCAGGCATATATCTAGAAGGGAGACTTTTTAAGATCACTTTTAAACTCCTCACAGCCCCTTTAACTCAAAGTAAAGTAACTCCTGGTTGAACAAGTTTTAATCCTGTGACTCTTGCAGATGAAATGTCATAATTTAAGTTGCCAAATGATCCACATAATACCAACTTTTGCTTAAGTTTCTGCATCAAAGTTATTTTTCGTTACCTCCATCAATCTTCTCCTCGTTGTTGATTTCCATCACCACAAACTTCTCACACACAGCAAACGTGGGAAGAGTTGAGGAGATGAACTGGCCAAACCTGAGGTGGAAAAACAAAAAAAACAGGAAGGTTGTTGTAGTGTTTTCCTTGCTCCAGTGTTTGAGGAAGATTTGTATATTTGTGATCTTGTGTTTACCGTAGCAGGTCGTAAGGGTTGGGGAAGCCCTGCAGCAGCAGACTGAGCACGTTGCTGATGGCGGCCACAGTCGGCTGGGACAGCGAGGTGTCCCTGAGGGTCAGGAGGAGTCTAGGGATCAGCTGGAACTCACGCAGCAGTTTGGCATTTTTAGCCGCCTCGCTGTTTGATACAGAAAGTAAAACCAATGATTAGACATCAGAACATGGTTCAAGGAGCCAAAAAGAGTCATTGCGTGTTTTATTATTCTGCACAAATCTCAAGGAGAATAAGGTTTGACACTCGCCTTGATTCAGTCAGCAGTTCGATGAAATGCTCAAACAGAGACAGATGGAGCTCATAGGGAGCGTGCAGCCACACCTGAGGAGCAGAAGGAGCAAACTCTGTGACACAAGCTGTGTTAGGCACAAAAAAAAACTGCTGGCAAGGAGAGGTGAGATTTAGGGACAGAACAACCGAAAGTTGGAGTGAAACAGAGCTGTGTGAGAAACTTTGCTCAACTCCAGAAGCTTCAACATCACAAAACATGCCCAGACTCTTCCTCATCAGCCAGGGAGGAGTTTGAATCAGAACTTGATAATAAAGTGCAATGAGAACAAGGTACTAATCGGCTGCAAAATTGTCAGATTTCATTTTCTTGCAGCAGAATCTGAATAACTTTTCCCATACAGCATTTATGGTATTGATTTTGGAGTTTTGGTTCCAGTTTCTCCTTCATTCCCTCACCTCAAAGTCACAGAGCAGGTCCTGGAAGGCGGTGGAGTTGGGAATGATGGAGGTCTCGTGGCCGCTGTCAACTGTTCCCACCAGAGAGAAGGTGAGGTGGAGGATGTGGCTGTTGAGCAGTGAACGCTTCTTCTTCAGTAGCATGGCAAGAAGCTGCAAAAAATGCCCACATTTAGTACTGACTTCTCAACAGACAACCCTGAAACTTCAACCACCCTGTTTTAAGCCACAGGAAGAATCAAACTTATCTACTGCTCATGTTGACTCATGACCATTTTGTTTGATCCTACCTGGTATCCTTTAATCCGCTCCATCTCCTTGCTGGCCAGTGGGTTGCTCTTAACGACACACACCAGAGCTTTCACAGCAGCATACAGCCCCTCCACGTCTGAAGCCATGGCAACCAGGCCCAAGATGGCAGCTGCACCTCCTGTGTACTGCAGGTTGGTGGCCACAGGTTTGGGCACGAAGGCACGGACACCTGGAGGGGATGGTGACAAAAGTGAGTTTCAAGTTAGTGAAGCCAAGCAAAAAAAAGACTTAAACCTCAAAAAACTATAAAATGACTCAGGATTCTGGCTTTAATCTAAAAAATATAGGGAGAAAATTCCATCCTCAATCACAAAATAAGGAGGATAAATTCCCATTTGCGCTTTTTTCAGAATTCTTAGAAAAAAAGAAAGTGAGCATTTTTAATCTAATTTCAGCATTCTGGGAAATTTTGGAAGAATTATGACTTTATTCTGGACTCACGGGGTAAAAGTTATGATTCTAAATTTAATTATGACTTTAACCTCAGACTTCCTGTGAAAACAAGCCAGGATTTGACTCTAATCCTTCTTTCCTTGTTGACAGAGTAGGCTACAGCAGCTCAGTGTCGTGAACCAAAAATTACAACAACAGTAATCAAGCACTGGTTAAAGAAGAAAAAAGATCAACGGAGACTCCATTCTTGCTCATCTTGCAGCTACCCGACAGCAACAACCATTCAATTAGTCGTCCCAAACTCAACTCAAACAATCATACAAAACAATAATAGGTTTCCTATAATAAACGCAAAAACAAAAATAACCAACAACATGTAATAATTGAGAAAATTCAACATTCCTAAAAATGTTGTCAGGAGCCTACACTGCAAAAAACTGAAATATTATCAAGTGATTTTGTCTTATTTTCAGTAGAAAATGTCTTTTTAGACTTAATATGAGCCACGTTTACCTGACCAGTCCAGAAAAATGTCTTATTTCAAGTTATTTAAAGACAAAAATGAGGTCTCAATTGCTTGTAACAAGTAAAAAAAATCTGCCATTGGGACAAGAGACAAGTTACTCATATTGAGACATAATTCTAGCTCTAAATAAAATGTCAATTTTTCTTCTTCCATTGGCAGATATTTTTTTACTCATTACAAGCAGTTCAGACCTCATTTTTGTCTTTAAACAACTTAGAACAAGATATTTTCCTGGACTGATCAGTTGAATGTGGCTCATATTAAGTAGAATAAGAAAGCTTTTACTTAACTTAAGACAAAAACACTTGATAGATTTCAGTTTTTTAAAGTTAGTCCAAAGAATGAAACAAAAAAGTAAGAGTCAGGAGAAAAAGGTTAGACCTGAAAAAAATCCTCTACTGTATTATTATGCTAATATTGACTCAAAGGGTGTATAATATATCTGCCTATTTGCTTCTATTGATGGATGAAACAGTAACAAGGACAAAACAAAGGCAAAGATTACAGATATTGTGTCATTTGGTGAAAAATTAGCTTCTTTGTTCTGGGCTTTAGTAAATTGATGAGTCTTGCCTGCAGCAGAGTTGTAGCAAACTAGTTCAATAAATGAGCAGCATTAACAATTTCTGTTTGAAACAGGACTTTCTGCTGATGAATGGTTTCTTCCTCCGACTTTCCTTACCTAAATATCCTACGACTGCAGCTCCGATTGTACGAGCTGGTCCGTTGAGGTGACCAGCGGCGTTGTGAATCAGCTTTACTGGAGTGGCGTTTTCATGAGACGACACAGCGAGCTGAAAAGAGAGGAGGATGTTCAGTGACAAATTCAAACCACAAAAAAGATTTTAGAAAAATTTAACAAGTTTTAAGCACTTTTTCATTGTTTATTTCCTCTCTCAGGTTATAGAGAGGGACTATGGGATGTACTCGAGCTGTAGTATCTTCAGATCCGCTGTTTTACAATTCAACAAACACTACTGAGAATAAAACATTTGATTAAACACAACCACTTTCTCATAAACTCTTCTCCTCCTGTCCCACAGAAATGCTGCCTCGGCACTTCTTTGCTTTTTTGTGTGAGTTGCCATGGGTAGAGGCTGAGCAAGGGGAGCAGGGCATGCTGGGAAATAACTAGACAGGTGGAGGGAGAGATAAGGGAGGAGGAGGAAACTTATTCTCACACACTTTTTTGGTGGGATAAATTAACAGTGGTGCTTATTTTTGATGTGTAGAAATATATTCTGAATAAATGTTGATGCCAGAAAAATGACTCCGATTTTCAAATGAGGAGTGAGTTGACCTCTGCATGCACGGTGCACACAAGTTTCTGCTTCTCTGAGTGTGTGTGTGAACACCTTAGCTCTCTCCTATAAATATAGAGTGAACAGAACCCCGCAGAATTTCTTTTTATGTGAGCAGTTGTTTATTATTTATGATATAAATCCTTCTTTCCTGCAAGCTTTGCAGTTTTGGCTGAAAGGTCGGAGCTAAAAAACATCTCTGCACTTTGACTGAGATGGAAGGGATGTTTCTTTCCTCTTTCCTGCTGCATCAGTCAGATATGATGTAATGTTAGTCTGTGCGATGCAAACTCCACTCAGTCAGACTTTAGCCTGTTTACAAAGGAGGCTGCTAAAGGTCGGGGTCATGAAGAAAGCCAGTTTGAAGTTCAAATAATCAACTAACTCACATCAGCTGGACAAGAGCATGGGTACAACCATACCAATAAAATTCTTTCTGACAAAGAGAAATCAAATGATCTTTAATAAAATCTAATCATGGCATCCTGATTGGTATTTTGCTGTGTTTTCTGACCTGTTTGGCGATGGCTTTGCTGTCCAGTTTGTTGTAAACCTTCCTGATCTTGGCCACAGTGAGCGTAGAGACAGAGAGCGCGTAGAGACTGAAGGACACCTTCTCCTCTGGTACCAACGCCACCGGAGTGGCCGGGGCTACCTCTGTCTTTGAGTCTTTACCTGGAGCAGACAAAAACAAGTGAATAATGATGGAGCACAAAGATAAGAAGGATTAAACTGTGTAGAAAAGAGGTTTAATAATCAGGGTAAAGAAGGAAAAAGTTGTGGACACTGAGATCAAGGTGAGCACTAACAGGGCAGGTAGACAGCCTGGAAGCTGCCCACGTTGTTTGGTCCCAGTTCGTAGATGGCGGCGACGCTTGTGGCAGGTAGGACCTCCTCCAGGAAGTGACTGGGTCCCAGACGCCACACCAAGGTGGAGAGCTGGCGCTGAGCAGGTGGCGTCCCGATGTAGCCGTACACGGTGCTCACTACAGGAGGGTTTGTGGAGCCGGAGCCGCCCGGTGCACTGTGGATGTAGTGAAGCTGGAGGAGAGGGAAAAACAGAAGCTGATGTGTTAAAAAAATATTGCACAGAGAATATTCTTCCATCACCTTCTTTTCTAAATAATATTATTTTCTTCCTCCCTCAGAGAGATGATTTGTAAACTCAATCACAGCAGACCAAAAACAAAACCACAGGCCCCATCGTACACGCACACAGACACAGGCAATACACATGACCAGCATGTCGTTTCCTGTTTGATGGCCTCAGCAGGAAATGAAGCCATTCTTATCAGCAGTGCAGAGAGGAAGCTGAGACGTGTGGTCTGCAGAGTCGTGTCCCTGCTCAGCTCTGTACTCTCAGGGGGAATCTAAAGTCACCAAACCACAAGCCACACACCGGTCGGCTGACTGCCTGCTGGCCTGAAACGCTGCTGCCTGAAGGCCGGCTTTATTTATTACTGTACAACATTTTTCATTTTCAAAATTATGACAGGACTGAAGACAGTTTAACCTTTGAGTTATGACTCCTGAAACTTCTTCCACTGCAGTTTCTTCAAGGTATAACACCAGCACTCTGCAGCTGACTAAACAAGCTTAGTACAGAAGTCTTTTTCAAGTGTACAATCACAAGAATGATGCATATAAGCCGAGAAATACAAGGCTAGAGAGTCACACAAAACAAAAAAATCTTGCTCCCACTACAACAGCACAGAGGTGGTCGACCTGCGGCTTGTGAGCCCCATGTGGCTCTTTGCCTTTCGGTGTGCGGCTCTTAGATCAATCCATACATATATAGATATGTGTGTGTGTTTGTGTGTGTGTGTTGTCATGAGTAGTGGTGTGCCAATCAATCTAAAATATTCATATATTGATGCCAAAGTTGGGATCAGTATTGATCAATACTTGGGTGATGAGATTGATACTTAAGTTTCAGTTTCTCTTCTCTATATGCGCTCCTCTCAATTCCTCATGTGATAGAAAGATAGATAGATAGATAGATAGATAGATAGATAGATAGATAGATAGATAGATAGATAGATAGATAGATAGATAGATAGATAGATAGATAGATAGATAGATAGATAGATAGATAGATAGATGGAACTTTGTCTCTTCTAAAGTAAAAACAGAAATGTGTCTTTGACACGGCTCCAAATATGAATTTAAACACAATATTTAAACACAAACACAACAAATCTTGCTTTGAAAACTGAAAATGTATTGATTTTCATTTATGTCATTTCGTTTAAGGGTGAGAGGAAGTGCGTTTGTAAGACCACATGAGTGATGTGGCTCCTTGTGGTACCATGTTAATTTTGTGTGGCCCCTGGTCTCTGACTGGTTGGCAACCCTTGACCGTTTCCTCGGTCACTGTCAGCTAGCTTTGATTTCTTTAAGGTGAATTAATATCAGCTCATATTAGCCATCTTCACTGCAGTGCAAAGGCAGACAGAAAAAAGTACTCATGGTGCATCTCTCTCAGGAAACTCCCTGGTAGACAGTTCCTCTTTAAAAAGTCCCCAAACCTGTTCTCAGAAAACAAGTAAAACTGGAACTAATCTTTTCATTCCTGATTCAAATTTACAGAATCAAAACATTAGTTTACCCTCATTAGTGTACTCATTTATGAGATCATTAGAGGGGCCTTAGACCAGCAGTCTAGATATGGAGTCTCGAGATAGCAAACAATCCAGATCAATGTTTGAATATAATAAAGGTAACTGGCTGCAAACAGAATATTTTACTTCACCAGTCACATCTTTACCTTGACGGTGTTGATGAGCTGTCCGTCGATGTACAGCGTGGCCATGCTGTTCTTCAGCATGCCTTTGCTCATCACCAGCACCAGGTGGTGCCACTGGCCCTCAGCGATCAGCTCACCGCAGCGGAAGCGAGCGCAGCAGGGCAGGATCTCATAGAAGGAGGCTTCTTCGCTCGACTCGTCGGCTGCTTAAAGGTGTGGAGACGGAGGGAGGAGAGGTAGGTGAGTCAGAGGGTGTGGTTGGAGGTGAAAACATAAACTCAGTTAAATTCAAGCAGCTTTATTGATCCTTCTGAGGGCAGTTGGTTCAGAAGAGCTTGTGCATAAAGGACATAAACACAGGGGCCCATAGATAACAAATTATTCAAGAGCTCAATTGTACTTGTAAAAGTTTTATGCTTTAAAATATTGCACAGTCCCTGGTTCATTTCTCGGCCACTCAAGCACAAGCAGAGCTCTTAAAATAAACACTTTGTGCAGCTAGACACTTTTTGTATCTTTTATTTTTTTCCTGCTCTATTTGGTGTAAGAAATGAAGACTGAAAGGTTGCTGGACTCACAGTAAGTCTGCAGCAGCTCTTCCTTTGTGGACACGGTGAGTGATCGGTCTTTGGCGGACAGAACCACGGACAGGCAGACGTAGTGCTGCTCAGAAGATGTCGCCCGCCGGACGATGGTCAGCAGTCTGACCGGGTGAGCCTGAGGAGCTGAGCTGAAACGCTCCACGCAGAACCAGGTAGTGTAGCTGAGGCCGGATGGGGGAGGAAACAAGCGCTCCCCTGGAGGTGAGACAGGAGCAACAAAGTTAGACATATCTTAAAATATATTCCTGTTTGTGTGTTTGTGCGGCAAAAACAGTATGTTCTATTCATCATTTGTGGATCTCACTGACTCATAACGGTGAAAAGTTTTGCAGTTTTTCTGCAATTTGCTCAGTTTGACAGAGAAAAACAGTCAGTTAGGGCTGTATATGGAAACCCCTGCAGGCAAACACCCCAGACTGGAATATTTCTTCTCTCAGAGATTGTTTTTGACAGAGACAGCTTCAATTTGTTGTTAGCAGTGTCAGAAAGGAACACGATGCAAACATGTACATTTAATAACTTGGTTTAATAAGACGCATAAGGATACAGGATTTTAAATGAGGAGATTTCGTTTGTTTTCTGTCTTTCTCTGTACATGCCATGTCAGGGGTCAGATGGTTTGATTAGAGGGTCTGTGGGAGGAAGAACTTGGGTTATGGTTGTTAAATCAACTGTTGTATTACACTCTGCCCTGTGTTTTTCTTGTGTCACCCTCTGACTGTGATGTTGTTTTTCCCCGTCCTCACATAAACAATAAATAATTGATCACAAAAAAAAACAGAAATAATTTTAAATTCTGCAGCACTGATCCGTGAAAAACAGGACAAACATTATTCCTCTCCATAAATTTGCATTCAGGGCCTCTGATGTTGTTACATATTGTGTTTTCATTTCATGCTCTCCCTTCCTTTAGGACATTTCATTTAAACACGGAGTCCCTCAGATATTGTCATGTCTGGTTTGGTCTGGACTGCATGTTTACTCTCGCCTCGTTGCTGCCGGCACCTGTTTGATATTTCAGACGTAATGCATTCTTGCTCTTTTGACAGCCCCGTTTGCTGATAAACAAAATGTGTAATGAGAATTTTATTCACGCCTTCAGCTGCATTTCATTTTATTTATTACTGTGGCTCCCTCTCTTTTGGTCCTACTCTTATCTAGAGTTCTCATTTGAGGTGAAATACATCAGTGTGTTCCTGGGTCATCTTATCTCACCTGCACAAATGAGTTTCCTCCTGTCATTCATCACTTTTTATGGTCTAGTTTTTTATTTTGCATAAGTTTGTAATCAATTCATGCTGGCATTTCTCTGGCAATGTTTCAAATTAAACAACATGATTTAAAGCCCCTTTCAGGAGTTTTTGAACAGTTTGAAAATGACTAACAGGACATTGATGTCTCTTTATGATCTACAGAAGCAAATGAGACAATCAAGGATAAAGACTGATTCTTACTTTATGGTAACTTAATGCTGGTAACCACTGCTGCTGAGTAGGTGTCAAATCGTGCACATTGATTAAATGATACAGATGACTGTTAGAAAACGGGGATCAGCAGGATCAGGATCTCAACAGTAATTTAAAGAAGAGAAGGGAAGAGATCTCGCTCTGTCTAAGGGCGTATTCAGATCTGGACTGTTTGGTCCACTTTAACTAACTACAGGATACATGCGCCTTTTTGGCCTGTAAAGCCACCGTAACCTGACCGTCTTTGGTTCATACCTGATCCTCCGTCTTCTGTTTAGCCACGGTGTTGCTGGCATGTTGTGGGTCAGGACAAGCAGAGCATAGCGTCTCCTTGCTGCGCGCATTCGTCTTTGCTGTTCCAAAATTTGAAACGGTGTTGTTAAGCCTGCTTTGAAGGAGCTGCTCTTGAAACTGAAAATGATTTTGCAGCTCTAATAAGAGCACAAACTCACATGTTTACCTCCATTTCTGGGTCTGTACTCTGTGTGCTGCCCTTTGTCAGTGCTGTCCAATGAGAGCATCGATCGTCACACACGTGGATGTGTTTACAGAATATAGTCCACTTGCAGAAAGTACAATCTGAATACGAACCGCACCAAACGAAAAAAATAAAGTCCGCTTTTGGTCCGGACCAAACAAGTGGACCAAAGGACTTTTCTGGTCTGAATACAGCCTTAGACAAGACCTCGTTAAGTCTACACAAAAAGGGACTGTCCAGATTTGATCCCAGTATGGCTTCTGCTGCTAAGTCTTAATCAAGCTTCAGTTGGACTCATGCTTTGAAGCACAATGGTGGGTATTTGGCACCATAAGATTTGCCTCATTAAACCAAAACACCATTTTTGAGACTGCCTATTCCATACTGCTATGAATGTTCAATCGCATGTGCTTTGTAGTATGCCAGTAAAGACACCGACTGGAGTTGAAACCCATCAGATCCAGTGCTGGAAATGCACAATGTGTCATAGACTGTACAGTGTGGCTCCGCCCTTTTGCACCGCACAGTTTTGAAGCCAAAGTACCCCTGTCTGAGGCTCTGCCATTTTGTAAAATTTGCAGCTAGAGTCTGTGCAGTAGAGATCTGTTTGCAGCCTAGGGATCAGTACCTTTCATATTTGAAACAATACAGTACCGATGCCTGGTGCCTGGCAATTGGTACCGGTTATCCAAGGTACCAATTTTCGGTACTTTTTTGTGTTTATGTGGTAAAAATGATCAGTTTGTTTAAAAATAAAATGTAGTTTTTTTTCAATTTAACTTATTTATACTTCAGTATAAAGCCTTGCAATGTTGTGTTCATGCCCAGCATGGATAATCGCCTATTCTTTCACTCCCTCACAGTCACAAGGATGCATTTAGGTACATAAACATGGTATCTTTGAATTTATGTGAATCAGTACCCAGTACTTTTGACAGAATTCAGTCAGTACCTATAAAAGTACCTAATACGGAACCCATCCCTTGTGGAGCCAGGTAACAAAAAAAAAAAAAAGAACTCCAATGTCGTTTCTCTAAAAGTCTCATCTCTTCTTAGCTCTCCTTCCTGACGTATCTTTCTTTTCCTGAAAGAAATTCGCAACAACAGCAGCTGACAATCTTTTTAAAATGTGACATAAAACCCTATTTTTAACGTCTGATGACCAATGAAAAAGATTTTTTTCAGAAAAAAGAGGATTCGAGCACAGTACAGCCCAATGATACAACCCAATAGTACAACTCAATAATACCAAATAAACTGCACCGCTCAATTGATCAGTGCAGATTTCCTCAATTTTGGGAGATTGGGGATTGGGGATCGGTTACATATGAAACTGATCTTATATACCTCTGGAAGGTCTGACAGCCAGCCATTGTTGCTTTTTGCTCTGAGACCTAAAACTCAGGACACTTTGTTGGTTGTTTAAGTTAAAACATAAAGATTTTATTGTTTCAAAGGTATTGTTACATGATTTTCGATAAAGTTAGATTGGAACATTGAAGGTATATACTGTCATTTATAAAAAATAAAAAATAACAATCAGTATTGGACCAAATCGGTATTGGCAGGTCAGGCTTTTTAAAGATCGGTGATCGGCCAGAAAATTGTGATCAGTGCACCCCTAACAGTAACTGTAAATTACCATAGCATAGGGATGTGAGAAACATTTCTACAAGGTGTATTCTTTAAAGTTTGACCACAGCCGCAGTTTTACTCTATTGGCTATTTTCAGCACACGCTTAACGATCTTTCAAGACCCCTTTCAATGACTATGTAAACACAAAAACTACCTAAGAAGAGTGGACTCTCCTCTTTCATGCCTATCTTCCTGTACTTTTCAGATTGTGCTTATCTCAGGCGCTCCATCGTTTGATCCTCTCCATGATCTCTGTCGTCTTTTCCAACAACCTTGCCGCTCTTTCTCTCTGAACTACCACGACACATCCTCAGTTGGAGCGTGAGCTGCCTGAACTTTTCTGACTTGCAGCGTCTCACTGTGTCTCTGTCATCTCACATCTTCTCCTCATATCCATGGTGATCTCTCATCCAAAAAGTGCACCGCTCTCACCCACAGTAGTTTACGAGCATGATATAGATTGACAAGCTCCACCAGACTCTGCCTTCACCAGCTGAAAAACATAATTTACTTCTATAGATGCAGTAAACGCTTGCAATCCAATTGACGGTTATAGATGTCAATGGCAGCAAATGAGTTGATGAATGAGGGAGATAGATTTTTTGACCTTTAGTGCAGCCAGTCACCAGGGGGAGCAGTTTTGTGTCGACCTCACTAAACGAGATGATATCCACTTTTTTACAGTCTTTGTATTGTGATTTAACTCACCAATAGATAAATTCAAAGAAAAACAATTGACCTAAACATAAAATAGATAAAAGGATATTAAAAAGATAGGATTGAAAGGATACTAAATTCTTCACAGTTGCTTTAAAACCTGGAGTGAAAAATGTCATCAAGATGACACCACAGAGCAACCTGATAGGTGAATAGGACAAAAATCCTACAAAACTCAGCTTTGGGGAAAGAAAAACGCAGACAGAGCATTGTGTTCGATCATAAAAAGTGAATTTAAACCAAGCAGCAAACCCTGTAGACAGAAAAGCTTTCTCTTCACTGTTTTGCAAACTCACAGTGCCTCAGGATCAGGTCGTCACTCAACAGGTTATTAAAGCAGAGTGAATTAGAGTTTGTCCAGAATACAATCATTCACTGTCGGCTCCGGGCTGCGAGAGCAAGGATTGATTATTGTATTAGACTTTACAAGGGGAGAGACCAAACTACAAACCACATACAAGCTCAGAGCTACCGTTATATTACACCTAATTTGTGGAGCAAAGCGAAGACTCTGAGGTTTTTAATTATAGAGAATAAAACTCCTCTTATTTTCAGAAAAAGCTGACCAGCTGCAGGAAAAGAGACGCAGAGAGGAGGAGAAGGAGGAAAGGTATTTCTCTCAGAGGTGCTGCGAGAACCTGAACAGAGCGAAGATATTTTGATGAATGAGCTGCTGGATGATGTCATCCACAGATATGGGTCAGATAAAGCCGGATAGAAGAGGAGGAAAGGATGAGGACGGGGAGAAGATGAATGAGGCAGGGAGGGAGATGAAGAATAGAGACAACAAAGAGAGTGATGGAGGGAGAGAGAAAAAAGAAGAAAAAGGAGAAGAGGATTCATTATTGGGGAATGAGGGAAGAAAAATGTGAGTGACAGGAAGACATGAAGGAGGAAAAGGAGTGAAGGCTATAAATAGAGTTTTGTGAGGAGAGGGTGAATGAGTGCAGAGGAAGTGGATGAATAGGTAAACAGATGGAGGGAGGAGGGCAAGGTATAAAGGGGGAGGGATGATTTATAGAGGAGAGGAAAAGAAAATGAAGAAAGCGGAAGTGAAGAGGAGAGGAAGCGGAAGAAGAGGGTAAGAGACAAAGAAAAGTGATTTAGAGAAGAAGAAAACTCTTCTTCTCTAAATCAGGAGGGAAGTGAAGTGAAGAGAAGGGAGGAGGTGCCGGCAGCAAGGGGAAAAAAGAGAGGAGTGAAGATGACAGTAAAATAGAAATGAGGAAAGAAGATGTAGGGAGGAAGAAAGAAGGGATCAGGTGAAAAATGGAGAGATAAGGAAAGATGTGTAAAAACTGAGGAGAAAAAGGAAAGGTTAGAAGAATGAGAGAGCTGGAGGAAGAAGAAATGAGAATGTAGTAAAAGAAGGGAGATGAGGGAAGAGGAGAAAAAAATGACCGAAAGAAAGAGAAAGGTTTGCAAGAAAGGGGTATGAGTGATGGGAGAGGAGAGGAGGAAAGAAAAAGACAAAACAGAGAGACAAAGAGAGGATGGGAAAGATAGGAGACAAGGAGCTGGAGGGGACAGAGTAGGAGATGAGAACGGGGAGAAAATGAAGGAAATCAAGGGAATGAAGGGTGAGGAAAGGAAAAAAGGAGGAGAGGAAAAAAGAGGAAAGGAAAAGAGGAAGGGAAGGATATTTGAGCAGGGGCAAGGGAAACAAAGAGGAGCAAATGTGAACAAAAGGAGGTGCCGACCAAAGAGGAGAAAGAAAAGAAAATGGAGGAAGTGGATATGTGGGGGAAAAGGGGATAAAAGAAAGAGTATATCAGGGGTAAGAGGAATAAAAGAAGAGAAAAGAGGAGGGGTCTTTCCAGAAAATTGAAGGGAACAGGGAAGATTGAAGAAGGACTTAGGGAAGAGGAAGAGATATAAGATAGAAGAGGAGAGGTTGAAAAACAGGGAAAGAAAGAAGAGTGAAGAGGAGGAGGCAAGGAAAAGAGATGAGACAGAAAAAGCAGAGAAGAGTGATGAGAGTAGGTGACAGTGAAAGGAAACGATGGAGGGAGAAAGCAAACCCAAAAGATAGAAAAGAAGAGTGAAACTGGAAAAGAGAGGAGAAAAATGAGGGATGAGAGGAGTGTGGCTGCGCCTCATGAATACTGAATGAAGCTACAGACCAGAAAATCAAGCATAACGTCATCTCTGCCTTCAGCTCTCTGGTTTGTTTGGATTTTAGGTGATGTAGTTTTCCCAAGCGCAAAAAAAAGATGAAAACATTTGATTAAAAAAACAGTGAGCGAGATAAAGAGGAAGAACAAAGAAAGCGGGATCGAGTTGACAAACAGGAGCTTGGAGGACAAAGTGGGGAAAACAAAAGAGGATTTAAAGAAGGATTTTCTGAGTTAGAGATTATGTGTGAAGAGAAGAAACAAAAACTATTCTTACTTTTCCTCTACCTCTTAAAAAAGAAGCTATAATAGTTTCTGAGACTAAGCTGGATAAAACCAGAGGGGCAGAAATAAACATACTTTGCCAGCTAACAGCTTGTTTTGTGCCAAACTGGCAGCTTTAACTGCGAAAATGGAGCAGAAATTCTCTGCTGTTTGGTGGTTTCATCCCACATTTATACCAGAGTACCCAGGAATAGTTATGTCAGGGTGTTGAAACCATTAATGTACCTATTGTTTATAATCCCACTCAAAATAACCGTGTAAGGAAGTGTAAGCAGCTTTTACCTGTTCCCATCCCGCTCAGCACCGCTCCGTCACTCACACCTGAGGCGTTTGTGTTGTTGGTCGGGGCGTTGTGGGGCGCCAGGCTGGGCAGAAACAGACACCTGCAGAGGACAACAGAGAAACAGAGCGATGACTGTTATCTGGGGAAACAGCTGTAACCGACACAAAACATGTTGTCAGCTTACAAAAACAGTTATTGTGAAAGAGATTTACTGCAGGTTAGGAGTCTCTCTCTGTCACTGAGATAAACAAACAGAAAAAAGGAGACCCAAGCTTTGTTGTAACATTAAAATACCAAATGTTGTATGTTGAGTTACGTAGAAAAGAAGAAGAGTGATGAGAAGAAAGCTGCTCTCTGTGAACGTCAGCTTATTTCAGCGTCAAAAGTCCAACAGAATCAAACACAAGAGGGTTAAATCTTTATAACTGTTTGTCTAACGCCTGTTAGTCTTGTATTCTAGTCTGTCAGAGACTGTTGTAGCAGACAAAGACAGTCAATCTTCCTCTAAAGTACAGAGATTTGGGTTGAGTGATGTCGTTTTGTTCTGCTGACTCACTGCCTTTCAGTGAAGGTGTTATTTTCTCCTCTCTAATCATCCTGAACGACTGGAGACTGAAGTGCTTTGGGGAAACATGGGGGAACAAGGTGATCTTGACCTTTTTTGGTAGCTGATGACAAACTAAAAGGCGGTAATATTTATAAAGGGCAGCTGGCTGTTCACGTTGCAAGCTTGGAGCCCCTCGGCTATTGTCTAACAATGATTTAAACCTGGTTTATACGTCAACATTGACTCTACAGTGTAGTGGCAAACAGTCGCGAGCACTACAAACTTGTGCGTCAGAGCTCCCTCATCACTCTGCAATCCTCTGCAGAAACCCTGGTGGGGAAATGGATTCTTACATTGCAGGTGATAAGTGAATAAGTTAGATCAGTGTTATCAACCACTTTGCCATAGCACACTAGTATGCTATGAGATACTGTAAGATGCGCCGCGAAAGAATTATCCAATTTCACTTAATTGGTCAAAAAAAACAATAACATGCTACTGTTGAGTAGCTATGCTTTACTTTTTTCCATATCAGCAGGTAGCTAATTGTCTTAATTCTCTGAGACAGGAGAAATGAGACAGTTGTAGTGATACATGAGACAGGCAGCCGTGAGAGTGATGGAGAAGTTTTTGAAAAGGAATAATCCAAACTACAAACAAGGTCCCAGGAAAAAATTCAGACTCTGATGAAAGCTCTAGTATAGGAAATAGTCAAAAGAAAGCAATGATGGTGAACCCAAGGCCGTACAGCAAAAGCTGTCTTTCATTCAGATTTACTTTCACTAGGATGTGATGACACTGACTCTGGTGAGCTTGGGCAGGCAGACTTTTTTTTCCACCTAAATGTAAACATGGCGACAATAGCTGCGTTTCCATTACACTTTTTTGCAAAATAAAACAGATATTTCTGAAGTTTCGTTAAAGAACAGCTTTGCCTTGCCGGTCTTTCCATTACAACCAGAATTGAGCACAATTTGAGTTAAGTCCCTCCGGACACTGCACTCATGATTCAGATTCTTGAACTTTAGTGTTTTTATTCACTGCTCAAACTGTCAGCCGTGATCACGCTAACTAACGCTAACTCAAAACAGGCACGAATAAAACAGGGAATGACGACATCATCTCCAGCTCACATACTCTCACTCACGTACACAGACCTCCACCCCTCCCTCCTGCTGCTCTCTGACCCGCTCACAGCTGTCCTGCCAGAGTCCGTTTGTGTGGCATTGGACACATACAAGGAGGTGAGGGAGGTGCACTGCTATGACAACGTGACGTTTTTGCAAAAAAGGTGTTTCCATTGCACTTCAATATCGAAACTTCTGGAAAGCTACCTCATGAGAGCGTGAAAACCTTTTATGGAAATTTGAGAGGTTTTTAAAAAATGTGGCGTTTCCATTACCGTTTTATATTGCGATTTTTACGTTTTGCGCAATTCTAAGTGTAATGGAAACACAGCTACAGACAACTTTTGTGGGACAAACCACAAAAGTGAACAAGCAAGCCCTCAAAGCTAGATACCACGTTGCTGAACTTGTTACCAAATCAAAAATGCTGCACACTGTGACAGTCAACGACACCACCTGCCTGAAAAGCCAATGTCAAGGGGAAGTAAAGTTAGTGCGCAAGTATAAGAGACTATATTGTTATTAGGCTACAGAGCTTTATTTTATTATGTTTTTGGTTGGTGGTATGCTGTGGGACTTTTCCAATGTTAAAAATGTGCAGTGGCTCCAAAAAGGTTGAAAAACACAGTTAGATCAATATTTGTTAGCAAGCATGGATTAGTTTAGCGTTTTTCAATATTGCTAAAAAACTAAATCTCACTCTCTAAACTTAATATTCAGTGCCCTGTACCCATTTAATGAAATGATCACTCTTGGCTGAATCTTGGAACAGTTTCTTTTGTAAGACACTCGAGTGGATCTCATACACTCTTTTTACAGAACTCTGAGAACAATCCAACTTAATTTATTTTCACCCTTAACAAATGAATGCACTGGTGACAAAGTTAAACATGTTTGACGCTCATGATGTGACAGGATCAAAATGAGCATGTTCAGATATATATAGATATGTATTATTATTATTATTTACACTAGAAATGTGCAACACCCTGTCTGTGAAAACTCTTCTTTTGTGTGCAATAGTCTGACTGTGGGGTACATATTCCTCCCATTAGTGTAATATTCTCTATAACCCTCTTTCTCCTCTGTGTAGGTACTGTGGGGGAATTTTCATATTGCTTCATGACTTTCCTTAATTAATTCTAAATTGCCTCTATATATGTCACAACAATACCTGTATTTGCCTTAAAGTTATCTGTACACAGAGGCAGTATTTTTCCTAGTCTGGGTTGGATCCGATTCACATGTTCTTATCTCCTTGAACACTGTTTCTCACACTGAGTTCCCAAGCAAAGCTGAACCCATTGGCTCATAGATAGACACAGCAATCCCAATCTCAAGAATACTAAACACAGAGCACACGGACTGGTCTGTTAGAATTGACTATGCATTACACTGGGCACCATGTGTACTGTCTGTCATTTTCTCCTCGATCGAGCTATATAAACAATTTCAACTTAAGCCATATGAGTCTCCTGAGTCTTCTTCATCAAGTGTCAAGATCCTGAAATTTCCTCAACAGGTACCATACTTCTTGTGCACACCTCACCCTGTACAGTGTTTTTAATGCTCTAGTTTTTTCCTACAAGCTTTATTTAAATTGTTTTATATTCTTTATTTAAAGTGACTATATTCTCTATTTTGAAGTGTTTATATTCTGGATTTAAATACAGTATTTCATACATTTTAACTCTGACAGAGCCCTTCACAAGATTTCCTCTGTCTGAGCTGTTGGTTCATGTACAAATGGCGATTAAAAACCTTGAATCCTTGAACCCTTCAGAGTGCAGAAGTGAGTTGAAAGTTGGGGTAAGTTGAGTAAATCTGGGAGGCAGAGGAGGATGTTGCAAAGGAAGACCAAGAACAGAGTGAGACTTTGTCTTTGAGTTTACTATCTCTGCAGTGCCCCACATGAGTGTAATCCTTCACTGGATTATGTAAAGCCTGCAACTCCTAGGTAGTATCATTGGGTTTAATATTAATAATGAGTAAACACCATGAAGACCTTCGTACTGCAGTGTCAAGCGATATCGTAAATCTTGAAATTGGAAATGTCGACAAAAGTTTGCAACAACACGCGGGAGTGTTTTTCTGTGTAATGGTTGCTGACTTATTTCCTGTCAACCTGTTAAGATTTTGTTCTTCAAATATTTCTTTTGGAAAATTCAATCATTGCAACATCAATAATAGCGCTGCCTGATCAGCAGTGTTTTTATGTTGACTGCTTTGTTTGATGTGACAAAAGTGTTTGATTCTGGGCGCAAATAAATCTGTTCTGATGTGATTGATTGATTTTGCCGGCAGAATCAGAAGTTTGGTTAATGTAGTTTGACCTCTAGGTTTTATGCTCAGATTTTAGAGACATATGAGAAAGATTTTAAGCAACGTGTCCTTGCAGTTGTAAAAACTGTAATCAAAACTAAAGGAGGCAACGACTGTTTGTATTCCTTTATATTAGTTTTCTTTGTTTTTGGCTCTTGAGGACATGTTATAAAAAATACATGAACTAACCCTCAAAATAACCTTTTCCCCCCTCTTCTCTATTTGTTTTCCCACCTGGACAGGACGGTCTGGGTTAGCTTCCAGACAGCGTCCCTGATCTGGCAGGGATTCAATGACTAATCCAAGGACACTTCTCAAGGGCAGACACTGTTTAATGGACAGCCTGTGTAACTAACAAGAGCACTGCCCTGCTGCTTCACTTTAACTACATGTATGCTGTCTCCTCTTCCCCATTAGTCATCCCTCTCATTAGGTTAAAGGGGAAAAAGCCCGTCAGGGCTTTTACCAGCTTTCTATGATAATTTTGTTCCCCTTGTTAGAGGGCGAGGCACGTTTTTGAATTCTCAAAAAAACAAGAATAAAAATGAGAATTTTTCCCTCCGCCCCCATCCACCCACACTGATAGCATCACCCCAGCCCCATGTGTGTGTGTGATGCCTGACTGGTTGCGTGTGTGTGAGTGTGTATCTGAATGTGTGTTAGCATGTTGTGCATGACAGAGAGTGGATGTGTGCATGTGTGTGGGATTCCTAATAGCAGCAGCAGCATCAATATTTCATGGTGACAGATGGGAGAGGAAGGAGGGGTATCCTGTGCGTGTGTGTGTGTGCGAGTGCGAGTGTGAGTGTGAGTGAGTGTGTGTGTCTCCTCTGTTTATGCTGAGCAGAAAGTGGGGCAGTGCCTCGCTCCCTGTGCGCTGCAGCTTCTCCGTGTTTTCAGGAGAAACTCCATGTTCTATTCTGAGGAGACGCTACGTGGGTTGAGAAGGTTCACGTGGGAGGAGAAACAGGAAATGTGGGAATTAAAGACAGAAAAATCTGTTCAATTAGTATGTATATCAAATTATCTGATCTTGGTGATTGGTCTGATGGATTTAACAAATGATGATTCATTAGGTCTGGAAAAACAGAAGTCTGTGCAAAAACACTTTGGGGTCAGGCATTCATGTATGAGGGTCTGGGTACCAGGCCTGGGCAATAAATTGATTATATCAATTAATTCAAAATTTTTCTTTGTGGATGATTTTAAAAAAGAATTTTTTTATTCTTCTCCCCTGTTATTCAGCCTTTATGTTCCACATCAAGCACTTAAAACAGTGAACTGACTAAACAACAGAAACTAGCATGTCATAAAAATGTTTCTGTGCGTCTTTGACACCCAGCACCTTGACGGACACATGTTACCTGTGGTCCGTATCAACAGCCCAAAGAGTTTCATATAAACTAAACTTTTTATCAGTAAGCATTCAAAACCCTGTCATAAATACTCTGTTTTCTATCCGTCAGTTTTCAGGAGTTTGATTAAGATCTTTGAAACATTTGTGACGCTAGGACCCTTTTAGGTTCACCTGCAGATTATTAATGATGGGATTGACATGCGTGATACCTGCTGCTCTTCAAAGATAATACTGTGATCATTTTTAGGTTTAGATATTGAAGAAATATACATTAGTTTTTCTCAGAACATTCCCACTCTACTGAAGAAAATCATGATTTGTGAAAACAGACTGCAGGGATGAAGACGGGATGACGACCGGTGGTGGAGCAGAGTGCTGCTAAGACATAAATGCTTCAGAAGGTGTTTGACTTTTACTTGGGGGAAAGTTGAGTCCCGTCTTTCTATGTAACTCCCTCTGTTCTATCAACTGAACCCTCTGTTAGCATAAATCCATCTGCTGATGAGCACAGCAACATAATGAACCTACAACGAGGAACACTCTGACAAGCAGGGGCTGGTCCAGACTTTTTAGACTGGGGTGTCCTGACCAGGCACAGACTTATGCAGGAAGGCATGAATTCTGTGAGTCCACTCTTGAATAAATAGCATTTATTTTTGCTTATTTGTTTGTAATAAAATTACAGGATTAACAAGCTACAGTTTTAACAAAAAATAAAACTAGGCTGGAACAAAGCTTTTTAAAAAAAAATCTTTTAAAGTAAACTATAACTGAACAGCACAGTGGTGCGCTAAAACAGTCATGTACAAGCTTTTCAGCTGTATTTCAAAATGTATAAAATGGTGCAGCTTTTAATGCGAATGCAAACAAGTCTGTCTCCTTTAAAACTACAAAGTGAAGATGTTGCAACAGAAGAAGAGCTGAAACTACAATTCCAGGAGTAAAATAGAGGTTGCTTTTGTAAGTTTTGGAAAAAAAAGTTCAAACGAAACAGGTTTTTTAGTTTTCCCTGTCAAAAAGTCATAAATCAAATTTTTTGTAAAAAAAAAATCAGGGATTTTTTAGGGGGCCATACCACCCAGCCCTACTGGGTACCAAATGAGAAAGCAAAACCACAAACCACTGATACCAGAGCAGGATGACCTCTGACACTGCTTCAGAATGGCAACACTTACTCACTTTGTTTTACTTGGCACATCCAGGCCACCATAACTTAATAACGCCCTCTGTCTGGAAGACCAATCTGTGGTTTGAGAGATGGATGTCGAATTTCATTTATCAAATGACAATCCAAGAAAGCTGCTCGTACTTTGAGAAGACCTGAGCTTTTTTTTACCTTTAATGAAGACAGAAGAGTCTATTTAAATGTATAACTCATCCCTTTGTTGCTGCAGAATATCACAACAGACACGGGATCCTAATTAAACTGATGCTTTCTGGTCGTTTCATGCAGGTCAGGTAATTAGAGGAAATAACCTTTGGCATTTTTCCACTTCACTGAAGAAAATGTCAACAATGACCTTACACATTTATCCTGATGAATACTAATGAAGAGTGTAACGCATCATGATCTCAAGTCTCTACAGAAATGCTTACAGCGTGTCATGTATGTGTGGTCGGATCGTCAAGGTCACATCCCAGACCTCATCACCCACACCGACCCCAACGTTCACTTCCCGCTAACATACAACACGAAGCAGCCAAGCCTGTCAGCGCCAGCACCCACAATGCACGGCAGAGGGTGTGTTTGACATAAAAGGCGGAAAATAAGCCTATTTGTATGCGCCGCTCCGCAACTGGAGGCGAATAGCAGTCGCCTGCCGAGGCAGAGACAGGTGCTGCTGAGAGGTGAGAGCACACACAACACCCGTTTAATTGCATGGAAAAATAACATTTTGCAGCCTGAGGTGTGTGTCAGGGGTGACACAAAGTGATCCTCAAAGAGAGAGCTTTGGAGAAAAGTGGGTTACTGGAGGCCAACGTTATATGAAGCTGGAGGAGTGTTTTAAAGCATGTGATGAAGACAGAAGTGATGATGAATTTAGGACACAATAAAATGTTTTTAGAGGCAGCTCAAACCTCAAATCTCTCGTCAAAATTAATTGTTTCCTATTCTAACAACACTTTCAGCTTTATTATCATCTTAAAATAAAGCATGCCAACTCTCCTTAAGTAAAAATGGTTTAATGATGAGACCCCGTGTTGTCAGATCACATATGTAAACACTGAGCATGCTGACTAACCCGAAGCCTTCCAGCGACGTGTCAAACTCCACAAATGCAGGCGTGACAGCAGAGCCGTGCAGACGTATGTCATGAGGCGTGGTCATAGACACCAGGCACTTGACTCGGGTGAGGGGCACGGTGCTGCCCTCGGCGGAGCGCACCAGGCTGCGGCTGATACGATACTGGCCGTTATCCTCGGCTGGGGTGGCAAAGACGCTGTCAGGACCGAAGCCTTCCATGGACATGGTCATACTGTCTGTGAAGGCAGAGAGAAGAAGCTCAGATTAGGATGTGCAGACACTGAGCTTTTAGTTCTTTGGATTTTCCAACCTAAAACTTGGAGGAACAAACCTTCAAAATATTTTCACATTTATAATCAGAGATCCAAGAGAAGGGAGAAAAGTGGGGTCTAGGGTGAATATGAAGATTCCTGCGACAATACCTCACCTGGCCCTGTTAAAGGAACTGAGAACTTTCCTTTTATATTCCATTCCCTTCCCCCTACAATTTTCTATATAAGTGAGGTTTTTTCCAATGTTGTAAGGTCTCAATTTTACATCCTACCAGATGAGTAGAAGTTTCTCTGTCCCCCCCTGGGTGATAATTGCTTAAAGAAAGCCTCACTTACTTGTGGTGTCCCACAAGGCACTTATCCGGGCCCAGTTCTGTTCTCCTTAATAATAGGATATTGACCATTTTCAAAAACATGTCTACTCTGATGTTGTTCACTACGGTGAACGATGAAAGGAGTAGTGTTGGTAAGAAACTACAATGCATTTTGTTGACAATAGAGTTCAAGTTAATCGGAAGTGACACAGCTGGGTTAGCATACTTCCCATAAATATTCTTGACTGTTGAATTAGGGGAGTCACCTTGAGGGCTCTCCAAAACAGATGTGAAACTTGTGAAGACCAGGGCCCGTATGCATGACCAGCCATTAGCCATTAGGAAAATGGACTGTTTGAACTAACGGTGACAAAAAAAACTTGATTAGTGGTATGCATGAGCCAGGTTAACGGGCCAAAAGAGCGTTGGATTTAATGGAGGTTACAGGTGCTAACAGCAGGATTACATCACCTGTTCGGCTGTTTAAAGGCAGACACCGCACAATGTGCTACCTTTTCAGACAAATTACATTTTTGGGGAGGTGGCCATACAGCAAATTTAGATTTAGGAGACACAACATTTTTTCAGTGACCAGATGGGACAAAGGAGGCAATCAAGGTTTTAAATTGACGAGGCACGCTGCTGCCATTTTTACAACTTTGATTCGCTCTTTGCTTTTATACGTCTGGCTCCTTCCAAGATATGTGCAGTGAAATGTTGCAGTTCATAAACTGCTTTAAGAGTTATTCATGGAGTTACTGGGGTATTGCTGTGGTGCTTGTTCCACAAAGCAGCTTTTGTATTGCCGAATTTATTTTTGAGGTTTTCTACTCTTTATCCTTGTTTGTTCTCTGATTGAATTGCTGATAACAGCTGTTTGTGTATTATTGTTTTAAAATGTTGATTTCTTCCGCTGAAAAATGTTTCTTCAATCATCTTTCAGTCACATTGTTACCACTCACCAGGTTTATTGCTGTTTATGAGTGGTAGGCATGCCCAGTGCGAATTTGTTTGATGGCTTGTCCAGCAGGTTCCCCTAAATTATGACGTAATCTGCCCTTGCGTTACTTTCATGGTGTAATTAGTTAATTAGTTATGCAGTAGTGCATGCCAAATCGGCTCCATAACAGAATGTTAGGACTAATGGTTACGTTTGTTTCATGACTGAACATGCATACTGCCCTGTTCTTTTGCTAACTTTCTGAGTTGTGGGAGTCGTTGTGTTTACCTAACAGCAGAAGCTGTTACAAGATTTATTTGCCCCTGAGATTAAATCCAACTCTACATGTGTTTTATAATCATTTTTGCTACAACAGACACGAGATGAGACATGAGAAGATAAACACAACAACCAGTGGATTATAGAAACCAGTTAGCGTAAAAGCTAGCGATAATAACTACTGTCAATTCTTTCATTTAGTGATTGTGATGCACTTCTGCCTTCCTTTCATTCCTTTAAACCAGTGATACAAGGTCGTATTAGCCAAAACTTGCCTTTGAGTACCCTCCATGGCCCAAAAGAAGACATCAATGGTTCAACAGGTAGATTGCAGTCTAATTTTGGGGACTTTGAGGATAAGAGTATTCATTTTACTCCAGCATTCAGTGAGTAAGGTGGGCGGGCAAGCCGTCATTGTGATGTCCAACCAAAGAAGTCAATGAGATCTCTTAGTCCACCAATGCTGATACTTCCACCTACTTTTACCATTCCCTCGTGCTCAGACATTGCTGATATTCTTGATAAATGTGTTTGTGGTTTCTTAATATCAACATTAGAATCATAACTTAACATCGATTTCATGTCTTCTCTCACAGAGCCCACTGTGAAGAAAACTAGAAGACAATTTACTCCCCTGAACATTTTGAAATGACAAATGATGGTAAAAACAGACGCTGCAGCAGCCAGCGATAACAAACCACGCTGGATAATCTGCTCGCAGACAGAGAGAGATGACTCTGTGTGTCCTCACAGTGGCTGCTGGTAAACAGCAGTAATTAGTGAGGACTTAATCTACATTCTCAGCTGGGACAAGACACAATAAGCAATTAGAGACATGCTGAGGAGACGGCAAATTACCAACATTAACAGCTGCTAATAGAAAACACAGAGTTTGCATTGGATTCACAGAGGCAGGATGATCTGTGTTTACACTTTGACTCTAAACACATCAACAGGGCGATAATCAGAGTCTTAGACGACATTTGTACTGTCTCACAGCTGCTGGATCTGCTTCAGAATGAACTCAGCTCTTGAATGAAACCCTGCCTCTTGGTTTCGTATGTTGAAGTTTGACTGCGGCTTATTACAGTGATACTTTTTGAAGCAGAGGAGTTTCAGTGGCTTTGAAACTAACTGTGCAATCATCTGCACCTTTCTATACACCTTTAAAAACATCCTCTTCCACTGCCAAGCCACTGACATACACTTCCATCAAAAATTAAACTGTAGCAGTAAGCTCGTCCTCTGCAATCACAGCCTATTCAGTGGAGAAATTGTCCCTGTTAGCTCGAAGACGAAAAGGGCAGGGCTGGGAGAAGATAGATATTCTTTCTTTTTCTTTTTTTTTTGAGCTTCTAGCACAGAACGAGGCTGGTATCTTTGAGGCAGATGGGAACAGCTCCCTAATGACATTATCATTTCATTACTGCACTGAAGGGCTGCTCTGGACCACACCTGCACCTCTCTGCTACTAAAAATGATCAGTTCACCTTTTAAGAGCAGTCAACTTTAACCAGTAGTCTGAATAACAGAGGAAAAACACATTTCAATATCCAGGTGTTTTTTTAAGACATCTGTTCCCTCTTTTATTCTGTTTCACAGAATTTGAATTATTGTACTAATCAATGTATTAAAGTAGGGAATAGTTTTTGTGCAATAACCTTGAGGTTGACCAGATTTTCACTGATTTAATTTCCCTTGAAAAACAACGGGATCAGTGTTTCCTCTAAACACAGTGACCATCATATGATCAGAACATGAGCAGATAGATGTTATCGTCTTACTTCTCGTGTCGGCGTCGTAGCTGAGCGAGCTCGGTTTGTGAACTCGGTACTGCTTGAGGAGTTTCTTGTCCCAGGCGCCACAGTTCAGAGGATTCCCGAGACGCAAGAACTCCCTGCAGGGAAGAAGATGAGGATGCAAAGGTTTGAATATGAAAACCAGGAAAAGGCAGATCTCTATCATTGCTTTCTAATTGTGATAATCATCACTGAACTTTGCTCGGTATTTGGGTAAAATGTAATCATATCTTGCTCTGACTAGATTTTGTTACAATTCAGTGTTAAAGCAAACTTAAATAAACCCTTCTATCAAAAAAAAGAAAAAAAAAGTAGCCCAGGGATTGTACTAAAGCAGGATCCCTTTCAGTTTTTATTCTTACTCTATTATCAACTCAGTGCAGTTTTCTTATCTCTTGTTTTTGTGTGTCTTAATCAACGATGTCCCAATCAGCATTTTTTGTCCCCCGACCCCGTTTTTCAGTATTCAATATTGCGTATTGGCTGATACCGAGTCCCGATCCGATTTTTGGGTTTGGAGATAAACTTTGCTGAGGAATTGAGAAATTGAAGTAGCACAGTTTTTTGTTTTATGTATTAAAAATACTAAATAGTAAAAAAATAATAGTTAAAGCTTATTTAGTCCATTTAACTTAGTCAAGCTATTTTTGAAGTTAAAACCCCCTGGATCCCAAACCCGACGGCGGGATCAAAATACCACTCATCTTTAAATGGCTTGCATTTACAAGCCATTTGTCCACTCCAAAAACTGAAAACACTGGGGCAATAATCAGATTCTCAAGTCTCCAAGGGTACCTGAATGTATCACACAATTTTGGCTTTATGACGGCTAACGTGAATGATCGGTTGAGGGAATTGGCTAGCATTACCGATCACGAGTACTTTAAAAAATGCCAAAATTGCCCCGATACGATACGGGATCGGGACATCCCTAGTCTTAGTGTTTCCATGTTAACAGTTAGATTTTGTGTACTGAAAATTAGGGCAACTGCTGTGAAAAACGACTTATCCCAAGAGTATCAAAGACTTCAGAATAGGATCAGGGTTATTTAAAGAAAGTTATTTCAAAAAGTTATACCAGCAGAAAAAAAATCTTACATTTTTATAATTCTGACTTTGATTTCAGATTTCTGACGCTGAAGTAAGAATTAAACAAATAAAATGGAATGAAGAAAAACACAGAAATCTGGTGTTTTTTATTGGCCTAAACCCCCCCACAAAAAATCTTTCTATTGGCCCTAAACCTCTGACTTCATCCAACTTTATAAAGTTTTACAGTAAAAAAAAAAACTGAAATAGATAAAACTTTTTCAGTCAAGTCTTTTATTTCCTACCGACAGGGATTTTTGAACTACTTATACCGTCATATACTTTATTCAAAGCTTTGAGTGAGGCCAGTACACACATCTAACACTGTTATATTAAAAGCATTTGACCAACCACAAAGAAGAGCACACAGATCCTTTTAAATAACACTCAAACATGTTTAAAAATAGATTTAAAAAAATCTCCGTCATCATAATGAGTTTTATACAATCCCCTTTACATTCATTTTAGGCCCTGTAATGATGAGTGGTTCTCTAGCTTTCCGGGCTATACAGTTCCCATATTCCCACGGACACCACCAATCAAACACAAGGTCCATTCTGTCCTCATAAAACTTTAAAGCACTCTGAATAAAAGCAGCTATTTAAATGTATGAAGCATATTAATTCAGCAGAACTGTGTCAGTCCTCTACATCTCTGGTTAAATGCATGTTTAAGAGTCAGTGATAAGGTTGACTGGTGTGTGTAAGTGACTTGAATCTAAAGTGTTTCAGTGACGCCGCATGTGTCAGTCATCAGAGCGCTGAGGGAGTGATGCTAACGACAGAAAGCAGACAGCTTCAGAAGGGTGAGGAAGACTCTGAGCTGACGATGGTGGAGCAGAACGGATACAAAATGAGGAAAAACACAGAATCATGAGGGTAAAGTGACACAGACAGACAAAGCTGACAGAGAGGAGGGGAGAGGAGGATCGGAGACGGATTGACAGGCAGGTTTACCCTCAGCACATTTACAGAGGGAAAATAATATGAGCCACAGAGGCTGCATTAACATATAAAAAGAACCATCCATGCGCATGTCAAATAACCCCCCTCCCTCATTCCTGAACCCCGATCTCCCAGATCGCTTAACCAGCCAAGCGGGAAATGACAGCCAGGTTTTGTCTGCATGCACACACAGCCATCCTTCACACACACTCACACACACACAGCTGTCAGAGCAGATAACTCCTCTCTAAGGTCATCACTCTCACCTCACCAGCAGGTAACAGTTAGCATGTCACCGTGCTACTTTAAGATCTCCAGTACCTGAGAGCCATGGGCTGCAGCGCCTGTGAGGCCAGCCTCTCAAACATCCTCTGCAGAGGAGGGTGCAGCGGGTGGTCCTCATCACCCAGAGCCTGGCTGCAGCGCTGCAAGAGCCGCTGGTGGAGAGAGGCTTCACACAGAACCTGCTGGTTCCTCTCACTGTTCACCAGAAGCTGCAGGATGTTGGCCACGGCCAGCTGCAGGTCGAGGGCGTGCTGGAGGAGAAACAGAGGGACTGCTGCGTCAGTTTTTAAAGCAGTTAATTTGACCTTATTTGTAAAAAAGGACAATCTTTTTTTTTTTTTTTTTAACTTGGTCCCGATACATTAAAGAAACACTGTGCCTGTGTGTTTTGTTTGGATCCATGCATGCTGAGCACAAACAGTCTGGTTTCCTCTAACATTCTTTGACAGACTGCACCCCCCAGCGCTGAACCCCTTTAACCCTCTTTAACAGGAAAAACATGTTTGCACATTTCCGTTCTGTGTTTCCTCACCTCGGGCTGGCTGTCTGAGGAAACAGAAGGCAGCAGGTCCAGCATGGCGAGGACAGCCCCCGGGTGGATGACGACCATGTCAGCTGAAGACGAGGAGGAGACGGGGTGGGAGGAGTTGGCTAAGTGCAGTTTGAGGTCAGTCAGGGCTTTGACTGGAGCAGGAGGGCCTGACGTACCGTAGTATCCATGTCTGAAGAAGAAAGAGGGAGGGGGTCACTTTTAGCTGAGTCCAGACAAAACATGTCACAAAGTTTTCTCTTTTTTACTCTATTCTAGAGTATTCTGGGTCATAAATAAGTTACTCATCCAGAAAATTTGTAAACATTGGACTAATCTATTTAGCCAGTATGTTTTACAAGGCTAACAAGTGATCCAAAAATTCATGTAATAACTCTTTACATGTTATCAAAAACAGATATCACAACAAAACAATGAAAAAAAGGAAAATCCAAAAACTTTTTCTAAAACTTGAGCTGCAGAAAAAAAACACTTGTGGGTTTATTTTAATGCAGTAAGAAGCATCATTATTACACTCTGTTGGTATTTCCTTTTACTTTATTATTCATTTATGCAAAGGAACAGTTATTTCTTGGGACCACTTGTTAATGTGAATAATTGAAGAGCTATCTGTGCTCCTCTGCGCTTTTCTTCTACAACCCCAATTTAGAAGAATAAAAAATTCACGGTGTAATAATGAATGATATTTAAAGGATCAAGGTTGTGTGATACTGAAAGTTTCATGCAAATTAACATCTTAGTGAAGATTCTTCTTTTCCTCTCCTTTTTGTTTATTTCTACTGTAACTTTTTACTCTTTAAGAACAATGAGGGTCGTTCATTTAAAGCCAGAAGAAAACTTTTTGAATCATTATCAGCAAAAAATATGATAAATAATTCAACCTGTAGAAAGTAAGGCGACGAAGAAGGAACCCCGGCTCACCCATAACTGATCTTACTGTAAGAAGTTCTTCTTTTTTTTAATGACTCAACAGGCTGGCCAGATATTTTGTTACTGTTGTTTAAAAGAAATATTTGAAGAAATGTGATGAGACCAACATTATATTCAGGACATTAAGTTTCTATATTATTCTTCTATATTATTCTTCTATATTCTGGGGGTATTTTTGCCTTCATTTGACAGCCAACAGACAGACAGGAAAAGTAAGGAGAAAACAGTGAAGGGTGCTGAGAAGGTCTAGTCTTTATCTATGAAAATGCACTAAAACTGCAAAGCCCCAAAACATCCCAAGTTTTTTATTTTGAGTGAAATGTGACATTTGCTCTCCATAAATCTATGATTCAACAAAGAAAAAGGATTTTACAAATAATGTGAGCTTAAAGCTGCTGAGAGAGACTTTTGCTTTGTGTTAATTCTGACTTCCCATGTGGACAAAGATGTACGTCTTGTGTCTTTACAAAAAAGTAGAGAAACACACCAGGGATGAGTTAGCGTTAGTACCGAGTTATGTACCTTTATAGGTACCGACCAAATTCAGTCAAAAGTACCGGGTACCGATTCACATAAAATCAAAAGGTACCATGTTTAAGTACCTAAATGCCTCCTTGTGACTGTGAGGGAATGGGTAAGTCTGTGATTTTCCATGCTGGACATGAACACAGCATTGCTTGGTTATATATTGAGTAATAAATATGTTAAATAAAAAATAAATAGATAAACAAATTGGTATTTTTTTTACCACATAAACACAAAAAATAGCAAAAATTGGAACCATTGAGTACTGGTACTGATTGCCAGGTACCGGGTATCGATACAGTATTCTTTCAAATGTAGAAGGTACCCATACCTAAAACACGCACATCCCAATAAGTGCTGTGTCGAGTAACTCTTACAGTCAATAAAAAACACAAAGACAAAACACCTTGCACATTGCTAGTTTGATGGAGACTCTGATGAAGAGCAAGTCTGCTTAAAATATCACAATGGTGGTGAATTAAAGTGTCTGATACATTGGAATTCTGACTTTAATGACAGAATTCTGACTTTTTTCTCTGAAAAAATAGCAAATTAAAAAAAATGTGAAAGTTTTTTTTTTTTTTTCTGGTGGCCCTATTCCTCTTCCGTTGAGGTCAGAAAGTCAAAATTCAATTTTTTTTCAGAAATCTGACTTTTTTCTCTGAAAAATTAGTAACAAAAAATACTGGATGTTTTTTTTTCCATTAGCCCTGATCTTCTTCCATAGTTTTACAAACTAAAAATCTTGTCCATTTTCCTTTTATCAGTTGAATGTTTCACTTATTGTTAGCATAGACTTTTGAAACCATTATCTGCTTGTACATATATCTGGTCTGACACCTACCCCCCTCTCACTGCTGTTACAGGCATTAAATTTCAGACTTTAAAACATTTAAATTGCGCTGCGAATAGTCCTTTTTGTTTCTGTTGGTCATAAAAATGCATCATTATTCATTTCAGTATCTTTGGCAACCAGTTAAAAACTTCTCACAGGAGCTTTAAGACCTCAGATAATTATGTGAACACCAATCAAAAAAGAGATCTCACATTAGCTGGTTACAGTGAAGTCAAATGATGGTTGTAGGAAGTGCTACGGTTCAGAGCCCCTGTGTCATCCAGGAGAAAGCTCTGTCCCATCTGTACTCATAATGAAGTTAGTAATTACATCCATGTCAGCTATGTGTGTAACACTTTGACTCCAGATTCATTCATCATGACTCAGCACTCTTCCCTGTTCAGAGATCATGGTGTCAGTTTCCTCCCAGCCCTCCTCGTGTGAAGGAGCAAAGAGCTGAGGAGCTGCAGTCGAGCAATTAGACAAACGAGGAGTGTTGCTGCGATGCAAATTACAGAGTAAAAATCTCGCCTCAGGAGAGACGGCGTGCTGGAAAAGGCTGCAGTCAGCAGAAAGTGCTGCAGGGGCAGCAAACTAACTGTGTTGATCACGTTCACGATGGCTGGCAGAAACCCAGGCTGTCTTCTTAAAGCGGAGCCAGAGTTTTAGATTCTGATCCACCCACATCACTCTTTATGTAAATTTCCAGTCAGAATCAGAGAGAGTGAAACAGAGACAGAAGCCTTATCTTTAAACGTCCTGTCAGTTCTTCACATGAATCTGTGATGTGACCTCCAGTTTCACCTTGACAGCTGCTGTAGTTCAGGATTTTCAGAGTAGAATAAAAGCATCCCAACTGTTAATCCTTTTGTAGATGAAATTTAAAGAGCAGCAGAGTCTAGGCTTAAGTAGGAGGAAGAAAGGGAGGAGGAGGAATGTGATGAAAGAAAATGCTTCTACCACTTCTGTAACCGACGGTTATTTGGCTGATGTACCCTCTCCCTTGGTTCCTTGCTTAGGAAGGTGTTTCAATTAAAATGGTGACACAGGCATTCCTCTGCTAGAGACGAAAAAACATGTCAGGGTTTCTGCTACATGTAAATGGCCAAAATAAATGTCACCATACCTTCAGAACTATGATTTTTTTTTCCAGATGTTTCAAATGTGAATTAAACTGTAATGGGCTCTTGTACGAAATTGCCTCGACTAAAACTCACACTCATTGTGGTATCATATTGTGGTCAAAACCAATAAGAGACAGGGCTCAGGCAGGTTATCATCTAGCTCTATGCTGTATATGCTGTAATGATGCACAAGTCACATCATAAATATCCTGTGAGTCGAGGAGTAAACTTTCATTTTCTGCACTGCATTGCAGTGTTTGTATCCGTATATTAAGTCAGCACAAGCAGAAGTCCTCTCTGTCACTCTGTGTGGTTTACATTTACTTTAAACTTCATCCTGATCAGTTTGTGGAGACTGTAATGATGATCAATGCCAGGGGTAGGCAACCTTTTCCATGACTCGTGCCACTTTAAAATACTCTCATGCCCAAAGTGCCAAGACTTAATTCTTTCATAAAATCATTGACAGTTGATAAGAAAGTCTCCTCGAATGATTTTCCATGCTTAGTTATGCAGTAAGAAATGGTAAAACCTCCTTCCATTGCCTATTTTTTTACAGTATATAAAATTTTGAATGTATTGCTTTGTTTCGCATACTTTGCTAAAACTGTTTCCCTGTCAAATAAACGCAAGCTAGCATACTGACGTCCCAAGAGATTTGACACACTTGCAAGATATATTCCCACACTTGTAGCATCAATGATCTAAATTTATTATTAAAGATATTTGTTAAATTTTAAGATAATAACATTTATAGTGTGCTCAAGGTTGCCTACCCCTGAGCTACACTGTGAATCCAGTGGCACATATTACGCACCAGCTGATCGCTAACCCTTGCGCTCCTACAGGAATAACCTTTGGGACAGAGGTTGCAGTTTGTCTTTCTCTTCAGTCTTGAAAAAGCAACAGAGGAGTTTTCCTCCAGCTTTTGTTGAACAAACCTGAAAGTCTGTTAGCTTTCACACCAATGTTACCACTGTTACTATGTGCCTCTGTGCAGGGGCGTGTCCGGGCTATCAGAATGGGGTGGGGTGTGACTTAAGTAGGGGTGGCCAAAGTGTGCATTTATACAAACTATCACCATTATCTTCTTTACCTTCACTCTCTACTGTAACAACTATGAGTAACTACGATTAACTATTACATTATGTATGTGATTTTAGTATAAAAATGTAGTATGTGCATCAGCCAGTGGAATAAATTTAAAGTAGTTTTTAATTAAAAAAAAAAAAAAGACAGATCTTTATTAGATAGGGCAAATAATTTTTGTGATGAAGTTTCAAATGTTTTGGGTTTTGTTTTTTGTTTTTTTTTTTAATGGGGGCTCCCTACAGTTACAAAAAATCCTGGAGGAAACTCTGCATGTGCTTCACTGTGTTTATTCTGTTTTTGTTTGTCTGCTTCATCTTTACAGATATTCGCTGATGCTCTGACAGCCTCACACAAAAGATTTTTGATGAGAGTTTTATTTTCTCAGTCACAGTTTTGTATATATTGGTTTCCATCTCATTGTTTAATTCTTAGTTTGATGACTAATTTAACGAGGGGCTGTAAAAAAAAACATCAAAATGTCTTTTTACTTTTATTCTTTGCCAACGCCAACTACATTGTTTTTTTTGTTTTTTTTCCTGTTACAGTTGAAAGTCTCATGATCATTTGGCAGCCTGTGTTTGCTCTCAGTGTGAACTGATGGTGAGGATGAACAGGAGGGAGGATGAAGAGAGGTGAGGAAGGTGGTAAAGCGCTGTAGCTACCTCTTCCTGGCGAGTGCTGGCGTGCCCCAAGGCGAGGGCAGCGAGGTCTCATGAGTCAGGCAGGGAGGCACCTGCTCCGCACGACTGCATGGCAGCACACACACACGCACGCACGCACAAACAGAGGAGGAGAACACACACGAGAGGACACATTCAGACACACACGCACATAACAACACAGGTAAACACACATCCATGTTCAGGCACACACACCCGCACATGCAGCCGCACAGATGGACCAGGCCGAGGATGAACAGCCAGACAGCACCAGAGGTTAGAGGAGGAAAAAAAAGAGAAAGAGAGAAAAAAGAGGGAAAGAAGCTGTTAGTGAAAAGCTGGAGGAGGAACAGGATCAGAGCTACAGCTGGAGCACATGCAGGACGCCAGCTACACCTACAAGTAGGCGAGGCAGGGAGTGTTGTCATGAAGCTCAGGGACTTTACCTATAAAACAGCGGGAGAGCTCCTAAAGCCCACCTGGGTTTGATATGAGATCTGCAGCTGAACACACCTGAACCAGCTTGGGTCACCTTAAACAGCTTAATCAGCTTTCTGAAGTAATTCAGCTAAACATTTCTTTTGTTCCGACATCATGACAGCACAACCAGATTGTGCAGCTGAAAAAGGGAACACAGAGAGCATCTGAATTTAACAACCTTTAGTTTTTAGTGACCGTAGTTCAGCCATGAGTGGAACAAGAGAAGAAGAAGACCTGAGCCTACAGGTGCTTCGCTCACTAAATCTTCCTTTCCACCAAGCAGTCTGGTTTGGATCAGTACTGTTTGGTACGGGTTGGCTTTGTCAAGACGAGTTCTGTTTGTGTTTCCACAGACAACCTTGCTCCCTTATTGTAGGCAGCGTGTAAGCCAGATGCTGATAGCTGCATCAGTTTACAACAGCGTGACACCACAGTAGCACAACACAGAGTACCCTGCTAATAAATCCAACCAAGAAGAAAAAAACACAAAGTAGTAAACAAAGATCAACGATGGAAGACATCCAGCAATTCATCTTCTTTGTGATTGGCATGTGGCTTTTTGTTAGACAGTGCAATCTAGTTTTGTTTCAGAGAAGACTGCAAGAAAAATACAACTACTGTTGCACTGTAAGTGGCGATTTTTTTCAATCAACCAATCAACAGACTGCAGTGTTAGCTCCACCTTCTGGGATCTGATGAGTTTAGTTTAGCAAAAGGTGGGACAGCTCGTCTCCTTTTTTGGGGGATCTGTAACAGGATTAGTCTCAGTAAAATGCGTGCCTTGCCGAGATGAACCAAAGTGCACCAAGCGGTTCAGTTCAGTTTGGGTTTAATTAGTACACTGTGTTGCGCTGCTATGGCGTCATGCATCCTGCTTACACGCCACCTATCACAAGGGGGCACAGTTGGCTGTGGAAACACAAACAGGACCAGGCTTAACCAAGCCAACTCGTACCAAACCGTACTGATCTAAACCGGACTGCTTGGTGGAAACAGGGCTTTTAAAAACATCCACTGGACTGGTGCTCCTTTCTTAGAGTGGAGGTCATAAATCTCTCTGTATGTTTCTCAAGATTCAGTATCAGACTGAGATGGTTCAAGTTGACATTCACTGCAGCTTCGAATAAAAAGAAGATAAAAGATTAATCAAATTCAATCTGTTTAAGTAAATAATGGAGACACTTATTATTTCCATGAGGACATGATTTCAGCCTTCTTTCTAACCAGCTAATACTCCTCAAAGGAGCTTTCATTCTCAAAAAATCCAACCCTTCCTCAACCTCTTTTTTTGAACCCATTTTTGGCTCTTGTACTAACAGTTTATCTTTGTTCTCAACATTTATTTTGAAAAGCAAAAGAAAAAAAAAACTCCCTTCCTTTTCTCTCTAGTCTGACTTTAAGCTCTTCAGAAGCTTCAGTTAAAACAGATTTTTAGGTCACTTGAAGTCACTTGAGTCCTCTCAGAAGTCATTTCTCCAACAGTAGCTCCACTCAGATATATCTTTGGATCTTAAAAGTTAGAGAGAAGTTCATCAAGTGTCAGGAAGCAGGAAGAACGAGTCTCTTGTGATAAGGAGGAAAATAAGTGAAGAGTTTTATGAAGAAGTTTTAGAGGAAAGCCGTGAAGTTCTAGATGAAATACAGAAATGTACTCGAGGAACATATGGCTGCAACCTGCTGGGACTCAGAGCTCTGAGACTTTCTCCTACATTAAAAACATCTTCTCGCTCTGCCACAGAATAACTTTGGATAAATTGAGACAAACACTTGACTGTAAATAACTCATCTGCGCTATTAGAGCAAAAATATTATGAACAATGTCATTATTAGTTTCATAGAAGCACAAAGGGCTGACTGCATGCTAAAACCTAAAAACTTCCAGGTTGCTTTGAACCTTTTGGACTGATTTATGGTCCGACACATGCAGAATACATGTGACTGAAATCTTCCTGGACAACGTAAACCACATGCTCATGGTATCATGGTATAAGAAGAACACTGAGTTCTTTCTGTAAGTAGTTTCACTTCATCTCTGAGATAAAACTGACATTTAACAGAGGTATTTCATTCTGAGGTGTGAATTTTCAAGATGTTTTACATCAAGGCTGCTCTGTGTCTTTGATCACCGACCTGTCGAAGGAGTCGGTAGCCATCTTGTACAGGTAGATGAAGAGTTTGCTGCAGTGTTTGAGCGTGGGACAGACGCTGTCTCCTGCACAGCCTCCGGGCGCAGCCTCATCCTCCAGGAGCCTCTGGAAAGGCTGAGCGTTGGAGGGGAACACGCCTGTAGGGCCTAGTTTCTTAGTGTCTGAGAAACAGCCCAGCAGTCTGTGAGAAACATGAACAAAGTTTGGCTTGAAAGAGACAAAAGAAATAAACAGAAAACCCATCAAGAACAGTGCTTGAATTCTTTCCTTCCACAGCTTATCTTGTCCCTTTAAAGTGATGTGCAGGTTAAACCTACAGACTTCATTTTTTACTTTATTCTCATAAATTAATCTTTAAATCTTCCACAAAGTGGCCATAATATCAAGGTCGAACATATCTTACCTCACAGCATCAGCCAGCTTCTCATACTGGATCTCTGTGCGGAAGAAGTGGGAGTTTGCGGGCTCGTAGCGCATGGCGGCGGTCAGCGTGCAGAAGACGGTGTGCAGGAGCTCAAACACCTGGTTCTGGTTGACCCGGTCCCAGCCGTGTCGAGGAGGCTGACACAGTGAGCGCTCCATGGCCACCAGCAGAGAGGTGACGTAGACGAAGCCGCCCACCTTACGGAAAACGGTGCGGGTTCTGTGACTCTCTCGCAACACTGCTAACAAAGCCTGAAAAAGAAGGAGAACATTGATTATTCAAGTTGTTTTAAAGACTCAAAGATATTATTGTAACTATTCCATCCTTTTCCTGTTTTATGTTATATAACTTATCGTACAGATCTGTTCTTTTCTTGTTATTGAAAAAACTCTAATAAACAAAGTTATAAAAAAAAAAAAAAAAGACTCAAAGATGGTTGCAGCTCTTTTTTCAATTTTAAAAAATTCAAAAGAAACAACTTTCCCAAAGCAGTAATGATATAGTTATTTCAAAAGATACTAACCCTGGGACGATATGTTACTTTTGTGATTCAATTCTAATATGATTTTTGGGGTGCCGATTCAATTTACATTGCCATTCTTAGTTTGCTTTTTTAACACAAGACCATGTGAAAAAGTTAAATGATGATGATCATGTCTACAGACTATATCAGGAGCCATATTTTCCCATAAAAGGCACATCACGTGAGTCAGAACGAAACATTTCACCCTCTACTGGAGCAAAGTGGTAACTTTTTTTTCAATCCAGTTCATAAACAAAGACTGAAATGAAGTTGAATTTGAAAATAGAGAAGATTTTTTTTGACAAAGAATCTCTATTTTGATATTGTCAAACAAAAAATCCCAATATATACTATCTGGATTTATTCTCCCACCCCTAAAAGACATATCAGTCTGTGGGAGCTCCCTGCCCTTCCATGTGTGCACCTGGAACACCCAAGGAGGGCACACTTCCTTCTTTCATGTGCATACACAAGAAGCAAAGGCAGGGCTCTGTTTTTATGCCATTTAGTTTGTTCCACCTCATTCCATCAGATTTATCTTTTTCAGTTTTTTTTTCATGGTGAGATAAATTTAGGAACCCCTCGGGTCTCCCTCTCACTGCTCTGTCTACATTTTTCAAACTTTTATTTTTCACATTCACTGCAACCTAAACTCAAACATCAAACTTTAACCCAGATTTAAGTTTGTGGGATCTAAAAAACAGCCTGAGAGCACACAGACTCTGACGGGAAATGTTTTTAATTAGCTGCTAAAAAGGGGAGCGGATGTCAGGCAACCTTTGGCGGATGAAAGGTGAAATTTAGTGTTTATTTACCAAAAAGGGAGCCACGGGAGGTTTAGTCTTAACATTTCAATGCAGTTTGTCTTTGTAATTTCTCTTTGTGTTACAACAGATACTGTATGATACGATAACAGTATAATATAAGACCGCACAGGATATCATTTCTGACATTTTAGTATGCTGTGTAGGGATTAGTGGGGACACAGCTTTGTTACAACCATCAGTTTAATCATTTCAGATTGTCAGCTGTGATCTTTATTATATACATACAACCGGGGCTGGGTAAAATATCAATATTTTAACTATATCATTATATTTCTTCTATGGGATATAAAAGGGACTCTATGGTTTGTATTGCTAAAGTTCATTTTGCGTATTATTTAGCAGTACATTTCTTCACATGGTCCATAAGTTTGCTCCTACTTCTCTTTTCCCTTTCTCTGCGTCCCTATCTGTCACACACACACAGCGTCTCTGCTCTGTGACATGACAAACACCCATCCTCCTGCACCTCCATCACTCCGCGACAACATGGAGACGGATTCAGTCACTGAATAAAAGTTAGGTTGTCAGAGAGAAATGATATGCTCAATAATTTGAAGATGGTTTGGATTTAATGTGTCAGATGACCAGCAGCAAAATGTGTTCTGTGCTCTCACGTGTTTGGTGTTGGATGACACAGTAATAGCGGGTGCTTCTGTATAGTATGGCAAGCTGTTTCAACATTTAAACGCAAGACTGAGTATGCAATGCAGATATCTGTGATTCATTTCCAGTAGACAAAGCAAACATTTCATAAATCCGCAATCTGCCTATCCACAATTGTCGTTCCAGATATCTACAACGTCATTTTGAGCAGGCGAAATACGTCACTTTTTTGCCATTCATGTGTATGGGGTTTCTCATTCAAGATATCTACTGAATCATTTCGGATATTCAAAATGTGAATTATGGATATCTGTTATTCCAATTCAAGATTTCTCTAAAAACATTTTGACTGGACAGAACTAGAGTTACAGATAACTTTACTTTAAAAAAAGAATCAATTCTAATTCTGTCTAGTCAAAATGCTTTTAAGTAAGAGTGTGTAAGAGCAATGAGGCGATTCATGGCAATTATTCTGAAAAATCTTGTTGACACTTGATGGTTCTGTAAATAGTTGTACAAAAATACCCGGAAATATCCTGTTTTAATGCAAATAGTTAATTTTGAGAAATTATTTGCTAAATTTGTACATTAGCGTTGGAAATTTACTATTGATGTTTGCATTTTAAGTTAAACAATTGAGTCGCTGCACATGTTTGTGGTTCCCACATTGAAAAAGTAAGACTTTTACCTACTGTGATATTTTTTCTAACAAATTTAGGTCCAATGTGTTCATACATCAAAATGGAAACATAATAAATATCAAAAATCAAAGCAAATATTAATATACAAATTGAGTGTTGTTTTTCTAGTTTGATTGTACGCATCAAGTAACATCCCAAGGCCAAGACAAAATATCAAGATATATATTGGGATATTGTAGCATTGCCAAAAAATATTGAGATATGGATAAAATGCCATATAGCCCAGCCCTACATACAACATTTACAACATAATGTGTTGGAGGGGCACTCCTTAATCAAGTCTTCATGACACTGCCAAAACTTTCTGGGTTCATGTAGAAGCTTCCACTGTTTTTTTTTTCAAATAAGACTCCGACTTTTCGGGTTATTAACGGCCATACAAATTCTGAAAAATGAACTTAAAGAACTAGTTTCTGCAAAGAATTTTGTGTCACCATAACTTGAAATGATATCTGTAATAAGGACACTTTATTTGACTGAATTATTACAAAGAGAATAATTTTAAGTGGAGGAAAAAAGCATAAAGAGAAGTAAAAACAGTGCTCTGCTGAGCCGACTGTTTCCTGCTGTAATCAGAATACAGCCTGACTCAGCTGAGTTTTTTTTTATCCAATCACAGGATGTTAAACACATCCTCTTCCTGTGCTGCAAACTGGGAAATTACCCCAAGTCTGTGTTGTTAAGCTTACCAACTGTGTGAAGGCCCTCTGATTAAATTCAACTCATCAGCCTGTGTCCTCTGGGGAGATTAAAGGGTTAAATGTGCTCTTCACAGGGCTAATCAGATTAATTTTCAGATCTATTTGTGTATCTGTAGTGTGTTTCTGTAAACAGTGCATAAAGCCTCCTGACGAGCAGCGGGAAATTCATTTCACTCCGACTGGATTTGATACAAGTTCCCTGCAGCCTTTCAGTTTTTTTTATAAGATGGTAATTAAAATCCCTGATTAGGAGAAAGAAGTAAAATGCTGACGGGTTAATCCAGCCCAAACCTTCAGCAGGCGTGAGAATTACCTCGTCTGAGGGAGGGGAATCTGAAAAATGCAATTTTATTTCAGAAAATGAGCCTCCACTGTCTCCTCCTGTGAGTGAGTATGAATGTGTATAAATGCTTTATGTGCACCTTACACTTAGTGCAGCCGCTCTGAAGCAATTACAGCGAGCAAGGCTTTAAATGCATATTGATTTTTACTATTACAGACGGTTTTTCTCAGTGTTCCCAGTGAAACTGAAGCTCTGCTCTGCCCTTACCTCATCAGTCTAAACTTCTCTCAGCAGAAAAAAGTTCAGCTGCTGCCTTGATTGAGACTAAACTTAAAATGTATTGGTTATTACAATTTTATGACACGTGATTAAAAGAGTTTGTAAAGTTGTTGTTCAGATTATCTTCATATCAAAATAGGGACACACTGCACCATGGTTTAGTCCTTCCTGGATATAAGTTTATGGAAGTTTTTGCATTGTATATCAACAGATATTTAAAAGCTGCTGTGACAAACTAAACTTGACCAATAAAAAACGTTTAACATTCTTCTTTGTAGTTGATATCTTAAGGTGTTTGCTTTTCCAGAAATTGTACACTTCAAGCATTGGGTTGGTATGGTGGATTGTTTTAGACAGCGGCTAAATGTGTCCTTCAAGGTAAATGTGCCCAATTAAAATCTAATTAAAGTGTTTAAACTAGTTTAGCTTCCAGTCTTGCCCTCAGCTTCAGAAAAAAAAACCCAGAATCACCCTTTAAGTATTCAGAAAAATGAATAAGAATCAAAAATGGATTAAGACGCTCAGTGAGGAAGGCAGAGGTGGTGTTGTGGTGCGTTTTGTTACCCGCAGTATGTCGGTCTTCAGCTGAAGTTCACTGGACGGCGCAGAGTGCATGAGGCCCAGGAGCGTTCCCATATCATCGTCTCCGCTGGGCGACAGGACGAGCTGCTGGATGATGAGCAGAGCGTGTTCCCGACACTGACGGTACTTGACGATGTTGTGAACACAGCGGGCACCACCGAACTCTCTGAACAGAGCTGGGAGACAGAAGAGGGAGGAGAAGGAAAAATTAAGAAAGCAGCTGACAATGAAGTGATCAGAATTCTACTTTACAAAGAAATGATTAGAAAAAGGTTAATGAGAAGTGCTTGAAAAACACAGCTTCTCTGGTTCTTCAGAGCCTACTCTTTTAGATTTGACAGGATATGATGCCGACGTGGAGTACAGAGAGCTTTTATGGCAATGTGGTCTTACTTAAACAATGAGACATAAAAAAGGTTATTTCTGTTCACACCATTTTAGCACCTCTTTTTTGAGGAGCTCAATGTGTGGCAGGCAGACGACTAAACCAGGGGCTTTACAGAAGGGACTTCCCTTTCCAAATAGACAACGCTTTGTTTTATGCTTTGTGATCATTGTGTGTCAGTCTTGAATCCCTTTTAATCATATAAACATGATAAAAAAACATCTCAAAAATAATTTGTCTTGTGATGTCTGAAGAATGTAAACTTAATCACTGTCATCTTCTGACCCTGGACATTCAAAGGCTGAAACCTTGTGGATGTTTGTCGCTGAATCTCTCTACAGATACGAAAATCAGTACCCAAAGTCCAAAGAGAAAAATGTGAATCTAATAAATTGTAATATGTAAATGTAATCAAGCTCATCAGAGCAGAGCGCCACAAATATCTCACACGCATCATCCCGGCTTCTCTGACGAAAGCAACTTGATCATCAAGTTCAAGGAGAGCTCTGAGCTGTCGGTGTGCAGCCTGCTGCTCGTCTTGTGACTCATTCTGTGTCTACAGCTCACACACACACATACACACTCACTCAGAGTGTGTGAGTCCATAATGGGCTGATTAAGGTGGGAGGGGGAGGGGGTTAGAGGAAATGTAAGGAGCTATTTCATCGATCCTCTTGTTCTGCATCTCAAAGGAAAGGTCAAAGGTCAAGAGTCAGCTCACCTGAAGAAAGTGGAGTGTCAGGGTTTACTCGAGGACACCTCCGTTAAGTGAATACATGTGGATGGATAACATTTGGACTTTTTGACAAGATTTGTTTTACACTTTTTAAAAGGTGTTTCAGGTTGAGTGAATGTCCCTGAAAG